>NC_087259.1:29580000-30780000 GCF_037042905.1 Lytechinus pictus | reverse complement strand
TCAGTCACATATTAATATCGATTCGACAGCCATGGATAATTTATCAGTTGAAATTTTAGATTGATGTCGAGTTGTGTTCTAATATCAGTACTGATACAGTTCTGATTAAGTTCTGATTAAGGTTTTTTAATCTTTCAGAAACAAAGGAAAATTTACTTACAAAATACTCTATATATTTCCGTTTATCCAACTAAGATAAGCCTAATGCAAACGAATGAACATACATATATTGAATATTGATATGAAAGCAGTGTACAATAGAGAAAATGAAAATAAAAATTTATTTTGTTTTCTTCTCCTTAAACCACACTTCCTTCTTTTGTCGTCGTCATCGATCCTTGAATTACAAATAACTTCTTTCTCTTCTAATAACATCTAAACTTTTCTCAAGTCTACTTTGTAGCAGCATCAACTGAGACTTTCAATTTCTTCTCATTAGCATAATAAAACACTTATATGCTCCTTGACACGAGTCACCATCCTAAAAGAGTGCAAAAGCTTATCCCAGCTTTTCTTGTCTTTGATCCTATTGGATTAACACCATGATGAATCAATCGGTGTAGGTGTTATGACGAGGTTTGGTAATTAACCGGCCGCAAATCTGCTATCTGATACCTCAAATAACGATGACGCATGATGATTTTCCCATGTTTTTTTCTAAACTTCAGGAGGGACAAAAACAAAGACTCAGTCATGTTGCATAATTTGTTTGATTTCACCATGGAGATTCAAACAGATTCTACCATGAAGTTATTTTGATAGGTCCGATCGCCCCTCTGATTCGATAGTTACATTGGTGAAACCGACTCCAGACTGACAAAAGCTGCTAGGCCTGCTTTACCATGATTATTACCATTTAAAAAAGATAAGTCCACACCTAGTTTCAGAAAATGCATTGCATTTCCATTTATTTGAATGCAGGATAAAAGAGCACTGTCGATTAAATGCCTTGCTCATGGGCATAGGTGCCGTGGTTTGAATCGAACCCCAGACAATGTATAGTCGGCGCCTTAGACCACTTGGCCACGACACCTCCAATGTCATACCATGGATGGTCATACCATAGCTCGGTTTCTTTGGTGTGACTGCAGCGTGATACACACGAGCCTTTGTTTACTCTGGACTCGGTCAGTTTTCACCCCCCCCCATCACTTCAAGTAAATTTAAAGATCTTTTTATCAGATGAATTCTCCTCAGCAACGCCACATTTTAGCATATCTAAGAGAAAAAAACGGAAACATTTGTTTGATTTCTGAGGATAGGTGGTCTTAGTTTTGTTAATGACTTGACAAATTCCTGGTGGAATCGTTAAATCAAATTGGAAGGGTAAATATTTGGACACAAGCGGAAAGAAATGGATGGGAAGATACAAATTTACGAGGAAGTAAGAATTATTGAGAGATAAGGGGGAATGAGCGCTTGGTGACGGGAATGTGAAGGGGAAAGAGTGGGAAAATAAGACAGAAAAGGTAAAAGGGGGAGAAAGAAAGCCATATGAAACTTAGAGTCGTAAGTATATGAGCAGATGTATTTGAGCAATCAACCGACACATAGATATCACATCACGATACATCTGAGGATTTTAATGTATAAATTATATATTGTCACAATTATTCAATATTTGGGATAATTCAGGTGATTCGTATGGCAACTTATGTCATTGTACTAATGCTTAAAATAAATAAGGCCCGATGTGAAACAATGAAAAACGAGAGATAAGATTTCAAATGTTTCAAGGCAGGAAGAAGGCAGGGGGGTATGGGGTTGACTATTGACAGAAGTCACAGTTGAAAAGGTATGCGGCTTGCTTAGTGAATCATTGGAGCTTCGCATGCACACGAACTAAATGCATTTACTCTTTTGTTTGTCCAGTCGAAAAAGGGGGATACTTCGTTTCTTTCTCTGCTTGAGCACTCGTTAAATGTGACGATTTCTTTGTTGCCATTTCTCAGTTCGTCTTCTGAAAGACTTGCAGTAATCTAACGAGCTCCAGAAACTTGTGTCTTTGTGACATCTTATTACTTTACACGAACGCTATACTGCCCAGTATTCCCTTTATATTACATATCTGGAGACTTTGAGCGGAATATCTATGTTTTTTCGAGGATGCACTACTTTTTTTCCTGTATCAATAACTCATCTGAGTTTGAAATGTTGCAATGCTGACCAAAGGAAAGGAAAGGCTTGTGTACGTGGGTAAAAATTTAATAAAAGTAAGTATTACCGGCATGTCGACTGCAATGCAATCTTTGCTTTGTTACATTGCCTCCATCATCCTGTCTCGCTCTGTAAAATCATCCAGGTCTCGAAGTAGTGGATTATAACAGGTCTTTAAATAGCATGTTATCACCCACTGCAGACTTGGATAACTGCAGAATGTAGCAAAAAATTACCGAGTAGACACATGTTCAATAAATATATCTTAAAATTTTGTTTGCATGTGGATGAATAAATCTATACTAAAGACAGAATTTTAAGAACAGTGTATTATTTGCTGGCTAGGCAAAATAAGTATGATTGCCTAAGCGAGAACTTGCCTCAAAATCTCAAATCACTTCAGTTAGAACATAACAATAAAAAGGCAAAACGTAAAGTACCTACACCAGAATATTATCTGACGATTTTTCAGGACAATAACATAGGCCGGGAACGTAGGCTACAGGAAAAATACTGGATTATTTTTCACTGGATTATCTTTCACTTTTTCAAACCTCTTTAATTCCTCGAGCTCATATACATGATATACATACCATCAACATTGCCTGTTTAAATTGCCTGTTTGTTTTATAACACATAACAGTGAAATAACGCTATATGGAAATTGTAGCATTCAAGGACCGAAGAAGCATGCCGAGTCTAGGATGAGTGAAAGTTACTCCATTTAGACAGGGTTTTGACATTGAACGTGTATGGTGCGTCGCATAGAACCAGTGACGTTTAAATGTCTCGCATCCCCACAAAGTGTTTACATCGTATATACTTTTGTTTATGTGCTAGTATCCATTGTCTTTGACGACCTCAGATGTCGCAACCCATAATCATATCCAATGAGCATAAACAATTGAACTTGACGGGGGTCTACCGCTATGACAAGGGTGAAAAGAGCGAAATTGATTTTTGTTTTGTTTTTCTTTCGTGGAACGCATCTTCGCACCTCTAGAACGAGTTGTTACATTCAGAAGTTGCTTATGTAAAAATATCATTTGTTTTTACTTGTGGCCAATAGTCATGGTTGCGTCTCGCTTGCATGTATATACTACAGTTAAAGCGATGTCATCAGGAACAAATTTTAGGAAAGCATCAAGCTGGTGGATTCAAGGTGAAGAGTAGCATGAAAAAAGTCACTTTTGTAAGTTTTTATTCGAACTTCTCTCCTGGCATGTTTAAACGTTGATTTTTATTGTAACATCAACCTAGTAATTGCTTAAAAATGAATCTTCTAAATCCTGAAAATTTAATTGAGTTTCGATATAAAGGTACAGAATGTATCGATTTTTCTTATTCGAGAGATAACCTGATATTAAGTTCCTATTCAGCAAGACAAACTTACTTATTGTCTTTGTTTATCTATTAATGATAGCTGCATTCCATGTAGATGCCGTTCTTATCAAAATTCTTAGCTTGATCTATCGATGACAGTCTTCTTCGTCTACTTCTTTATCTGCTTATTTTCCTCTTATTCTTTTCTTCTTCCCCTTCTTTTTCTTTTCTTTCTTTCTTTATTTATTTCTTCCTTCCTTTCTTTCTTTATTTCTTCCTTTCTTTCTTTCTTTCTTTCTTTCTTTCTTTCTTTCTTTCTTTCTTTCTTTCTTTCTTTCTTTCTTTCTTTCTTTCTTTCTTTCTTTCTTTATTTCTTTCTTTCTTTCTTTCTTTCTTTCTTTCTTTCTTTCTTTATTTCTTTATTTCTTCCTTTCTTTCTTTCTTTCTTTCTTCCTTTCTTTCTTTCTTCTTTATCTTTGTCTTCTTTTTCTCATTCTTTCATCTTGTGTGTTTTGATGTTTTCTTGTCATCTTACCAAAATAAAGACAATCTATATTTCACTTTGCACAGTCATGCTTATGGTGAAATTGATGTTTTAGTTTCTATATTTAAAATAGTTAAATTGGTTAAAACGACATCAAGAATAACACGTTGGTACAGAGTACGTATCCTTTGGGGCAGTTAAGTGCAGAATAATTCTTTCTCGTTATATTTACACACTCAGCATGTAAAACCAATCCACAGTGTTTGTATATTTGTTCGCATGAGTACATTTACATAAAATATACATGCCATGTAAAATTCCAAGCTGTCACAACCTTGTGATGCCCTTCAGAAAAGTGAGCCTACAATGGGATGTAATAATAGGAGTGGGCAGAAGTGCTATCTTTAATAGAAATGGTCAAGACCATTACCTGCTTAATTTCTAAGGAATAGGGCAGATTTTGACCTTTTGGTGTATGTAAACTGTTATAACAGAAAATGTGGAATAACCCTGTGAAAAACCTCTCTCAAAATGCTTAAAAAAAACCTGACTGACTGAATTTGAGGCAGCCTGTTTTCACCAACCAGAAAGTCGGAAATTGACCTAAAAGATTGCATTCATAACGTACTGATTCCACCATGCCAGTGCAGAGGTTGTTACTGTTAATTATTGACATTTCAATCCGAGAATGGGCTTCGAAAATAAATAATACATAGCTTAGTTTGGGTGTCCCAGGCGAGAAAGATTATGGGCCCTGACCGAGACAAGATAATTACGATTATGAATAATAAAATGTTCTACTTCATTTAACACTGACTGCTGATATCAGGTTCAGATTCAGATTCATTAATTTATTGTCCTCAATGGAAATTCACTCTGTTGGCATTACAAAATATACATACATTATTTACATAGATTATACTGATGTATAACAATATTGGTTTAAAAACGGTGTAGATATACAATTATAATCAATTTGGCTATATAATATTAATTATTTGTAAGAGCCCCGCCCCCTTCATCAAACAAAAAATCAAAACCAAACTGAATGGCGTAACACACGTCAATCACTATACCTGTGATGGATCGTTTACATGGTATAGAGAATGCGTTTGTGACAGATTCAGGTTAGATCAATATTGTATCGTGATTGTACTACCAACGAGAATCGAATATTGCTATTCGAGTTGTTAACTCTTGGCAATAACTATTGGCAAACGAACAAACATTTTTGCGAAAAGCTTTGGTAACGAATAAAGAAGATCAAATGTTGGATGCAGTTATTTCCATGTACCAGTTCTATACAAAAAGTCAAGTATAATTGCCGAACGTTTACGTTTGTTTTTATTTGTGTTTAGCTATTGAGATTCAGTATTACTGTTCCCACGTGGGACGCAGGATGCTTGTTGGGAAATAATGAACTAGAGCAAACATATTGGACTACAATAATGATTTATTGTCTTCATTTATCATAGATAACCCGTAAATTGTAATTCAGAACTTGAAATAAACTGAATTTTCATCAGTAACTACTGGTTTTGTGAATAGTTTTGGAACTCCAAATTTTATTGATGATATTTTCAACCATCCTTAAAATACGTTTACCTGATAATATAGATTTATACGTACATGAATGTTTAGGTTTTGCTGATGATTAAATAAATCAAGCAATTTACTCATCCTAATTCTTAGAACATCGTCATGATTGTCATGATTGTAGAGAATATTGTCAGGTTGTTCTTCATATTGGAAACCAAAGGGAAATCTTCAAGATCTCGTGTTCCTATGTTTTTATGTTTTATGTTAAATGCGCGGCATTAGCTTCCGTTCTTTTGTTAGGACTTAGGAGGAAGTCGGTTTTATCCGTCTTTGTAACCGATAGCAAACCAGTAGTAAACAAATTATGACGAAGAATATTGTATTTTTAACGAACACTACAAACTGTTTCTTTTTCAGAAAGCGTTGAATTGTTAGAACTACGATTATCCCGAGAACATAACCAAAGTAACGGATATTGGTAAATACATGTTTACCTTGTTTAGAATCGAGACGTTTGTTGTGACGTCATTCAATAGTGTTTACATTAATTCAACAAAGTGACCTAACGTTTTATGTTTAAGTACATTGTATGGATAGCAAACAGTCAATATAATAAACTCCCAGTTCTAATTTGGAACGAATCTTTTCGACCTCAAGAAGAGGGGATATTAGTCAAACCCTAGTCAACTCTCCTGTTCCACTCGTATTGATTACTGTGTAAGGTATTGTTAATAACCCATTAAGGCGAAACCGATGGGGGAAAGAAGATTATTTGAAGATGAAGGGTAGTTTGTGATGATAAACAACTTATTCTACATGATAATGTCGGGTGAAAGACAGGAAAGTAATGAGAGTCTTAATGAACCATTTTATTAAGGTTAGTTCCACCACCCCCCCCCCAAAAAAAAATCGACTCCTCTCCCAGTGAATTGCGATGGGAACGTTAATTTGGAGGCCAATTTCTTAACGGTGAATCCGGCGGTGAATGAAGTTCTTCACTGATTTCATAAGATCAGTGTATTTCTTTTTTTCTAGGCCATTTGTTGAAAGAAGAAACGAATTTATATTCAAATATCCATGGGATAAATGTATGGTATCCGTCACGGAATGTCAGCAATCGTTAAACTTTCTGACGACGAAAAGTAAAAATAACGGGCTTCAATTTTCATTTGACTCGTCGATGTTGCTGATACTATCATAGAGGATTGAATATGGATATGGAATACCAGTGCCTAGTATCTTTTCCGTAGTATTAATTAACCTTACCTAGGTTCCAATAACTGTAATGTATATTGATGTTCTGCAGGAATTTACGCCGATTTGTATTCCTAGATGATTTATAGTTCAGTGTTCACACCAGTTCGTTTCAGTAAAATTTGTGATAGGTTTAGTCCTTTACATCATGGTAGATGTTTTCTTTTCTCACGCTTCTCTCACGAATTGATGAATCCAACATTTTCAGGTCACAATTTGATCCATTCCATCCATTATCTACCCACCCGTTTTTTGTCACATCCCATTGTAATCCTTTCAAGAATCACATCAAAATAACGAGCTGGTATAATAGAAATATTGCTAAATGATGTATGACAAAAGACTCTGAAACTCTCTAAGGGGTAGATTCCACGGAGATACCATTCTTCTGAAGTTCTCACAAAGAACCATCTTTTTTTCAGTGATACAAATTTTTCCCGTTTCTATAAACAAAGTAAGGTCTGATGTATAATTAAAAGTAAAAAAAAGCAACTTATTGTATATCGGTATATAAGTCAAGAAAAACTTTTACATCAATTAAGACCAGCAAAGGAAGAAAAAAAAATCGATCTTTATACCTTGCCACAACTTGAAAGGGAGTATCTGAACAATATTATGGAATTGTATTCTGTTTAATTACATTATATAAAAAAATCAAGATTGTTGAGCGTTGAATGTTGAATGTAGAAAAAAAAATTGTCATAACATAAACACTTTACTTTTGAGCACCGCTGCAAGCTTTAACGTGAACATAATTCAAATGTATAGACAATAATTTCAGTGCATATTCCCCTTCCGTTTTGGGGGCTAATTGGATCAAATTTATGAGAAAAATCCTAATTATAAAAGTTACCCTGGAATTTCACCTTTTGGTAACCCGTCGACGTGCAGCTATACAAAAGACACGAAAATTCACAAACTTCACTGAAGCAAGTCAAAGAAATTGACATTCCGTTTCCGATTCAAAACCTCAAACTTTTCAATTCTATTACATGTACACACAATGTGATATAATAGTCTAATGCTTTGGTTCTAAAGGTTAATACTTCACTGTTTGCGATCATAGCTAACCCTTTAAGAAATACTATAGGATTTGTTCCGCATTTGCGCTTTTCGGTATAAAAGCTAGGAAATCTGGGACATTTTTTTCTTATATCCATTTCCTGTCAAATCCTTCCGTTTATTGAACGTAAGTATGAATCTGTTCTTATGCCAAAGTATCTGATTTATTTTTCGTATTAAGACATTGAGCCCATTTTTTAGCAACTATAACAATAACGTTAACTCGATTAAACCAAGGGTTGATAAAACATTTAACAAAATTGCATGTGATTATTAAATCTCGCATTTATCTATTAAAATATCTGATTAAACATCAATCAAGTGACATTACTCTGGTACATATAATAGTCTGACGAGTGTGATTTTGTTCAAACCTTGGAGAGGTTATCGTCATGCTTTTGTAGCCATCGGTTAAATGGCAAAATGTCTTCTATGGGGGAAGTGTCAAGTAGAAATCTCGGAGAAAATACAGATTCTGTCATGGATGACACTAAATACAGCACCATTATTCTTTTGTTTTTCGGAATCCATTGTCTGATTGTGTAGAATATATTATTCACGAGACGTGTGGAAAGATGAGATTTCATGTTAAACCATGCGCAACACTGCCGATTTGTATCAGAAGATTTGATAAAAATATTTCATGACAACTCAGATCCTGCCCATCAATCAAAATGGTAGATTATGAATATTCTGTAAACAAGGGAAATGTTCTTTTATTTCATTTTCTTCACGAATGAAAATTCGAAGCTTTCGGTACCATCAACTTGTTTTAGAATGTGAGAAATAGAAGAGAGAAAGAGGAAGAGGATGCGCGTATGGAAGGAAGGAGAGAAAGAGGAGGTGGATTTTCAAAATTATCCCTTTCTTTAAAACATGTCAAAAGCAAACGTCAAATAATGAAAAAAAAAACAGTTCGTGACAGAAATACATAAAAAAAATAATTTAATATTGCTCCCACCGCAGTTCTCTATTTGCGTCATGTTAACTGTCATAAAAAAACGCACCAAAAAATCCCGTCAAAGTAGACGAGACTGCACGTGGGGTCCTAATAACGCATGTAAACGAAATATTTGCTGATATTTAGATAGGGGACGTTGTAATAGCCCGACCTCATTAACTTCAGTGTTTAAAATCCTGTCAGGTATGCCATCTACATATTTGTTCATCTAGAGGCATAAAATTACTTCTTATCTTGGCTTTTTTTGGTTTTGTTAAGCTGCCCCAGAGCTTCCCTCTTTTTCAAGTTTGCTCGCTGAATTAGAAAGTGTGTTTGCAAAACAGCTGAAGTTCTACGAACTGTCTTGCCACACAATTGAAGATACAAGGAAATTTCTTTCTCTGCCTCCAGTTCTTCTGGAGCTTCCCTTACTTGATTTCCAAAGTACAACAAGGTCTCAAGACGTGATTTACAATATGCTGCATTTTCTTCTTGCTGGAGATTAAGAATCGTTTAAATTGGAGAAAAGAAAAGAATGAATATGTATTTTAGTTGGGAGGCTTCTTATTCCCTTAGCTCTCTTCCCATACGATGTAACTTGGCAACGGATAATACCAATCTAAATATTGTTGTAATGTATTTTGTTGAAATTCTCTCCACTCTATCTCCCCCCCCCCTCTCTCTCTCTCTCTCTCTCTACCTACCCCTCACTTTCATCTCATCCCCTATCTCTCTATATTGGATCCCCTATATCCCCATACCTCTCTCTTTTTCGTCTTCAGTTACAAAACTGTTTCTGTTCTGTTTTGTTTCTGTTTTGTTTCTGTTTGATGGTAACCCCCGTAGGAACTCGGCAGGACAGCGTTTTATTGGTAATCGCCAAGCTGGTATATAACCAAATACTGTACCTTGGAAACATTTTACGTCTAGGTTATTCAGTCATAATGGCTGACCTTATAGACGACAGATCAAGGATTTTTTTTTAAATCAAAGTGGAGACAATGGCAGAGTGGGGATTCGAACTCACAACCTTGCGATTATAAGTCCAATGTTCTTACCACTGGACCATACGACCCATATCAATGACATGAATCGATCAAATTTTATTTTTGTTAAAGATTTAGTCCATTTACGATGTACATTTTGTTCTTTTTGTCTGTGCAGTTGGAAAGCGAAGTAAAGCTACTCCGAGAGAAGCTGGCTGCAGCCCAGACTACCCTTGGTGAGATGGGCCATCAGATGGACCTACAGAAGACAAGAACAAGACAACTCTTAGCTGGCTGGAAACTCAAACTCGAAGAGAGCGAAGATAAAATCATGTCGCAAGCACACGAGAAAGACTCCCAGTTTACCGATCTCATCTCTGATTTGATGTACTTTGAGGGATGTCTCAAGAGAGAGAGGCAAGAAATTGTTTCAAAGCTTGGTGACAAGGATCGCCGTATACGCGAACTGGAACGACAGGTTATGAAGCAAGAAAAACAGATTAACGCACTGAACAAAGCAAATGAGAAACTTATTAGTAGCTTACACGATACGAGGGGAATGTCGATGTCGGAGGATGATAGAAGCAATGGAGCGAAGTCGAGCGACGACTCGCACCACGACGAGAGCAGTAGCAGTCACGACAACAGCAGCGAGACCGAACGCGTCTCGTCACCCTCACCGATGATGTCGAGTCGACGTCCGAACGGTAGACGATGCACGGTACATACGGGTCCGACGTCGCAGCAAGTCAGTGGGATAAGACACCTTAACAACAACACCATTAAGGCTGGCAGTCCAACTAACGGACATCAACATCGAGTTCGCTTCGTCGATGATGTTGTTAATGACCTGAGCTCTAGTAGACCTAGAAAAGGTTTCCTAATGAAAACCGAAGATCGAAGTAAAGCTAGGAAGATATCTTTGCCCGCATATCGCTTGCCTGTACCCAATGAAGGTGATGAGAATATAAGGTTCTTCTGATATGAATTGAAGCGCATGACGCAGATGTAGAACTTGCTTTGAATATTATTATTTGAAAAGATTCTTGTCTACAGATATCACGTGGTTGTGCATTGTTGGAGTCGTGCTGACTCGAACTAAAGGCGCTCTGATTAATAGGGGCTGACAACATGGACAACAAAATGATTTGAGGAATCATTGATGTGGAAGTTTCTCGTGTAATACATCAAGTTTTGCAGTACAGTAAACTAAGATGTTTTGATAATGCCAATCGCTTGAAAAATGAAGACTTATGGACGAATTAATGTGAAACGCGATCACCAACTATAAGGAAACATGGAAGAACTTTTCTGCAAATCCCGCGATATTCGGATTATGTTAAGACAAGAAATTAATATATTTTTGAAAGCAAAGTAAATGAACATTACTATAATTATATGAGATGAATGAAGATAAATATTACATTTCAGAGGTATGTTGTATCAGTAATGAGGTTTTTTCATGTGCTGGTAATACAGTAAATACATGTCAACTTTGAGTTTCGTTTATTGGCGAAAAGGGAAGTTGAATGCATATTGCGATTAGCATTGGATCCCTTCCTTTTTGTTTTCTTCAAATATGTGATTATAGAAATGTCTGGTTTTATCGCAGAGATAGATATAAATGTTTTTGTAAGATTGAACAAACTGTATCAACCTCATTGATGGTATGAGAATAAAATTATTGTCATGACTGTACAACTCTAAATTCATGTCGACCACGTTGATAAATACCCTTCCCGGATAAAGATGTTTAGTTACTACGCATTATACAACTAATTTGTGTCCCAAGTACAGATTACTCTATGAGATAATAGAAAAGTATTTTCGTTGTTTTATTTGAGTTTGGATGTTCCCTACTTACCAAGAAAGCAATTTATGCTTATAAGCATGAACTATGGACCGATAATTTTACGACCTAGCCAAAGGAATTGATAATGATGATTGGTATACTAAGGATACTAGTATTTCGACATGGTTTCGAACTTTAATATCATTGTTTTTTCACCAAACCTCCATTACGTTTATATTTGTTGTATAAAATAATATACAGACATCCATTTAGTTAACATTAGAGTTCGACATGAGTCATTTATCATTATCATGTCCTCCGAAAGTTGGTGATGAAAATGTAGGTTTTCATTATATTAAACCATGAGATCAAACGTGTCAGACATGCATTGCATATTCATGATATTAGATAAATTTCAAAATTGAGAAAGAAACCATGTCTTTATAGAGATATTACATAAATTAAACCACCATGGCAAGTAGCAACATGCCATACTAATATTAAATTTCTTACCATGATTATAATTCAGATTTATGAGGAATTTGTGAACCTGGTTTATTTATTGTATGAGTGTACATAAAATATATCAGCTAGATTATAAACAATAAACCAGAATGTGCTTGTATTTAATTTTTCTTTCAGAAGAAAAAAACACCCGAGGAGGGGGTATAGGGAGAGGAGATGGAAGAAAGAGCGAGTGAGAGAGGGGGGAGAAGTTTGGGGAGGGAGGGCACTAGAAGATGAATGGATTTGAAAAAGAGGAGAGTGGGTTATCCAATTTGGCGATGGAGGGTATTAGCCTATAAGTGACAACTTTTTTAAAATTATTTTTCAAAGGGCCCTTTTCACTTCTGATATTGCCTTCTCACTTTAAAACTCTTTCAATAGTGTCTTTTAATAGTGTCATTCCCCCATCAATGCCTCTTTATTTCAAAAATCTATTTTGTGGAAAAGCGTGGACATGAAGAAAAATAAAGGGTATGAGAGCGAGCAAACGAGAGAGGAAAGGGAAGGATAGAAAAGGGAAACGAAAAAGAGAAAGATTGAAAGATGAAAGAAAGGAAAAGATTGAGTGAGAGAGACAGATCTAGAAAGGGGGAAGTACGGAGAAAAGGGGGGAAATGAGAGGAAGTAGATAGAGAAAGGGAGAGGGTGAGGCGGAGAGAGAGATAGCGTGAGAGATGAGGAGGGGGGACTAAATAGAGGATAGAGGTTGGGAGGAACTGAAATACATATACTTTTTTAAATGTTATGCTGCAGTCACATTTCTCCTACGGCGGCCGTACGGCGAGTCGAAAACAGCCGTTTAAACATTTTTGTACCAGCTACATAATTATAGGTGGTTTGAATTAAAATCAATAAAACGGCTGTTTTCGACTCGCCGTACGGCCGCCATAGAGCAAATGTGACCGAGGTATTATTCATTTTTATTCAAACCACCTATATGTAGCTGGTAAAAAAAGTGTTAAAACTGCTGTATTCGACTCACCGTACGGCCGCCGTAGCCCGTAGGCATCAGAAGCGGATCTAGATGGGGGGTTGGGGGGGTTGCAACCCCCCCAAAAAAAAAATTTAAAAAAAATCCGGGGACGATTTTTTTAAATCTTATTTTTTTTTTAAACTTGTAATTTTATTTTATTCTATTTCTATGTATTTATTTCATTTATTATTATTATTATTATTATTATTATTATTATTATTATTATTTCTTTTTGGGGGAGGGGGGGGGGTTAATTTGGCAACGACCTCTATACCAAAAAGAGTGGTGTTTTAGATGCAAGAAAACGCCATTTTCACACACAGATTTTCAAAAATTTTCCCTACTGTAGGAAGGGGGGACACCCCCCTCCCACACCCTCCCCCCTCGCTCGCTCCGCTCGCTTGGACTCGGTCGCTACGCTCCCTCGCATACCACCCCAACCCCCCCTTTATAAAAAGCTGGATCCGCCCCTGGGCATGGTAGGGGAAATGTGACTGCGTCATATTATTCGTAGGTTAAGAAATCGTGTTTTCCCCCATTAGTATTTCCTTTTTTTTCTTGTCCTGACAAAATATGTTCCATTCAATAATTCAATTTTAAAAGGCAAATTAATTCATAAAGTCAGTGAGTGGCTGAACTTTGTGTAATGGGGCTAGCATCGATCAAATTATTTTTTTTTTTATCTCACCAGGACTAACAAAAAGGTGGCGATGTCATAATGTACATTCTATAAACTGTAATTTTTTTAAAACTTTATTTCATCTCTTTCAGTAATCGCGAGCTTTAGCCACAATGGCATTTTGTGATATTCATGTTCAGCAGCTCGCAATAGGCATTTACATAATTTTAAAATGTCCATTAATGTATTTTTCTTTGTTTGATTTTCGACTAACTTTAATCCAGGGATATTCACCTCATATTTTACTGTTACAGGGGCCGCGGAATGGTTTTCAAGGGGGGGGGGGGGGGCTGACCATGCAAAAAATTACAATCATATGGTAATTTTTACGTTTTTGTACACGGTTTTGGAAAATAGTGGCCCCCCCGCTTCCGCGGCCCCTGCTGTTATAAATACATGATGATGAATCTCCTTTCATTTATACATCTTAAGATCGTGGTACCCCCAAAAAAGTAATGATAATAATAATAATTCAAATTTTCTTTAATGCGGTTTTGGATGATACAATATACTACACTGATGCTAAACTGTGACAACGCCACCTCTTTTATACCTCTTTGTTAGTCTTGACGAGAAAAAAAAATCAAATTTGATCGATGCTTGAGCCCCGTTACACAGAGTTCAGCCACTCACTGATTTTATGAATTAATTTGCCTTTTAAAATTAGATTATTGAATGGAACATATTTTGTCAGGACTAGAACAAATAAATGAAATGAATGAGTATATAAATAAATCATAGATTATGCACAAATTATTTTTTCCCAGGCATTTCTTTTATGTTTTAGACTTTGTTACATAATAAATTGCTTATTTAGTTGAAACCGGGTCGAATAACGATTTGTTAGAGACAATTTAATATTTTAGAGAAAAGAAGGAAATATAAAAAGGGTCACTTCATCTAAAAGGAAGGTAGCATAAACGAATCACTGATTAAACATTAAATTGGACAAAGAAAAAATATCAAAAGGAAATTACAGGCCCACAGAACTATAAGAAAAGAAATAGTTTACCAATAACTTTAAATAGGGGTCGTTGAAAGTATGACAGGGGCCGCGGAAGCGGGGGCTGGGGTGGCTTCAACCCCCCACTTTTTTCCAAAACCATGTACAAAAAACGTAAAAATGACCATACGATTGTGATTTTTTGCATGGTCAGCCCCCCCCCCCACTTTTGGCTCAGCCCCCCACTTTGAAAACCGTTCCGCGGCCTCTGTATGAATGTACAGAGTATGCCTATCAGTATGGGAAAATTGTATTGTTAGAAAATTCCCCTTAATATATGCACCCCCAAGAAAAAATATGAGCACTTCCACTTAGAGATTTCAAATATGATATAGGATCCGTTCTAAATCAAGAGGAATTTAATATGAGAAAGTGGTAGATGTGGAAAAAATGTTAAGCTGAAACAGGGGTTATTAATTGAATGCATAGTGAATTACATAGAAGGAGCGAAAAATTAGCACAAATTAGACTAAAGGAAGACCTTTTAAGTTTAGAAATGTTTTTTTCCGTATATGAGAACTTTTTAAAACCCGAAGAGGGCACTTTTAAAAACTAGGCATTCTATACTTTGGCACTTGTTAAGAATGAGCGGATTAGAGGGGAACTCGCACTCTCAATTTTCAAAAATTCAAAAAGACCATTTATCAGAATGTAAAGGGGCACTATGAAAGGAAAGGGGCGCAAAACATAGAGCAAAATAAAACATTAGCAGCTATAAAAATGGTAGTTAAAAAAAATCAAACGACTTATATAAATGAGAGAGAGAGAAAGCATTTGAGGCGGGTACTTAGGGAGGGTGACACGACATTTGCTCCTACGGCAATCGCTCCGGTCTTAATATCTCAGATTAGAGTTGTAGAAGATCAGTGTTTGGTTTAGAATAATATAAAGATTAGGATTAGGGTTTATTTAGTTTTGGGGGTTATAGGTTTTAGGTTTCGCTTAACAGTGCAGATTTTCCATCGGAGCAATAGTCGCCGGAGCAAATGTCATGGAACCTTGGGGAGTGTGTTCTCGCCTCCGAGTGCATTGCCTCTTTATGACATATTGATAGCTAGGGGGTCGCCAACTTGAAGACGATTTGAAAGTGACGTCATAATTGTTCACAATGGAATTAGGGTAACTCATACCGGACCATAGAGATATATAATTAGTATACATCTCTATGTACCGGACCCACCTCTCATTTTCATACTCTTCCATTCTTCCTTTTTCCTCACCTTCTTTTTCTTCTACTAATTTTTTTTCACTGGTCGAAAAATTACAGGGACCCTCCCCCGGGCATCCCCCCGTGGTGACACCGCCCTACCGTCATCTTGCATTCTTGTATTCTTTTCTATTTACTCAATAAGCACTGGATTTCTTTCTTTAGTGTCGCCCTCATTCGACAATGTATCATCAGTCAATTATTGTTTCTGCACGTCTTGGCAACCTTACGTCATTTCCCATACATTTGTACGGATGACTACCCGATTATACTCGCACAACAATGCCCGCCCGATGTGATATGCGAGTATTACGATATACACCTGTGTTTGCAAACCACAGATCTAGTTCAATTCTACATATACGCTTAACATAGTACAAGTGGACATTTGACATGACTTGACATTGGTGCTTATGACTGTGACTATATGCTCAGGAATTCAGCTTTTAGTAACGCATTGTCGAATTGTTTTAGCTCCGACTAGACTTAGCTTTGCTTTGAGAAGCATTGGCATGATTGGTAAGGTAATACGATTTTTAAGTTAATTGATAATGCAATTTATGATTCATTATTTGTTTTTAAATGGAATTAAGCGATCCGAGGCGAGGGTCAGGGTGGGTTAATTATGAAGGATGTAACTATGAGTAAACTTTCTTGTAGACGAATTAATATGAATATGATGTATTTGAGTGTGTTTAAATTTAAAATTGTGAATGGTACATATGGTCAGGATATATATGTTCATGATTTTTTTTTTCTTACTTTTTACTGTACATGTACTATCATGTACAGTGACTCGGGTGCAAATCAGTGAGTGATCTGCATCATACCTACCCACCACGTACATGCAGGGGCCGCGGAAGCGGGGGGCTGGGGGGCTTCAGCCCCCCACTTTTTTCCGAAACCGTGTACAAATAAAACGTAAAAAGACCATATGATTGTGATTTTTGCATGGTCAGCCCCCCCACTTATGGCTCAGCCCCCCCCCCACTTTGAAAACCGTTCCGCGGCCCCCAGACATGTACTCACCCTTTTCCTATTCCAACCCAATTTCGAAATATATAAAGTGTATTTGCTCCATAAACATCAAATACATGTATGATGTAGGGGAGGCGCGATAGCTCAGTCGGTAGAGCGGGGGTTTCGGATTTCGGTGACCCGGGTTCGATTCCCAAGTGGTGCGCTAGTGCCCTTTGGTAAGGCATTTATCCTCATTACCAGGTCCCTCGGAGAGGACCTTAAGCCGTTGGTCCACTGGTTGCTTGCTCACAGGCATTCGTGCTTTCTTAGCAGTCGGGTAAAACAACCTCGGTATAACATGTATCCCAGGTTGGTGTTTGTGTTTCATCTGTCCATAAGTTAAATAGCCACTTTAACTGGTCGAACCCCCGGGGGGGGCACTCGACCAAAAAAGTGGTAGGGGTGTGCCGCGGGCGAGGCAAAAAACGGGGGCCTTGGAGCGGGCTTATTGTAAAAAGGAGGGTCCTCGGAACGGGCTTCGGAACTACAAATGTTTGTGAAAACGGGGGTCCTCGGAACGGATCTCCGTATCTCTGTGAGTGCGTATGCATCCCTATGGAACGGGCAATCGTGCATGACGCAGCTAGCGCGGCCTCCGCCGGGCGCGCTCGCGCTTAGGCGATGGTCGAAAAGCGCTCTACGGCCGCTTTTCACCAAAATTGTAGCAGATCAATGCGACCGGAACGGCGTAACGAAAAATATACGAAGCTTTGGAGCTGATTTCTTTCTTCTTTTTTCTCGATAAGAAGGAAATGCTATGCCTTGGAGCGGCTTTCTTTGTTCTTTTTCTCAATAAGACAAATACGCTATGCCTTGGAACGGAAATTTGAGTGTAAAAATGGGGGTCCCCTCCGCGGCACATACCCACTATGCATTATATACTGAGTGCCCCCCCCGGGGTCGAACCTCATGCGTTAAGTTATCACCAGTGAACATATCTTTTATCGCAAGAAAGGATCACCAGTCATTCTTAAAGTGACTTTATGAAATGGCCCCAGGATGCATTGCTTGCTGCCATAAATCCAGCGCCCAGTGGTTACGATTTTTTTTCTGGGGGTGCTGATGCAAATTTGAAAAGCCAAAAAAAAAGTTTTTCACTACTAAGATTAGGTCATTTTAGTCCTGAAAAATTTGAAAAGCAACCCCCCAAGGGGGGGGGGGGTTCACTACATTCCTCCATTTTACACACCTTCCAGAATTCCAGGGGGTGCTGCCCTTGGATACACACCCCTCAGGAAAAAAACGCGGTACCCCCACTTACCAGGGCCATGCATAATCAAATGATGTGATCAGGTTGATGCAGGCATAAGTTTGAAGAGTAGTATGGAGTAAAAGTAGGAATTTGACAAAAACAGGGGTGGCAACAATTAATGCTAATTTATTGGGTTGACAAATTGTAAGTATTTCCATTAGAAAGGCAAACTTGAAGTTCAGCATAAATTTGATTGTTACCTATTATTTGACAATGTTATGCTTTGTATGTATTTTGCATATTTTATTAACATGAGAATGAATCCAAATGTTTTTATCACTCTATCAAGGGAGAAGAGACACATGGTAGGCCTACATCTACAGAATACAAAAAATATATTATACACACACACACATATACATATATATATATATATATATATATACATACATAAAAATATATATATATATCAAATTACCATATTTCAAATTTTCAAATTGAATCAGCCAATCAAAATGAAGGAAAGTTATCAGATCAGACAAATATTGATGAAATACTCCCCATGCTGTGTAATGCTCCAAATTACTTTCTGCGAAATATAATCTAACAGGGATTTCACAGCCCCTATTTACTTCTCTATATAGTTTCACAAATCCACCATTAAAATGATCAAATTCAATATATGTGCCTTTGTGAAAAAAGAAGCATCAAAATCATTATGCTTCAAATAATGTTATATTTTCATAAGCTTCATTATGACGATTAATATGAGGAAATATAACGAAATAAAAGCAAAGTTTGCACTGTATTGTGATGAAGATTAACATTACAGATAGAGAGAGAGAGAGAGAAAGAGAGAGGGAGAGGAGAAGGGAGAGGGAAGAAGGAAAGTGTAATTTCATTTTAGAAAGAAGAAACGATTCCAAGATAACAGTACAAAGGTCTATTGTACATTGTCCATGAAAAATGATGACTAATCTTAGGATTGAAATTACATACTGCAAAACACTACTACAAAAAGAGTTGATAAATAAAAAATTGATTATGGAGTTTGGCTTTCAAAGCAAAAATAAAATGGAAACTTTGAAGATAATTGTATGATTTTTGAAATATTGAAAGTGAAAAAAAAATTTAATAGTATTTGTATGGATACTGATTTTATGATCAGCATTCAAAAAGGTTACTTTTTATTTGTGACTGTCATTAGATTCAGATTTACACACAAAATAACTACAAAATAATAATTGTGCAATATGTAGAAAAATCATGTCTACTCTTCCTGTTGCCATGACAATTTGAATGTATTGCTGTACTTTACAAAAACATCTGACTGTCATCATACAGACCTTTGTATACTCACATTCATCTCTGTATGATGAAGATTGGTAATTTAAAGGTCAAGTCCACCACAGAAAAATGTTGATTTGAATAAATAGAGAAAAATCAAGCTGGCATTACGCTGAAAATTTCATCAAAATCGTAGGTGAAATAAGAAAGTTATGACATTTTAAGGTTTCGCTTATTTTTCACAAAACAGTGATATATCCACTACTCAAAAAAATGCAAATGAGACAGTCGGTGATGTCCCTCACTCATTATTTCTTTTGTTTTTTATTGTTTAAAATTATATAAATTTTTTTCATTTTTATAGATTTGACAAGACTGAACCATACAGTATTAAACAATGCTAATTTCTCATGTTCAGGGAGGAATTAATTGTTGTTTCACTCGATATTGAGAATCTTAAAATATTTCATATTTCGATAAAATATGTGAGAAATAGTGAGTGGATGACATCATACGTCTCCTCATTTGCATACCGACCAGGATAGGCATATAACTGTTGTGTGAAATTAAGCGAAATTTGTCATGAAAATGTCATAACTTTTTTATTTTACAGCGTTATGCTTGTTGGATTTTTCCCTTTTTATTCAAATAAACTTTTTGTTGGGGTGAACTTGTCCTTTAAGTTGCATAATAAACATAAACCCATATTGGCTATAAATTATTTTTTTCAGCAATGTACATGTACTATAACGATCCATATTTGACAGATTCAAACATCAATTTTCACAATAATGGACTCTACATCAATTTGTTGTTTCTGTTTCTTGAGCTATTTTGCATTTTAAGCTGCACAATTCCAGAATATTGGTCAGCCTCTTTGTTGTTAAATCCCATTTTTTAGCAGACATTCTTTCTTGAGTTCCGTAGATCTTCTCTGAAAATTTCTTTTTGAGAATTCATGATGCGTTGTGTGATTTTTGTTCTTTCAAAATTGTCTATTTCATTTTCATGTTTGAAATTTTTAATGTCTTGGGAGCGCTTTATGAAAGGACTGTTGGATGTTTTATCTAACAGTCTGTCTTTTTTACATATTCCTTAGTAACTGTCAGACACCTGGCTCTCAGTCAATCATGCATGGAAGGTTGTCAGATGTGACATTTTATAAGGTGACAAAGAATGGAATGTTGATTAAACACTCTCCTTCTGAGCAGTTATTGATTCATGACACTTCTTAGAGAAAGTTTGTGGATTTACAATTTTCAATGATATAGCACAATTATCCTTTGGCAATCATTATGATCACTGTACAGTTGAGTATTGATTTTTGTCTCACCTGCATAGCAGAGTGAGACTATAGGCGCCGCTTTTCCGACAACGGCGGCATCAACACCAAATCTTAACCTAAGGTTAAGTTTTTGAAATGACAGCATATACATTTGTAAGGACCTAGTTCATGAAACTTGGCCATAAGGTTGATCTAGTATTACTGAACTCTCTGCCTGAGTTTCAGGTCACATGACCAAGATCAAAGGTCATTTAGGGTCAATGAACTTAGACCATGTTGGTGGAATCAACATCAAAATCTTAACCTAAGGTTAAATTTTTGAAATGTCATCATAACTTAGAAAATATATGGACCTAGTTCATGAAACTTAAATATAAGGTTAATCAAGTATTACTGAACATCCTGCTTGAGTTTCACTTCACATGACCAATGTCAAAGGTCATTTAGGGTCAATGAACTTTGGCCAAATTGGGGGTATTTGTCGAATTACCATCATAACTTTGAAAGTTTATTGGTCTAGTTCATAAAACTTGGACATAAGAGTAATTGAGTATCACTGAACATCCTGTGTGAATTTTAGGTCACATGACCAACGTCAAAGGTCAATGAACTTTGGCCATAATGGGGTATCTGTTGAATTACCATTATAACTTTGATTGTTTATGGATCTGATTCATGAAACTTGGCCATAAAAGTAATCAAGTATCTTTGAACATCCCGTCCGAGTTTCAGGTCACATAACCAAGGTCAAAGGTCATTTAAGGTCAATGAACTTTGGCTATGTTGGGGGTATTTGTTGAATTACCATCATATCTCTGTAAGTGTATTGGTCTAGTTCATAAAACGTGGACATAAGAGTAACCAAGTATCACTGAACATCTTGTGCGAGTTTCAGGTCACATGACCTAGGTCAAAGGTCAGTGGACTTTGGCCATGTTTGGGGTATTTGTTGAATTACCATCATAACTCTGATATTGGTCTAGTTCATAAAACTTGGACATAAGAGTCATCAAGTATCACTGAACATCTCCTGCGAGTTTCAGGTCACATGACCAAAGTCAAAGGTCATTTAAGGTCATTGAACTTTGGCCATTTTAGAGGTAATTATTAGATTACTGTCATAACTTTCAAAGTTTATAGATAATGCATAAAATGTGGATAAAAGGGTAATCAAGTATCACTGACAAGTTTTAGGTCACATGATCAAGGTCAAATGTCAATGAACGTAGTATTGTATCATTATATGAATGGTGTTTTTTGTGAATAATTATTTTATAGTAGCTTTCAAAGTCAGCACTGCTGCTATATTGAATCGCGTGATGCAGGTGAGACAGCCAGAGGCATTCCACTTGTTAATAGATTTCATTCAAATATTATTTTATCAGTCTTATGCTTGTTTCTCTATACTCATACATTCCACGCTTTCCCCCTAGTCTGGCACCACCCAAATGCATGCAGATTATAATCTGCAGGCACAGACCCTAATTGAAACTTTGATCAACAAGTGTGTCTCCATGCAAAGACTAGCACATACAAAAATTGCTGTTTCAATTCCTGAGCGAGAGGGCCTTCAGTACGCAAGGCACGAGTAGGCTGCAATTCAGACCCTTAGGCTTTACTCGAGTAAGGGTTTGCACAGCAGACTATGCAGATTGAATGTACATGTATTTCATTGATTATTAATTTTTTGACAGGTTTCCTTCAATATGTTATGTTTGATTTATATTGTGTGAATGCATCAGATTGATCCCATGATGTTTTAATTGAATTAGAATTTATGAACAAACTTCATTCACTTGACATGAACATTTTGTTTTACGATATAGACAATGATATCATAAAAAATATTTGTAGCAGTATATCGTATAAATCAGTAATACATCAATACATTTTCCATAGATTTCCAGTAAATTGAATTATGTATATATATACTGTATCTATATATACAAAGATATGAAAGATTGTAAACATATGAAAGCATGGTAGAATGCGATGGCAATGAATGGTGTTGTTATACATGTACATGTACATTCATTGAATAATATGAGATAGTATCCCACCGCTGACACCAAAAAGTAAATTTGTTCAAATGAATTGATTGAGAATAACATTGAATCATGGTACAGTATAACTAAAGAACCAAGCATACTCAACAGGGCTGTGATTTAATGTTGAATTCTAGGATGATGATCTTAAAGGTCTTTCAAGGGATGTATTACAAAACAATGTTAAAAACTTAGATTTTGCATGTGTTACATGTACACAATTTTTTTTTTTAAAGTTTAGAAAAGTTTGTTTAGAACTATAGTTGTGGGGGTATGTTTTTTAAATGGCCAAGTATTTTTAATTCACCATTAAAAAAATATGTAATTTTACGATTACCATTCATGTGATTAGCTCTACTTGTGCTGGATAAATGGAAGCTCTATGGCTATGCCTATAGGGCCGTCTCCACCAGCCTGAGTTTTCAAATAATCGCGCTATTTCTGATCTGGCAAATTTTCCCAATCTGAACAATCTTGAGATTATTTGTAATGGAGATACAAACATCGGGGTAGTTCGCTGGATTAATCTCGAAATTGCAATCCTAAGTCAACTTGGGATCATTTGCAAATTAGCGCGCTATTTTCGAATTATCCCGCTAAATCGCAGGTGCAGACGCACTCGGGATTATTTATTCATGGCATCGGACCATAATGCATCCATGCGTAGCTCGAGCAAGAATTGCTCTTCTTGCACTGGTGGAGATGGGGTTTCTTGAATCTTAAGTTTAATCGCGAAGAGGGCTTATCGGGCTAAAATCTCGAGATTGAGCAAACTCGGGCTGGTGCAGCACTGCCTTAGGGGATTATGACAGAGGCAGGTTTAGAGTTAGTGAAGCAGGAGCATGTATCAATCATGTGGGGGAATGTGTGGTATTGACTATGTATTGATCTGTTGTTTTGGTGAAGCGTTAGCAAGTTCCAATGTCAAATTGTACAATAGTCTCACAATTCCAGACCTTAAACCTTCCATTCAATGTATCTTCTTGCAGAGTAATGATTTACAAATTTTTAATGGTATACCAGGTAGAATGCAAGATCCAAAAATCATGCAGAGATGATATGTGTACATTTATACATGAAGAGTGTTTAATTTTCATCAACATTTGTTTTCTGATACTGACAACTTTCTTTTTGATAAGCTGAGAAGGACAGTTTTTCGGACTGTTACTATGGTAATTGTCAGATGAATTGGTCTTTATCAGATGAAACATTTGACAAATTCATTTATGAAATGTTCCTCGATTTAAAGGAAACAGATGTACACTTTAAGTCTATTTTATTGAAGAGCAATTGAGATTTCATGGTACATGTACATGTAACTGTAAATGATGTCAAGGATTGATTAAAAACCTTTCAGTCAGGGTATATTATAAAAGACTCACACTCTAATATGATAACCTTCAAGTCAGTGCATGAGCACATGCTAACATACATGTATCTTTCAAGACTCTAGGCGTAATAAGTCATCCTTGTAGATGATTAGCTCGTGTTACAACCTGTGCTCATTTATTGTCACGCTTACTTTTCTCCGTTCAATGAAGCGCTCAATGCAGCTTACCAGTTACATGTACATGGTCATCCTTGATGCTTTCTTGCTAATATGTTTGTTTCACAGTAATAGGCGTTCACAATTAAAGGTACTCACTTCATTAATCACAGTCTACTTTGATAGATGTAGAATTATATTATGGTAATGAAGCATGGCAGGTTTCTTTGAATCAGCTAACTTTTTAATCATCTTGGTTGTATTAGGAAAGAGGGTCAGGCTTATGTTTGTGTCCACTTGGTTAATGACTCATCTGAATAATACAATGTACATGTAGGGCCTAGATGTGTAACTGATGAGAAGAAACTTTGTGAAAATACACCAGTATGTCACAAAATTTTTCCCATTAGAACAGCTCTTAAACAAGTCAGCCCAACTGAAAAAAAATCTTAGAATCTTAGTGCATTTTACCCTGACCTTTAATAGGTTTTGATATTATTTTTGGAAGTAGAGCTTGTTTCATAGAATCCTTTAGATGATTCCATTGCCTGGCCTTTCCTCTAAGCAAGGCTAATCTATGTTTGTTTCACCTGCTTACTGCTGTGTTGACATCATTGTTTTGATTTAGGTGTTGCCATGAGTAGCAGATAAATTTTTTTTCTGAGATGAATTTGTGAAAATTGAACACGGTTGCTTGGAGAATGCGGCCTACAGGTGATGAAGATTTCATTAGGTGGCTGCAGGTATGAACACACGATGTTGGTGATCACATAAAATAGTTATACTTTGCATGAAAGAATAATGGAGACAAAGTATGCCTACATGTATTTGGCGGATGATGATTTTCCAATGAAGGATAAAGACGATTGTTAAATCTCTACTTTACTGGAACCTTTTAAAAAAGATAATACAAAACAGTTGCCATCTTTTATTAAGGGTTTCTGTAAAGTAAAGTTTTACATTAGACGTAACTGACCTTCTTTCCATTATTTAAATGAAATGGATGTTGCTTTAGCTAAAACTCAAATCTTGGTCTGTAAGCCTGTATACAAAATTCCACGTTTAATTTATATGGTTCATTTCTATTGATAATCCTGGGTTAGATTTCATCATGGCTATAATAATGATAATAATAGGCATATATATGGCGCCATCTATCTACATGTAGAAATAATCTATTCCGTGGCGCATTGTTATTATTATTACCCCAGCTTTAGCTCGAACTGCCTTTCAGCGCTCAGTGCATTCAAGGAATTAATCCTACCTGGTACCCATTCACCTCACCTGGGTTAAGTGCAGCACAATGTGGATAAATTTCTTGCTGAAGGAAATTACGCCATAGCTGGTATTCGAACCCACGACCCTATAATATTTCCCTCTTGCTATATTTATTAAGTTGAAGAAAGAAATGGTGTTCAGTAAATACCAAATTCATGAGAAGTCAGGAATATATCTCATTTTACAACTCCTTGATATGGTTATCCTCACTACAATGGCTGCTAAAGGCAGGTGTTAATCTTTACAATCTATCAGTTGTTCCAACATTTAACCGGATCCCAAATTGGTTGCCTTATCCACCATCCAGTGAGGAAATATTGACATTGACATGACAGGTTGCTAGGTTTCTTTTATCTGACTCACCAGCCACATCTATAGAGTGTCTTTTTTCTTGCGATGTTGATATGTGAGGGCGTTGAATGCTTCCTCTACATATTCGTGCTGCGTCGATCATGGCAAACGATAACACCTTCAGCAAGGCTTTGACTCTGTAACGATGGTCGTAATCATAGGTATCACACTTATAGTCCAGCAGTGGTGTTTGTCATTGACGCTGGTCATAAGGATGGCCAGATATTCAATGCATATCTCTCGGTCAGATGGCTTTTGTCCATTATACAAAATATGTTCATTTTTTATACCACTCTTACAAACTGAAACAAGTTCTTCACATAACAAGATAAACAGCATAGGAAAAGAATGATGCATGATGACTTGCTTGATTACTGATTTAAAGCTAAAATGAGAACAGTTTGGTAACTTTCAGAATCCTGTAGGCCCTGTATTTCTTGTTTTTAAAGTTGATAACAGGAAATTTGCCCCTTTAGAAATGAACTGTTGAAATACATGTATTTGCCAGGAGAGACATGATTTATAATCTACTGAGACAGGCAGATATGTGCAAAACATTGAAATGGCATAGTGTCCATCATCTTTAAAGCCAACTACAGTAGATAGAAGTAAGATGTAGCAAGCTATTATTTAAAGAGAAATTCCTTATACAATATAATATAATATTTTATAAATAGTGTACAATCTATACTGGATTATAATGTACGACAAATATAAAATTATCCCGAGTGCAGGTTTATTTCACCGAGGCCAAATTTGGAGTTCATATAGTCCAGTAATATTGTATGATAGAAAGTTCACTATACAACCTACTTAGCTTGTGGTACACGAGCAATTGGGAGACTGAATGTCAAACATTCGTACCGTTGCACAAATACCATCCAAAATGTACCGTCCTAATGTAAAGTTGCACAAGTCAGGAAAAGGTGACGTCACTAAAAATTAAGATTCAACGCATTGCATGCACTTATAGTAAATGCAGACACGTAGGACTGACTGGCTAAATGCGCATTGCCATTAATCTATAGTCTCCCCATTCATTTAACATGGGTTTTACCCTCTGAAAATCGAAATTTATATTGTACATAAATTATGTACAAATTTAATTTTTTCAAGGGAGCATTCCGGGTCTGTTAACGGATGTTCCAAATAATTATAAAGAAACTGCCAATCGTATACATTGTAAATGACCATTTTCTACAAATAGCTTCAAACTTACCTAGTTTGAATAAACAACAATTACTGTGTTTCTTACCAGCGCCCTCTATGTGCCCTATTGTTCAGCCGTATGAAATATATACTGTGTAAACTAAAATCACAAAAATCAAGTATCTCCAATGATTTACCGATCCGCATTATTCGAGAGTTTGCAGTTGAATTGAGTACTCCGTTAGCTGATATCTTAAACTCATCTTTCCATCTAGGTGTTTTTCCTCAAATGTGGAAGTATGCTGAGATCATTCCTGTTCCTAAGTCTTCCCCATCAAACATCGATGAGTTAACACCAATTGCATTAACATCATTTTTTGCGAAGATTGCGGAAACATTTATTGCAAAATGGCTTTGGGAATATATTTCGAACAAAATTGATCAAATCAGTACGGAAACAATAAAGGAATCTCTACATGTCACTAATTGATTGGGTTGTTACATGAATTATGAAGGAATGCTGATAAACCTAAGTCTATATCAACACTCATACTGACAGAATTTTCGAAAACTTTCGATCGGATAAATCACAATATTCTTATTACTAAATTATGTGAAATGCATGTTCGACCTTGTGTTATATCTTTGGTAGTAGATTTCTTAAGTAATCCCCAACAAACTGTGAAGTATAGGGGCCAGTTATCAAAATCAAAATGCAGTGTTACGGGTCTACCTCAGGGTACCAAACTTGGTCCCATTTTATTTTTGATAATGGTAAATGGTGCCTGTAGTGATAGTAGTTTGTCATACTTTAAATATGTAGATGACTTAACCATGGTAGAGTGTAGAATGAATAATCAAACTTCACAAATACAAACTGAAATTGAATTACTCAAATCATGGACTTCTCAAAATGATATGGAACTCAATGCATCAAAATATTCTACAATGTCAATTTCATTTTCAAAACAACCTCTTCAATCGCAAGTGATCTATATAAATAACACCCCATTGCAATGAGTAACCACAGTGAAAATCCTAGGAATTACACTTCAGAATGATTTAAAGTGGAATGCTCATCTAACCGAAATAATGAAAAAGAGCAATAAAAAGGTATGCTAAGAAGATTGAAAGCTTACAATCTACCTGAATGTGATGCGTTAACAGTGTATATAGGGTATGTAAGACCAGTCCTAGAGTATTGTGTACCTCTATTCGCTGCTTGTCTTACTTTGAAACAGATAAAAGTTATTGAAACTGTCCAGAAAAGAGCATGCGAGATAATATTGGGAACCAAGTATCTATAATTTGACTTCACTTGAAAGTCGAAGAGTAAAACTTACCACAGATTTCGCTTTAAAGTTAGAATTGAATCAATTCTACAAAATTGGTTACCTCCACTAAAAACAAACGCTTTCAATTTACGACATACATGTATGAATAAATATAAGGAGATTCCATGTAAAACAAAAAGATTTCAGAACAGTGCTCTTCCAAGTCTGACAAGATTATTAAATAAGTACCATGGTAAATAAGTTTGCAATTTGTGTAATGCATGTGCAATATTGTATTATCTATATTTTATTTTTTATCCATTTTAACTACATTTTTAACTGCACATATGTAATTTTAATTTGTATGTTCATTGTTTATCCTAGTAATTTTGACTATTTTTATATATTGGCATTGGGTAAACATGTACAATTCAGTCTGTGACTGCCAATCATGTTTTTTTTGCAATAAACCTGAATTGAATCTCTATCAGGTTCTGTTATAGAAAGCTCAATGTTGGTAAATGGTGGAAATAAATGAAAAACACCCACTCTGTTGATTGCTTGGAAAATAATGAAATGTTTGTTTTCTTAATTGCTGAGAAAAATGATAATTCTTTACCTGAGTCATCATTACCAGGTATTTTATGGCATGATTACCCGGTATCCAGACAAATATATAAACAGGCCTACTTGGTTATCAAAGTTGAGCAAAAATTCAGTCTGTGATCATTAGTTGG
Organism: Lytechinus pictus; assembly: GCF_037042905.1. Classification (NCBI taxonomy): domain Eukaryota; kingdom Metazoa; phylum Echinodermata; class Echinoidea; order Temnopleuroida; family Toxopneustidae; genus Lytechinus; species Lytechinus pictus. Next base: position 30,750,990 of record NC_087259.1, on the reverse strand, counting down.
AAAGTGTGACTCCTTTAATGTATTGATGTTTGGTTTATGTGTCTGACACTATTATACCTGAGTTTATTGGCTGCTACCCTAGGAGCGTTTTTATTAGAGATGCAGACATGTTGTTTTATTGATTGGATTCTATAATGACGGCAAGCATTTTCTCTGGAGGATGCCTCGTCGTTTAATTACAGTTTTGGATAATGAAGGCTTCTGTGCTGTAAGAGCTGAAGCTTTTCTGAATTTACAACTTGAGAGTTTGATTGAGTAATAATTTGTGATCAGATATCTTATTTCATATTTTTAAATTTCTTTATCCATTAATTTGTATTCTTTCTTTATACAGTAAATGGTAGTAGTTTTAGGAGTATAGACTCATGATGCCGAGGTCATGGGTTTATGTTTAACACATGGTGCTTACGTCCTCTGACAAGTCGTTTAGCTACAAGTCCAAATGACAGACAAAATAAAACTGTACTTGTGTATTCAATGCAGGATTCAACAAATTTGGTCTAAAATATGGTCAGAAATCTGCGAAAAGTTCTAACTTTCTTGATAACACCCTTGAAAGCAGTAAGACACATGCGTGTACCATTATTGCATCCTGATAGTCTGTCTGTTTCAATCTACATCTATTTTGAAATAAAATAATTAAAAGACTTTTCTTCTGTTTTTTTTAAAGATGCTCCTGCGTCATGAATCACAGCTATGGAATGTCATCAAAGGCTTCATAAATGACCATAACCCCTACAAGAAGTGGCTTCATTATTGAGGAGAAGAGAGTTGCATCATGGTATCTGCAATGGAGTAAATCGCGGAAGAAGTAGATTCATTACTATGACAACACCTTCATTAGCTGTGAGATTTCAGATTGGAACTCATTAACTCAAAGGATAAACATCAATATGCTTGAGGAGGAATTGAGTTATGAGAAGATGACACTGAACTAGGAAAGGCTAAATGGACCTGGTTGATGAGATCTCAAGTCACTGACAGATATTGCTCTTAAGATTCAAGGATGATATTTATAGAAAGCAATTACTTATTTTCATTCTAATAATCTGTAATCTAATCAAGAGTGTTTCAGAAGAGATTGCACAGCGCCCTTGCTTCTTTTTTATTTCAAGGATTGGTCAACATTTACAAATCTCTGGTTTAATCACGATAGGCCATCATCAAAATGATAATTATAAACCTTGCTGTGTGCAAGTGTACAATGTGAATGTGTGATTTGAGCATTGCTTTTAATGCATGGTCAATCTTTGTCATCCTGGGAGGAGAGAGGCTTCAATGTGTATTGATGAGAATCGAGGATAGCAAGCTATTTTGATGACTTACCAAGCAACCAGGATTGCAGAATTGATGGTACTGTCATCGCCAGGGGGAGAACATTTTCTTTTCATGATTTTCGATCGACGCCGGAGCATAAATGCTTCCAGATGATTCGTCTATAAATGCATTATTGATGTTGTTGTGGTAACGAGAACATTTTTCTTTGTGATTTCCTCTTGGATGAAGAATCATTATAATGCTTCTAGTTTTTCCAGGTGTCTTGCTACTAAGATCATGAAACATTAATACAGTAGATGAGGCTAGAGAAGTAGGCAAAGCAATACACATTGATTATGTGATATGGAGATGTTTCTTAAGAGGCTGAAAAGGGAAACTCAAAATAGAGCAAACAGATGCAATCTATCAACTCTAAAATGTTACCACCATATGCATGAGCGAAATATCTTGTGTAATAATTGGAGAACATTAAAACACTTTTATTTTTAAATATTTTGAGACATTATTCATCTGGACTGTCGCGATGGGATGTTCGGTGGGTAAAAATCCTCCGCTGGATCGGATACCATCAACTTCATCAAATGCAGACCTCAAGTCAAAAGAAAACGGGAAGTCTGTGCATTCAAAAGGTAGGTTTAGGCATCTCAGTCATTTATGTACAGGTGTAGTTTGTACATGTAGGTGTGAGGTGACAAATATTAATATTGGTACTCTTTATTTTTTTGGAGGGGGGGGGGGGGTAAAAATGAAGGAAATATACTAGTGAAATAAATTATATTTCACCGCCATTGAGATAATTAGGATTAAAATCTGGTTTAACTCTTGAGAATGTATATTTAAAGTTCCTACACAAATCATGTAAGCATCATAACAAAGAACATTTTAAATTTGCTACATGTATCCTTGTTCCTTAATTGCAGTTTTACATCCAATTATATATCATTCCATTAGCTTTAATATTTTGTTTCGCCATTTTATTTTTAGGGGATGCTTCTGATCTACCAAGCAAGAAAACACTTGAGAGAAGGGATACAGGAAAGTTTAGCAATGGATCATTAGGAAATGGAGATGAACAGACAAATCATCAAGCTACAAGTCTAGTAAGTATCAAATTAAGGGGCTTGTGGTGATGAGGGGAGGGGGTGAGGGGGTAGATTGATGGGGGGAAGTTTAGCAAGGGATTAGGAAATGGAGATGAAAAGACCAATCATCATGAAGCTACAAGTCTAGTAAGAATCAGATGAAGGGCTCAGAGGATGAGGTGAGGGGGAGGGTCCGGGGGGGGGGGGGGTTGAGGGGAGGCATGGGGGTTGATGGGAGAAAGTTGGGGATGAGGGAAGGGAGAGGGGGGAGGGAAGGAGGGATGTTTAGCGATGGATCATTAGGAAATGGAGATGAAAAGACAAATCATCAAGTTACAAGTCTAGTAAGAATCAGATGAAGGGCTCAGAAGATGAGGAGAGGGGGAGGGTCCGGGGGCATGGGGATCGAGGGGAGGCAAGTCTAGTAAGAATCAGAGAAAGGGGTTCCGTGCAGGTGAGGAGGGAGAGGTGGTAATTAGTGGAGGGAGAGAGAGAGAGGAGAGGGAGAGGGAAGTTTAGCAATGGATTAGGAAATAGAGATGAAAAGGTGAATCATCAGGTAATGAATCTAGTAAGTATCAGAGATAGAAGCTGCTTTTCAGCCCACGCCAAAAAAAAAAAAACCCAATCAGAAAAAGATCAGGTATCTTGCCAATGTGAAAACAAATTACTCATGATATTCCAGAAAGAAAATACCTGAGGTGGTTTTCTAGAACACTCATAACTTTTGTCATAAATTTTGTCATTTCTTTCTGAGATATTACACTGTTATGATTATCACAGATCGTTATTCTTAATATTGTCTTTTCCCCAAGTCTCGCCTTTGAAACAAAAGGTTGTGGGTTCGAATCGTAGCCACGGCGTGTTTTCCTTCAGCAAGAAATTTATCCACACTGTGCTGCACTCGACCCAGGTGAGGTGAATGGATACCCGGCAGGAGTAATTCCTTGCATGCACTGAGTGCCGGTGATGGTAGCTCGAACTAAAGCTGGGGTAATAATAGCAACGCTTTGTATCCTCTGGCAAAAAGCGCTTAATAAATTCAGCTATTATTGATATTATATCTCTTTAAGTTCCCGCCCATCTTTTCAGAGGCAAACCAATCCAAATCAGTTAGTTCCCAGTGGGAGCCCTTCTAACCAATAAGAAGGCCTGATGGCACATGGGGTGTATCCTCAATAAGTAGCTGGCGTTGTGCAACTGCGCGTATGTTGATGCGCTTAATTGCAAAGAGGCAGGGAGCCGTGAATTATTTTTAGAAGAGAGATAGAAAAAAAAATGAAAAAAGAGAAAAAAAGAGGAACTAATATGTAGGGCCTCACTAATTGTAGCAAGAAATTTCTTTGTTGAAAATAATCATGGATGATGAGTGAAACTAATATCACCATCTAATCTAAATAATATCATTGTATGCTTTAGTCGGCAGGGTATCAGGATATTTGGTACTAAAAGACCCTGTCATACATTTTGTCATATCTTTTGCTTGTATACTGGGATTATGCGCATTTAAGAAATGCATTTTTTGGTGCGCTCTAAAGAGAAGAGACAAAATTTATGACAATTTTTATGACAAAAGTTTTGACATCCACCAGAATACCGATTCTGTCATATCTCTGAGAAAGGACAAAATATGGAGAAAAGACAATGTTCAGAATACGGCCCCTGCTTTTTCATAGATACTCTTAAAAAATTACAAGAACTATTGGGTATTATGAGGCCTGAAGAAGATATTGTAAATTTATGGTATTTTGATGATCAAGTAAGTGTATCTGAAAGGACCTATAGAGAGAAAGGGGAGGAGTTCTGAGAGAAACAGATGAAGAGGGATGGGGTGAGGTACCCAATGGTTGTCAATGATGAACAAGCTACCATACATACTGGATGTATAAATCATATATGTATGGTATATATTCACAGTATACTGTATATTATTCTTTTTTCATTTTGATTTTCAGGTTGACTATTCAAGCATGAAGAAACATAAAGATGTGCCATTATCAGGTCCTATATGCAATAACAATAAGTAAGTACACATATCTTTTTTAAAACAAAATTATCAGTATAAATTTGCTATGTTTTTGTATATCCAGCAATGTAAAATTTTGTTTTTATTTCGGCAAGATGTCATATTTCCCTATTTTTTAGACCATTCTTTACTTCCAATTTAATATGAAAATTATCCAATTAGAAAAAGAAAAAAAATCTATATTTTTTAATAATTACTGCGGGACAAATTGTAACAAGAGTACAGTATCTAATATTTACTAACCAAGATTTTGGACTGTGCTAAAAAAAAAAGAGGAGAACTCTGAAATAGTATAAACTATTGTTAATATATCAGATTAATATACTGATATGGTTGTAAGTCTATGGTATATCGCACTAAGGAGGAATATTTTCTCAAAGATTTTTTTTCCTCATCATTTTTCTCTAACATTGATAACCTTTGTCAAATAGTCTCATGATAATTTTGATATTAATCAGTTACTTTTCATTTCATCATGTATGTGGGTAACTTCATGCCGAAGACTTCAAATACAAATATTGAATCAGCGCTAGTTAGCAATATTACAAGGTATTGAAATTTGCTTAAAATTACCATCCATGGAATTGCCCAAATGAAATTTCCATGAGGAGAGTTTTGATTTGAATTTATAAAGCCCTCTTGTCTTCAAAAGTACATATGCATTCCAAGAGAAGTTTGAACATGTATACACCATACAAACAATGGTTGTGTATGCTATGTTTACAGTAGCTAGATCTGGTTACCCTGTACTGTGTAAATGCTAGGTCTCTACTGTCAAGGGTTTTTACACGGTGAAATTCATATCCTTTGGATTTACAATTATATTATGGATGTCGTGGTAGTTATTCATTTTGAATGAAACCATTGGACTCTCAATTCCATTGTGGAAATTGTAGAAATAGTGAAATTTTTGCCCTTTCTCCATGCATTCAATGGCATTACTTTAACAGAGCATGCAATTAAGCCAATAAAGTGAAATTAAAGTGTATGTCTGAAATTATGAGAGGGCTACCTTGGGTTATAATAAACTCCACCATTACATCTAGAAGAAGAGTGATGATATTATATTGACACCATTCACACTACCTTGGGTTATAATAAACTCCACCATTACATCTAGAACAAGAGTGATGATATTATATTGAGACCATTCACACTATTAAAGATATCACTTGAATGATTGTGAATTTGTTTGACTACCCTCTCATGTTATAAATCCTAATGTTCATTCAACCCCCCCCCCCTCTCCCATGAAAAAAATTAGAATGTCATTCGGATTCTGTCAGAAAAACATAAGAAACTCAGTACTTAAAGGGATGCTCTGGGCTGAAGGTATTTATATCTCAATAAATAAATTAAAATTCACAGAGCAAAATGCTGAAAATTTGATTAAAAATGGATAACAAATAAACAAAGTTATTGAATTTTAAAGATTTGCATTCTTCCGGTGAAACAGTTCTAGGCATATCTTCATGAATATTCATTAGGTGGGCTGATGATGCCATATTCTTACTTTTTCTTTTGTATTTTATTATATGAAATTAGGTTTATTCATAATTTTATACCAAGAACTACGACAATTGGATTGACAACTGATTAAGTGCATTAGTTATTTCTTGCTGCAAATTATTTTGTCATAAGTGAGACACATCATTTACACATTGATGAAAAAATGAAACAATTTTGATTTCATGTAATAACATAAAAAAACAAGGAAAGTGGGTATGTGACTTCATCAGCCCACTCTATTTATTTAGATATAAATATCTCTAGCCCGGAGTATCACTTTAAAATCCATGCTGCTTTAGATTTGAAATATTTAAAATCCTTGTCTGGAACACAATTCATCTATGTGTATACCGTATATGCTTGACAAGGGTAAGCTAGTGTTACATGTTTGCTTTTGATAGTGAAACATGGAAAACAATGGGCAAAGGGAGAAGTTATTTGCACATAATGGGTGGGAGGGAAAAAAGCAATTCCTCATTTTGAAGAGAGAGTTCATTTCCGAAATATGTAAAGAAAATTAAAACTCGGCCGTAAAGATGAGGAAATACGTTGCATGTTCTGGGCAATGTAAGACAAAGCTTTAATAGCAATTGATTGTAAGACTGATTTCTATGATTGATTGATTGTATTGATTATTGTGTACATGTATGACCAATGGTAAATATCAATCCTACAATCAATTACTCACCTTCATTTAAGTATGACAATAGAGTCGCACTTAAATTCCGACATGTATATGACATGTAATGCGCAATCTTATTGGTTAATACGCAGTGGTAAGCGTCAATTTGCCATGATCTAACCAATGCGGTCATGCTTTTTATACCGCACGCAACTAGGCATTTAAGTGCGAATTTAAGTCATACTTCAATCTTTTTGAAACACCCCTCAGGGTTTTAGTGAGTTTATATTCATATATTTTAACAGACAATCAAACAAAAAATCTTATAAATGTATTTTACTATGGATATAGTTCAATATTTTTGAAATCACATTTTGAACAACTCTAGTTATATTATGCATTATCGTTGGCCATAAAATAGAAGGGCATGGTGGATAGCCTTTTATCATATCTAGTTGGTCATTATTCTAAATTATGTGCAAGTCCTCTATCTGGTAAAATTAATCCTCTTTTCACTGTACATAATACCACTCCAATCTACCTCCCATACTGCGTATAATTTATCATGGATTGGGAAATTTTTTTTTTTTCAATCATATCTGCGAGGCACTTAGGCCTGAACCTTCCTCTGTAGAAATTGAGCATTTAGCCATTGACTTTTATAGCATGCATCTGTACAGCCAATGATAGTAATAGAAAACTCAGGATGATTGAATACTATATGTCTTCATAAGTGCTATCATTATTGGAGGAAGTGGATGGATAGGAGTGGCCAATTACATTGGTTGCCATGGTAATAAACAAGATTAGATGAAAAGTTGCTTCACCACAATCTGGGTTACTCTTTGATTAAGACGAGATTAGTCGTTGACAATTGATGGCTACAGATGTTATGGGAAAATGCAATAAAAAATTGTATTTTATATAACCATAGTCAGTTTTAAAATAGGAGTAGAACATTTAACTGGATGCTTATAGTTATAATTTGTTTTTTTTGTGTGAATTAAGAGAGAATACATGTATATTATCATCATTTTTATTATAAATAATAATATGGTCCATTTACAAAGCGCAGCTACTATAATTGCATATACTCTTCTGCGCTTAATACTTGGTATCTTATATTATTACCCCGGCTGTAGCTGAGCCACCATATACATGTACATGTAGGTGCTAAAGCATTCAAGGAATAAATCTTACCGGGAACCCATTCACCGCACCTTGGTCGAGTGCAGCACAACGTGGGTAAATTTCTTGCTGAAGGAAAACACGCCATGGCTGGGATTCGAACCCACGTCCCTCTGATTTGAAAACGAAAATCGTAACCACTAGACCACAAAGTATACATGTAGATTAATTAATTGTAATGTCTGATTTGTGATTGACCTTTGGCTGATTTCTATGATTGATTGCATTTAGTAATTGGTAATAAAGTCCCATGATCAATCGCAAAGCTATTGTTACCAGGCCCTTGTTAGAAAGCAGAATTAATGGTAATCAGGAAAGCATTGGTCATTTTAGGGTTTTGTACGTGTATAATCACTGCACTCGTTGCTTTGTTTGAATGGAAGCTTTATATTGCAGTGATGCTGAGATAAATTCTTAGGTGTGAAATGTACATAAACTTAAGTCTTTTTATTTATTAGTAAGTTTCTATTTACAAGGACTTTATATGGGGTTATTGCTTGGCGTAATTTATAGGCAACAAATTCTGTATCCTGTAGCTTCTTTTAATTTTCAAGTACAATACTTTTGTACATGAATGTTGTATGACCTTAAGTGCTATTAAGCAGTTAAGTGGTTATTATTTACCTGACTTTTTAGAAAGCTTGAATTTTCATTTGTTAGCACTGAGAGGACTTTCAGCTGTACATCTTCTCTAAGGGACTTGAAAATATTATTAAAGGTCAATGCCTTACCAAAAGACTTCACATTGCTTTTGAATCTAGGTTGCCAGATTTTTAAGCCACCATATAAGTTGAGTAATTGATTTAACCATTTGTACTTCTACTTCTTCTGTCAATTTTCTCAATAGTAGATTGAATTTTTTTAAATATTTGTTTCTGTATGGAAGTACATGTATAAGTTTCATCACTTTTGAGAGAAAGTGCAGAAGAAATGAAGTAAGAAAGTATGAATGTTTGAACAACAAGATTATCAAATTTTTTTGGGCATAATCATAAAAAAATGATATCATATCCCACTAAATAACAGTCTTTCTAAGTGTTAGATTGTGTATACTTTACCCCAGCTGTAGCATGGTTATCTTGATTGGGTACCAATTTACTAATATAGATTGATGCCTCGCCAACGGATGCAGATGCTGCAGTGGGATTTGAACCCTATAGGTTGTGGCTCAAAGTCTGGTAACTTACATTATCCACTGAGCCACGACACCCCTACAAAAAAAAAAACCCATCAATATAATAAGTAATTTACTCTCTTTCTCTCTTTCAGGGAAGTTTCTAAAAGCCAGTCTGACTTCTTCAAGATGCTGGATGCAAAAATAGAGCAGGTAAACTTTTTATTATTTATAAAGAATAGGAGCTGTATTCAATTTATACTTAGAATTTTAAGTATTTTACTCAGTATTTTGCTGAAGTAAAATACTTAATCATCTTTAGCATTCAATTGCATTTTTTTTCTCAGTATTTTGCTTGAATTTAAGTCAGCCCTCTGCCAGACTTAGTCTGGCTTACGTGCAGTTTACAAACGCGATACGTGCAATCATACATTCCATGCACAGATTGATTCATGTACATACATAGCGTGTTGTTTGGCTCAAACTTTATGACGTCACAATGGTTATTAGTAAGTATTTTGCTTAAATTTGGCTTGATAAAGTAAAATATTTAGCTGCGATCTGAATATGAGTTAAAACATTTTGCTTAGCCAAGTAAAATGCTAAGAAAAATACTTGAAAACTGAATACTGGCTCAAGGGCTGGTTCATAAAGCTGTTCATGAATTATGCATGACTTTATACATGACCTTTGACCCATGACTGATGACCCTCGTGCTAAATTATATATTCCAGTGAAGTTGCCTTAACACCTACGTCATGTGTAAAGTGCATAACATTACCAACAGCTTCTTGAAATACCCATCAGTTGTAAAGTGCCTCCAAATTCATCAAGTGTTACATACTGTAATGATGAGCAAAGTAGGGTCCTGCATCAATATTCTCTGTATCTTATCTCACTTTTTTAAGCTAAAAAACCTTATTCTTTGAATAATTGTGTTTTATCAGTCAATTATCCAATCTTAGCATGAGTCGGCATAGCATGTTTTACTGCATTTACAAATTGCTATGTCTATCTATCACCATTTCTGCACTTCTGCATTTCTGACACTCCTTCCGGTAGCTCACTTTATTCATCATCCCAGTATAGCTTGCTATATGAGCTGCCAAAGGGATTTCATCAAGTATCAAACAATCAAAAGCATTTATACTGATGTTGTTGAATGCTGGGTTAATATGTGATTAGTCACAGCGTTTTCCATGACATTGAATGTGACCACTTTTCTTGAATTGTTTTTCATACAGGGTAAGGACCTAGATCCTGAAGAAGTGACGTGACACCAGTCTATTTCATCTAGTGGGACCCCTGGATTCTACAAGGGACAGAGATTGAAACTCATTGAAAGAAAACTAAAGATGCAGTTGCTCCTTCTTAGGCGTGCTCTCCTTCCCATCAATAATCGTGCTGCAATTTTTCTGGTTCATCATGTTTCAGATTATTACAAATCAATCTTTGCTACTCTTCAAAGACTGAAAGATTCATTCATAACTTCTCTTCCATGAATGAGAAACTGATTTTTGTTGAAAAAAGGGGTTGTAAGTTTTTCACATTTTGGCATATATTTTGTACTTATGATATAAATCTGAAAACCTGTGATGAATTTTGTACAGTATAAATGATATTTTTCAAGGCCTTGTTAAAGAATGAAGTACTTGTAAATTGGAAAAGATATTTATTTTGTGGAGAATTATGCGAGTCATCCATTTGTAATCTGTTTTCAAGACTGTGATGGGCATTGTTGAATGGTCGTAGAATGTTTGTTTTATCACATTCATTATTCCTCTTTCTATTCAGAATTTGTTTTATGTCCTACAATGTATGTCTGTTTCCTTCTTGTCCAACTACTATAGAGCGTTTTATCAATCTTTGTCATCTGATACCTTCCTTGGTTTTGATTGGCCGAGAACCATGGCTTTCCGATTGTTACTATGGTAACTGTCAGATTAAAAATCCCTTTATGAAATGCTCAAAAATCTCTCTAAATCAAATCAAATCCTCTAAAGGACTATACAGCTGAGCTTAAAGTTGACCTTGATATTAGACATGGACTTTGGAGAAAAAAGTGGGACAAGGGCCTTTCCATAGCTGGAGGAAATCTAACTCTGTATTTCTAAACTGTTAAAAATGTTGCTTAGCATTGGTATACCTTATCTCCACAAGACATGTGAGTGAAAATGGGTACTTCATTCAGTGCTTGGCCAAATATTCCAAAGATCTAATTCTAATTCCATCCACTTCAGCCATTGCCCTCATCAAATTGTGTGCCACATATGAATGTTACTAACCCCAATCACATTCCATCTTGTACATTTCCTATTCCATTTATTATTATTATTATTGATATGATATATTTGAGCGTGATTATTATATAATCCAACTTACTTTTGTATATCTTGTGCCATGTGTGTGTTTTACAATCAACCATCTACCTTGAAACCTGCCATCTCATATACAACCATATGTAAATATATATTTTTGCTGTTTTCAATTAAATTTGATTGCTGAAAACAGATTATCTTGACAGATATTGATCAGAGGGTGTGTAGGAGACATATGGATTCGTTTGGTATAGTGTTAACAAGTGTGATAGAAATACTCCAATATCAATATCAATAATTCTAATATGATTCCCGTCCCCAATATTCATTTCCCCCCCCCCCACGTTATAGAAATTACATGAATTATGAGGTCCAAAGCCCTACGTCTGGGACCTGTCTGAAATATTTTGTCTCTGTTGTCTAGTTCATATTAAAAGTTTCATCAATGAACCATAATTATTGAGCAGTTTGGGGAATGAAGTAACGTGAAGGAACATGAGGGATGAATGCACTAAAAGTTTGATTATTTTGGAAAAATTTACATTTGCAGTTTAAACTCTTCGACATGGTTGTTAAAAGAAAGTGAAAATGCTCCTCTACATTGATGCAAAAATTTATAATATTTCATAAATTTAATATTCATAAAAATCTCACTGGTTTGGAAGATTAATCTGCTCTTGATGTTAATATTTATTACATGTACATAAAATATCATGGGATTGCATATTAAATCAAAATGATTTTGAAAGCTTTATTCATAAGAATTAAAGGGAAAGTCCACCCTAATAGACTTTAAGAAATAGCAGAAAAAATATTAAGAAATATTGGTGAAGGATTGAGGGAAATCCATCAAAGATTAAAAAAAGTTATTAGAATTTAAATTTTTTGACTTGTGACGACATATGCACGCAGCTTTCCCATATATCGAGTAGTAAAAAAAACAAATGAAATATTTTGTATTATAGATAAGTAATAGTACCATTTTTTTCCCCAAAATTTATTATTTAACAGGGTAACAATGAAGACTTTCGAGGTTGAGTTATTTTTGTAATGTAAATGTTTCTTGTTTTATTTTTATTTGCATAGTTATTGATATCTTCAGTCATTGAATATTCAGATAATAATTGTTTATTTCGAGAAAATCTAATGCAACTACAGTATTGTCATTTAGGAAGTTATACAGTATCAGTGCACCAAACTTGATTAGGTGTTTGACCTTCGGAAGGTAATTTCATTGTGCTACCAAAACTTACTTAAACACCAACATACATGTACTTGATTAGGTGTTGTAGCTAGGGAAGGCAATATCAATTGTGCTTTTAACACCAAAACTAACACCAAACTTGAACTCACCCAACATGTGTAACAATGTGTGGAATGATAATCTTGTTGTTACACAGGCATTTCCTTTTAAAGAAAAAACTATGAATTCCTCTATGATATGCAGCAGCAGACTTCATTGTTTATTTTCAGTGTCAATATAATGCAGTTATCATACCTCTGTTTTATCAGATGTTGTTTGAAGGTTTGCATGGTGGCATGTACAATCACTGATGTGGTTTACGGTACACCATGTGGAGTGTTATAGAAACAGTGGATAGAAGAAGAGAAGGAATGGATAGGCGAGAAAGTGAAGACGGACAGTCAACCTGTCTGAAACGTCGAGTCTCTACTAATCATCTCTACTCGCCGACTCAAGCCAGCATCTCATCAGCTCTACTAAAGCTGTTCTCAACTCATCAATCTTTCCTGGTTTACAGTCCTTTTCAGGACTACTTTCAAGAAAGAATACTCTACTCTCAAATCTCCACTTTCTCTTCTATCCACTGTTTCTATAACACTCCACATGGTGTACCGTAAACTCTGTTTTATCATATTGCAAACATGTTACATGTGGTTGAATGCAGTTTACTTTTGAAAATCTTTGGTTAACGTCATGTGTTATATATCATCTTCAAGAAGTATTGAATTGTCATAGGAAAAAATAGCATAATGAAGTTTGTAGTTGCGATATAAGAGATACGATGCAACAATACTGATTGGTCACAGCTTTTTATACAATTTAAAGCCCAGTATTTTGAGATTCTTGCAAAGAAGAGTGTCATTTTGATGATCCATGCAAGGGTCCTGTGGTACAGCATTTTTGTTGTACTATAATAGTGGTGCCTTTTTATATTGAATTTTGATACAGATAATCTATATCTGTTGTGTGTATTAAGAGAGAAGAATATGGAGCTGCATCAATTACAAGAATCTTCATAAAAGGAATGCATAATTGTTCAAAGTTTATGCCATGTTTAGATGTTATATCACAATACTGAAAATGATTGAAATCCAGGGTGGTTTTACATAAAGCTGCTCATAACTTACAAGCAACTGCAAGAACTACTGGTGATCGTTTCTTAAGAACTAAACCAACACCAATGAAAATGTGGTGTATATCATTTACCACAAGAAAGGGTCACCAGTCATTCTATGTTGCTTATAACTTTCAAACATTTTTATGAAACACCCACCAGATTATCCATCAAGCTTGAATTACTTTATTTAAATAGCCATGTGGACTGAAAGTCACAAAGAATATAAAAAGGTAATATAGATGGCAACTTTACAGAACGAGAACTGATTATGAAAATTCAAGTTTTATGTGATCATGATTGTTTAATGTGGCAATGTTTTCTTAAAATTCTGGAAGTTACCAAGAATTCTCATTTTCTTTTGAAAAAACCAACAAATAACCTTGTAAGAACATTTAAAAGAAACTACTACGCAATTAATTGAAGTTTCCTAAAGCTTGTAAAGTGAATGGGAGAATTTCTCACGTGTAAATTATGAGTTGTATATTTCAGAGCTTATAATGTGATCGAAGAGAAAACTTATATTTATGTGCCTTCAATGATAACCCTTGTATGTACTTAAGAAAAAGATCACTCTGATGCAGTGTGGGCTTTGGTAAAAGTAGAAACTTTGATAAATAGATCTGTGAAAATATAAGCAAAATGGTGGGAAAAGGTAAATTTCTAGAGATAATGTGCTAGCAGTGACACCAATGAAATAGACCAGTCTGATTGATGGTATGTCATTTCAAAATAACTAGACAAGTTTTGATCAATCTGATATTGGTTTTGTTGGTTTGACTGGTATTTAAGATTGTAAAAACTTGTAATGAAGATTGAGATACGCGCTCATAGAAAATTATGGTACTTTTTCAATACATTGGCTATCATGGGATATGTTTATTTTTTGTTATTTTTTATGAAAAAAAATGAGTTGGATAAAAGAAAGAAGTTAAAGACCCTGACCGGTGTAAAAACAGTCATATATCAAAATAAAGGTAATGATTCATACAATACAAATATACCGAAAATATTACATATATTTCCTTCCAATAATTAAAAGTATTAAATAAGAATCAAAGAAACTGCTCCTCCAAAGTACGCTTCGATTGAGCACCCCCACGTCGCCTGGAAATGATGACGTCACGTTGTGTCAGGAGGGTTGTGATTCCATAGGTTTGTGTACAAAAGCATTGGGTATTTTCTTCCATTTCCATGTTATAAATCCATTTTTTTTTTCGTTTTCAGATGAAAATGGCACTAAACATTATTCACTGTTCAAATTGTTGTAAACCTACAACAATTCACTACCTTTTTTGTGATTTCTTTGTTTGGCTCTTATTGGGCCTAAATTGCTATGTCAGGAAAAGTTGTTATACATAATCTAAATGCAGATAGAATTGAAATCTGCGCCAAATAAGCAGGAAATAAAATATGGCAAAAACTAGTTAAAAAACTGTAGATTTCATAAATTCAAGCTTGTGGGTAAAAATATATGTGATATCCCTCTGTGATAGAAGTGAAGAGAATGAAATGCGTTATCTGGAAAGCAAAAAATCACCCAGTTTTTCTGTGTACAAACATATGGAATCACGACGCTTCTTACACAACGTGACGTCACGGTCTCGAGGCAGGTGAAAAGCACAATAAAGCCCATTTTCTAAGCATGGTTCGATGCCCGATAATTGGAATATTCTTAAGCAAAATACTCAGCTGGGAAGCGGTGAAAATGCATAAAGCATACCTTGCTGTATTTAGTAGCTTATAAGCTTTCGATTGGTATGTAATTTATCAATTTCATTTTCGGGTCCGGTCTGGATCTTTAAATATAATAGCAAATGGGAGAGAATCTTGCAGCATATCTCAAGTGTCCAATAAAAAAAAATGTTCATTTGTATTTGCATCTTTTGCTGTTCCATTTTTGTCAAGATTTTCTACTTCTTTCTATAATGTACTTCCCTGGAATGACATGTATTCTGAAGAGAAGTCTATTCTGATACTGTAATCAATAAATGTTTTGTGGAGGAAAGTTCTTTTTTTCACTTCTTGCCTTAAAAACGGAAGGGTCTTGTGGTTTTTTTTTTCATTTGGCTGCATGTACTTCTGAATTGAAAAAGTGTAGAAGCAAGCATATTAAGCTTTGTATTACATATATTGTGCAAGACCTGCTTTAGGAGGAGAAAATTGCTGAAGTGAATACTAGTAAATGAGTAAAGAAAAGGTGTTATTATTAAACCTTCATGACTCAGAATTTGAAAAAATAAGGACAGATTAGAAGACTATTTCAGAATTATGAGACAAGTGGATAGGTGACTCTGCCCTAGTCAAATATCTTGGGACCACAGGGGTTACTTTGATTTCATATAATCTGGTATGAAGTAATGTTTCTAGTTAGGTGATTATTCAACTGTGGAAGGTCAAGAGTATACTGTATTTCTGTATAGCTATAACCCTAACCCTATCGCAAAAAATATGTAAATTTTGAGATACAGTTTGAACAGACCACTAATGTATTGCTATTATTAGAATGAATGCATTTTTAATTAGACTCTAAGGACTTATTAGAGATGGTGAAATCCTGTTTGTAATTAACCTTGTCTAGAAGGTTCTGTCTTGGTTAAGCAGAATCATAATCACCAAGACAGAATATATTATCCCTTGGGTATGACTAATATGTAATCAACATTTGTTTTCGATTCTATCAAATAAGAGAATCTTGGAGTGCCATTGTATAAAGCAAATGATGCATGTCTCCACTCGACCATTTTACAATCTATCCACTCTATTTGAGGTTGTGTTCAATTCATTGCATTTAGCCTGACGGCTTTGCACAATAGATGGAACAGAGCCGCAACTTGAATGAGGATAGATCATATCTTCTTCTGTTGATTTCCTCCAGTCCTGGAGAACTATGGTATCAAGTGGTTACCCTGGTTTGATCAGAGTTAATAGTGGTTTGATAAGAGTGAATAGAAATAAAAGACATGAACTAGGCTCATTCAGGAAGAGGGCTACAATATATCACAAGAATTTCTATTTGTAATCACCAACAAAGAATGTTTGACATGAAGTTCATGCAAAAAGTGAACTAAAATGAACTCGTATCATGAACTCAAATGCATGCATTGATACTATACCAATTATTTTTATTTCTAAGGATGAGAAGTTTGTTAGCATTAGTTTAAATCAACTTGTTCAATCCAGATTGTAATGAGTGCCAATGGGAGTTTGATCATTTCTACATGAAATATTGGTTGACAATACTACCGTCTCTAGAGAGAGAAAAAAAAGTGAAACTCTGTAAACAGTTACTACCTGACAAAAAAAAATCCTCTTCTTCTGTTAAGGGTATAGATATTAAACATATAAAAGTAAATATCATAGATTGTAGTATTTAGTATGTGATGAAGTAGTGTCTATAGGCCTCAAGTAACAGGATAATTAACATGAAAGTGATCAAAACATTATTGATGTAAAACAACTAAAACTGAAATAAACAAAGAAAAGGATGAAATGAATTCAATTTTTAATTTGACTTTAATAACAAAATATGTACAGTCAAACATACAATATCACAAGAGGCACCAAGTTATCAATGTACAAACTGTAGTACAATTACTTGTTTCATGATAAAAAGATTATCAAAAGTAAATTCAAATTGGCTTTTCAACAACAGCCAATCTCTTGCAAATTAAAACATTGGCACTGCAAAAGAGCAATATACTTTGCAGTAGCCGTTTTTAAAATGGTTTTGTACTCATTTGAGATGTTGAAGATCTTCCCCTCACTAGGTTTATGTACCTGGAAAGCTTTGTCAGCCAACCTAGAAAGATCATTGAGGCCACTAATATTTCCTAAGTATATCAGTAACATATCTTGACATGACCAGATTCATGTAAAAAAAAAATCTGAATTTATTTCATATCAATCCATTCCCTTTGAAATGTTCATAAATCACACTTTTCAGGAAGAAATGTTGGCTTTGAGGTTGGGTGAAAGTTCAGCTTTGGGAACAGAATTTCCATCAGAGCGATAGTCACATGGGCAAAGTGGATGAGACTATTATTTGAGGTGTTATTTGAAATCGGTAACTTCAATTGGGTAATTCCATAGGTATGTATATTAAATCCCCTATATTTTTTGTATTATATGAAAGGTTGTAATGCTTATCCAGGCTTTAGCAGTTCATTAATAAGTGAGGTAAAAATGGGGATCAAATTTAAAATAAACAAAAAGGCTATTTTAAGGAAAAACTGCCCTTTAGCCTTCTTTAAGTCATACAGTAGATGCGTTTACATTTATAACGTTTACATCTGTGTAGGAACAGGACAGAGATGAGCATAAAGGTGACCAAACTTATGAATATTACAATGGACTAGACTCCTTACGACCTCAGCGTACTTGGACACCAGTTCTGTGAATAAGAAAAGAATCGTAAAGTTTTGAAAGACTTTTACCACACTTTCACGTTTACTCTGACAAGTGAGAAAATATTGAAAAGGAGATGCTCAAAATACTGTCACTTGAAGTGGAATATTATGTTTCTTTAGTTAGCTCATTCTTTTTTTAAACCTATGATTGCATAATGCATAATAACCAAAAACAAGAATGGTGGTAATTCTATTCATACATCTTGGATAATATTGTCAGATAAAAATGTTGATGAAATGCTCTCTGGAACATTAAAAAAACCCAATACTCTTCTTAACCCCAGCCCAGCCTGTTGTACTTCCAATACAACTCAATATATATTAACAGATGAATATATTTGGGAATTTCAGAAAGAGGCTTTCTATACAATGTTGCTATAGAAAGCCCCCCCCCCCCCCTAATATCAAGGGAAATATAAAGGGAGTGTCCACTCAAGCACGCTAATTGGTCTTTGTCTGAGGCAAAATAGGATGAATAAAAAAGCAACCATTATAAAGGATCACAGGCTTGAGCTGAAACATATTACATCCTTAATGGCTGTAATCCTTTTTTGGGGGGTCACTCTAAATTGTAAAGCCACCAGAAACTTAGTGGATACGCTCAAGAAATTCAGATTCTTAACCTCCTAATTATACACCAATGTGTATGGGCTTGACAATTTGGAAAGTGAAGAATAGGTGGCACTGCAAAACTTGGTATAGGCTGAAAATAATTGCTTATTAATACAAAATAGACATTTTATTCCAATGAGACCAATGGGTATTACACAAAGTTAAAGTACACATTAAATGGGCTTTGAAGTTCTGAACATTTGGAAATAGACAAGTTTACTAATCGATTCAAATTTATGGATGTTTCTTTACTGGGGAGCTAGTAACCAGGTGTACCATCAACCTATTTTTAATTGAATGAACTACAATACTCGGTATCCAGTAAGTATACATTACTTGCTGCTATGTCTGGCAAGTATCTGACCAGATTTCAGATTTGTTCGTAAATGTATAAACTTTTCATATGTTGGTAAACATGTCTAATGATTAGGCACTACCAGAGGGATCTATATATTTACATCATTATTATTATTTTTTTTTTTTGGGGGGGGGGGGGTCATTTTGAATTGTGAAAGGGGATGTACAAATTGTAAGCTTGTAGAGAGAACATGAAAGTTTGATGGATGATTACCTTGTGGGAAATCTCTAGATGGTGCACCCTGCTCATCAGTTTCAATGAACACTTCTGCTATTGGTGGATTGTCCTTGAAATAAGAGTAACAATAAAAGATTGTTCAGACATGGTAAGATAAAGCTCTGCAACAAACCTCGCAAACAACGTTCAGCAACATATTTGTGTATAAAGTCAATGAGATATGAGGCATCAAAAACATATTGATGAATAGGCAAGCATCTTTTGTTTTGGCGACAATCTTCAGACCACTTAAAATTGTGTTAAGCTTTGTTGCATCATATCTGAATTAAGTTTAACAATCATTTGAAGACAGTGATATAAGTCCTGATCAACTGATTGGCTGGATCTCATCACATGACCAGTTCAATACTTTGTCAACAAACAAAAGTTAATCTGAAGGGAAACTGTCCAAGCATCCTTATGAAGAGAAACTGTTTGCCATACTCACCCTAAGGAATGCCCAAATGTTACTGAGTAGTACATAGACCTCTCTAGGAGTTAGATCACTAAAGATTGGATGACACTGGTTCAGGGGTGGTGGGAGGAATCCAGCCTGAAATGGAGTAAAGAAGAATGTTAACCTGGGGGTGTTTCACAAAGACATGTTCGACTTAGAGTTGCACTTAAATGCCGACACATACATAATATGCAAGGCGCAATCTTATTGATCAATACGCAGTAGTGCGCATCCTCTTGGCATGATCTGACCAATGCGGTCATGCCTTTTATACCGATGATGATGATTATAATGATGGTGGTAGTGAAGATGGCGCTAATTATGGGTTCTTACCAGATTCATACAGTGCACAAGACGGCATGTAACCAGAAGATGACCTTTGGAATCTCCTGCTGTCTTGTGGCGTGATGATTCCCAATGTGAAATGAGTGTTGCCATAACACTGTATAGCAGACCAGAACAGAAACATAGAGCTGGTTTGGCTAAACACACAGAAAAACAAACAAAAATTATAATTTTCCAGGAAAGGAATTCATTATTATTTAATTCAATTCAATTCGATTCAACTAAATTAAATTTGTTTATTTAAGGTAATGTAATATGAAATATGTACATACTATAGTGTTTTCCTTCAGCAAGAAATTTAGCCACATTGTGCTGTGCTCAACCCAGGTGAAGTGAATGGGTTTCCTGGTAGGATTAATCCCCTGAAAGCACTGAGCACTACAGAAGAAACAGCTATTCAGGACTTGATTTACTGAGTTGAATTAATAAACAAAACTCTTTCTGCGAAAGGCCCCTTGGATTGTTTAACCACTATTTTACCCAAAAAAGAGCTTTATTTTATCCATTTTTTTTATACAAGGACTTCTGTTCAATATTGCTATGGATGCTATATCAGACTTACCTCTTGCAATGATTTCCAGGACATCCCAGACGAACGGATACTCATCAACCTTCTTCTTGATACTTAGATCCCTAAAAATACAACAACAAAAAAACTAGTCTCAAGTTAAGTATATGGTGCGCAAACACTTTTGTTAATAATAAAAATCTAAATCAAGTGTAGCATGACGTTTTGAAAGATATACCCACAAGAAACTTAGATGTCACAACACTGCTACATGACATTTTCAGTAGTATCTCATGCAACTATTGAAACCAAATTTGTGACCTCTGTCAGAAAGAGTGGACAGAGAGAGAGAGATAGTAATAGGAGAGAGAATATAGCGGTAGAGGTTTACGGTACACCTGCCCGAAACGCTGAGTCTACTCTCCTGCTCGTGCTACTACTCTATTCATCGACTCAAGCCAGCCTTCTCTCATCTACTCAAGCCTTCTACTCAAGCCTGCCAACTACTCAGCTTTCGACTCCTTCTGGTTTACAATCCTTACACTCATTTTGAAAAGAATAATCTACTTTCAAACCTCCACTTTCTCGCCTTTCCAATTCACCTCCAATTCTATCCACTTTTCTTATCTTAGTCCTTCCAGGACTTTACACATGGGGTACCGTAAACCTCTTCCACGATTGCTCATACCACCATGCAAACCTTCAAATATCATCTGAGAGAATATGTGTAATAGACAAGCCTAATCCATTGACTAATGAATTATTTAACTCTCATAGGTTGATACAGAAGCTACCTGGTTCCCAAAGTCGATGGGTGGTATTCTGATCATTTAACCTAGGGTTAACCCTAAACTAGAATTTTAAACCACACTTCTATGAAATGCTGGGCTTTAGTATATTTGTGGTAATTGTAATGGATTAATTAATTCATAAAAATTCAATACAGCCTTGGCGTAATTTCCTTCAGCAAGAATTTTATCCACATTGTGCTGCACTCAACCCAGGTGAGATGAATGGATACCCGGCAGGATTAATTCCTTGAATGCATGAGTGCTGAAAGGCAGCTCGAGCTAAAGCCGGGGTAATAATAATAACAATGCGCCTCGGAATAGAATATTTCTAGATAGATGGCGCTATATAAATGCCTATTATTATTATAAAAATCGATATATTTTAGTATGTACCTGTTCTTCTCATTTCATGGCTCAATTCATTTTTTGAAAACTTTTTGCAACAGGAGAATAATATTTTTTTAATTCGTAAATTAGTTGAACAAATGGTACTCCATAAAAGTGATGTCTTAGTTAACCCGAGTTTAACTAAACCATGGCTATCAGAATACCACAAAACAGAGAATCTATATATACTCACCTCTCAATGGTATGTTTAATCATTTCCTCATCTGGCCAACACTCTTCAGCATGACTTACATCAGGGCACATGATCTCCATCAGTATCTCAGCCATCAGCTTCCCCGTAGCTCTGGCTACAGGCTGTCTTGATGTCTGCTGGGTTTTTGGATCTACTGGGAGAAGGTGGGCATTGCCTGACCTGATGAGGGGGGCGGGGCGTGGTCTCATGTGGGCGCAAGATGAGATGGTCTCGACAAGCAGCTGTGAGTTGGTCTGTTTGGTCTCCTAAAAATGAGTAGATTGCATTTTTTATATCATATTCAGGGACTGGTAACACAAAGCCTAGCAGTGGTGGTAGGCCAATATTTAAAGGTCAAGTCCACCCCAGAAAAATGTTGATTTAAATAAATAGAGAAAAATTAAACTAGCAAAACGCTGAAAATTTCATCAAAATCGGATGTAAAATAAGAAAGTTATGACATTTCAAAGTTTTGCTTATTTTTCACAAAACAGTGATATGCACAACTCAAATGAAACGGTCGATGATGTCCCTCAATCACTATTTCTTTTGATTTTTATAGTTTGAATTATACAATATTTCATTTTTTATAGATTTGAAAGTAAGGACCAACTTGACTGAATCATATACTATTAAACAATGCTCATTCCACATTTTCAGGGAGGAATTAATCGTTGTTTCACTTGGCAATGAGGAGAAAACTAGAATATTTCATATTTCATATAATAAAATACAAAAGAAATAGTGAGTGGATGACATCATCAGTCTCCTCATTTGCATACCAGCCAGGATGTGCATATAACTGTTTTGTGAAATTAAACAAAACTTTAAAATGTCATAACTTTCTTATTTTACATCCGATTTTGATGAAATTTTCGGTGTTATGCTTGTTGGATTTTTCTCTTTTTATTCAAATCAACTCTTGTGGGGGTGGACTTGTCCTTTAATGATTGATTGCATTGACCACAATCTATAATCAATTGTGACACCAACATATGATCAATCATAAAGCCTTGTGCTAGAGGGCCCTGCTTTAACATATCAAACACATAATAAGATTCCAAAGATTTGTAGGTGGAAAATCCCATTAAATAATCAACCCTTTTGTATATCCGACCCTATTTTTCTCAACTGCACTTCACGAAAAGCTCAAGCCATAAGGAATCAAGTCAGAATTTCAACATTTCATGTAAACTACTTAAAGAGACAAATGATATCAGGAATGTCCCACATAAGGGGGGTTGGATGTATATAATCTATGGAATCACAGAGGAAATGTACAGTAGTAGTTTATAGTATACAAATGATGCATGCATATGAGTTCATTAGGCGATCTATCCTCACGCGAGTTGAGGCTCTGTTCAATCCATTGCACGAAGTTGATAGGCTGAGTGCAATGGGGTGAACACAGCCTCAACGAGAGTGGATAGGTCGCATAATGAACAAATGAAGACATGCATCATTTGGTTTATACAACAAATTTTCTAGATTTTGTTATTTGACTAAGAGAAGAAAAAAATAACCAAAGCAGATGGAATTAAGACACATTTTGCCTTTGTCCGACAATTCATTTTCTCGGAAAATATTATTTTACCCGTGCATGAAACCAGTTGATTGCTTTTGTTCTTTTGTGACGCACTTTAATTAATTAATCTGAGCGCGCACAGTCAGCCTTGTTGATGCGCTTACTTCGATCCGCACAAACACACACACACATACAAAATGTATGTACACAGTACACACACATGTTTAGTCGTACACACTGAGGGAGAGAGCTCAACCGTGCAATGGGAAAATAACAAATGCATGGTCGCCGTGCAATGGAAAATAACATTTGCATGCAGCACAAAATATATCAAATATTGAATGGCTTTCAACCAATCAAATTACAAGAATCTTTGTATAAGTTGTATAATATATTTTCATTCATTTATTTATTGCAGCTTGAGAAAAAATACAATCATATTAAGGAAATGTTAATGAAACATAATAAATCTGTCTATTGTATGAATTTTACTAATTTTCAAATTTCAAAGTGGATATTGTTTTTTTTTTTTTTTTTTACATATGTGTAACAATTTTTGACTTACAATTTCTGAAGCATCCTGCTTGGGCATCTTCTTCCTGGCCCCCTGTCCAATAATCCCTGAATGGAATGCAGTAGATGCTCCTCTAGGAACGGTCAAAGACCCAGAGAAATCCTGGTTATGCTTCATAAGGTATGCTGATCCTAGAGATGATTCTAACATGGATGACTGTGAATGGGACTGAGGATGCTGGGCCGAGTGATTACTAGCGTTGGCAAAGAGCAGGGAGTTATGCTGGAATAGGAGATAGGAGTAGATACAACACATGAAATCCAATGTAAAGTGTTTGGGCTCCTGCATATCAAATATGGTTTGGGTCCATGGTGTGGTCATATGGTTGATGAAAACAGAAATTCATTTTTTGTTCTAATCCCTTCAAATTTTCTAGGATCACACAGATGAAGAGGTTACATCTGCTTTTTATTATGACATCACAGACTAATATAGTATGCATACTGTAGTTAGTGCATCTAAATATTTGCTGTAGACATTCCTTTGAAAAGAATGTTATTTCAGATGTCGTCAGTTTTTATGCGCTGTAAGGAAAATTATATACCCCAAAATGCACAACTAGAAGTTTGCATAGAATTACGATATGAACATGTGACCTACATAGCCGCACTCACAATTTGCTAAATCCTTGAATACATTTTATTATACTCCATTATCATTTCATCAGGGATAAACATAATAAATCTGATTTTGTGAGTAAGGCACGTCATTAAAAGTCAGTCACATCATATAGCAGGAGTCTCAATATTTAGGTACTATGCATCTTCTCTTTTAACTTTTTGACAAGTTGCTTAAATCAAACAATAAGGAAAATCACTATCATGACAGGTGGTAGGTTATCCCAACCAGTTAAATTCATAGTCTGGAATGGAGAAATAATTCTTACCACTTGTACCGAACCCACAAGTAAGGCTCTGAGTACGATTGTTTGGGCCATGGAATGACTGCATAAGAAGGTTAGATAACTGCTACACCTTTCCAATGTCTTCAAACGGTTGGCAGTATCTGGAAAATGGGGAGAAAAGAAAAAAATCATGGCCAACATGAAAGTTGAGCGGAATGGATTCTGATACTCAGGAATAACACCTAAAGCAACATATCTGTTAACTTATTATCCCTTGGGATAGGGAGTTTAAGAAAGGACTCTCAAGACAGTAAGTACTTTGGGTGCTCTGTGGTCTAGTGGTTCTGACTCTCATCTATCAAACAGAGGGTTGTGGGTTCAAATCCCATCCATGGGGCATTCAACACTGTGCTGCCCTCAATCCAGTTGAATAGGTGTGTAGCAGGAATAATTCCTTGCATGCATCAAGTACCACAATTAAGTGGCAGCACAATCTGAAGTTAGGGTAATGATGGTTATTTTTTGTTGCCCTCATATTAAGTGCTATATAAATTAATCTATTTCAATCATTCTGATAAGATGATAGTTATATGATAATTGTATCCCGACTCCTTCAATGCCTTAACATCAGTAAGCAATATAGCCAATAAGACCCGATCACTGCTAATAGAAAGGCTATGCAATGTGCCAATTTCTGGCCAAAAATATCTGACATTCATTTTGTACTTGTAGATGACGGACATGAAAGAAGAAGAACTTTATCATGTCTGTATTAATTCTTGCTGCTAACTCAAAGAGGAAATTCCTTCACTTCTTACCAGCACTATGCATGGCTGCAAAGAAAAACTCTACAGATGACTGACACAAACAGATCAATGTAGACATGTCAATCATCTCAGGTAAACCAATCAGCTTCAAGAGATCTACTGTCTGACAAGCCACGCCCAGATCACCATGGTGAAGCTGGCTGGCAATCATCTGAAGGTGAGAGGTCAAGTGGATTCGAAGGTTAGAGGTCAGTTTGCTGGATTGGTTGCTAGTCTTGAAAGACAGGAGTTTGTTGAGGTTGGTCAACAGCTGCAGTGTCTGTCGCAAACAAACAACAGATAAAATGTATGAATTTATTATAAAAAAAAAACTTTAAATAATCTTATATTTACAAGAAGTTATTAACATTGTAGATGTATGAGTTACAAATGAAATGAGTTGATATTTCACAATGGTCTTGTGTTGGTATTAATAATTTGGTTTATATTTTTAAATTTCTACTCAATCAAACAATTGTCTTTACAATTCCTACTTAACTAGTCTCTTTTTTTTCGATCCCCTATTTTCCCCCTATTTTACACACAATGGCTGTTTAAAAAAAAAACCAATAGTTTTAAACAGCAGCCAATTTGAATTGTTTAAAACCCATATCTATGGTTTATACCTGTTTTGGTGTAGTTCTCTGTAGTTGATTGACTGATTTCTGGATAGCTGAAGGGAGTACTGCAGGGTAGCTAGTCTCAATCTCAGTCAGGATACTGATGTATAAACCGATCTAATAACAATCATAGTAATACAGGATTAGAGACTTATATGACAATAGAGGACAGTGTCCAACATTTCTTCACACAGACCCTACATCAACAATGCATCAAAATCACCACTTATAAACACATACAAGCATCAATAATGATCACAACTAATATGATTATTGAGATCATCCTCACAGCCATTACCCCTATACTAGACTTTTCGTCAGCTTTTGACACCATTAAACACGACATTCTCCTGAAACGTTTAGAGTACAGATTTGGGATACGTGATCTGGCTCTGCAATGGTTTCATTCATATCTTTTAGGTTGAAGCCATCGTGTCGTCATTGGAAGTGAGAAATCAACTTTCCACTCTTTAACTCAAGGTGTTCCTCAGGGATCTGTACTGGGGCCGATCTTATTTACACTGTACACTTCCCCACTTGAGTCTATAATTAATAAGTTCAATATACAAAAAATGTTTTATGCGGAAGATACGCAACTGTAAGTTACCCTTAAAAAGTGTAAAGATTCTGACCCCACTGCTGAAATTAAACAATGTATTCAAGAGATCAAAGAATGGTCATAGATGAATAGCCTCAAACTAAACGGTGAAAAAACAGAGTTTTTACACATTTCCTCACGTTTTCGAGAAACAGAATCAATCCAGATATTAAAACTTGATGGAATGGACATACGCGCAATTACTTCTTGTAGAAATCTAGGAGTTATATTTGATGATAAATTGACATTTGATGAATCTATATCCCAAAAATGTCGCTCTGCATCATATGCCTTATACAAAATTGGTAAACTTTGTGAATTCTTGGACAAACCCATCACTAAAAAATTGGTACATGCTTTTATTTTATGTCACATTGATTTCTGCAATAGTCTCCTTTCAGGATTACCTCTTAAACAAATTAAAAAACTGCAAACCATTCAAAATTCAGCTGCGAGAGTAGTAACACGAACCCGCAAGTATGAAAGGAGAATGAAACCAGCTGAATCCATATCAAAGAGAAAAATCAAAGAAACATATTGTTGAAAGTTTGAGGAAGATTGAATGAAAACTAAGAAAGTTATGAGCATTTGAATATTGAGATCACTAATGCCATGTAGATCCTCCAGTTGGCAATGCGACCAAGATCTGTGATGTCACACACGTACAACTCCCTCATTACTTTAGTATTTATTTCACTTATATTCTCACTTTATAGAGTCTATCACAAGGTGAGGTGTTCTCTTTATGAGAGGACAAGTACAGAGGTTTCACAACATTATATCATTGATGAATCGTTTGTCATATGATTAGAATGAGCAAAAAGATATGTTTTGGGGTATATTTTCAGTGTCCAAAAGGGGAGAGTTGTTCATCTGTGACATCATAGATCTTGGTCGTATTGCCAATGGGAGGATCTCCAAAGCATTAGTGATCTAGACATTAAAATGCTCATAACTCTTCTATTGCTAGTCCTATTTTACTCAAACTTTTGTTGATCTTATTATTTGATTTTTCTGCTTTCACAAAAGCTAACTTGCTCCAAGAGTTTCATTCTCCTTGAAGCAATTACTCCAGTTCTCAGAGAATTACATTGGCTCCCTGTCCGTTCCTGGATTGTATTCAAGCTTCTAGTTTTTGCACACAAGTGTTTTTATAAAACTGCCCCGTCCTATTTACTCGATTTAGTATCATATTACCAGCCATCCCGAAATCTTAGATCAAGCTCAAAAGCATTATTCATTGTTCCCTCTGTCTTTACAAAGTCATATGGTGAGCGTGCTTTTACTCATGCCTCTGCTGTCCTCTGGAATGCTTTACCTAATTCAATGAGACATCAAAGTGATTTATGTAGGTTCAGGAGATCCCTTAAAACATATCTATTCAATGCATAAAATACCAACTTTGAACTAACGGTCCAATATAAATATCTTGATTACTTTATTCTTACCTTACACTATTTCTTCTTTAAGCGCATAGGGACATGCTATGCTATGTGTGATGCGCTATACAAGAATTGAGCATTATTATTATTATTATTATCTCCTTCATAATGTAAATCATTCTCTACCATCAGCAGCATCATCATCACCACCACCACCATCACCATCAACATCATCATCATCACCATCACCACCATCATCACCATCATCATCATCATCATCATCATCATCATCACCATCACCATCATCATCATCATCATCATCATCACCATCACCATCATCATCACCACCATCATCATCATCATCATCACCATCACCATCATCATCATCATCATCATCACCATCACCATCACCATCATCATCACCACCATCACCATCAACATCATCATCATCACCACCATCACCATCACCATCACCATCACCATCATCATCACCACCATCACCATCATCATCATCATCATCACCACCACCACCATCACCATCACCATCACCATCATCATCACCACCATCACCATCATCATCATCATCATCACCACCACCACCATCACCATCATCATCATCATCACCATCACCCTCATCATCATCATCGTTCATCCCTTCCTACCTTATCTGGGTTAGATTCATTGATGAGTATAAAGCTCAGTATGTCTGATGCGCAGGATTCTCCAGACTGTACTGAGATTAGAGATAGAATCCTTTGCAACCATCCAACTCTGGCAATAAAAAAAGAAATATAATACATTGAAACAAGATGAAGAGGCAAAAACTAAGTGAAACTTATGATCTAAGTAACCAAGCATGCTTTTTATAAAATCATTAAATAGTATTTTCCCTCCTAAAACATTTTAGCATCAATAATTGAATGTTTGTGGAATGCAAGAGGTGACAGAGGATGTATTACTTCTTCTTTCTTCCCATTTCTTTTCCTTCTATAACATCTTTCTTCTATCAAACATGCTATCAAAAAGTCCATCACAACCCCTCCCCTTATACATTTTTTTAAATCAACAATGATGAAAACTTCTGAGTTGCAAAAGCATATCATTCACTTACATTATCTAAAGCAAAATCATAAAAACAATTAAATTTGTTTATCTTTGCATCCAAACTACACTTGAACATGACATAAAAATGCTTTCTAAAACAAATCTTTTGAGGTAATAATACCCATACTAAGCAAAATTTATATTGTGCTTGATACAAATGTTTCTAAGAGTTGCACATTGTTACCCCAGTTTTAGCACAGCTACTCTGATCAGGTGCTCTGGTATTCAAGGAATTCCTTCATATTGGTGTGGGTAACCATTTACTACACCTGGGTGAAGACTGGCTAATGTAATTAAAGCCTTGCCAATCACAAAGCAATAATCACATTCCCTTGGAGATGACAATGGATATTAATTCATAATACAACTAATAGATACAAGAACTATATTATTCATTAAAACAAGGATAGTTCATGACTTCAGTTTATCACCTTCTTCCTTGAGAGCTGATGATATCATTACACAGGAGAGAGGTATGCTTCTGTAGTTCATTGAGAAATGGTATGTTACCATTCTCTTGACTGAGCTGTGGACCTACAAGAAGGGATAGGTTACCAGACTGACTGTAGGCTGATCGCTGAAGGTCTAATAGAAGGAGATCCTGTGAACAAAATGTGGGGTTAAATAATTGTAATGAATTTCTTTTTCACATTATAGTGGACATCAGTTCGAATTAGATTTACAAAGGAGTAAATTTCATGAATCCGTGATGGCTAAGGCCTAAGGGCTATTCCATATTATAGAGTTTTTGTACATCCGACCCCCTTTGTTTCATCTTCTTACTACACTTCATGAATGACACAAGCCACGACAGTTAAAAGGCATTTACAGCCTTTCATATGAACTATAAAAACAGAGACAAATCATTTTAAGAAAGGTTCAGACAAACATATTTATAGAATTGTTCTATGTCACTAAAATAAAGTGTCATAAAAGAATGAATGTGAACTGAATTACTGAGTAAATAATCATAGCACAGGTAAAATAACAAGCAAATTTCTTGTAACTCACCAATATCAGCGCACAAGTGTCTTGGACCATCTTGTTGACCTTTGATCCCTCTTTGACCTTGGTTGACCCCTGTTCATCACAGCCTGTATCCAGTAAGAAGAGAAGAAGGTTGAATGCTCCACTACCAGATCGACAGATGAGATGAATGATGAGAGTGAGAAGACTGTCTCGGTCTCGCTTCAACACCATCGAGTCACGGAACTGCTCTGAGATTCGGTTCAGTACCTCTGGAGTCACTTCAGGAAAACAGATAAAACCAATAAAGAATAAAGTAAGCTTACTTCATAATTTCATTTATTTGCATTAGAGCACAGTTCCAGGAGTTGGCTTGCTTGACTTACCCCCCCCTATATATTTGAAAAAGTGAGTGCCCCCCCATTGATAAATCCTGGATCAGCCCCTGTTTGCATGTAACAAACGTGTAACAATGTGTTCGTCTAGGTAATATAAATGACATGCTTCCTAACCATTTTTAATCAATTAATGATATTGGGGCACCAAATGGATTTTGCAAGAAAGTGGTTTTAGAGAACTTACAGGCTTGAACAAAATCTGTTGTGATTATTTTGAGGAGCATAGGTGACATTGTAGCAAGCTGAAGAAGGAATGGTACAGTGAAGACATCATGTTCCTTCTTACCATCAAGACTTTCCTGAAGAAAAAAAAAGGAAGAAAAAAATGATTATGACAAAGGCCACGCAAATTAGGATGTGATAAATATAATACAATTAGTAATTTAGTGACTGGATTTGGAAAAAAAAAAAAATATCAAAGGATCCCCCCATACCTGAAATAAATCCAGCAAGGCTTTTCGGATGTCTTGGGAATGCTGTGAGGTCAGGTGACCTAGGATTCCAACTACAGACGCAACCTTTGGAACCTTAATTTCGGTGGCAATGAGCTGGCCCTCTGTTGACTGGCTGGAGCAGAAGTCTTTGAGCCCACAAGAGAGAACACGGGTGATGATGGTGGTTGGGAAGCATGAACTAGAAATACAAGAGGAACAAGTATTCGTACAGATTGGTTAAAAATCTACCATGAACTGAAGAGAGGAAAGGGACATGCAGGAAGGGTGGTTAGATGGTGTTACATAGCGGGTGATGAAGGAAGGGGGCTGCACCAATGGGGCCGACTCGTACATGAGCAAGACGGCACACTGTACTGCGTTATCAAGTCAGCAAATACGTCAAGATGTTTTACTTTTTTTGATGTCTGACCCCCATTTTTTCCATTTCACTTGTATGATCGAAGCCATGATAATTTAACCCTATCTAGGCCGGGGTATTTTGGGAGTTCATATGGCTGGGGGGGCCTGGGAGGCCCCCCCTTGAGATCTCGGCCGTCGACCGTGCGATCGCGCCAAATTGGCACGCGGGTTGCCTGGGACATAATCTACACAATTGTATATTAATTTTTTTCATGCAAATCGCTATTAAGCAATTATGCTAATTTATGCGTAATTAGTATGCAAAATCATACTTTTTCCTTTAACTCCCTAAATAAAGCTTTAAATGTTCTAATTATTGGTATAGAAACTCTTTGTGGTATTCTTAGCAAGTGTACTTGAACAAAATTGCGATATCAAATCATTTTCTTATGTATTATATTGTTTTTTGCAATTTCTTATGTATTTCTTTGTTTTTTTAACCTTTTGTTTTTCATTGTTTTTTCAATGAAATTTGTTTGGGACTCTTCTGAGATCATAAAAAGCATAAAATAAATACATTTAGACCAGCAAAACTAAAAATAATCATACATTTATGATTTTTGGTTGAAAACACAATTTGCATTGACTTTGTACACAAATCACATTTTTGGAGCAATTTTTTGTCTGACATGCACTTACATAATGTTGCATAATTTCGGAACCACATACCCGGTTGACGCAAAATTTATCTCAAAAGTTGCGCAAGACTTGAAAGTAAAAAGTCAGCGAGCAGCGCGGTCAAAAAATTTCGCGCGGCAAAAATATTGCGCGAATCGTTGAGGGGGGGCCTCCGAGGCCCCCCCCAGCCTAGATAGGGTTAAAGGCATTACAACTTGTCATATGAACTGAAATACAGAGACAAAGCATTATTGGAAGGTCTCATATATAGGGGGATGGACATAAATATTTTATGGAATTGCCCACCTGCTAAACTCTACTCTTATAAACTTACCCTATATGTGCTACAACCCAGTCAAAGTGAGGCGAATGTTGAACAGAGGTATTAAGGAGAGCATCAACACATGGGTCAGGGCAAGAAGAACTCATTGCTGCTATACAGTGTGTTGCTAGATCCATGATGGTTCTTGTTGCTGAACAAAAAGAAATAAAAATAATTAATGGGTTTTAAAATGAGAAAAGTATTTAGCAACTTATATCACACTGATTCACTGTAAGCATTTGTTCTCTCCTAGTGAGTTCTTTTATTGCACTTATATTATGCTTGAAAATTATTTAGTAAGTGCTAATGCGCACAACTTGGTAGCATAGGGTCCCATGAGCGTGATCTTACCAATGATGTGAGGAGTTTAAGTCTGATTTTTAGTCAGTCTTATATCTTTGTGAAACACTCCCTTTCTCAAGGTGGTCTTCTGGCTGCTAACATCCAAACATTGTTGAGAAAATAACCATGAACAAACAATATTAATACCAATGAAAAAAAAAGTTGAAGATTTGATGAGAGCTGTTACCTTTACATGTCATCCAGAGCTGTAGCAGTTCATTGAGGTTTGAAGGGTGAGGTACACCTCTACGACTGGCATAATTGCTACTGATCTGACCAAGCAGAGCAATGGACCACTAGGGATTTAAGTAGAACAGGAGAAAAATATTAATTATAAAAAAGAATACTTCTTAAATCAAAAGTAGTATACATTTATGTTTTAATAATTACTGCAAAAATGGAAGTCTACATACTATGTATAAATACATCATAATAAAATTTTACATCATTCTAATGAGATACAATTGAACATTTTAAGAAGCAATGAAACATGTTGCTACTCAGATATTACTTTATGGAACATTGTCTTTAAGATTAAAATAGTTCATTGATGGTTGTAACTAGATATCAAAATTTGCTTAGGGAAGAACAAAAAGCATCACTGAACTAAACGTATCAGGAAAGTATTATATTCTGTAACAGATATTTCTGCCACAATACATAGGCCTAAATAGTTAGGATACACAGTTGTGTTTAACAATGTTTCATTAGAATGGTCTCAGTCTAATTAAGCATGACTGTTTAGCAGATAAGAATGATTCTGTTGATTCAAGATATCATTTATTAAACAGTTTTAATTTATTCGATAGTTAAATTGATTATGAAATAATAAAAAAGAACCTTACAGCAGATAGGATGGGAGACCAGGCTGAAGGACTGTCTTCTATCAGCTTCTTGAGCACCTTGTAGATATCTTCAATTAATTCACCAAGGTGAAGACCCATGCTTGCTGTACAGACAATAGAAATAAACAGTGTCAGAGAGAAATACATGTACATAGCTTTACATTAAGATAATTAAATAAAGGCAAAATGTGAAAAGTCATATATGCACAAAATGGCCAATAAAAACAATGAAAAACACATAGATAAACAAGTGGAATGCCTCTGGCGGTCTCACCTGCATCACGCGATTCAATATAGCAGCAGTGCTGACTTTGAAAACTACTATCAAATAATTATTCACAAAAAACACCATTCATATAATGATACAATACTACGTTCATTGACATTTGATCTTGATCATGTGACCTAAAACTTGTCAGTGAAACTTGATTACCCCTATATCCACATTTTAAACACTACAGTATATCTATAAACTTTGAAAGTCATGATGGTAATTCAACAAATACCCCCATTATGGCCAAAGTTCATTGACCTTTGACCTTGGTCATGTGACCTGAAATGCGCACAGGATATTCAGTGATACTTGATTACTCTTATGTTCAAGTTTTATGAACTAGACCAATAAACTTTCAAAGTTATGATGGTAATTCAACAAATACCCCCAACTTTGCCAAAGTTCATTGACCATAAATGACCTTTGACCTTATTAATGTGACCTGAAACTTGCACAGGATGTTCAGTGATACTTGATTACTCTTATGTCCAAGTTTCATGA
Source organism: Lytechinus pictus (assembly GCF_037042905.1). Classification (NCBI taxonomy): domain Eukaryota; kingdom Metazoa; phylum Echinodermata; class Echinoidea; order Temnopleuroida; family Toxopneustidae; genus Lytechinus; species Lytechinus pictus. The sequence goes on along the minus strand of NC_087259.1, from coordinate 30,716,647 downwards.
ATCAGATCCATAAACTTTCAAAGTTATGATAGTAATTCAACAGATACCCCCAATTTGGCCAAAGTTCATTGACCCTAATTGACCTTTGACCTTGGTCATGTGACCTGAAACTCAGGCAGGATGTTCAGTAATACTTGATTATCCTTATGGCCAAGTTTCATGAACTAGGTCCATATAATTTTTAAGTTATGCTGTCATTTCAAAAACTTAACCTTAGGTTAAGATTTGGTGTTGACGCCGCCGCCACTGCCGTCGCAAAAGCGGTGCCTACAGTCTCACTCTGCTATGCAGGTGAGACAAAAATTGCTTTACAGGAAATGAAAATACAGCTAAGTCTAAATTTATCTACCAAGAGAGAAGAAAGGGTGAGAAAGGGAGGAAGAAAAGGGGAAAGATACAAAGGGGAAAGAGATAGAGAAAGAAAATAAGGAAAAGAGAAGTGAGTAATAAGAGGAAGAACTTGATGGTGAGGAAAAAAATAAGGAAAATCAAAAGGCTGATGTTAAACATACATGCCCCTTCTCCTTCCAGCTCATACAAATACAAGTTGACACTCTCATCAAAGACATGGCAAAGAAAATCCAAGACAGCTGCGCGGGCAGCTGGTAGCGTCTTTAAAAGATGGAGTGCATAACGTGCATGTTCTTCACTTGAGAGCTTTCGTCCATTACGGACGTCGACACCCTTCACAAAAGTGCGAACATTGGACAGGATATCCTGTAGTCAAAAGAAATATAAAAAGCAAAAGAATGAATCTAATATTTGTTAATTACACATTTTGTCTAAAATCCAGTCTCTGACTTAGAAGGGCACATTAATTAATTAATTAATCACCATCACATAGGGGGCCCTCTGTCTGCGCACCTATTAAAAAAAATATTTAGATCTAACTTAAGATTAATCATGAATAGTTATCTTTACATTGAGTCGTATTGACAAGCTTTCTCCCAGTCCCCACAGCTATTATATCCTTTTCCCTTTAGGTGGCCAATGATTACCCTTTATGGCAAATAATGTCACTCCTTGTACTGACCTAACTAATGGTGATTTCTTGAATGTCTTTCAATCATTAATACATTCCCACTCTAACGATCGCGACAGTGATTTTGTTAATGATATGATCTCTACTCTCAACTCAAATAATTTGGATTTTGTAGCCCCTTTTGATGATAATGAGCAAGAACAGGTTAACCCTTCCTCTTACTACACTGAAAATCAACTTGTTTCTCACTTTTCAAATCTAGATAAGACTGTCTTTTCAATGTTCCACACTAACATTAGGAGTATGAATAGCAATTTTGAGTGCCTACGTAACCTTCTTGACCATAGGCTTAATCTAAATTGTTCTGTAATCGGCTTAACTGAAACTTGGCTTTCAGATACACCACACTCATTATATTCCCTACAAGGTTATGACTTAATAGTGAACAATAGACCCAACAGACAGGGAGGTGGCGTTGCGTTATACATTAAATCTGACTTTAATTATACTGAAAAAAAATGTTTAAACCATGTCAATGATTCCATAGAAACAATTTTTATAGAAATCGAATTCGTCGATAGAAAAAATATTGTAATTGGAATAATATATCGACCTCCTAATTCCAGTCATAATGATTTTTTGTTAAATCTCGAAAACATTCTTTCTAACCCAATTTTACGGAGTAAGGATTGCTTTTTAATGGGTGATTTTAATGCTAATCTACTGAAATATGATTCTGATTCCTTTGTTCAGGAGATCTATGGAACATTCCTTACGTCATCATTTATTCCACTTATATCTAAACCAACGTGTATTTCGGAACACTCCTCCACTCTAATAGACAACATATTTCCCAATATGCATCCTTTTCCACACGCTGGAGTGGTCATCTACATGTATGATATCACGGATCACTTCCCAATATTTGCAAATTTAGCAATTCTACAACAGACTCAACAACCTTCTAAAATATACACACAATTTTTTTCTGAGGGCAATATTAACACATTCAAAGATAGACTTGATGAACTAGACTGGGGTGATATTTATGATATGATTGAAGTACATAATTGTTTTGACGATTTTATGTATAAATTGACTAATTTATCTAATGAATGTCTCCAGGTAAGACAATCTCATCAGCGTAGTAGGAAAAGAAGCCCCAGATCCCCATGGATCACAACTAGCTTACTCAGATGTATAAATAGGAAGAATAATCTTTATCTGAAATATAAAGCAAAGCCAACAGTGAATAATAAATCAAGATATTTAAATTACAAAAACACACTGACAGGGCTATTACGAAGAGAAAAAAAGAATTATTTTTCTTGCCAGTTCACGAAATGTAAAAGAGACGTAAGAAATACATGGAAAATTATAAATGAAGTATTGAATAAACATGAAAAGAAAAATTCTGTATTTAAGATACAAATCGATAATAGAATTATTGATAATGTACAAGAAATTTCCGATCACTTTAATAACTTTTTGTAGAGATTGGCCCAAATTTAGCTAGTAAGATATCAGACAGTAACAAAAGTTTTCATGAATATTTACCTAATCCTAACCCGAATTCTATGTTTTTTGCCCCGGTGGATGAGAGTGAAATTCTTGATATAGTTAATAATTTACACAGCAAACGGAGTTGTGGACATGACGGTTTTGATAATGCCATAACGAAAAAGATTATTTCTTGTATCATTAAACCTTTTACTTATATATGTAATTTGTCTTCGAGAACAGGTGTTTTTTCAAATAAAATGAAATTAGCCAAGATAATACCGATTTTTAAAAAAGGTGATCCTCTTTTAATATCAAACTACAGACCCATATCATTATTATCAACTTTTTCAAAAATATTAGAAAAGATAGTCTTTTCACGCACAATTGACTTTTTGAATAATAACGAAATTCTAACTGACTGTCAGTTTGGTTTGAGAGAACATCATAATACATCTCATGCTATCTTGTCCCTAATCAACAAAGTAGCTAACTCTTTTGACAAAGGCTCCCATACGATAGGATCATAGGAATGTTTTTAGATTTTTTCTAAAGCGTTCGACACAATAGACCACCAAATTCTTTTATATAAACTGTCACATTATGGTATCAGAGGCATTGTCTTAGACTGGTTCCGTAATTATTTACACGAACGCCAACAATATGTTTGCATTGAAAATCATGTCACAATTGAGAAATATTAACTGCGGTGTCCCTCAGGGTTCCATACTGCTGCTTTTCATACTTTATATCAACGACTTTAACAGATCCTTGGACTTATTTTCATTTATTATGTATGCAGATGACACCAATCTTTTTCTTTCACACACAAACATAGAAACTCTTTATCAGATAGTCCACTCCGAATCAAACTTAGTGTCAACATGGGTTAAGGCCAACAAATTATCACTAAATCTAGAGAAAACTAATTTCATGTTATTTAGTAACACATTTAATGAACTACCTTATCCAATTCTAATAGATAACATACAATTACAACAGGTAACTACAATTTTTTTTTTAGGTACATTCATTGATGACAAACTTTCATGGAAATATCACATTAATAATATATGTAAGGTGATATCTAGAAATGTTGGTGTAATAAACAAGCTCAAATGGGTATTCCCCCCTAACATTCCTAAATCTTTATATTCAACATTAGTTTTACCCCTCTTGAATTACGGAATACTCGCCTGGGGAAACAGTGCAACATATATGGTATATAAAGTATTACTCTTACAAAAAAAAGCTATGTGGATCATAAGTCAGGTTGATTTTAGACACCATATAGACGGTCTTTTTCACTCAAACAATATTCTAAAAATTTACGATATTTAGCGACTGAATCTTGCGATTCTCATGTATCAGTATAACAACCAAGGGTTACCCTCCATTTTTAACAACATATTTCGAGTCAATAATGAAATTCACCATTATCCAACTAGACAAATCAATTTGTATCACCTGCCAAGGACTCGTACAGCATTTACACAGAACACTTTTATATTTACTGCCCCCAAATTTTGAAATTCCCTCGAGGACCCTGAATACGAGAGAGAGCTTAAGTATAGGTACATTAAAATTTAAAGCAAAAAAATCACTACTTGCCCCCTACTCACAACAAACCTCTTTGATTACTTGATAATCATACAGATCCCACCTCCCACCGACCCCTTTCCTGCCTCCTTTTTCCTTATTTGTCTTTTCCTTATCGTTATTTGTATCTTATTCTTTCTCCTTATCCCCCGTCCATTGTTCAGTTTTTTTTGTTTTTGTTTTGTTTGTTTGTTTTTGTTTTTTTATCATCCATGACCATGCATTTATCTTCCACACTTTCAGCGATTATCCTACTATTTACGTTCCTTTGATTTGAATGATCATTTACCAAGTTCACATTATATTACGTTATTTACATTATTTACGTATTCGAGAGATCAGCGTCCAACAAGCCAAGCTTCTCAGCTGGTCTCTCTTTTCATTTCACCCCTTTCTTTTTTTTTTAACATACACACGAATACTCATACTTTCAAGAAAGTTTAGTTTTATAAAATGATGATATAAGTATCGTATTTTGTTAGTATAATTTACATTACCCAATTTTTGAAAATGTAAGGTCCTTACTTTTGTTCATTTTTGTTTGTAATTGTATTTATGTATTTGTATTTATGTATTTTTTATTTATATGTGAAAAATGGAAAGAAAGTAAATGAAATAAATCAATAAATCTTAAATGCCATTTTTATACAAGAACATTCAGTTGATAAGGTTTCTTAGTTTATATTCTTAGACTATATGAATATTGTGCCAAAAATTTCATCAAAATGTGAAAGGATTATGATTTTCTTGGAAAAAATCTTGTCCTTGGGCAGTCATTTTCAGATTGAACAAAACAAAATGATGCCCCATGGCTGTATTTTTGAGGCAGTCAGTGTCACATATGAATCAAACATGACAAATTCAATATTTTCCACCACTTTTAGGCAGATTTTTAAAATTAATAAGACCTAGGCCTATACATTGCAGGAGTTAAGTTTGTGGTTCTCTGAGTAAGAGTAGTTTCCTGGGCATGTTAGCTGCCAAGCTTAAGAAGCACTTCCGCTCCAAGCTAAGACAGTCAAGAGCTGCTTGCAGAAATGGGCTTCTCACAGAAATCGAGGAGGCTCACGAGCATAACGAAAGGCTGTTTTACACACTTGTAAAAGGAAATAACCGGCACTGCAATACAGGCCTGCAGCATTTGAATCTGGAAGACCATTGCTACTCAGGGATGGATATCATCCAGGGCTGGACACAATACTTCCAAGAGTTGTCAACTCCCAGTTACTACAGGTCAGAAAGTGGGATTCAGAGTAATTCACAGTATCTTGATGATAAAGCTCTCTGTGGATCCAAGTTTGTGTTTTCTTCAAAAGAACTTCAGAAAGCTATCTCCTCTTTAAAGACTGGCAAGGCCTGTGGACCTGACAACATATCTCCTGAACATCTTCTGTACACCGGATATAATGCAAGGACTCATATCCTCATCCTTATGAACTGGATGGTTGGCTTTAAACACATCCCACCAGGATGGCCGTGTGATCCCTCTACATAAAGGTGGTGGTACAGATTCAGCAGTTCCAGGAAATTACAGAGGCATCACCCTAACCCCTGTCTTGAGCAAGCTGCTAGAACTGTTGATTAAAACCAAACTCATCAATCACTTGCAGGAGCATGACATCCCAGACCAGCTGCAATTTGGCTTTCAACAGGAAAGGTCTTGCTTATTAGCTGGTAAAGCTCTTGACCTAGTCACTGAACTTCTAAGCAACCACTGTTCATTGCATTGCTTGACACCCAAAAAGCATTCGACAGGGTATGGCAAGGTCTGCTCTCAAAAATCTCCTCCACACACCCGTCTGAATTTCTGCTGGATGTTGCAGAGTTCTACAATAACTGTTCGAGTAAGGTACTATGGGACCACTCAGTGGGCCCATCATTCAAGGTTCTCCAAGGAGTAAGACATGGTGGTGTGTTGTCTCCAATGCTGTACACTCTCTACATCGACAATCATTAAAATCCTCAGAGACCACCGTCTGCGCTGTAAAATCAAGAATCTTTATGTTGGTGTCATAGCATTTGCTGACGACATAGCGCTTCTCAGTAACAGCCCAACAGAGCTCCAGGAGATGCTTAATGTTACTCTACAATACACCTAGGATTGAACATATAAGATAAATCCCTCTGAGAGTGCAGTTATAGCGTTCAACCACCACAAAGATCATGGTCTATCTTGGCACATCGATGGAGAGTCTATCATCAAGGTCTCAGCCCATAAACACCTTGGGATTTCTAGGACTTGGGATGTACAGTTCGACTTTGCAGCAGAGGCTATCTCAAAATGATACAAAGGGTTCTTTGCTCTTGTCGGGACATCTCCTTTCAGTGCCATAGTTGTACCTCACCTCGCCGCCAAGCTTTGGTCAACCTTCTGTGTCCCACACATGCTATATGGCTGCTCTTGCGTGTCTTTTTCCAAGGCCATGTTGAATAGAAAGTTTCACTCTCATTATGGACCAGAAGACCAAAGCCCAAGGCTACTGACTTGGATCCTGGACATATAGCTAATCCATCCGAGACCAGCTATCACCATCAGAGCCCAGATCTCATGCACAGTTTAATTGACTCGGGCTAGACTTGTCAGTACTGGAAAGGCTGCTGATGACATCTGTCGACTGTGTTCCACTAATCGAGAAGATGTAGAACACTTTGTTCCAGCCACTGCATCTGTGTGCCGTGACCTCATCAACCGCATAAAGGAAAATGACAATACCAGACAATTCGTAGGTTTCTTTGAGACAGACCCTCAGCATTTTCTAGAGTGTATTCTCTTTCTTCCCCTGTGCACCTCAACAATGCCAGTAAAACCCAGCTCCACACACTTATTTTATACTTCATTCGCAATCTTCACACAACCTGCCAAAACCTCCTCAGCAACTTTTCTAGCTCTAACAACCCTTAGGAAGTGTCTGCATTCATTTCTACTGACACCAGCGATCTCCGACCTTAATGGAGAAAGGATACAAGAGAGAGAGAGGTCGTACTCAAAGCGTGTCTTCTTTTGTGCAGACAAGGGGCACTGCACTTGGGGGACCTTTGGCATTTTTTTTTTTTTTTTTTTGGGGGGGGGGGGGCATTACATTATTATTGGAGCATGATTTTGAGCCAGCCCAGAGCCTTTGGATTTTTTTAGGCAAAAATTTACTTGAACTAATACTTGCAATAGGGCCTTCTTAACGTTAAATTTAATGTAGGTCTAAGATAGATCTAGATCTAAGTTGTAAAAAGTTAGTCTTAGACTTCTACTAGTCTAGTATGGTGGTGCGACCTTAATTCGCACGTTACCTAATTTTGCGCACGGTCGAATATCTCTTTATCTAATATCTTGAAAAACTGATATCACCAACAGAAAAAGCAACCAAAAATTACTCGGTATGGTAATTTTCTTGAAGGTAAAGTCTCAAATTTTCAAAATATTGGCAAAACATCAGCAAATTTTTTAGGCTTTTGCATCAGCTCTGAGAAAATCCTATGTTCTTGACACGCATCAAGAAATCACCAGTTTGCAAGCAGAGGTCTCCAAATAAGTACCGTAAGTAAAATGTGATACCAACCAAATTTATGGCATTTTAACCTCCATCTGATGTAATTATCTTACCTTTGTCTGCTTGATTTCTTTTTAAAGCTTTGCAAAACGATCATGCGCAAATTAAGGTCACACTTTTTTATGACAATTTTTCAGCTGAGTGCACATTAGTCGATCGCCATGGAATTTTGAGATTGTGATATACGAGCGAAACCCTTGACATACTTTATAATTCCGTCAAGCGAATTTGACTTTGGGATCTTGCCTTCAATCTGGTATTTATGATTTTGATTAATTTTGTGTGAACTGTGAGAAATTTTTGATTGAAAATCAACTTCATGATAGATTTTAAAATGTGCGCAAATTATGGTCACCCCATCATAGTACAATGTAGGAGATCAAGTTCAAGTTCATCTTTATTTATCCATATTGGAAATTGTTTTTGTTCACAACTTCAAGACAAGTCAATAAACATAAAAAATGCCATATTAAACATATAAAACCATTAATAGTAATACATTTATAAGAATTATATACAGTGAAAGTAAATACCCATTTACATAAAGACTAAAGCCATAAATTCAGAAGTGTTAACATTAATTCCAAAAAGTTACTGTACTGTCTCCAAACATGCCAAAGAGGTTAAAATACACGTGTGTTATCAGCATTTCATCTGGGGGGGGGGGGCACTCAGTATATGATGCATAGTGGGTATGTGCCGCGGAGGGGACCCCCATTTTTACACTCAAATTTCCGTTCCAAGGCATAGTATTTTTGTCTTATTGAGAAAAAGAACAAAGAAAGCCGCTCCAAAGCATAGCATTTTCTTCTTATCGAGAAAAAAAGAAGAAAGAAATCCGCTCCAAAGCTTCGTATATATTCCGTTACGCTGTTCCAGCCGCATTGATCTGCTACAATGAGCCGCAATTTTGGTGAAAAGCGGCCGCAGAGCGCTGTCCGACCATCGCCTCTGCGCTAGCGCACCTGGCGCCTGTGCCGCCAGGCTAGCTGCATGTAGTCTTGAGGACTCCATGGTGATGTTTTTTTAAAATATTTTGACGTATATTTCTTCATCATGGAGTCTTGAATCCCCGTCCATATATCTATAAGAGACACATGTACACAAAGATGGATTTCTCTAGGAAATCCATAGTTAGAGGGTGAAATCGGTTTGTATTGTAGAATTTTATTTATCTATGAACCTTCAGGCGCCTAATGCGTATAAAGGGATAACAATTATTTCACTATACATGGTAAAAATGAGACGTTTCTTACCAGACCCGATCTCCCGTAGATCCCTCGATCCGTTTGTCAACAAAGCAAAGACAATAGACCTGACCCTTGAACCGCTTCGTGATGACGTACTTCTGACTAGCGATGCCGTTTTGAAGAACAATTTATAGATAAAAATTATTATTTCACAAATACTAAAATTTAATACCTGATTATAAATAATTAATAGTATATACTGATTATTAATAATTATTTATAATCAGGTATTAAATTTTAGTATTTGTGAAATAATAATTTTTATCTATAAATTGTTCACCCTCTAACTATGGATTTCCTATGGAAATCCATCTTTGTGTACATGTGTCTCTTATACAATGTATATGGACGGGGATTCAAGACTCCATGATGAAGAAATATATGTCAAAATATTTATAAAAAAACCATCATCATGGAGTCCTCAAGACTAAGCTGCATGCACTTTCCATAGGGATGCATACGCACTCAAACGCAGGTGACCCGTTCCAAGAACCCCTGTTTTTTTTTATTATTTATTTATTTACTTATTTCTGCATGTCATGACAATGTACATAGTGTGACCATCACAAAATTGATTACATTAAATTTTACATAATACTAATGTATAATTATGATGATTAACATAACATTAACATAACTGATTATAACAAGGTTGCAGACACGCAGTGGTATGACAAAATAAGCAGATGCTTGAGCTGTTGTCAGACCTTTGGATATATGAAATACATACATGAATATAAAAACAATACTGAAAAGTCAAAACTAACGATTACACAAAGAGGGGAAAGAAAAAAAGAAACAAGTGGAATGCCTCTGGCCGTCTCACCTGCATCACGCGATTCAATATAGCAGCAGTGCTGATTTTGAAAACTACTATAACTCGCACAAGATGTTCAGTGATACTTGGTTACTCTTATTTCCACGTTTTATGAACTAGACCAATACACTTATAGAGATATGATGGCAATTCAACAAATACCCCCAACATGGCCAAAGTTCTTTGACCTTACATGACCTTTGACCTCAACCGCGTAGCCAGGATTTCATTTTGGAGGGGGCGGTAAATGCACGCGAAGCGTGCCAACACTTACAGAGTGCGCGAAGCGCGCTCCCTAGGGGGTGGGTGCAGGGAGGGGGAGTTTTCCCCTCCCGCGCGAGGCGCGGAGCTTTCGGTGTTTCATAAATTAAAATGAAAAGGAGCCGTCTCTCTTGTCGTCAGCTCCAATTCAGTTGACTATATTCTGATTTTGAACATTGATTTCAAAAGTGATTGTGATATGTTCGAACGCACTAAAAGGGATAAATGGAGGAAATTAAAATAACAATTACCCCGCGCGAAGCGCGGAAGCTAAAGCGTTTTATCAATTGTTTTTTAAGAAAAGGGTCCCGGGAAAAGGGTATCAAGTTAGTTATATCATGTATATTGAATTCCCGTGGAAAGTTTGATTACAAACAATTTAGCGACAGTGCATATTTTTAACTCGCAAAACAGAGAAGAAGAAGGGTGCCGGGAGGAAGACATTCCTCCACGCGCAGAGCAATGAAACTCTGAAATTTCTAAGGGCGGACGTTACGTCAAATGCAGATATCTCCAATACCCCCATCGGCTCTATTGATTTTCTAAGATTATTGAACTTCATTACAAGGAAAATAGAGCGCAAAAAGTTGAAGCTTCTGTGATTTATTGAAATTATATTATAAAAATAATAATTTCTTTGACTCATCCTGAAGCGCTCGCATTTGAACAATTAAGAAACTTAAGTGTCTTTCAAAATTTCAAACTGAGGGCGCAAAACAAGACAGGAGATGAAATGTGCAGGGAAATGACATGAAGTTTCATCGAATTTGATAAAAATATTGTACTTTTTTATTTAATACGACACGAATTTTATACCTTCCTCTTTTTCAATTAGGAACCTGTTTACCCCAAAATTATGAATGTTTATTAACAAGCTAAAGCGGGAGAAGTTGCCTATATGGGGGTGACGGCAACATTTGATATAAAGATTTTACCCGCCCGGAGCCGACCCGACTAGAAGTGCGGAATGTTGCGTGATCAATTTGAAGAAAAAAAAGACAACTTCATATAATTCGGCCTAATCTTACTCTAATTCCATGCCCTAATGTATACATTTTAACTTTAAGTAGCAAGGAACACACTAGTCCTATAACCGAGGTGGAAAGACAGGGTTAAAGAAAGGGTGAGGGAAAGGAGAACTGCAATATTGTCATTTGACCGCGCGAAGCGCGAAGCAAAATTCATATATATATAAATTTAGAGCGAGAGTGAAGGAGTTTCGTTAAGGTACTAATTCTTTTGAGAGAAAAATAAAGAATGAAAAGAAAAACCCACAAAGCTACCTTTCTTCCCCTTCCTCCCTTCGCTTTCCTTTTCTCCTCTCTTTTTCCCCTTCCTTTTTTTCTTTTTTGGGACGTTTTGGGGGGGGCGACCGCCCCCACTGCCCCCCCCTGGCTACGCGCCTGTTTGACCTTGATCATGTGACCTGAAACTCGCACAGGATGTTCAGTGATACTTGATTACTATTATGTCCAAGTTTTATGAACTAGACCAACACACTTTCAAATTTATGGCTGTAATTCAACAAATACCCCAATTTGGCCAAAGTTCATTGACCCTAAATGACCTTTGACCTTGATCATGTGACCTGAAACTTGCACAGGATGTTCAGTAATACTTGATTACTATTATGTCCAAGTTTCATGAATCAGATCTATAAACTTTCAAAGTTATGATGGTAATTCAACAGATACCCCCAATTCGGCCAAAGTTCATTGACCCTAAATGACCTTTGACCTTGGTCATGTGATGTGAAACTCATGCAGGATGTTCAGTGATACTTGATTAACCTTATGTATAAGTTTCATGAACTAGGTCCATATATTTTCTAAGTTATGATGACATTTCAAAAACTTAACCTTAGGTTAAGATTTTGATGTTGATTCCCCCAACATGGTCTAAGTTCATTGACCCTAAATGACCTTTGACCTTGGTCATGTGACATGAAACTCAGGCAGGATGTTCAGTAATACTTGATTAACCTTATGGCCAAGTTTCATGAACTAGGTCCATATACTTTCTAAGTTATGCTGTCATTTCAAAAACTTAACCTCAGGTTAAGATTTGGTGTTGACGCCGCCGCCGCCGTCGCCGCCGCCGTCGCCGTCGCCGCCGCCGCCGCCGCCGCCGTCGGAAAAGCGGCGCCTATAGTCTCACTCTGCTATGCAGGTGAGACAAAAACTAACAAACAAACAAAGAAAACCAAATAACAAATTATTATGTTCCACAACTATTTACAAATATTTACAAGGAGTGTGTGAGGCGTAATAATAATTGAAATTATATCAATATTTAAGTTTAAAATGTACAGTACAACAAAATTACATCTTAGAGACAAGTATGCATTTTACCGCACTTTTGAAGGAATGCACTGATAATATATTCCTAGTACTGGTAGGTATCGAATTCCAAACATCAGGTCCATAATGTCTGATAGATTTGTGAGCCAACAGTGTGCGAGGGTTACATAAATGCATATTAGATGCTTGTCTTGTGTGGTAGGTATGGATAGCACTATTTTGTCGAAACATATTGGAAAAGCAGGTAGGTAACATTTTGGCATTAAACCGATACATAAAAAGGGAAGTTTGAAGAAAATGGACATCATCAACAGTAAGACATTGCAGCTTTATAAAGAGAGGGCGTGTATGATCACGGTAACCAACTCCAGCACAAATGCGAATTGCTTTCTTTTGCAACAAAAGGATTGGGTTTGTGACACTCGTTGATGTTGCCCATAGAATATTGCAATATGACACATAAGGTAGAATAAGAGTATTGTACAACATGTAAAGTATTTTATAAGGTACAAGGTACTTAACTTTATACAGTATACCTATATTTCGAGAAATTGGTTTACTGATGTGTTTCATGTGATCATTCCAGTTAAGTTGATCATTGATATAGACCCCAAGGAACCTCGTAGATGTCTGTCTTTCAAGCAAAGCATTGTCAAGTTTCAATCTTAAATCATGGTCAGGACAGGACTTCCTGCCTTTAAAGTGTACATAATTAGTCTTTTTAACATTCAGTGATAACATACTACTTCTAAACCAATTAGATAGTTTCGGAAGTTCGACATTAATGGTGTTTTCTAAGATATCAATATCACAGTGTGATAGGAAAACACTTGTGTCATCAGCAAATAATATATAATTCAATGTGTTTGATACCAAACAAATATCATTTATATAAATCAGAAATAATAATGGACCCAATATAGAACCTTGCGGTACACCGCACCTCATAACTGATATACCAGAATTAGAATAGTTATAGCATGTGTATTGTCTTCTATTTGAAAGATAACTAGTAAACCAATTTAGGGCAACGCCCCTTACTCCATAATGTTGGAGTTTATAAAGCAGTATTGAGTGGTCAAGGGTGTCAAATGCCTTGCTCAGGTCCATAAATACACCAATAACGTGCTCACGATTAGCCAGAGAACTAGATACATAATCATAAAATTTCAACAATGCAAGGTCCGTTGAGTGAGACCTGCGAAATCCAAATTGGTTGGGATTAAGAAGGTGGTTTTTGTCAAGAAAGGCAATCAATCTGTTATAAACAATTCTTTCTAGTATTTTTGAGCAACTAGGCAAAATTGAGATTGGTCTATAATTACTTATAACGGTCATGCTTTCCCTTTTATGAACAGGAATAACCTTGGCTAGTTTAAGAGAGGAAGGGAATACACCAGTTAAAATGGACAGATTACAGATATGTAGTAAAGGAGTAAGGACTGAGCCAATTATTTGTTTTAACAATGCTGAACTTATTTCATCATGCCCAGATGACCTACTATTTTTAAGAGACTTAACAATGTTTAATATCTCAAGATGATCAGTTGGCTTTTTAAAAGGAATATAGATGATTCGGACCTGTCTTGTAAATATTCTTTGTAATTAACTTCTACGGGAGTTATTTTCTTCGCTTGGTCAGGCCCAATGTTCACAAAGTAGCTGTTAAATTCATTTGCAATGTCATTATCAGAAGTAAGCTCTTTATCCCTATGGACAAATTTTTGGGCAGGTTCGGACTTATTTTTCTTACATAATATATCTCTAACAACATTCCATGTCAAGGGCATGTTACCTCGAGCATTCTCAAACTGTCTAGAATAGTGCAAACTCCGTGATGACCGTATAATAGAAGTCAGCTTATTTCGATATTTTTTGTATTTTTCAACGTGCTCTTGTGAAGGTTTCTTTACACTCTTTTTGTATAAGACATTTCTTCTTTTGATTGATTGTAGTATACCTTTTGTAATCCATGGCCGTTTACCTGTACTTCTATTATTTATTCTAACAAGTGGAATAGTCTCATCCAAATGGTGATGAAAAATTTTACCAAATGATTCATAAGCCTGTTCAACATCATGACATTCCAATACATCCGACCAACTCTCTTCCTGACAAGCATCCCTCAAACTAGAAATATTGCTTTCAGTAATTTTGCGCTTTAATATAACTTTAGCCTTATTGCATTTGTTGGAATGAATATCATAAAGCATGCAGAAGATTGGAAGATGATCAGAAATCTCACTAAAAATAAACCTGATTGGGAATAACCTTTGGTAGTTTTCACAAAAATGTTATCAAGAAGTGTTGATGACCTGTCAGTTATTCTTGTTGGCTTATTAATCATTGCACAGAGAGCATTAGAATCAAGAATATTTTGGAAACGGAGAGTGTTTGCATTTTCTATCAACAGATCAAACTTTTGTAGTTCCGAAGCCCGTTCCGAGGACCCTCCTTTTTACAATAAGCCCGCTCCAAGGCCCCCGTTTTTTGTCTCGCCCGAGGCACATACCTACTACTTTTTTGGTCGAGTACCCCCCCCCCCCCGGGCATTTAATTACATTACAGTTTAAAATTTTCCTTCCAATTTGAATAATAGCATGAAGTATTAGCATGTTAAATCCTAAAAGCTATACTGTTTTGCTGTCAAAAAGAATTAAAGGCCTTATCGTCATCCAAGTCACTGGGGACAAACTTGAGACACACCTCAAATATCAGCAATCTTTCAATGGAATCCAAGGTTGGAAGATTTTCAAAAGAAATCTATTGTTCGCGATGCAAAGCGGTGCGAAGCTTCTCACTGAACGGGTACTTCTTTCCACCACACGTTTTCCCATTGACACAATAACAACTGACTCGGACACTTTTCCAAACGACAAAAATAGTCTTTTTCTTTTCTCTCCTGTGGTGGTATATTCTTCCAAGTTGATGAAACAAGGATCAAAAACACTAAATAAAACAAAATTAATCACACTAAAAACACTATTTAACTGTCTAATTACTCCTCGTGATCTGAGTCCCCTTCCCTTAATTGTTGAGACTACCAATTTCCCATAGGAGGGGACTTGGATAACGAGTAATAGCATATTACTCGTTATCCGAGTCCCCTCCAATGGGAAATTGACAGTCTCAACACGGGAAGGGGACTCGGATCATGAGGAGTAATAAGACAGTTAAATAGTGTTTTTAATGTACTCCTCGTTATCCAAGTCCCCTCCTATGGGAAATTGGACAGACTCAAAACGGGAAGGGGACTCGGATCACGAGGAGTAATTAGACAGTTAAATAGTGTTTTTAATGTACTCCTCGTTATCCAAGTCCCCTCCTATGGGAAATTGGACAGACTCAAAACGGGAAGGGGACTCGGATCACGAGGAGTAATTAGACAGTTAAATAGTGTTTTTAATGTACTCCTCGTTATCCAAGTCCCCTCCTATGGGTGATTGGACAGACTCAACACGGGAAGGGGACTCGGATCATGAGGAGTAATTAGACAGTTAAATAGTGTTTTTAATGTGATTCTTATTGATTTTAATGATCGAAAATATTCATTTATCATCTCTAGGAAACTGTCTAAAAGTGGCAGAGTGGTTTTGAAGAGGAGGGAAATGAGAGGTAGATGAATATCAACGGGTTAATTGCCGTTTTGTATTTTTAGGAGAGGGGAATTGGATCACGAGTAATAGTACTCCTCGTTATCCAAGTCCCCTCCTATGAGAAATTGGACAGTCTTAACACGGGAAGGGGACTCGGATCACGAGGAGTAATTAGACAGTTAAATAGAGTTTTTAATGTGATTTTCATTGATTCTAATGATTCTTATTATTGAAAATATTCATTTATCATGCATCACCAGTAGTTTTATAGTGTTTTAATTCAATTCTATTGATTCTAATAATTCATATTATCGAAAATAGGAAACTGTCTAAAAGTGACACAATGATTTAATTCGGATCAAGGGTGGCCTCGAGTCGGCTGCTTCCCGAGCGAACATGGCGAAGCAAGGGAGAGAGCGAAGCAGAGCGCCGCGAGACAGGGCCTCTTGACATCTGAGCCAAATTTCACTGACTTTCTTTTGTTATTTTATTGTTTTTACCAATATACCGACCAAAAACTGGTCGGTGAAAATCATCCAATGAGAGCGCGGGCTGCTATGACGTCATATTTAATATTCATGAGCTAATCTTGAATGGTGACCCGTGGATTCTTGGCGAAGAGTGACGACGAAATATCAAAGAGCATTGAATATGCCTCTAAAATGCAGAATATTGACCGATTTAAGGATTTGCAAGTCGATAAAATTAAATCTGCACTGAAAGGACGAGATGTTTTTGTAAATCTACCCACAGGATATGGAAAAAATCTTTCATGCGATTCCACTATGTGTTGATTATCGTTTTCCGCGGTGCAGTGAGGGAATGCTGGAGTAGAGTTGTTTCCCCTTAACTCGAATCTGACCAGTATCTCCCGGCAAGTTTCGGGGCGGTGATGGGTCTTTTACGGCCAGTACTAGTAGTAGTAGTAGTACTAGGGATCCCAAAACGAAAATCTAATTTTTTAAATCTATGTTTAAAAGCATTGAAAAGTACCTCACCTGAATCAGCATATTAAAAAACCCCAAGTGAATGACTTTTAGTGTTCCAAAGAGATCTAATTATCTGTTAATCTGAGGCTAAAGTGGGTCCGAATTGTGACAGATTTGTGTACAAATTTCATTTTGAAATTTCGTCGACACGTATTCTCAGAGCTCGGCACTGAACATGAACGAGGGATTGTGGGCGTGTCCTTTCTCGCCTCGGCGTATTGTTACCCAAATACACAACTCGAACGAAAGTGCGTTCACCGTCCCAGTTAGTCTCGGATCCGAGCTTATCCAAATAAACAATGATTAAATAACAACCAAAAATAGAAAGAAGAGAAAAGAGAAAAAAAATGGCTCAAATGCAGTCGTTTGGTGACGGATACTGTATGCTCTGACCTCTTGCTGATATTATAAGGATTAGATATGACATAAGTTTTATGCCATGATAACTAAAGCAGGGGGGGGGGGGCAGGGGCACTCTGACTTTCAAAATAATTAATTCTTTAAACATCTATATCTAGGCAAGGGAGGGTCCAGGATTTTCCAAAGGAGAGGGGGCACTATTAGCGGCGGCAGTCAAAAAATTAAGGGGGGGCACCAACATTTTTGACAAAAAAAGGGGGTGGGGACCGAAAAAAAAAATTAGCAAAAAAAAAACCAACAACGTCCCCCCATAGGCAGCGGGGGGGGGGGGGGGGGGGGGTCGTGTCCCCCCTAAATTTGAGGTGGGGGGACAATCGCCCCCCCCTAATTTTTTTTGTTGATAACCTTTTGTTTTTTTGCTTGTCATTTTTTTTTCCTGCCTGCCCCCTAAATTCCAGTGGACCCCCCTAAAAATTTCATGTGGTCTCCCCTAAAATTTGGGTTGATAAACTTTTTTTTTTGGGGGGGGGCTTTTCACAAAATTTTGGTGGTCCCCCCCCCCCCTAAATTTTTGCTTTCCGTTGCCAATGGTCCCCACCTCAAATTAAGGGGGACAGGGCCTATGGAGGCACATTTTCCCGATGCAAATTTGATAAGCATTACAAAATGTTTTTACAAAAAATCCAAAATTTCGTCCCTAAAAATTGACAAGCAAAAAAATTGGGCCTATATATATCCTCACTTTCAAGGGGCATGCTTGGGTAAAAAGGGCATGTTTATGTTACAAATTACAAATTTGGCTCTCGATAATTATGCCCCTTGGATTCACCAGTAATCTAAGTGGAATTTTTTGTTTTGAGTTTTGATACGGCTACCTTCTCGGAGGGCGTCCTCGCCGCGGTAGCTGGATAGTGCTGCAAAAGAGTAGGCCTTATACATCTTTTGCAGCATTAACTGACACTCCGAGACTTATAATTATACCTTATACTTAAAAAATGAATAATACAAAATAAAACATAACACTTGTTTTTGGAGTAAGTTGATGTCAAAATATATTCAGTCTGGGGCATGAAGACTTGGAACTCTGCCCCATATCATTGTACTTGCCTCGCTCGATTTGTATCATAAAAAAAATTTAAAAATGTTTCCACATTAAAATATAGATCTAAGTACAATGGCCAGAAATAATAGTACGAATAAGCTAGCAGAATTTGTATCATACCACCCATATTATTGAACGCCAACGAAGGCAGTTTCTAAATCCTGTTTGCTTTATCCCACTTTTCCACTAAGATTTATCCCTTTTGCGTGTCATATGAAAGCAGTTTTGTGCGCAGATCTAGCGTACCGGTAGGACCACATGCAGTCATTAATAGCTCTCTTTAATTTTTTTTCAACAAATGATGTCTCATGCTTTCGTTAAAATTAATAAATTAGAATCCTTGTATATGGCCCTGGGAAGTGGGGTGCTCGGGTTGTGACCCCCAAGTTTTTTTTTTTTTTTTTAGCTGGTGGTGCGTTTTTTGTACACGCATATAGTTTAAAACAGGAAGAAGAATGACATTGATTTTTGTACCGCATTATTTTCATTAATTTATTGGTAGAAATACAAAAAAAAAGTTTTGAAAAAACATTTTTCAAAACTATTCCGCGGCTCCTGGAAGAATGGAGAGATGGACGGAAGGAGAGAAATAAATAGGATGAAGGGGTGGATCCAGCTTTCGCCAAAGGGGGGGGGGGGAAATTTTTTTTCACCATTATTTTTCCCAATCGGCCGCGCGAATATGATTTATATTTGTTTCTTTGAAGAAATGTCACTTCTTAGCTTTTGTCTTATAAATCAACATAAATATATAATATCATAACCCTTTTTATATAGTGCGAGCTAATTTATTTAAAAAAATATGTTTTTCCCCAAAGTTTGAAATTTCTGGGCAATGTTTATCATGAAAAAGATGTGTATGCAACTAAATAATTACTAAGAACGCGAAGTGCGAACAGAATTGAAATCATAGGCACTTTTTGTAACTTAAACAGGATAGGTATATAACTTAGCAATTGATGCGAAGCGCGAGCACAAAATTTGAAGATTTAGACCTAAAAACGAGACATGTCTAGTCATGTCTTTTAAATCATCATGGAAAGGATGTCAAATTGCCGATCTTTGTTACTTTAATAATGCTCGCGCAAATTAGCGCGAGCATAAGATTTTTGTATACGTTTTGAACTGATCAAAAAGGTACCTGTTAAGGACTGCTTATTTCACTTAGCCATGGAGACGTTACATATTTCAACAATAAAATAATGCAAGCGCGAGCCGATATTTTTTTTACACTTTTACATAAAGAATGGAAAATTTTAATCAATTATTGTGACCATGAACAGGATCGTCGTTATAAAACAATTAATGCGAGCGCGAAGCGCGAGCGGAAAAAAATCGACATTTAGACCTAAAAAATGGGACACTCTATTCCTGTTTTGTATAATAAGGATGAGTAATAGGGGTTCTTCCTACATAAAAAATGCGAGCACAAAGCGCTAGCAGAATTTTGTTTTTCAGAAACTGGATAATGGTTGAAATACTAACAAGTTGAGTATCTAGATAGACATGCGCTCGCGTGTTTCCGATTTAGGCCTACAATCTAGGCATTCTGAATATATATTTTAACATGAAATTGAAAATCAAAGCGAGCGCGAAGCGCGACCTTAAAATATTTGACATTCTGATCTGAAAAAGGGGTCAATTTCAGCTCAAGTACTTTGTGAGGTGGATTTGGATCGCACTTAATAAAGAGCTGATAGATTTGACAAAGGACCGGGACATGAAAGTGATGAATATCTTCCTATTCTTCTTGCTAAGAGCGAGATGAAACAGAAAGGACAATTTAACCATTAAAATTAATATCTGATCTATAAATGCCTAATGAGGCGCGAAATCTGATGATAACATGGTATGAAAACTGGAAATTTCAAGCACTTTTGTAATTATGAATATGATGTATCAGGTAATATTTTTAACCGTTTATGCGAGCGCAAGTCGCGAGCCAAATTTTTTATAAGGCCAAGTCACAAGGATTACCCTCCTTTTAACTGCCATTATCAATATGTTACTACATTATAACCATGTATTTACTCTACATATGCATTAAATTCTGTGAATCCCATAATCTTGAACCATTAATGCTTCTTTCTTTGACCCATGCTATTTCTGCCCATATATCTCTTGAGGGTTTTTTTTTTTCTCTCTCAAGGTGTGTATGGCACATTGAGGAGTATAGAAGCATGTTGGAGATATTGAAAGGGGTAGAATAATTGAATGAAATTCACGAATGGGAGAGATGCCGAGGGGGGGGGGGGCAAAGATGTTGAGACCGAAAGGGGGTTTGAGAGAAAAGAGGGGAATTAACTATAAAGGAACAGCAGTCATGAGAGGGAAAGAGAGAGGGGGGAGGAAATCGAAGGAAGATATGCATACGATAAAAGAGTCCTCGTAGAAAAAGTGAGAGAGAGGGGGGATATGGAACTGAGAGATCATAATGAGATAAGAAAGAAGTAGTAGTGCATGGGCGGATCTATCGCCAATAGGGGGGGGGGGTGCCAATTCGTCTGCGGCCAGCTTGTCCACTCATTACATGGTCTACTTTCATTTAGTCTAATGCCAATCTGTCCATCAACATTTCGTCTAACAGCCATTGGTCCATTAACCATTTGGTCCAATCATCACTTCGTCTAATAACCATCTCGTCTATGACCATTTAGTCTCATAACCGGTTGGTCTAATACCCATTTTATTTTCATTCATTTTGCACAATAATACACTTATAGTCCAATTAGATGAAATGGTATATGGACCAAATGGCTTTTGGGTCCACTGGTCATTAGACGGAATGGCATTAGACTAAATGAAAAAAAAAGACTATGTGGTGAGTTGACGAACTGATGGACCAAACGATAGTAGACGAGTTGGCAATTAGACAAATTGGAAATAAACCGGGGAAGGGGCCGAAAAATATTTGCACCCGTATTTTCCACAATCAGCCGCTCAAAGTTAATAGGGGTAGTCCAAACAATCACTTCTTTATTCTCATTAAACAGCATACACAAAACACAATATACAATAATCTCATAGCCCCTATAGTGCAAGTGCGAGCTAAAATATTTTTGAAATTTCATGTTTTTTATCCTCAAAATTGAACATTCTGGGCAATGTTTGTGAAATTGAACAAGATGCGTATTTTACTAAAATTGCTGCGAGCGCGAAGGAGCAAAAAAAAAAGTAAGTAAGAAAAGAGAGAAATATACGTTCTGGCCTGATCGAAAAGGGACTTGCTAATGGCGGTTTACAGTTAGCCAAGAAGACGATGCATATTTCAATCAAAATAATGCGAGCGCAAAGCTCGAGCTAAAATGTTTGAAATTCTGACCATAAAAATAGACATTCCAAGCACTTTGTGTATGAACAGAACACAGTGGGAGCACGAAGCGTGAGCGGATAACAATTGAGATATATAGACCTAAAAAGGAACACTATTTTATATTTATGTTTTCTAAATCGTGAAAAGGGTGGGTAATTGGTTACCGTCTTACATTATTTTATAATGCAAGAGCGAGAAGAAATTTTTTTATATTCTAATCTGAAGCGAGATAATTTAAGCATGCTGTTTTCAATAAAGGATAAGCAGCCCGTCTCAATAAACATGCGTGTTCTAGAATTTGTGCATTCTTAATACACTTTTTATCACGGAAAATCAATAATGCGAGCGCGAAGCGCGAACTGATAATATTGGATATTCCGATGTGAAAAGGTCAAATTAAGCACTGCACTGTGCAGGAAAATAATCGTAAAGTGGACATGGATTGCTCTTAAAAAATGAGGCGAATGCAAAGCATGAGCTGAAGTTATTCTGGCCTAGGACCGGGACATTCTAAGGACATTTTTTCATCATAATTATGAATGTCTTCCGATTCCTCTTCCCAAGCGCAAAAAGAAACATGTCGATCTTCCATTTTGAAAAAGTGACAACTTAATTACGGTATTAGGAATTAATGAAATGTTATTAATATCTTATTTACTAATCTAATAAGCCTAATGAGAGCTCTAAATTTGTTGATATTAAAGTGTTAACCCTGGACATTATAAGCACTTTTGTAATTATGAATATGATGCATTAATTACCGGTAACGTACTTTTAGAAATTAATGCGAACGGCAATTGCGAGCAAATTTTTAATTTAATAAACTTATTATTAACTAAAAAAACTGTCATGAAAAGGCGATTTTAAGTACTTTGATTTACATATATTTGAGGTATACATAACTCACCAATTTAAGCACGTGCGTGCAATGCTAGCTGATAAGATTTGACAATCAGACCTTAAAAAGTTATATTTTGATAAATTTATGGAATAGGGCCTACATGAAGAGGATAGGTACTCCACAAATGAAATAATGCTAGGGCACAGCGTGAGCTAAAAATGTTGATACTCAGATCATAAAACGAATATTTTACAAAGCACTTTTTTATTGATTCCTTATACCTCGGTCACACTTTTTCTACGGCGAGTAGAAAACAGTCGTTTAAACATTTTTTTGTGCCAGCTAAATATAGGTGGTTTGAATAAAAATGAATAAAACGGCTGTTTCGACTCTCCGTACGGCCGCCGCAGAGCAAATGTGACCGAGGTATAAATAAAAAAGAATAATGAAAGTTCAATGTCCTAGCTGACCGTACAGTATATGTTTTGTATTTTGACTGCAAAGCTTAAATGTCAAGCTTATATATATCAGCCTATTGAGCAATAATTTATGAGGCGCCGAATGTACCAATATTATATAGAACAATTATTTGTTATATAATCATTATTTATTAAATAATAACTATTATTTATATTTAATTTACATTTTATTTGTAAATAACTACTATTATATAAAATATCATTTCTAATTATTTATATATAATTCCAAGTAATACTTCATTATTTGTAAATAATAATAGTTCGACATTCCATTATTTATAAATAATGATTATTTGTTTTTCATTATTTATAAATAATGATTATTTGTTTTTCATTATTCATAAATAATGATTATTTGTTTTTCATTATTTACAAATAATGATTAATTGTTTTTCATTATTTATAAATAATGATTATTTGTTTTTCATTATTTATAAATAATGATTATTTGTTTTTCATTATTTATAAATAATGATTATTTGTTTTTCATTATTTATAAATAATGATTATTTGTTTTTCATTATTTATAAATAATGATTATTTGTTTTTCATTATTTACAAATAATGATTATTTGTTTTTCATTATTTATAAATAATTTGTTGAGTTTTCCATTATTTATAAATAATGATTATTTGTTAAATAATGAAAACGTCTACTTCATTATTTATAAATAATTTTTTCGAGTGCACCATTATTCTCATTATTTATAAATAATCATTATTTAATGTTCGAGTTTTCCATTATTTATAAATAAAGATTATTTGTTAAATAATGAAATATCTACTTCATTATTTATAAATAATAATTTTGTTTCAATATCCCATTATTTATAAATAATCATTATTTATAAACAATTTTTACAGTTTGCCATTATATACAAATAATCATTATTTATATACAAATAACCATTATTTATTAAATAATGCCATTATTTATTAAATAATGGAAAACTCGCTATAACTAGTACATGCAAATGTGGGACCGCCCATGATATGAATATTCATGATGCGATTTCCTTTTTCGTGATTTTTCTTCACAAATTTTTGTCCATTTCCTCTTCATAATGACATTTCTTGAAGCAATTTTCTAGGGATATGGTCTGATTGTAATATTCTTCATTTTCTATATAACTTCGTCTTCGTAGAAATATCAAAAAGTGTAATTTTATACGATTTTTCCTACAGTTCACAATCCCCATAGGCGCGCGTGTACGGTAGGGACAACCGGTGAATCGACGGAGTGCTCTTCATCGAAATACTACGTTGGTTGGTCCCCGGAAGTGGCGGGCGGAATTTAGCCCGAATCCTCGATGGAAGTCGATCAAGTGCATATGAGCTGAGAGAGTGAAATATCAGTGTACTTGTACAGGCCCTTCTACTTTTTATAAATATTTCTTGTTGCTTTTTTTGTTAAGTTAATTTTTCCTGGTGTAGAGATAAGTTTCATTTCTAATAATGCACTTCAAATACATTTTGGAGTGTCTGTTTGAGTCGATTTCACCCTGGCCCCAAAATGCTCGCAACGACAATACGGGGGCATGATGACCCCTAAATTTAAAAAAAAACTTATTTTTCTATTGAAAATTATCACAAAATTCACCAAAAGTGTGCACGAAAGCCTTCGTATTTCACTTTTAAAACTCCAAAAAGTGCCAAAATGACAAGCTTGGTCGCTTCTCTGTGTCGCTTTCAACTTGAGAACGTTTACGCGTCTGCTCCCCCCCCCCCCCCTCCTCCGAAAGAAATTCTGTATACGGCCATGCTCTAAAGAGCCTGGCACATTGATTTATGTATACTTTCATTTTCATTATTTTTATCACATTATTATCATCATGGCCTTACACAGAATTTTTACCGGGGGGGGGGGGGGGGGGGAGCAGCTAGGACGCGCGTAAAGTTTCTCAAAAAAATCTTGAAAGCGAGACAGCGACGCGACCAAGCTCAAATGACAAGCTTGGTCGCTTCGCTTTTTCAAGATTTTTATGAGAAAGTTTACGCGCGTCCTGCTCCCCCCACCCCCCCCCCCCCCGGAAAAAATTCTGCGTAAGGCCATCATGATAATGAGATAAAAATAATGAAAATGAAGTATACATAAATCAATGTGCCAGGCTCTTTAGAGCATGGCCGTATACAGAATTTCTTTCGGAGGAGGGGGCCGGGGGGGGGGGGGGGGAAGCAGACGCGTAAACGTTCTCAAGCTGAAAGCGACACAGCGAAGCGACCAGGCTTGTCATTTGGGCACTTTTTGGAGTTTTAAAAGTGAAATACGAAGGCTTTCGTGCACACTTTTGGTGAATTTTGTGATAATTTTCAATAGAAAAATAAGTTTTTAAAAATTTAGGGGTCATCATGCCCCCGTATTGTCGTTGCGAGCATTTTGGGGCCAGGGTGAAATCGCCTCAAACAGACACTCCAAAATGTATTTGAAGTGCATTATTAGAACTGAAACTTATCTCTACACCAGGAAAAATTAACTTAACAAAAAAAGCAACAAGAAATATTTATAAAAAGTAGAAGGGCCTGTACAAGTACACTGATATTTCACTCTCTCAGCTCATATGCACTTGATCGACTTCCATCGAGGATTCGGGCTAAATTCCGCCCGCCACTTCCGGGGACCAACCAACGTAGTATTTCGATGAAGAGCACTCCGTCGATTCACCGGTTGTCCCTACGATACACGCGCGCCTATGGGGATTGTGAACTGTAGGAAAAATCGTATAAAATTACACTTTTTGATATTTCTAGGAAGACGAAGTTATATAGAAAATGAAGAATATTACAATCAGACCATATCCCTAGAAAATTGCTTCAAGAAATGTCATTATGAAGAGGAAATGGACAAAAATTTGTGAAGAAAAATCACGAAAAAGGAAATCGCATCATGAATATTCATATCATGGGCGGTCCCACATTTGCATGTTATAGCGAGTTTTCCATTATTTAATAAATAATGGCATTATTTAATAAATAATGGCATTATTTAATAAATAATGGCATTATTTAATAAATAATGGCATTATTTAATAAATAATGGTTATTTGTATATAAATAATGATTATTTGTATATAATGGCAAACTGTAAAAATTGTTTATAAATAATGATTATTTATAAATAATGGGATATTGAAACAAAATTATTATTTATAAATAATGAAGTAGATATTTCATTATTTAACAAATAATCTTTATTTATAAATAATGGAAAACTCGAACATTAAATAATGATTATTTATAAATAATGAGAATAATGGTGCACTCGAAAAAATTATTTATAAATAATGAAGTAGACGTTTTCATTATTTAACAAATAATCATTATTTATAAATAATGGAAAACTCAACAAATTATTTATAAATAATGAAAAACAAATAATCATTATTTGTAAATAATGAAAAACAAATAATCATTATTTATAAATAATGAAAAACAAATAATCATTATTTATAAATAATGAAAAACAAATAATCATTATTTGTAAATAATGAAAAACAAATAATCATTATTTATAAATAATGAAAAACAAATAATCATTATTTATAAATAATGAAAAACAAATAATCATTATTTATAAATAATGAAAAACAATTAATCATTATTTGTAAATAATGAAAAACAAATAATCATTATTTATAAATAATGAAAAACAAATAATCATTATTTATAAATAATGAAAAACAAATAATCATTATTTATAAATAATGGAATGTCGAACTATTATTATTTACAAATAATGAAGTATTACTTGGAATTATATATAAATAATTAGAAATGATATTTTATATAATAGTAGTTATTTACAAATAAAATGTAAATTATATATAAATAATAGTTATTATTTAATAAATAATGATTATATAACAAATAATTGTTCTATATAATATTGGTACATTCGGCGCCTCATAATAATTATGTACTCATCGAAAATGAGCAATGCGAGTGCAAAGCGCGAGCGAAAATTTCAATTTTGCATGTTCTTTTAAATCATCAAAGTCTCCCCTCCCTAATTGTATTCACTTTTCTCCCTCCCTTTTCCCCTCTTCCTTTTCCACTCTCTTTTCCTTCTGTTTCTTCTTCCTTTCTCCATTTTTTGGTCTTTAATCCGCCAACAGGGGGGGGGGGTGACCGCCCCCTGGATCCTTCTATGGTAGCGATGGTGAAAGCATTTGAATTATTCACCTCACAGTGTTAAACGGGGAAAATAGGAAATGGCTAAATTTTGAAAATCATTAATGTGGAGCCCTATTCAAGTTTAGTTTCATCTATATACACCTTGACAGGGGCTGATCCAGGATTTTCCAAAGTGGGGGCATTCAAGACCTAGTATGCTAGGAAAAAATCATTCCATACACAAAATTCCTGGGAAAAGTTGAAAAATAAGTCCTCACTTGAGAATGAACGACAAAATCCACTAACAAATATTTGATATATTACGGGAGGGGGCACCTTTATTTGTCTCCCCTTTCCTTATTCCTCATCCATTCCATAGGCAGATCCAGGTGCCGGACCCAATTATGGGCGGCGGCAACCCCTCCTACTGGCGGTGCGATTTTTTTTTTTTTTTTTTTTTTACGGTGCAGATCGGGGAGAAAAATTGTAGTCCCCCCCCCCCATTAGCAAAATTTTGATCTACACCGGGTATTTGTCTGTCGTACCTTCCAGTAAATGAAACAACAAAATAAAAAAAATCACCGTTGCACTAGTATTAAAATTTTTGCGAGTCTTTATTTTTCAAATATTTTTGTTTATAATGGTATTCATTAATTATAATTATAGTGGAGGTTCGCATCCCGAGAATGTGAAATGAAAAAAAGAAAACAAAAATTGCACTGAACAGGAAACACTTAACGTCCTTTTCAATTCCAATTTACTTAAAGTCATTCAAATAAAAAAAATAAGCATAATTTTTTGATACCTTAACTTGTTCATCACGAATACAATGAAGCCGACAATTATTTAGGTTTGTTTTGGATTAATCTTTATAATAATTCACTTCAAATAAAATTCATACATTAACAGGAAAATATCACAGAAAATAATTTAAAAAAATTAATTGCAGTTGTATAAAACATCATAGAAAATAACATGACAGATAAATTTTATCTCGACAGGCACACTGTTCATTCGATCATAAAACAATCGCGCTGTTTCACTCATTGTACACGCACAACTCTATCAGTGTTGTTTCATCTTCATCTGTCCTCAATGGCAAGGACACCAGCATGATTCATTCACTTCAAATAAAATTCATACATACATATACAGGAAATATCAAAGAAAAAATTATATAACAAATCAATTGCAGTTGCATAAAACACGATAGAAAATAACATGACAGATGAATTTTATCTCGACAGGCACACTGTTTCATTCGATCATGAAACGATAGCGCTGTTTCACTCATTGTACACGCGCAACTCTATCTGAATTGTTTCATCTGTCCTCAATGCGGCAAACACCAGCAGTGCAGTGACGATAATAAGTTGCAGTTGCACGTGCGCGGAGAATGAATTAAATTCGGCGGCTGAGTAAAGTCTAGCGAGAAAGGTACGTCACCAGCGAACTTCACGATAGACCACGCCTACTTGCCGAGGTAACCAACGTTGATTGACGGCCCATTTAGTTTTTTGAGTAGTATGAAAAAGTACAGGCATGTATAAACTTCATTTTAGTTTGAATTCATTAAAAAAAAACATTTTTCTTCTAATATAGATGTTTCAAACATATTCCATGTGGAAAACATAATTTTTAAAACATTTATTGCTATATTTTTATCATGAAAAAAGGATTTCTTACGCAACAACAAGTATGATATGTGTGGGCAAGAGAACTACCGTTTTAGCCATAAAGCATATTTTTTATGATTTTATTGTGAGCCTACTCAAGGATTATTGTTTATTTTTTATGAATTTCCAGACCAAGTTCAACAGCGCCGTCTCAAGCTTGCAATAACGCATGCGATCGCACGCATTTTTCTCCATAGCGAATACACGCGACGAAACTCTGTGGATTTCTCGTGGATTTAGCCTCCAAACGTCACTTTCGATACCACATGAAGGTAAGACACTTCATCCCACATAAGTCAATTTACATATAGAAAACACAGGGCCTAATTTTTTTCACTAAGATGAACTAATTTGCTGAGGAAAAGCATTTCAATGCTCATTTTTGCCGTCGAGAACAGACGATGGTGGCAATGCACACTGTTTACGCACTTGCAATTGGCTTTTCATTTGCCCATAGCAATTTTGCTCAGTGGATCGGCCGACCTTTTGGTAACTCTAGTAGTACCACTGCTTGTAGCATTTTGCTGGTTATATCCCCTTTAGTGTCCCGCGATTAAATGAATCCCCTGCAGAATAGTGGACTACTCTAGTATTCCGAACCCGGACGAAACAGCTTTGACATTTCATTGGTTTACTAGGTGACCGGTGATATTACAACTCATGTATATTCATTAGGAAGACGTTCCTCATGAATATATAATTCAGCTCAGATGTCAAGAGGCCCTGGCTCGTGCCAGGCCTAATTCGCTTTGCGAATTAGGAAACTAGGCTAGATCAAGGGGGACTTGAATCACGAGGAGTAATTATAGTATACAGACATTCTTTTTACCTGACGAAATAAAGCAATGGAGACTGTTAAAAACGTGAGATGAAATAAAGCATAATCATTGTAAGAAACATATATATGAAAAGAGATTTATTTAGCATAAAAAGTAGACGAAATAAAGCAATAAGGGCTAAAAAAGAAGTAGATGCAATTCTGATTTATTTAGTAAATTAGGAATCGACGAAATAAAGCAATGGAGACTGAAGAGGGATGGCCTATTGATTTATTTAGTAAAAACGTAGACGAAATAAAGCAAATTTCATATTGTGAGAAACATAAAAATATGAATATAGGCCTACTCCTGATTTATTTATATGAAAAGTACTATATAGTTTACGAAATAAAGCAATAGAGATTGAAAAGAAGTAGATGCAATTCTGATTTATTTAGTAAATTAGGAATAGACGACTAAAGCATGCAATGGAGACTGAAGAGGGATAGTGCCTATTGATTTATTTAGTAAAAACGTAGACGAAATAAAGCACATTTTATATTGTGAGAAACATAAAAAGATGAATATAATTCTGATTTATTCCTATGATAAGTACTACTTTACAAAATAAAGCAATAGAGATTGAAAAGAAGTTGATGCAATTCTGATTTATTTAGTAACTGAGCCTGAGGACGACGAAATAAAGCAATGGAGAAGGGGGATATGGCATATTGATTTATTTAGTAAAAACGTAGACGAAATTAAGCAAATTTTATATTGTGAAAAACATTTTTAAAAAGATGAATATAATCCTGAATTATTTACATGAAAAGAACTAGTTTATGAACTAAAGAAGTAGATGCAATTCTGATTTATTACGCCAATAAAATAAAGTGGAGACTGAAATGAGACACGTGACACACAACTGCGAGGTTGGTAGAGACAGGTACATGAGGTAGGCCTAGGACATGTTTTTACGTTGTGAAAAATTGTCCGTGGATCCGAGTCACCGGGGACTTGGATCACGATAATGCCGAATTAAATTAGATGTGGGTGATCAATATTTCAATACAAGCAGTTAAGCATTTCAAAAATTCATCATTTAATTTCAGATTCACTTCAAATTAAACTTCAAATCAACTCAACTGACTTATTTTTAATCTAGGCCCTACATGATCTAGATTCTACTTTTCTAGACCTAGACTACTAGTATACCCAGTTGTTGTGTGTCCGGACAGGTTGTGTGTCCGGACGATCAATTTTAGAAAGTCATTTGGAAAAAAATACAAGCGAAGTTTCATCAATTTTTGGTACAAATGTTAGGAAATATTATAAAGAACAAAATAGAAGATGATTACAAGTATTGAATTTCATATTTTTAGTGTAATCTAAAGACAAAAAAGAAGGCTTCAAAAAGATAAACTGTCCGGACACCCGACCCCCCATCCTACTCCTATTAGTATACTATTAATATTACTAAATCTAGCTTCTATAAAATTATAGATAATTAAAATCAGTTAGAAATGGCCTCTATTGATTTAAAAAGAGTTATGTTGGCATACCCGTGTTTCTTCTGAATCCATGTCCATTGCTGCAAAAACTCAAACGAAAATCTGCTTCAGAATGGATCAGTCGATGATAAAGTCGAGCAAGCATTTGCATGCAGTCCCTCGTCGGGAATCGTCACTAGCACTGCGCGCACTGAGCTGATCTGTACTGGGATTTAAATATGGATGGACAAATTTTTTAATTTTAATTGGCTAGAAGTAAAATTTATTAAAAAAAAAATTTTTTTAAAGAAATTATATATATTTTTTAAATAGTAAATTAAGGCCTTATTATTAAAAAAAAGCGAATAAAACAATCGATATGGGTACAGCTTCAACTCGGCAAGGGATATTATTCAACATGGCAGCCCCCATGCGTTACACAACTGTGAGGTCCGCTCTTCATTTTGGGCGATCATTCCCTCAAAATACCACGAAATTTCATGGAAATAACTTTATAAAAACTAGACTTTTTTCGCAACAGAATCGGTTTACTTTTATCAAGAGCAACAGAGGCAGTATTATGAAATCTCTGAGCGCAGTTTCAGGATTGATTTGTGGGGCTTACATCGGGCAGCGATGGATGACCACGGGAGAGTCTCGGCAGACCTGGGGCCTACTATCGCCTATCGCCAAGCAGCGGGGACAAGTTTGGGATGGAGAGAAATGCACAGACGAACCTCAGCTACTGAACAGAAAACCGCGTATGTTGTCTGCCGAAGATTCAGCAAAGATGAATTTAACTCTTTACCAATATCAAGTTTGTCCATTTTGCTGTAAAGTGCGAGCATATTTGGATTATTTTGGTGTTCCATACACAATTGTAGAGGTCAATCCCGTGTTTAGGAAAGAGATAAAATTTTCAGAATACAGAAAAGTTCCCATCTTGGTACAATCCTCTCCAGGAAAGGAAGATATTGTGAGTATTATTTCAGGAGCTATTAGATTTTTTTCATTAAGGTCTCAATGAATTATATTCTTTCAGTTTTACTCGCCTCAGAATCTTTATTTATTGCTTCATTGATATTGTCAGACCTAGATTTATTTTGACAATTTTTTTTCAGTGATTAATATAAAATCATAGGCCCTACATATAACTTTAGATCTCTAATTGTTTATTTTCCAACTTCTTTGATTTATTCACATTCAATGTTATCTGTGTTTTCATTTTTTTCTTTTCTTCCCTTCCATTTTGAATTGTTTTTGCAAAATTTTCTTTTTCAATTTTCTTTCATTTAATTTTTTAACAGATTTTCCTCATAAAACAGTAAAGATCTATCATCATTATCATTTGTATAAAATCGCCTGATTTTGTAGTTTAGCAGCTTCAAGCTTGGAAGATGACTTGAGACCAGATTATTGTACCAGCTGGCAATCTTAAAGCTGAGGAATTTTTAAAGCTAGAAATCTACCAACTCGGCAGAGTCAGCACATTGATACATGTATTCTTTTTTTGGGGGGAGGGGGGAGTATTTGCTATATTTACTTTTTGAAAATTATGTACATTGGAAAGGACTACAAAATATTAAGATACAAGTTTACTGTAATAGTATGTTCTTTAAAGACTTGCTATATCATGTATTATTCATTTCAGCAACTGAATGACTCGTCTGTTATCATTAGCATTCTAACATCATTTATGGTGACCAAGGAGAAGGATTTGAGTCGTCTGATTTCATACTATCCTAAGATGACATATACCAATGAGAAGGGAAAAGAGGTGTCAGAATTCACTAACAGATTTAACATCATGTTGCTTGAAACACCAGGACTCTCAAAAGCAGAAAAGTAAGTAATTTCAAAACCGTTTAGATGTACATGTACTATTATAAACTGAAGTAGGTTGGTTTATACAAATGTATTAGTCATTACAAATACCCAAAAAAGATTTATATTTAATTCTCACTTATTAAGTGAGAGCCGTGATTGGCTTGGAAACCAATATTATTCAGAAGATCTTTATCTTTGCAAACCACCCATGATATAAACGTCACTTTCAATTCATGATATGAAGATTAAAATTAAAGAAGCAACTCTAACATAGTTCGCTCTTTTGCGTACTAAGTTTGAATTGGGTAATTGATTTAAGTTATCTTACTCACTATCTTTAACATTTTACCCTCAAGTTGTGAGTCTGATTTGTTTAAATGTGCATTGATTTAAATGAAAGTTTCCCTCTATCCTCTTCTATTTTTCTATTGTTGATTTCTTCTTACCTATACTATAGATCTGTTGTCTTAAAGGATCTTGATTATTTTTATAAAAGTGGAAGTGGTTCTATAAACTTAGTATTCATTAACCATCACAATTAGCATTTCTCATTGTTTCCTTTGAAGGGCAGAGATGAAGTGGAGAAGATGGGTGGATGAGGTTCTGGTTCATTATCTTCCTCCAAACATCTACAGATCACCATCAGAATCTCTCCAAGCATTCTCTTATATCTCTAGTCTGGGAAACTTTAATGCTGTGGAGAAGGTCATCATGAAGTATGTTGGAGCTGCTGGAATGTACTTTGTTGCAATGAAACTCAAGAGGAAGTGAGTTAAATAGAGATTTGCAATTAACCTACACTAACACCTTACTGTAATCCAAGTGTTGATATTGACTTTATTTCCTAGAATTCTATTGGCTGCCTATTTCATATTTGTTAACAATTTATGATTATTTACTCATAATTTGTAATCCAATCAAACTTCTGCTCAATTCATACTCTGAAGTCTGAACAAGTAAGGGAAATTAACACTAAATGGTAGATTTCAAGGGGATTTAATGTTTTGTAGAATATGTTTCCTCTCGTTTTGTGATAAATGAATCACAAAGAGTTTTTTTTTTATAGCTGATTATAAAAATTATGCTTGATAATGATGGTCCATAAATTTATATTTTAAATTTATGAATGAAAAGAAAAAAATATGTCACTAAAAGTTAGTTCAAATTATTATTTACTCATCCCATTCTTTGCACGTTAAACTATTGCTATTTGTTATACCAAGTACTAAGATGAATTTTATTGTATCACTAGTAGTTAGTAAATTGTAACATTATTCTGTTTACTGTTACTTTGGCATGATATTTCTCTGTATTTACAGGTATAATGTCAAGCCTGATGCTCGTGAATCTCTGTATGATGCAGCCAATGAATGGATGAGTGTGGTTGGAAAGAAAGATTTCATGGGAGGTGATAAACCAAACCTTGCTGACTTGGTAAGATCATATCTATTGGAAAAAAAAAAATCAAATATATTTTATGTTTAGAAGAGGGTAGTTGATTGCTATGTAAAGGATTAATCTATCATTTGATTGTCATTTGAAGTAAAATATAAGACTTCTCAATTAAAATGAAACTTGGTTATACAATACCAAATGTTCACAACTTTTCAAGAACATCAGTCTTTATTTAACTCTCTAAAGACATGAGATTTAGTTTATATATATGAGAAACAATTTGACAGAACAACTTCAAACTTTGCTTATGTATTCACATGAGACTTATATACTAATCAAATCTCAGGTCATGGGGAAATCTTGTAATTGTTTTGAACTCAGAATACTTAAGATGAATACAACTGATTATTGTCCTAATTAGTATTTTATGTAGTAACCATCATCCGGGGGGGGGGGGGGGGGGGTACCCGACCAAAAAAGTAGTAGGTAATACCTAGGTATGTGCCGCGGGCGAGACAAAAAACAGGGGCCTTGGAGCGGGCTTATTGTAAAAAGGAGGGTCCTCGGAACTACAAATGTTTGTGAAAACGGGGGTCCTTGGAACGGGTCGCCTGCGTGTGAGTGCGTATGCATCCCTATGGAAGGTGCATGCAGCTAGCCCGGCGGCACGGGCTTCGGGTGTTCTAGCGGAGAGGCGATGGTCGGACAGCGCTCTGCGGCCGCTTTTCACCAAAATTGCAGCTCATTGTAGCAGATCAATGCGGCCAGAACGGCGTAACGGAAAATATGCGAAGCTTTGGAGCGGATTTATTTTTTCTCGATAAGAAGAAAATGCTATGCTTTGGAGCGGCTTTCTTTGTTCTTTTTCTCAATAAGACAAAAATGCTATGCCTTAGAACGGAAATTTGAGTATAAAAATGGGGGTCCTCTCTGCGGCACACTCCCACTATGCA
Organism: Lytechinus pictus; assembly: GCF_037042905.1. Taxonomy (NCBI): domain Eukaryota; kingdom Metazoa; phylum Echinodermata; class Echinoidea; order Temnopleuroida; family Toxopneustidae; genus Lytechinus; species Lytechinus pictus. The sequence goes on along the minus strand of NC_087259.1, from coordinate 30,681,504 downwards.
TTATATACTGAGTGCCCCTCCGGGCCATCATCATTATCTATTCTCTTTATTTGTGTTTTCAATGCAGTCAGTGTATGGTGTACTGAGCTCTATTGAGGGACTAGATGCTTTTAATGACATGTGTAGAATGACAAAGATTGGCCCGTGGTACCAACGAACAAAACAAGCTGTCGAATCTCACGCTGGTGCTCATTGACCCCGCCTTCTCACTTACATATCATTCTAACATGTGCTCTCAGGAGTTATCCAGGTCACTAATGAATTCAAATATATGCAAATCTATTCCTATTTCCAGTATGTGCAAGGTGTTTTATTTGACAATTGCCTTACTAGCAATTGATTGAAAATGTTCCATTTTCATTTGAAAAGGTGCAGACCATAGTGATTTTCTGTTCATATTATGTATGAATATTGCTTTTAATTGAACAATTCGGTAAGAAAGCAATTATTTAGTACATTAGTCATCTGGTATGAAAGCTTTTTTTAAAATGTGCAGACACGTACATGTATCATGTATTGATTAATTGAACATTTTTTCCAGACTTTAGACTTCCACGCCATTTAAGGTCATGGGTGTTCCCGATCTTTGTTTCTATGCTGTGATAAAAGAGTTACTGAAAGCCACTGGTGCTTGGTGTCGGTGTTAGTGTCAATTTTGAGAGCATAAACAGAGCTGCTAGAGCCGCTCCACAAAATATAGGTTCTGAGATGGTACATGTACCAGATAATTAGTATTGGTAGCTTAACGGCTGGTGATGTAATAAAGTATCATTTCGGTTTGAAGTTGTGGCTTCTGGAAGTTCTGTTCAGTGTATGTCCTACAGAGAGTTGCTATAGATTCTAATCATACTTAAACTGGGATGATCTCATATTATGTAATTAAGTATTTAGATAAATCTCAATTTCAATTTGATTTGAAAAAAAAAATCTCTTTGTAAGACAGGGACCTGTATTCAACCTGGAATTTGAAATCACTTAATGAATGCACATAGAAAATAGAACTTAATCATAAATATCTCATTATGATGATGACCTTGTACCCCCAAATCTGAAGAGATAATGGAAATAAATGTTTTGGTGGAAAATCTAAATATACTTGTTCTAGAGATCTTGAATTTAGATGAATAAAATTGTTTTGAATAGCCTTATTTGACATGGCATTAAATTCTGAATTTTTTGAGAAAATACAGGTCTGTTGTGTAAGATTGTGTAAACTAAATGACTTCATTATGATGCTTTTTCCTGAAATGAAATGTTGAAAATGTTTTCAATTTTGCTGAAAGATATCAGGTTTACATGAAAATATGTATGATGGCAATTCATTTCATCATGAAATTGATTCAAAGTTTTATTTATCACTAGTGTATAACACAGATATTTACAACTGTAAAAATGTATAGCATTGTCTTGTAATTTCTTATATCAGTGGCAGCAACACATTGGGGAGAGTGGGTTGGAAGAGGATGTAATTGCTCCCTTCCATGTGAAAAAAAGTTGGCATTTTTCATAACTTTGACAGGATGTACAGAGATTTCACCATTAGACTCTTCTATGAAATACATGTAGTTGAAAATATAAAACTTTCAATGATCAAGAAGTTTAAAGAGTCAACTCTACATCAGTACATCAGTTGATCAACATGAGTCAAATAATCCTGCAAGTCAAATTTTCATCAGATCATGAAAGTTGTGAAATTAACCTTTTACTGTATACCAAATTTCTCCCTAGACAAAGAGAAATCTGTTGTTAAAATCTATTAGGCTTACTTGTACACCATGCATAAAAGGTAGTGAATTGATGGTATTTAAGATTCTCGAAACTGAGCTATGACATAACCAAAGATTTGATTTGTCATCCTTTTATTCAGATGAATGGAGGAGAAATTGTTGAACATGTTTTTAGAGATCTTCTATTTTGAAAAGCAACACTGAAACATGTAGATGTTGTTTGCGACCAATAGAGATGTGCAACATTTCATTTATAGTTTGAAAGTTATTAAGGGCTGTTTCATAAGATTGATTGTAAAGTTACACTTGACTTCACAAATGATTGAAATGTAGCAAGCTAACTGAGTTTCTGAAGAACATTTAATTGCATCTGATAGTTCTGAATTATCCCATAATTGATTATCATTTTTAAAACATAATGCAATGCAAAGTCATTATTTTGCCAGAATAAATTTGTGTAGTCATGATTTGATCAAACTTCAGGAAAAAAATTGGGCTGATATTTTGGCACTTCATATATCCAGTCATTTGTAAATTTGATTGTATTTGTGATTTAATGATTAGCTTTATGAAACTGTCCCCTCTGGTTCTGGCATTCTGCTTGTCGCTGCCTTTTATCTGATGTATATGAACTTTACTTTGTAATAAAGATTGTGTAGGTACATGTTGCAGTAGATCCTTGGAACTTTAGAAGTAAATCTTCTTTTGACATACAGATACACTTTGCAGTGATTTGTGGCGATGGGTTGAATAAATGGACTTTCACATTTACTTCAGCATATAGTTTCATTCGCAGTTTTTAAGCTAGTATTTGTCAAAAGGATGACTTAAATGAGGCATATAACACTGTTTCGCTTATCTGGTCTATAAGTTGCTTGACTTGCAATGATGAATAATCGACTCTAAGGAAGGTCGGCTATCCAAGTTGACATATATATTCTATGGAGTCTGTGAAATCAAATCTCATGGATTGAAAGGTACTCCAGGCTGAAAATACATGTAATATGATTTGATTGGTTGAAACAGTTCTATGCAGGTCTCTTGCATGTAATGCAGCAGCAAACCTATTGCATACTCATGACAGCTATACATTGCGTGTATTAAAAAAAACGGGACAGTTTTGAAGTCTATAAAAACATTTGTTTCAAATTACGATATCTAGATTTTGATGTTAATAGATGCTCTGAAATCTTATCTTTGAAATGCCATTAAAATAAGAAGATTTGTTTATGCTTGAGCTAACACAGGACGTTTTTGTCGGGGGTTCAAAAAGAGGCTTGCGCCAAAATGGCAGAAATGAGAAATTTGATGATTAGGCTTCTTGCTAATCAGCAGACTTCCTCTTAACCTTTTCATTATCTTTGCCATAATCTGAATTATCACTGTCAAATTTTATTTACAAATTTATTTACTTGGATTATTTTTTTTTTCATTAAAACTTCTCTCACCTTTGAATTTTCCTTCATAAGTAAGAAAAGAAGACTTTTTGTCAACCCAAGCAAGAAGATTTACATTATTAATTGGGAGAACTTGTATAATTATTCATATATTGTATTTCATTATGTGAAACAAATTATGTTAGGGTACCTTTAAAAAATATGAATCCATTTTTCAAGGGGTTCTTGATACCTTGACCAAGTTTAATTATATGCTTGACAGGACAAACAGGAAAGGATTCATGTCTTTCAATGGCAATGTTGCATCGAGTCAATTTTGAAGGAGCTAGATATGGCAGATCAGATAAAATGTATTTAAAAAGTTGTGAGCGAGCGAAGCGAGTAAGCAAACATTTCTACTTTTTTTATTAAAATATCAAATCTTGTGATAGATTTTGACATATTTAAAAAATAAATCATATTTCACTTTCTATCTTTCCTTTTCACTTTTTTTATTTGGGGGAACGCCCCGAGCCCCCACCAATCTGTATGCCACTGTTCAAAGGCACCATAACCCTTGTAGCACACAAAGGATTTGAAAAAAAATACATGCTCTCCCATACTTCGGTTGAAAAATTTTGTTGAAAGCCAAAAGAGAACATATCAAAAAGAAACAACAGAACAATTCAAGCAAATAAACAGATTTGAAAATGAATTTTGACCGCATAATTCGAAAATTATGGCAAAGATAATGAAAAGGTTAAGAGGAAGTCTGCTGATTAGCAAGAAGTCCTTTCATCAAATTTATCATTATATGCCGTTTTGGCACAAGCCTCCTTTTTAACCCGACAAAAACATTCCATGTTCGCTCAAGCATGAACGAAACTAAATTTTTTTTAATAGCATTTGAAAGATAAGACTTCAGAGCACCTATTAACACCAAAGTATTGACATCATAATTTGAAACAAAAATTTTCTAGACTTCAAATCTGTCCCGCTTTTTTTATACGCACTGTATAACCATCACAAATATTGCTAGATTAAATACATCACATGCAATTTGTTTATAAAAATTTCTGACACTTTGGTCATTAATTTTTACTTCATTAATTCAAATAGTACTTTCAGTCTGCTGTACCTCATTTAAGGGGAAGTTCACACTGACAATATCACAGAACATATAGTAGAGCTGCTTAAATATATCACCAAAAAAAAATCCATTACTATTAATACTCTTTGATGGATGTCTGCCAAAACTCCAAAACTAATAGGGTTCTTATGTTTTACAAAATCAAACGGGGCCTGAAATTGGTCAAAAGTCTTCAGTCCAACATATTTTGAGAGGATTACATACACTTTCATGTAAAGTACAGTGGAAATTCAAATTAGAAAGATCTGACGGGATATAAAAATGGTTATAAAATTCCTGCAGTCATTGGCTCACATTATATATTCCTCTACTTTGATAAAATCAATAAATTTGACAGTAACATTAACTATTTTGAAGCACTCCCACTGTACATTTACAAGACATACAAAAGACACAGAAAATTAAGATGACAAACAGGTATAAAATTCTCAACAATACTTTATTACGAAAATGATAATCTCTTCTTACACATCATTAAATTGAGCAAATACCCAGACACAAATTAAAAAATTCTGTCTTGTTCACATGTTGGTAAATGTTTTAAGGTCAGTGAGGAATTTAGAACTAACTTACCATGCGAGTCAGAGATAAGAATTAAAAAAGAAAGGCATTTTCATGAATGCCTAACAATGATAGTTATGAAATTTATGGTCATAATTTATGTTACTTGTACAATAATATTATGGTTTGCCCCCTCTCTATCTCACAAATCTGAGGTACTGTAACTTTTTGCATAATGACTACATGTACAAGTTATCATACCAATGCAGAATGAACAATGTTCCAGGTAAAACATCTTCTTTTTGCACCAATATTTAGAGGGCGCTGAAAACTAAGTTCATTATGATGACAGAAAACAACAATCCAGTTGTGATTCGAAGTGAAACAGGAGCAAGTATGCTTCCTCATACCAACTATTATCATGTAGTGAGTAGCATATACATTGTTTGCAAATATGTCAAATATTTGAAGCTTTGGCTCAAAAGCAGCACTCACACATCCAGACATTTACATAGCTACCCTCTAAAAACTTTATTAAACCAAATTTATCAACTGTTAAGTGCAAATGATTAACTACAGCTTACTCAAAATGTTACAAATAAATGTTTTTAAATTATTTGTAAGTCACATTTTTTAAGAGTTACAGCTCAAATAGAGAAATTTTAAAACAAGTACTTGTATTTCTAAATTCACAATATCTCAACTCAAAGATGAATGGAGTCGGGTTGAAATATGTAAGAAAATGTTACTTTAAGATGTTTTATGGACAATTTTGTCTGGTCACACAACACAACTCATAGTCCATATTAAAAAGTTATTTCAAGTAACTGTACATATAAAATATTATATTCTCTCAGAAAATGCTCAGTTCTCACGACTCCAAGCTGAAAAACTCGTTAAAAATATTTCTTTGTTGAAAACATTACAGAAAGATATTTCATTATTCCATTCATTCATGAATTTCGACAACATAATCTCCATCACATTCTTTGTATAGAGTAAAGCCTCGGTCAAACTGCGAAATGTTCAATTAGAAAAAAAAGAGGATTTGTTGATATGCAAAGTGTACACTTTTGGCTATCAGTCAAATTTGTGTGTCCTCTTTATGGTATATCTTCTTTGTGGTTATCCTGAATTAGAAAAATGATCTGAAAACCTGGCTTTCATGCATGGAACAAAACACTTCTACAACACACAGACCATAGTGAAAAAAAAAATCCTGCTGGTATCACTACATTTAGTGGAATTTGATTTTGTACAGATGCAACACCTTACAGGGAAAATACAAACATTTATTTACAAAAATATAGAATAAGCACTATCAACAGATAACCTCCAGAGTGCCAGCATATCACGAGAGAGCGCCACTAATAGGCTGATTGAAGATATTATATCCTGATGCGAATGTCCAAATTAGGCTTGTTCAACTGTTGAGAAAAGAAGAGAGAGAATATAATCATTTTGCAAAGTGAACGTCTCAAAAAGTAATTAATCTTTGTATTTGAAATGAACAATTAAAAGAGGACATAATGATATGTCCTGATCTTTGCACATAATTTCTTTTTTGATTTTCAACATAAACAATGGGATTGTATACTATTCTAAAATAACCATTATCTTATATTTATCATACAAATCAATGAATGGAAACAAGCATACTAGCATACATAACACCCAATTCGATTCATATTTTATCTATTTGCAGGTGTCACATCTATAATAATCCTAGTAATTCTTCATAATGAAAAAAAATTTAGAAGTTAACTTTCCCTTATTTCTTTGTGACTAGCTTCCTTTAGAAAATACAATTGTGAGGCATTATTTGAAGACTGTCATCAACACTTTTTTAATATATATCTCATCATTGATCAACATTAATCTTGAAACATTCTTTTTTTTACTATTGCATAAACATTTATTTGCCAGAGAAGAGGCAATATGGCGCGTTCCCATGAAAAGGCCAAGTAGGAGGACAAAGAATAACAAGTGGAATGCCTCTGGCAGTCTCACCTGCATCACGCGATTTAAATATAGCAGCAGTGCTGACTTTGAAAAATACTATAAAATAATTATTCACAAAAAACACCATTCATATAATGATACAATACTACGTTCATTGACAATAAATTACATTTGACCTTGCTCATGTGACCTAAGACTTGTCAGTGATACTTGATTACCCCTATATCCACAGTTTATAAACTATATCTATAAACTTGAAAGTTATGACAGCAATTTAATAATTACCTCCAAAATGGTCAAAGTTCAATGACCTTTGACTTTGGTCATGTGACCTGAAACTCGCATGAGATGTTCAGTGATACTTGATTACTCTTATGTCCGAGTTCTATAAACTAGATCCCCACACTTACAGAGTTATGATGGTAATTCAACAAATACCCCCAACATAAGTTCATTGACCTTAAATGACCTTGGTCATGTGACCTGAAACTCGCACAGGATGTTCAGTGATACTTGATTACTCTTATGTCAAAGTTTCATGAATAAGATCCATAAACTTTCAATGTTATGATGGTAATTCAACAGATACCCCCAACATGGCCAAAGTTCATTGACCCTAAATGACCTTTGACCTAGGTCATGTGACCTGAAACTCAGGCAGGATGTTCAGTAATACTTTATTAAACTTATGGCCAAGTGTCATGAACTAGGTCCATTTAATTTCTAAGTTATGCTGTCATTTAAAAAACTTAACCTTCGGTTAAGATTTGGTGTTGACGCCGCCGCTGTCGCCACCACAAAAGCGGCGCCTATAGTCTCACTCTGCTATGCAGGTGCGACAAAAACCTGTGCATCAAACTGATCAATCATTGTTTTTTTTTATGGTCAAATGTACAGGTTTCTCATTGTTATACCCTCCACTTCTAAATCTAAAACTACTCTATCATAAATTTTGGCCGAATTAAAGTTAATGGGAGAATCCTACTATCCGAAATTTCAATTTTACCAGTTTTCTATGGTAAAGTTTAAGAAGCCCCATCGTAACACTTTGACAACAAATTTGGAAGAGTCAAACAAAATGATCTAGCTAATGATCCAACTTACTGTATGAAGCCATATCGATCTCTTCTGGTAGTTCACCAATATTGACTTCAAATCGATCTTGGACATCATTCAGGATCTTGGCATCTTCCTCATCTGAAACAAACGTGACAGCCAAACCTTTGGTGCCAAAACGTCCAGCTCGAGCGACCTAATAAGGTACAGAAAAAATCAATATCAGTAAGTCTGCAAAAGTTAACAGTCTCAAAGTCAAATAATCGCCATTTCAAAACAATATTTCAGAGCAGATATTTTGCAAAGCATGAGTTCTTTACACCTTTTAATCACATTTTGATGAAGTGAAGCTGATATCTGTGGTCACAAGAGAATTGACTTAGTCAAACTCCCCTGCTTGAGTAAAAATAACTCTTTTATTTTCATTTCATTTGCTTTTTTTGACAAAATTTACCTTTCAATAACTTGGATCAAAAATTGTTTTTTTAACCATCCAGTTCGCTAAGCTGAACTTTGTGTAAGATATCAAAATGGCCAGAATCTAAGTGAACATTAATTCTTGTTTGAATTTTTGGCTGCTGGGGTGCTTCACAAAGAATTAAAACTATGGTAACTTTGCCATTATGACAACTATCATGGAAACCGTCAGAGGCGGGTCGACCTATGTGTGACATCCCTCTTTTTTTCAAAAGCTGTCACGACGCCAGCTCAAACTGAGTCCACCTCTGGATGTGGTTTGAAGCCGGCATTCTTCAGTCATGCATGTGTATCAGGGGGTATAATGACTTTGAGGCAGCTTCAAATTGCAGGCGTGAAGGCAGTTCCAAAGCCAGCTCCAAACCTGATGCATGTGTATCAGGGGGCAAGGTTACCTTAGTTTTATGTCTTTATGAAACATTACCCATGTTTCCCTTTCAAATAACTAACTTACTCTATGGAGGTAGGTATCTGAATTCTCTGGCATGTCATAATTGAAGACAATGTTAACTCTCTCAATATCCATTCCACGACCAAAGAGGTTAGTAGCGACTAGGATACGCTTCTGGAAGGTCTTAAAAGCTTGGTATCTCGCTAATCTGATCAGGCAAAGAATTTGGGAAAACAAAATCATACAATTTAAAAATTCAAAGATTTAGGTGTTAAGAGTATCGAGGATAGTATATTTCTCTGTAACCTAATCCTCTAATATTTTATAATTTTTAGCATATATACCTTAAAATTTGAATCTTTTCTCTTCAAAACATTCATGCATCCCTGAAAATACTACTGCATGACTGCTGTTTTTCTCGCCATATTTTGCACAAGGCATCATATCAAGTACACTGAATATTGCTGTAACGTCGAGCTAAAGAACATGAATTCAGGAAATAGGTGGAATAGTTGAATTTACTGCATTCAGGAAATAAGTTGAATAGTTTGATTTTCCCATACTGTTGGAACCCTACAAAATTGAATAGCGTCCCATGATATTGTAAATTGTAGTTTCATTTGTGTACCAAATACACTTCACAATTTCAAGAAATGGGTTCCAGGGATGAATTTCTCAGTGTTCTTTCTGAGCCGTAACTGACAACCAGTTGTGAATGACCTGATCAGCTAGACTATGGGAATCCAACGACCCCAAAATCTAGAATGCAGATGCCACTTCTAAGTGCTTTCTAAATATAATGCGTACATATGTACCATTGTCTTCATAAATCAGTGTGCAACTCCTTGGTTACCACAGGGATCTTGTGTACATTCCCCTTTTTAAGCAATTAGGAAATTGGTGGATTTCCAGAGTTGAGAATTGAATGAAATAATTGTAACTATTTTAATAGAGGATTAAAATGACTCACCTTTCGTCTTGTTGCATGGATCTATGGATACCAATGGCAGGGAAGTTTTGCTCCACCAGAAGAGAGCAGAGTGCAATGCATCGTTGTACACTCTTTACAAAGATGACAACCTGCATTTAAAAAATAATAATAATAAAGAATGAAATTTACTCAATGGATCATTTCAAACACCTAGGTATTCTATGTTAATACTACTCTAAATTCTACAGTACACAGTTCTCTATTAATAATTTCAGCAAAGCTCCACACCAACCTTTAAATTTGGAGTAAATAAAGCAGTTGAAAAGGTTCAGACTTATATTTTCAGTGCCTGTGTATTCCATAGCTGCATCTGGATTAACTGTTAAGTCTTTCTTGTGACAAACAATGCTCACTAATGTAAAGGTTATGAAAAAAAACCTTCCAACAGACAAATAGCTACGATGTCATCGGCTAAATCATTAGTCAACATGTCAGCCAACTGAAGTGCCAATTTACAGGGTTGGAAAAAGCAGAGATTTGCAAAAATGAAGATCATTTTAATGAGTGACCCTTTATTTGTATTAATCACCTGGTTGAATTCTAAGACATCTAGAAGATCAAATAGTTTCCTGTTCTTCTCATTGTCCTTGAGTTTGACGTAGTACTGTTGAAGACCATGGAGTGTCAGCTTGGTTTCATCATCCACATAAACCTCCATTGGCTATAGACAGGGGGAAGATAGGTTTGACAGGATACATGCAACATATATTTCATCACAAGATATATTTCATCACATAAATTTCTTGAGATATATAGGTGGTCTCATTTATAAAGTATGGACCATTATGTCAAGTCAGTAATAATATATCTTCTTCTAAAAATATAAATTATTTGGTTGATTCTACTAACAGTGTCTAAGATTTCAATTTGATTTTTTTAGAGTTGTTTATGTTTCCTTGTTTTATCCCATAGATTTTGAACTTATTTTCTGAAGCTATTTCAATACTGGCTAAATCGCATGGGCCAGGTTCGAAGCTGAACCCTCAGCCTAATAATAAGTAAAGGATAAGCAATAAAGCCCATATAATTTTGGGTGTTTGACCCTTTCCACCCCAAACCAATCCCAGAAACTTCCCACCCATTATAACCCCTATACCACCAAGGCGAATACAAAGTGGAGTCTCTTCTTCCTGAAGCCATGATCCCTCAATCCAGGTCACCAGAGAGTGTTTGGTGAGCAGGGTCAGACCGCACAGGGATGCGTGGCAAAGCAGGGCAGTCAGGGTAAGGGCAGGATCGGCAGCAGAGCTTCGTCTCATCCAGAGAGTACGTAGCATGGCCACCTCACCAAGCAACCAAGTCCTGTAGCCTAACTGAACCATCGGTGTCCCATACACAGACTCTCACTTGCCTGATGTCTTCAAGAGCTGTCCTGGAGTCCATCCATCAACCATCCTGATCGCTCTCCAACGGTAGAAACCATCGGGTACTGCTACTGCTTTTCACATTCGCATGGAACGTTGTGAATACCGGTCATCACATTTTTTTTTAGAGCTTGAAAGATCTTTATAAAGACGGTAAGTGGCTTGCTTAGCTAACGTTGCCACAATTCTTTTCAAAAGCTCAAGGTCGGATTATTTTAGTCAATCAGGCAGAGTAAATGCAGCTGACAAATATGTGCTTTACAAATGATACTATTCACTAATACTGCCATCTCTTATAGCTCCTATCAGATTGAAGGTTCACTTCTTATTCTTTTAATGTTTCAACTCCTTGTTGTAAGACTCATCACTGGAATAACTTAAGTAGATCAAAGTAAACTAAATCCGATACAATTTACCTATTTACTTTTCCGTATCATGAAGAAAACATGAATAAAAAATTGTGAAGTTATATCCCCCAAACCATATGTATCCAGAATATTGATAACAGTGAAAATGTGATTATAGAACCTCATACTGTCTCTACTAACTGATAATTGATCATGTTTTTGCAAACATCCAACCAAAATGAACTGTCAATTGACTGACATTGTAAAATATGCAATTAATCTCCTTGATGTAACAACTTGAATATCAATCAAATAGAATTATCTTCAGATATTCCACAAGACTTTAAAGACAATAACATGGTACATAAACCTTGAATGATTAAATGACTGTAATATTCTCCTGCTCGCCAGTTGACATAGCTTGATCTCTCTACAATTTTTTTTTGGTGTATAGAGCAAATTTTTCAACCATCACTCTTTTTTGTTTGCACATTCAGAAATATGACTATGAATATGTACCAGAAATAAAATTGAATTCTCAATGACACTTCCACCTTCTTTCAGAATGACTTGAATTTTGTGAAATCTTTACAAAAAGACTATTCCTAGACATGGAGAGGCTTGATGAGGTTTGTGACTCAGTTGAAATATAGATAAGGATTAATTAGATAAGTGGAAAAGCAAACTTTCTGGTACTACAACTTAGTATTAATCATCTTAGGTTAAATACATATCACCAGTTAGTTTTATCCTTAACTTCTTTTTTTTTATTCAAATACCTACACCCAAATTGACACAACTACTGTTCAAATACTCTATCACTGTAAATGTGTATTAATTTAGATTTTTCAGTCTCCTTTGAAAAAATATCTATAAACCTTCAGGTACAATAGCAACATAATTTGCCAGTGCCATCTCACTCTTTTCATGACTTTAATCGGGCTTGAAATCTATTTATTTCTAGGACATCAGATCCTGAAGAAACAAGCTTTTCGGCCATTTCCAACTGGATGCCTTCACATGGTTGCTGGAGTCAATTCAGATGGTGAAATGACTAAAGTCCACTTGCGATTTACTTGATCATATGAGACTAATAGCGGTAAGAGTCCATCATGATTACTCATGTTGTTTGCCATTTAGAAAGCGATGCTATGCTTTATGCCTACAATATTCCTGATCCGAAGACGCGACTGATTATTTCTGATGGTGAAATAATCAATAAAAAAAAAACCACGAAGAAACCTAACAGATAATGAAAAATGGTCAGTGACAACTTGGTCGTTCGAAGCGGCAGGATCCCCATTTCAAAATCTAGAAAAATTTGCTTTTCTTCTTCAGAAAACGACTATAAATAAATCAAAATCTAACTTGCTACTATCCCAATGCTTAGATCCTTCAGTATGACTGATGGTGTCATATTGAAGTGACATCTGCTGTGCTTATCTCCGAAACCACCAGAGGTATAATTTAATCTGCACCTTTCAGATTTATTGACAGCTGGCTATCGGGGGATATTCTTATTTCTGGATATACTTTCAAACACGATTTCTGCGACATTTAACCTAACCAAATACACAAGAAGATAGATCTATGAAGCGACGGTATAAAGAACTCCTTTGGATTGAACGACGGACAAGACGCGCACTATAATCGCAACCGAAACGTAAAGGCAATGATTGATGGTACCAATGCCTCCATCGCAAGAACCTATCAACAGCGCCGGATTGAAGATATGCTTCAACCTGTGTACACTCCTCAAGAAGTGGTAAAGAACACAATCAATGGTGAACGCTGGACGGCTGTTCAACCTGCCGAAGACGAGGGATGCAGGTCGGAGAGAAGCTCCGATGCTCTTGGCAAGTGAAGTGTAGATGTGAGAGAGTAGTAGTGGAGGGGAGGTGACATATTTACATCTTGCATGAATTTCTTGCAGACAGGTCGCACTTCTTTGCTGAGGGTAGCACTGAACATCATGACTTGCTTCTCATGGGGTGTCATGCGGAAAATCTCCTGGACATCTCGTCTCATATCTGAGCAAAAAATAAAAGATAAAAATAACAATTCAAACAAAGCGTCCTCAAAATATTCTGAAACAGTAGGTGTGATGGGGAATGATACTAAACATACATCACCACTGCCCCCCCCCCCAAAAAAAAAATCAAACATGCCTCAAAATCCAGTTCATGTTGCTATCTTTAAAAAGAAAACAAACAATAATCTTGAATATTGTTTGTGACAGATATTGGGGCAAAACTAGAAAGAATGGTTGCCCAAAGCAGGCATTTGGGGGAATTTCAGGGGCAATTTGGGCTGTCATGAGCGCCCATCGCCCTCATGTATTTCCTATGGTACTGTTAGGTATGATAGGTCAATAAGATTCCCAAAGCCATGATTAATTACATCTTTCACTTATTGATATTTGTAGTACATAAGTATCAACATACATCAAATGCCTTGGACCAATGAAACTTAGACAATGTAAAGAAAACATTTTGCATATTCTGGTCTGAAAAAATGCTTTAATCATTTGACTTCAGGAAGATCAAACATGTCGACTCTACTCACCAAGTTCTTCAAGCATCTTGTCACATTCGTCCAGGATGAAGTGCTTCACATGTTTGAGGTTGAGGATCTTCTGTCGTCCGAGGGCAAGCGTCCTTCCGGGTGTACCTACTACGATGTGAGGACAATTTGTTTTGATGGTTTGCTCATCCTTCTTGATGCTAACGCCTCCAAAGAACACACCGACCTTGACAGTTGGCATGTACTTACTGAACCTTTCATATTCTTTGGCAATCTGGAAAGCCAGCTCACGTGTGTGACACATAACCAGTACAGAGACCTGTAGAAAGAAGTTACCATAAACATGTAGATAAACCAAATATACAATGAATGATCAACTCAAAGGGGTATAACAAGGCTCCACATTAACTTTTTTTGGTGGTGGCCCGTTCGGGCCACCATTACCTTCAAATAATTTTTTTTGGTGGCCCGAAAAATATAAAGAAAAACATTAAAAATGAATAAATGGGTATAAATGGTTTAACCACTGTGAAAAAAAATGAAAGAAAATAATAAAACGGCAAAAAAGTGTGAGAAAATTCCTTCCCTATATTTGCCAAAATGTTGGAAAAATTCACATTTCATATTAATGAAATGCCTTCCCAAAGTATTTACTTTCTCAAGAGTTGTTTAAGAAGTCATTTATAAACAAGAAAGACAGTAACTGTGTTTATTTTTGGCTAGAAAAGACCGGAAAAGACACAGCTTCGAAAGAAACCAAGTAACAACATTCATACAAATGCACACGTGGGACTGTGATGTACTCACCTATGTGTTTTTATGTGTATTATTTTCATTTGGAAATCGGTCTTTATTAGTCAAAAGAGAGGTCATGATTCCTCTTTTTAATGCTTGCAAATAATCAGGATACACCAGATTTTTAGCAAAAAGGTCTGTAGAAGGGCATTTCATTGGTGTAAAATGTGACTTTGACTTGGATTTTCAGTTCTGTGGATGATTTCTTAGCAGCAACATTTCGTATTGCAGCTCCCTGAGTCTGAATAGGCTGCTAACGCACAGCTGCTTCAAGCATGCAAAGCTCACGCCAGCCAGCCGGCGCGGCCGGCTGGATAAAAGCTACTTAATGCTATAGTGGTAGGCCAACTTTGTGTGTGTGTTTGTGTGTAGATCACCAAAAAGGGCGCATGACGAACTGGCTTGCAATTTGAACTGAAGAAAGTTGATAAATGTGTGCAAAATGGGGAGAAAAATTGCGCTATTCTGAAAATTATTGGTTGCCCGATTCGGGCCACCAAAACTTAATATTTTTTCAATAATGGTTGCCCGAGGTGAATTTCTGGTGGCCCCGGGCCACCGCTAATGTCGAGCCTTGGTTATAACAATTATGGATCAATTGACTATAAATACCAAAATGGTTTATTCCCATCTGAGTGATTCAGGGTAAAAAACCATTTGACAAAAAGAATGAATCTACGTGTAGCACACGAAATTACATGTTCATTAGTAGACTAGACTGTCTTTGTCCTACATGTAGGTCAAGTACAATTTATAAAATATATGGAAGTAATGAATGACAGTAATTTAATCTAGAGATTTTTGTTGACACATTAAAATAATAGAAATGGTAACAATAAAATTTGGAATCTGATGACCAAATTGGCAACTAAAATGTCTCTTATTTGGAAAATGATTTAAATGACAAACTTACATTGGTGAACTAGTAATTTTTATTAAAGATAAAACTACATAAAGTTTGATTGCAAATGTTATCTTATGCATGGCTCAAGAACTTAGAATAAAACAAATTGTGTATCAAGTCATAATATAAATAGCAAACATTGGCTTTATGCAACACATACCTGGCCATCGACAGGATCTAACTGTTGAAGGGTAGCTAGAACGAATACGGCTGTTTTACCCATACCACTTTTAGCTTGACACAAAACATCCATACCCAAGATTGCTTGTGGAATGCATTCATGCTGAACTGTGTGAATCAAATAAAAAGCACAAATAGTAATTTCAAATGCAAGCAAACAACTTTATGAAAAAGTGAAAAATAACTGAAGAGAAATACACAATGTTCTAGACATGTCTGCTTGCATCCTTGTTCATTTTCTACTAAATCCTTTCAGCCTAAATTATTTTATTCACATTAACCATGGCAAAGTAAGACACTCCCTAAGAAGAATTCCTTTCTCACTCATGAGTAAGAGGGCAAATACCTTAATAATCAGCAGTCAATATAATTGAGGGATGCTTACATGTATTTTGAGTTTTAGCATTTTCCCTTTCATTTCAATATGCATTTCCCCCCAATAGTTAAAGTGTTCACTTGACTTGACCCATGCACACTTTCCATGAAATTTGCATGCAAAAGCCAAAACTAAAGGGCAGGAAACCGATTAAGGAATTTTCTGTAATTTGAAACACCGAAATAAGTAAAATAACAATTCATTATCAGGAAAATTGTCATATCATTTAACTTTACATGTATTTTACATCAGAATTTGATGATTTTTTTCTAAAGAGTTATTATATTTTTAAAATCAATTTGATGTTGGGGTGATTCAACTCTCAAGAGCTCCAAAGTCGCCAATGGCAGTGGAGCTCAAGATTTTGGTGAACATGGTGAAAAGTTGTATTGGTAATCCTCAATTTTCACTTCATAAATTGAAATAAACAAGTTTGCAGTAAGATTGATTCTTTTCTCTGTTATCTTGAAATACTAACCATTCAGTCCATGATTCAAGAGTTATTTTTTGTTAAAAAAGGAGCAAATTCTGTAGGCAACTTAATTAGACTGGATGCCATTTTTTTTTCAGAGAAATTTTGAAATCATGAGATGAAGTGTCCATTTTTCAAGAAGATAATGGGAGTAAAAAATCAATATTAAAAATGTAAAATCTTTTGTAGGCCTAGGCTACAACCTACCTTTTGTTTCATTTTAAATTATCAAGTGAAAAATAGGATTTCGACATTCATTTAAAAGGTCTACCTTGACTGGCAACAGAAATGATTTGTTTTGCCTAGCCCCAGCCCCAGGACCTACCTTCTGACGGATGTTCAAAACCACAATCAACAATGGCTCTGAGAAGCTCAGGTTTCAGCAAGAAATCTCTGAATCCTGAACTGTGGATTGATACGTAACCCTTGGCTTTTGTTTCCTTCTGCTGTTTTACTGCATCTCCGCCAGCATCAGCAGTCTCTTGTGCCTCCTCATCTTCGTAATCCAAAAGCTCTTGATCATTTTCATCAGCCATTCTGTTTTTCTCGGTTTGCACTGGCTGGAAAAAAAATAGGCAATTTCGTGAGGTTTAAATTAAACAAAATGTTTCATCAACTTTCAATGCCTTTTATTTCTCTAGATCTACATAAAAACACCCCCTAATAATTACCATCTAATCTTGGGTGATCTACAAACAGTTGCAATGCTGAGAAAATAATAAAGACAATGCGAAAGTCACGTATTTGCTGTCGTAAACTACAAGTGAACAAAATTTTCCATGACCAGGCAAGATGACGAGCAAGCGCAATCTCGCTTTTCACTGCATGCATTTATGTACCACGTATATTCTACGTAGGCTTTATTTCACAACTCTTACGACCACCACCGGCATTCACCATTACTTGACCATAATTACACATTCAAAGTCAGCACAGATCCTCAAATATGATACCCGATATCAATATTCAATCCTTCAGCTTGTAAGATAATGTATTTTCATACCATTTGAACAATAAAATAATAAGATTTCGTGAGATTCTACTTACAGTTTAAACGAGAGATGCCGGCACAAAACTACAAAGCGGGTCAGTTTAATCTGATAGAGGGCCTTGGTCGAAGGTCAAATTGGATAAAATATCTTAATAACCATACTTCTATGGAAAATCAAGTTAATATGAATCACTTGAGCAATGTGATTATTTTTTTTTAATTTTCTCATTTTATCGACAGGTAGAATTATTATGTTAGGAAATGTGATAAATGGAATTATAAAAACACACCCCTGCTTAAATAATGGTATCACCCATAATCTCTTTGAATTACCGCTCAGTCCCACTAGTTTGTTTGCGTGCTTGGCTCTGTGCCTATCAGTACATAGTATAGTACAAGCCAAGTCACGTCAGTCATTGCCTTGTGTTCGGGCTGCGCTCACATGCGTTGAGCTGCCGCAGTAAAGTCAGCCATAGTC
The DNA here is from genome assembly GCF_037042905.1 of Lytechinus pictus. NCBI lineage: Eukaryota > Metazoa > Echinodermata > Echinoidea > Temnopleuroida > Toxopneustidae > Lytechinus > Lytechinus pictus. The sequence continues at coordinate 30,663,443 of NC_087259.1, read as the reverse complement.
TAGACAGCTACACTTATAATACCTGCGTGGACTGAAAAGGCCTGTGAAATTATTTTGTAACAAACAGCGAATTTTAAACTGTATTACTATCATGGCTAATGGACAAACGAATCATCCTGAGCCTTTGGAGCGGCATCCGGGAAATGCAGAAGAGGATGAAGAAAATCAGGAAAATGTCAGTGAAGAGCACGATGACGATGACGATGTGTCAACATCAGAACAAGACGAATATTTGGACGTGGAAGATATAATGGAGCAAGGTACACATATATATATACAGGTCTAACACATTATGCTTTCTAAAGTAAAGCCTAAACTTTCATAAAATGAAAGCTTAATATCCTTAAAAGGATGGTCCGGGCTGAAAATATTTATATTTGGAAATGAATAGAGTAAAATTCACAGACACAGACTGCATGACTCCGATAACGAAGTTATTGAATTTTAAAGTTTACAAATATATTGTGAAAACAATTAGGCTTATGTGCACATTGTCATGAATATTCATTAGGTGGGCTGATGATGTCAAATCCCCACTTTCTTATTTCTTATGATATGTTATTACATGAAATCATAATGTTTCATTTTTTCATTGTATGTGTAAAAAAAAACTATGATGTGTCTCCGTTATGATGAAATAAGTTGCGGCAATAAAAAACTGATGCACTTTATCAGTTGTCAATCCTGTTGTTTTATTTCTTGGTAGAAAAATTTTGAATAAACCTAATTTCATGTAATAATATACAAAAGAACAAGTGGGGATATTACATCTTCTTCTTTGTTGTTCTTCCCCCGGTAATCAAGGATCAGCGGCTATCCGCAGGTTGGTTGTTGTGTTGAAGTAATTTCTCTAAGCGAATATGATGAATTTTAAGAATGTATCTGAGGCAGTGGGTCATGACATTGGCAGCAAGAGTGACAGATAGGTGCGAGGAGGGTAAACAGATATTAGTGGCAAGGATGAGGGGATGAGCAGAGGTGAAGGCTTGGCTAACTGAAGCAGGGAGGCTTAGCGATAGGACATGTTGAATGAGAACAGACCGTTGGGGTTTGAGGGTTGGGCAGGAAGCAAGGAAGTGGGTGGAGCTTTCTTCCTCCGTTGAGCAAAGTCTACATCATCAGCCCACCTAATAATGAATATTCATGATGACATGCCTAGAACTTTTTCACCGGAATTATGCAACTCTTAGAAATTCAATAACTTTGCTATTTGTTATCCGATTTTAATCAAATTTTAAGCATTTTGCTCAGTGAATTTATTGAGATAGAAATATTTTCAGCCCGGAGCATCCCTTTAACATTCAACTTTAAAAGTTTAAGGGAGACATAAATGTTTCTTGTCACAAGTTTGTAGAGTGCATGTGTGCACATCGCTCTTTCAAACTTGTTACTAATGTTAGTTTCATTGTTTTAAATCTCAATCAATTTAATTTTGTAATGTAGATCTACTATCTATAGAATATAGACTAGATCTGTGTAGTCTTGCATAGATCTAATTTAATTTATAGCCTTACTAATATAACTTTAAACAGATAAGGTCATCATGGCTATTTGATGTTCAAATTAAAAGTGGATATTCACGCTCACTTTTGAATTAGATTAGATCTAGATCTAAGCCTAGTTTTGATTGAAACAGAATTTCAGAAAATGTGGCAAGCATTAAAGATTCCCCAATATTTATTATCATGAATTAAATGAAGTCCATTTATTTAGTTTGCAGCCTAAATTTGTAAATGTTAACGAAATTTGACAATGCTGATATTTTTTTTATTTGTCTCTTGTCCAACAGATTATTTAGCATTGGACCAGACCTTAGACCAAATTGATTCCTGCCTGGACCAACTTGATCAGAAGAATGATGACCTAAATGCTAAGTTAAGGGAGCTTTTGGCAGTTAGCCGTCAGGAATACGAGGAACTTACTTCAGCCAGGTTAGCCAGAAGTGCAGGGTCTAGCGGTGATCAGGGCCCTCAGGATTCATGCTGACAGTGTGATCGTCATCATTATCAGTTCCAAGAAATAAACATTCCATTTAAAGGCATATCAATAATTACAAAACAGGAATAACCATCTTTTCTGGGGATTTTATCTAAGACATTGTTTGTAGCCACTTGGTAGTCCAGCGGAACAATCAAAGGTACAGATACTAGGTTTTCGCCGATTACCTGCAACATGTATGAGACATTGGGGGATTTTGAATTATGTGTTAACCTTTGGTATTGGTTTTGGCCCAATTTTCATACCACCACAGCACCAGACGTAAGTTAAAAGGAGGCTGGATCTATAATAAATAAAGACAGACCTGACTTTGTTATTTTTAGCTATCAATGATATGATGTAAACTCACATATTGTAGTTAGGGAAGGCATTCTAAATTTTGCTTCCCACACCAACACAAAACTTCAAATAACTTATTATCAAAGTTAAGGATGATGCCAGATTGCCAGGTTAATGCCTTGAAAGTGAAAGCATTGGTTGTGTAGCAGTTCTGACTCTTGCATAAAATCAGAGGGTCATGAGTTTAATCCCACTGCGGCCCAGTGTCTTTTGATAAAGTACCACATGCTAGACTACTCTACAAGCTGCACAACACTATGGCATTAATGATAATATCTACCAAATGGTGGATTGCAGATTTCCTCACAAATCAGAGTCAACAAGTTGTTCTTGAAGGAAGTACATCTAAAACTGCACAAGTCACATCTGGCGTACCACAAGGGAGCATCATTGGGCCGCTGCTCTTCCTGCTGTTTATCAACTACCTTCCTGGGTATGTCTCAGCCAACTGCTCAGCATGTACATGATATATTGGAAGATCAGCTCGGATTTGGACTCTAAACGACTGCAGCAAGACCTGGAGGCCTTACAAACATGGGAAAGTGACTGGCTTATGCCTTTCAACCCACAGAAGTGCCAGGTTTTGCATGTAACCAATAAGAGAAAGCCTGTCAAATGGACTTTACAGCATCTATGGACCGCCTCTTGAGTCAGCTGAAAAATCTGTAAAGTATCTAGGTGTTCATCTCAAGAGCAACCTAAACTGGACTGAGTGGACTCATCATAATCATATTAAAGCCATAACCAAGAAAGCCAGCTCTGTCAGTGCATTTCTTCAGCAAAACATCAGCCAATGTCCAAGGAAGAATAAGACGTTATGCTACCTGGCTTTAGTACGCTCCATTCTAGAGTACCGGTATGCATGTGTTGTGTTGGACCCCTACACCCAACACACCAGGAATGTGTTTCAGTACTATAATGATTAATATTTCTTCATTTCATGTAAGCATATTTTGACTTCATCAATGTAAATTTGTATTTTCTTCTTTGCATTATATCTGTAAATAGTAACAAAATTTATTTGGGGCCAATTTTTACACACTGTATATACATTGTACATGTATGTATCAAAACAGTTAACTATTTTCCACACAGATGTAAGACTATTGAAATGCATGGATGACTCCTAAAAACGTATATAAATTGGTAAAGCTTAGAATTATAATGTAAGAGAGAGAAAGAAATCGGATTCCACATTGGTTTTCAGTGATTTAGAACTACATGTACAAGCATGGTGGAACTGGAATAAATACAAAGATTGAATGTACTGGTAATGTAATGTAGCCTTTCAGTGTATGAGAATAGTGCAGTCATGAGCTACGGTATCTGTTTGAAAGGTGCAATAATAGCAGTACTTGTGGAAGGGGAATTAATACCATTATAATGAAATCTATGAAAAAATTGTATCACTACATTTGTAAGATTTGTCAGAACAATGGTGCAATATATAATATGAATCTTTAACAAAACTATATTAGGCTTTCAATATTGATGTTGTATTAGAAAATTATGTAAGTCTATAAAAAAATGTACAAGATCACTTGATTATATATACACAACAAAAAAAGTAAGTCCCCCCTTGAACAAACATCAATAATTTCCGAACCAATGCGAGTTTTTTATATATTTTTACATGAGCGTGTAGGTAATTTTATAAGCTACCATCTGAGTAAATGTTATGGACGTATTTTACGTCATGCTTCAGTGAGCACCATCAGAAGGCAAAAATGTCACTTTTCAAAAGTCACAAGCCAAATATCATGACTTTGATTCCATTTTATTGGAACTGATTCCATATTCTCATCATGAAAAATAGTCAAAAGGCTTGTAAAAGGCACTTTCTAAAAGACGATGCAGCTTTTTTGGTTAAATTTCACGGTTGAATAAACACAAGTCCAAATTTGCTATAATTGGATTTTTTACGCATTTTTATCATTAAAAATGATAGAATATGATGACAGTTATTTTGGGGAAGAGTATTTTCAACAATATTCATCGTTTCACGGTTCAATGAACATATCTTGAAAACAAAAAATACGATTTTCAAATATCATAGGCAAGAATTGTTTCATTTTGGTTACTGAAACTGATCTTTTATCAACTTTTTCGTTATGTTCATGACCAATTAATATGTTTTAATGATTCAAAGGCGTTTAATTAAATATTCACGCTTGAATGAACATGTGGAATGTGATTAGCTCTTTGTTACGTTATTGGAAAAAATGCAATTTGTAACTATGGATATCTGTCACAAGCCTCCTTGCATGGTTCATTTGATTTGATTTTTATGAAAATCCCGATGTTTAATGCATCAGTGAGCACACAATATTAGAAAATTATGCAAATGAGAAGAAAGTTCAAGGCCTTGGCCCCACTCTGTGCCGTATTGAATTGTTATTTTGATGTGCGCGCCTTTTGGATAGTGTTATTCTGAAGCCATGTGCGAAGTTTCATGAAATAACCGTTGGCAGAAGTTACAAAAATCGTCCATGAAACAAACCCCTATTTCATATTTGTTGAAATTTTGACTTCCTCTCTCATAGACTTGTGTACATTATGGGTGTTTATGTTTAAGAATAAGTAACCCCTTATTCAATATGGTGGAACTTTTTTTCAAGGCTGTCTTTAGCAATGTCATTTGGCAGTAATGTTTATCAACCTATGGGCAGAATTCTGTGCAAAAATGAAATAGATTTGTTTATTTATGGATGAGTGAGCACGCATCAAAGTGGGAAAATGGGTATTTTCAATGTCACAGACTAATTTTAAAGGGTAATTAGGTGAATATTGAGGGCAAATTCGGTCTCAAATGTGACTTTAATTGCTGTTGTTTTTATCATCCATTATTTCTATCACCACACACTTTCCGAACTTTTAACATTTTCATGGTTGAGCGAGCACATTCGAAAAGAATGAATACTCTTTATATACTGCATAAATGTATTCTTTTCCTTACAATTTCTCATGATCAGTTTGATTTATGGACAAATCAGGGGTGGATCCAAAATTAAAAAATGGGGAGGGGCCTATAATCGGGGGAGCTACCAACATTTTCAAATTTTAATATGACCTATCAAGTTGTAGAGGATACTACCGAAAACCCATATGATGATACGTCACAATACAGGGGCCGCGGAACGGTTTACAAAGTGTGGGGAGGGGAGGGGCTTAGCCAAAAGTGGGGAGGGGGGGCTGACCATGCAAAAAAATTACAATCGTATGCTCATATTTACATTGTTGTACATGCTTTGGGAAAAAAGTGGGGGACCCCAGCCCCCCCCCCCCCCCCCCGCTTCTGCGGCCCCTGCAATATTGTGCTCACTCAACCATGAACATACGATATCAAAATTGTGTGTGGAGTGGCTAAATGATGGATAGTTAAACAGCATTAACATCATAAAGTTCACCTAACAACATCTTTTGCCCAACTTTGTATTTGCCCAATCTGAAAAACGACTCTTGTGACTTTCAAAAATGGTCATTTTTAATTCAATCTTTAATTACTCATGCATGACTCAACCGATCAATCTCATTTTTCCCTAGGAGTTGCTTAATGTGTGTACCAACGAAATATCATATCTCAAAATAATTCCGTTCAAAAGTTACAGCAATTTGATTTAGGGGGGACTTACTTTTTTTGTTGTGTATAGTTCAGTTAAGAATATTGTAATAAGAAAAACAGATACATGTACATGTAGACTTCCCATCCCCACTCTCATTACTGTCATTTTGTGCTTCAAAAAGAAGACTCAAGACTTGTGCATAATTATTTTTTTAATGTTTTAAAGTTTTATTATTTGAATTTCATAATTCATAATGCCAAAGTATGATTTGAAGTAGGTAGTACCATTGTCTCCATAGTTAAGATAAAACAAAGATTTCATTTAATGAATTTGCAAAAACCAAGTGTTTCCAATTTCAGCTTTGAATATTTTAGAAATACCATATATTGTAAAATGTTTATCATGATTTAAATGCAGTACTGTGGAATTTTGTAATTGTTAGTTAAGGTCATATTGTCTACATGTTTTATATATCATAAAATTGTATGCATTATATCAAGATATTATACATGAACATATAGATTTATTTATTATGTTTTTGACTTGGTTCTTCTTCTGTTTCTTTAAAAGAATACTTTTTAGATAGATTTTATTTAATAGGGAATAATTGGTGGCACCCAGCAGGGTGAATCGAGGAATTAACAAAAGGGGCACTTTTTACAAAATAAATGACCCAAAAAGTTCTAAGTACTTAACTTTTAAAAATAATGTTGACAAAGATTGGGTTGGGGGAGCATCCTTGCTACCAGTGTATTCTCCCAGCTACTATCAAAAGCAACATTCTCTCGGAATGAAGAATGCAATAAAATACCAATTTATTTTAAATTTAGGATTTCTTGCCAATATTGAACCTCATTTGAATTAATATTCACTGTCAGACCAATTCATTTTTTTTTCATAGCAAATTAATCTCCTGGTTCAACTTGAGGGTCAAGTCCACCCCAACAAAACGTTGATTTGAATCATTGGAGAAAAATCAAACAAGCATTATGCTGGAAATCGTCAAAATCGGATGTGATATAAGAAAGTTACGATACTTTATAAAGTTTTGCTTATTTTTCACAAAACAGTTATTTGCACAACTCAGTGAAATGCAAATGAGAGTCAATGATGTCTCTCACTCAAAAATTTATTTTGTATTTTATTGTTTGAATTACAATAACTTGACTGAACCATAAAATGATAAAACATTGGCAATTCCACATGTTCAGGGAGGTTTAAAACGTTTCCCATGACTGTGCAATGAGGAGAAAATTAACAAAGTTCATTTTTCAAATAATGAAATACAAAAGAAATAGTGAGTGGATGATATCAGTCCCCTCATTTTCATACCAACGAGGATGTGCATATAACCTGTTTTGTGAAATTAAGCGAAACTTTAAAATATCATAACTTTCTTATTTTACATCTGATTTTGATGAAATTTTCAGTGGTTTACTAGATTTGTCTCTTAATTCAAAACAACTTTTTGTCGGGGTGGACTTGTCCTTTAAGTTTGTTGTATAATTTGAATAAGCAACAACTGATGATAAGAATTCATCAAAATTTATTAGTTGTAACAAGATTCCACATTACCTTGAGCCCTGCTGAAGCCAACATAACATTTCAATCGACCAATCTATTACTAGAATGTATAAGAACTCTGAATGATATTGGGTTATCAATGAAAAAATCAGAACTCATGGACAAGTATTCATACATATTATTTTTTACATTATACACATACAACATAATATAAATGCAAAAGAGTCTGATGTCAGTACTACTACAGGACTCAAATCTCAAAACACTAGTTTGATTTTTTATTTAAAACAGGATGTGAGTCAAAGTAGGAGGGAACACCAATATCACAACCAATATTTGGTTAGATAAACTGCATAGACATGATGCAATAAGGTGGATTGCCTCTTGATGAAATCCCATTTGGTCCAATACCGTTTTAATAGTCTTTAATATACCCGGGGGGGCCACTTCCATTGACGAGTGGATACCATGCGCGACCACGGGGTCTCGAAAAACACCCTAAACACGTATTTTCCATGTTCTGAAAATGCACCCCTTAACAAGTATTGGCGTCTGAAACCCTACCCTTAACAAGTATTGGAAACAAAACTATACTCTTGGCAAGTATTCCCTGAAATGAACCCCTTAACACGTATACAGCGATATTTTATTGTAGTGTGTCACGGGTCCGTCGGTCGTCGGTTTTACTTGATATACACACCATTTGGTTTAGTACGGCCCCACCTTCCTCACCTCGCACAAATCGGGACTCTAAACACGAAGTGTTGGGGCAAAAAGGACATCCTTTATACAACATTTTAATTTTATTTTATCGTCCCCGCAAATTTGACCCTAAACACGTATAGCTTTCCTAGCGAAATAGATATCCTTTTTTCATTATATTTGTGTTTTTTACACCCTTATCACGTTACGTACGTAACGTGCCCTATCTTAAAAAAGACATCCTTTTTACGAGTTTTTTTGGTCGCGCATGGTATCCACTCGTCAATGTAAGTGGCCCCCCCGGGTTAATATACTATATGGGGCAATTATTTCATTTTATTGACAAAGTGGTAGTAGACCAAACATGCTTTATTAGACCAAGTAGCTAGTATCCTTTGCATAGACGGATGATCTTCAATCACCACACATTCTGGATCCCTGCTCACCCATAGCCATTTGGTCTAATGCAAGTTGTTCCAATTCACAGATCTATGATGTGTACCCATTTTGTTAATTATCAATTAGACCAACTATAACTGGATGAACTATTACATAGGTAGTAGTCATCTATGTCTTTTTTCTTAGTTAGGGATGGCGGGTGGTTTGTTTAATTTTTTCATCATCCGTAACAAAAATAAACTGACAGAATACAGTGATACATTAATAATGTCATAATAGAAACTCAAGTATAAACAAAATGTGTTTGAAGTGCATCATAGATATGTAATTCGTTTTAACAAAAATATGGCTCGAAACATGGGTAATATGATCTCTTGAATCAAGTAAGATCAAATAAAGGGTATGGGGGGTTACATTTAAATAATTCTAAGTAGGCTTGAATTTCTATGGTTCTGCTCCTCGAAAAATATCCAGTCACAAAATAATTTTGAATCCTATCTTCCCAACAAATTTATCTGAGGGCTAAATCAAATCGTATCAGTCACATCTCGTTTTGCTGAAGTTCCATTTAACTAATCTTAGATCATAAAAACTATTAATTGCTGTTTGATCTAAATTTAATTTTTCAAAAGATTCTGCAATTTTCTATTTATAATAAACTTATAAAATTAGGCCCTGATCTTCCACTTCTACACTTATATCACACACACACACAAAAACGAAAATATGAAAACAGAATAAGCAATTAAAACATTGAAATTAATACTGATTGAATTTAATTTGTCAGAAAGACATAGAAGAATATGTCGTACATACACAAAACTATTCCGCAAAATCCATCTATTAAATCTTTAAAAAAATTAGATCACATAAAAAAAAACATGATCAAAAACAGAAATAAACATTTATAAAATTCTACTTTATGGTCAGTATACATGAAAATAATTATTTATATCAATCCAATGTATGTACTGATAGATTCATTTTAAAATATACAATTTAAAGCAAATGAAGAAAATACACTAAATCATCATTTCATGATTTCTAATCAACACACACTTGGTAGAACAATACAACGAATTATCACCAATCAAATTATCAGATAATTGATTTTAATATGTACAATTGATGTCAACTTTTAGTGAATCACCTCTAATCTATAGACTTCATGAATATCAACAACATACCAACTGTTGACCAAAAAAAAAATCCTCTTTCTAAAAGTAAGGTTGAGTCAGGATATTGATATCCTCTCGGGAGACATGGAAAATATTTATTCATGAACAGGAAATTATTTTGGAAGACATGATAATACAATAACTATATCTTTAAATGCGTAGTAGTTTGCAATTACTAACAGCATGAGTACAAATATACAATAGTAACGAGCAAGAATTAATATAGCACAGATTTTATACGTAATATATTGAGCTTCCCTGGCTAAAAGTTATTTGGATACTTGTTTCTACAAATCAAAGAATTTCTAAACTAACCACAGATCTTTCTGATTTGGATTAAAAAATATTTAGCGATAGAGTGCAGGCAATTCCACAGCTTATGGGCAGCAAAGGCGAATGTGCAATCACAAAGTGTGACTTGTTTTGAAAGGGAATCTGGAACAAAATTCACCTGTGGAACTGCACTATTTGGTTAGGTTTGAAGTTTGAGTAAATTGTCTTGGGTAATTTGAACTTTGATCGATAAATGATTTACAAGTAACTTTTGAAATGAAATTATTTGACGTACTGGTATAACCAGCGTAACTCTCAAAATACAATAATACACATACCCTAAGAAGCTACATTCTTCGTCTAACCTATTCAACCAGCTTAGAACACAACTATAAATATGTATATAATAAAAACTTTAAAAACAAGGACATTTTCTCTTTCAGTTGCTCCCATTGAATTGAATTAGACCTATCAAACCATGACCCAAGTGGAGACTGAATGAATTTTCAGTGACATGACATTTGCTCCTGCTACAACCGCTCCGGGCTTAATTTCATCTAAGATGTGGGGTTAGGGTTGCAATAGGGTTTTATGTTAGGTTCAGGGTCCGTAATGAGAAAGAAGTTATTTCTGATGTACTTTTTTTGCACCTCCCTCATAAAACCAGACGACCGAGACCTTGAATTTTGATTGCAAATGAAGGGATACAAATAATTTGTTACATGATTTACCAACTCTCGTGAAGCCTGGCATACCATTGTTGATTCATTCTTGGATGCGTCTGATTTGTAGTGTGGTGTAATAAGGTTAGGGTAGGGTATAGTTTTAAACCCAAGGTTGAAGTTGGTCATTTGATTAATGTGAGGAACTTAGAGCGGAGCAAATGTCATGGAACCATTCACAATGTTTTTCATAGATTCAAGCCTGCATGTTTGCAGGCTCAGATGCTCAAAGAAGTCATATAATTTGTTTACTTACCTATCTTTTTTACAAAGTTCCAAAGAAACATATCAATATTAACAATCATTTTCTACAACAAGTTGACATTATTATGAAAAATGCATGTGTGACCTTTCTTATTGGCTTGTTGAACAAGGAACAGGTCCAGGGTTCCCAGCTTTTCAAGAAAATAAAATTCCCCGATTTTTTTTCCTGATGAAGTTTAAAAAATCCCTGATAATTATTTAAACCCATTTCCAGTTTCGCATGTTTTCTAAGGTGTTTCAGTGAATTACAAGTATTTTCAGTATAAAAACAATTATGTAAAACTAATTAGTACCACCATAACCAGTCATTCAATGGATGTTGTTTTGATAAGCAACAAAATATAACAGAGTCTGACTGACGACTGTGCATTCGACTTTGGGCTGATCAAATTTCCTGATTTTTCCCTGATTTGAGGTATTTTTAAATCAAATTCCCTGACTGGAAAAAAGTAAAATAATTTCCCCGGGTGGGCTGGGAACCCTGAAGTCTAAAATGAAAATCACTTTGTGTGAGACTGCATCATATTCAGTTAAAAATTCAGAGAAATGGAAATGAACAAGAAGTGTTTACCTAAAAAAATGCAGCAAATCAGATGATATAAATGGTGTGCAAGAGAACTTTTTAAAATTGTTTTGACTTTTTTTCAGCTCTGTACCCTCAAAGGTAAAACATGAGAAAATAATTGTTAAAGTTTTGTGCAAGACATTTTCAATGAATGTTTAAAACAGTATTTTTTTTCATTATTAAAAGAAAGAAACGGTTTCAAAGATTTTGCTTATTGTGACACGAAAGTAGGCTGACAGAATTGCATTACTGTATCTGATGGACATAAATGGCACTGCATAACGTAATAAGCTGCAATTGAACCCTGGGATACCTGACTGGCAGTTTGGTATTCTACCCCGAAAAGTCTGACTTTGAGATCATGTTTTAGAATGGCAGTGAAAGTTCAAAACTATTTCTAAGGTGTTTAGATATGGTTAGATGGGGGTACAGCTGTAAAAAAAATACTGACAGTTTGATAGGAAAGGGGGAAAGTGAAAACTTGAACATTAGGTCAACATATTGCCTACCTTTGGAATGCATTCAGCTGACTTTAATATCAAGAACACATATTGCTTTAGAATAAAATCATGAAGTACATTCCAACTGACTTTTTTACACTTCACGCTTTCTTGCCTTGTCTAAGCAAGTCTTAATAAGTACTAATTTTTAACTCTCAAGAGAGTTATATATCATTTCACATTTCAATAAAGACATACAGTACGGTGATGTACATAAGCCTGTATACTCCAAAGTTGAAACACATTTCTACTTGTGCAAATCCATAAAATAATCAACCATTTTTGTAGGTCCAAACCATATTATTTCACTTCAGGAACATTTTCATGATCATTTGACAGCATTATACATCATAATATCTAGAAAACAAAAATTATTTTCAATAGAAAGTTCCTCATATAAGGGGTCAGATACTGTATATATACTTCATGGAATTGCCTTTAAAGAGTACTGCAATTCAACTATGAACAATGTCATATCATTTTACATTATGATAAGAAATATGACACTGTAATAGCCTGTATATTCCCTCCAGTTATTAACACAAAATAATCTTGAGAAAAAGTCCTATAATTTAGTTGAAGAATGTGATAATACCTGAGAATTATCAAAAGTCAATGATTATTTTATTTCTTCTTACATAAAATATATAACTATATAATTAATGAGAGAATGCCAAAATGATAATCAATTTACCAGCACATCACTTTGACTACGGTCTGATTACGGTCTGCCATAATCCTCTTTGAATCTACTTCAGCTTTGTAGTTCACACCATACTATACTTTATTTTTGAGATCTCTATTGCTATAACTGGAAATAATTTTTATGTACATATATATGTGTTTTAACAGGACATCAATGAAAAACAGCCTTGCTGAATCGATTGTTTTTTTTTAATCCTGTATAAATAAGTTGAAAAAAATAAAATATCAATTAAAATAATTTAGTTTTGGAGGATAGATTTTATGTTGGCTTAACATATAGATTTTCCATCAGAGCAATTTTCATGAAACCGTATTATGAAACGCAAAAATTAACAGGCTTTCTTACACCTACATATCATATCATACAAAAACACTCCATTCATTCATAGATGCCTTTGATTCTATTATTGGTTGGATCAAAAGGTGTTTTAAGATGAATCTGAGCAGGAAATATCTCCCCCATTCTCTCTACCGTATACTCTCCTTCTTTAAGATATGCATTAGTTACAGTACTTCCATCTGGTTTCTGCACGTATCCATACCCGATACCTTTGTTCAGAGCAAAGGCATGGTCAGCCCGACGGAAGTAGGAGACAACTTCTCCGTTGCGACGTATAACCTCCATCCCAAGAAGGGCTAGTGATCTAAAGAAGAAATATATTGGAAGAAGAAATCTAAATGTTTTCACCATAAAGAAAGAGAGAGGGTCATAATCATTATTAAAAGCTTCACAATGCGTACTGATTCACATCTGAAGTTGAAAAAAAAAAGCTGAACTTAATGAACACAATGTTGGAATAAGAAATACGGACTTGATCAAGATACCAATTTTTATCAGCGATGTAATTTTGTTTTTGTTTTCAGTGGCTCTTTCCTCAGTCCCAAACCCATCCCTGTTCTTATCATGAGCTTGGGGATTCTCCCCTTCCCTTTCCTGGGGAAAGAGAAGGTTTTTCTCTATCTTCGTTTTGTGGTGGGAGTGGGGCGGGGCAGGGGAGAATGAAGGGTGTCTATTTCTGTTATTTTTTTTAAAGATTTCAGTATTAGTCGACCTTTAGAAACAGAGGAGGTTTAAAACTGGTGTTCCTGCGCAAACTAATTTCAGTAATCAAATTTGACTTATACATATAACTTACGGATCAGCAGTGAAGCATGCTATTCTTCGCTTCAGTCCCTCAGCCTTTTGTTTTTCCAAAGCCTCCCTCCCCAAGAATGGAGTATCCGTCTTGAGCTTGCATGTGAAGCCTAGTCCACTTTCTAGAGGGGTGTCATCAGAACGGAGGTCCCCATGCCAATGCCTGTAGCCTGAGGAAAACAAATGGATATTCATAATTTTCCCTTCAATTAATTAGAATGTCCACATTTTTCCTTTAACAATACTCCCTTTTGTTATGTCTTCAGTATAAATGTCTTCATGCAATAATTGCCAATAAGCTGTGGTTAATAAAGAAGACAGAAATTATAAACTCTCCTACAACGAAGGAGTACCTCATGTCTCATTTCTGAGACACTACATGAAAGTTCACTTACAAGGTGTGTGTCACTGTTCTAATCACTATAAAAGTCTGTAGTCTAATAAAAGCAAGGTATATTGTTAAATTCAGGATAAATGGCTAATTGGGACCTTCAAACGAACTTGTTTTAGCAGGGATCATTTTATATTCGATCTAAGATACCATAGAGTGTGCGGAACTTAAGTTACAACAGTAATAAGCATTACATTGTTATATCTGAAATCAGTACATTTATATAAGCAAATCTTAAAGTGAGTTTTTACCTAATCTATTTTTCTGCAATTTGATGTTGTGACTGAGAAGAATGCATGGATGTCTGTAGGTAATCTAAAGACTGATTGCTTTACATCCTTTCTGAAGGACCTTGTTCAGAGGACTATAAATGTACCCCGGGGGGGGGTCACTCTCCACATGGCCTGCTACGCACCCGCGTCCAAAAAAGCGTCGAAAAGGGTCCCATTTCAGGCGCTCAGGTGTCGTCGACGTCTTTGGCAAAAAGGGTTGCATTTCAGCACCATTCGCTGGTAAATCGCCGTTTAGGGTAGCCTTTTCTCTCTCTCTTCACGCCATTTAGGGTTGCTAATTTGGTTATGAATATGATGCCATTGAGGGGTGCAAATATGAATAGATCTACGCCATTTAGGGTTGCAAATTTGAGAAGATTCCGGAGCAGACCTAAGCCATAAACACCATGAAGGATGTGATTTTAAGGGATACAAAATAATCCTCGCACACGCCGGCCCGCGCATCACTTATGAGAGAATACCCCCGTACAGTATAGTCTCTAGTCTTACACCCGGCTCTATACTATAGGCAGCACGCCTAGGGTTTAGGCCTTTAGTCTATACCATTTTGTTTGATTCATACCGGGATTCCTATGATTTGTTTTTTAATTATTATTATAAAAAAAAGAAGATATATAGAAGTTTAATTAAGGTATGTATTTTTCAACACATTAACTGGTATGGATTCCATTTTTTCAAGTTTTGATGAAATTGGTTAACGAATGGTAAGTGATGCATCAGTCAATCAAGGCAAGCAACATTTTTCACTTGCATTCATTAATTTAGGCTTGAAGATGGCTATTCAAAGTGACTAAGAGAGGTGTCATTGAGAGTAAATTATGCTGGCCTTACTTGCAATAATTTTTTAAAAAAATGCCGGGAATTTATACCTGTTGTATGTAACATAAATTTAACATCAGTAATCAGTATGGTATCAAATTAATCGATTTTGATATGTTTACGCCACTTAGCGTATCGAATTAGGGGCTTTTCCCTGTTAACGCCACTTAGGGTGGCTTTTCTCATGGGTTACGCCATTTAGGGTTGCAAATTTAGTTAATGTAATTACGCCGTTTAGGGTGCATTTCTGAGGCTGTCGGACACGGGTGGGTAGCAGTCCATGTGGAGAGTGACCCCCCCGGGAAATGTACCTTATAAAAGAGCACTAGTGTAAAGAATTGGTCTAAAATTTAAATTGCTGGATTGTTTACAAACCTCTGTTCTACCCTACTGTACACATTCCAATAAGGAAACTCTATTTGCTGTTCAATACCATATTTGTTTTCAAAATTTACATTTTGCACTTGCAGTAAGAACCATAATACTCAAGAAGCTTCTTTTCTCTTCGTTGTTCTCTTACCCAAGGTAAGCGCTGTCAACCCTATACCATTCCTCAATATTTTTCAATAAAAATTTGAAAATGAAAAAAATCTCACCCTTTTCCAAACTGAGAGAATCCAGAGCCCTGTAACCTCCATTAGCGATGCCGTGTTTGGCGCCCTCTCGCATGACGGCTTGGTAAACATCTACGGCTGCATCGTTTGGTACGTGAAGCTCCCAACCTAACTCACCAACAAAGGTCAATCTTATTGCTCGTAGCTGGTGACCTGCTATCGTCATGATCTTGTGGGTTGAGAAAGGGAATGCTTCGTTGCTGAAATCAACATCTGTGGCAAGGGCTTGGAGTAATTCACGACTAATAAAATAGAATCGATACATGATTGGAGAGCGTATAAACAGCAATACTGAGCAATGACAGTTGGATATCAAATTGAACGAGATATTGTTTAATAATCATGAATTCAGAATCAAGACCTGGCCATGTCCATGTGCAAGTTAATGGGGAAGTCGACACGGATAACAAGCTAGTTTTGCTAAAAGCAGAAAAATTTTAGAAATATGTTAAAAACAAGACTGGGCCCCATCTTACAAAGAGTTATGATAGACCCAATTAATTACAACTATGGAAAGCCA
Source organism: Lytechinus pictus (assembly GCF_037042905.1). Taxonomy (NCBI): domain Eukaryota; kingdom Metazoa; phylum Echinodermata; class Echinoidea; order Temnopleuroida; family Toxopneustidae; genus Lytechinus; species Lytechinus pictus. The sequence continues at coordinate 30,646,939 of NC_087259.1, read as the reverse complement.
GCAACGTCACCATTAATGAGAATTTGACCTTAAAAAAAAAACCAATATCAGATTAAGTGTGAAGGTAATCTTAATTATGCTTCGAACATCAAAACCAGCTCCTTGTAAACAGATCTTCAGAATTACCCAATGTCTTCAGTATCATTATTGTAAACCAACATTCAAGGTTGGAGTTATATCAGGAGGCTAAATTTATTATCTCAACACTAACACAATACTTGAAATAACTCGATGTAATTCTCACCTTTTTGGTCCTTGAATACTGATCACTCCCATCTCATTGGTGACATCCACAATCTGACAATCAAACTTCTTATCTTGGATCTCTGTTTGCATGTGGGATTTGACATGCTCAGCCACGCCCCCTCCAGCTGCCACATAGAAGCCCCGCCCTTCAAAGTCTGAACCCAGAGGGCTGGAGACTGGCATGGAGTCGATGACACTGACTGTAAGATCTCCCTCAGTGCCTCCTGCCTTGTTGCACATGCATGTGTATACAGTAGAACCTAAAGATGATCAAAGCAATTATTGAGTCAAGGGCCCCCATCTTACGAAGGGTTGTTGACTAATCCTACCAATCTCAACTCAGGAAAACAGGCAAAACTATCATCTAGAATTAAAATGTCAGTTTGAACTGCTCTGTTTAATGATGAATACTCATGGGTATGTATGACCTTCTGAAACTGTAAAAAATTGTTGACTTTTTCATGGAATTGCCCTTTCACAAATGAGCTTTCTGCTTTATATTAAAGGGACAGTGAGAAATCTCCTACATGAAGAATTATGACATGAATGGCATACCATAGTTTTGTTGTTTTCTTGTAAGATTTGCTAAGTGAAGATAATAAATTTCTGTGAAAATTTTCATGACAAATATTTCCATGGTTAAAATGAACCCAGAATCAAAATTGATTTATTTACAATTTTCATAAGAACAAAAGAGGTAAACATTCTAAATATCTCCAAATTCTCCATGCAGTCTTAAGGTGTATATACCTACCAACAGGTTTATCAAGGTTATTGGTGAAGATCCAATCAGCAGTGGCCTGAGCATCTGGACCGGTCAGATAAAACTGACCAAAGTAAGACATGTTGAAGACTGCTACAGCATTCCTTGCTGCTAAACACTCCTTGCCAATCTAAAATAACAATCAAGAAATAATATATATTATCAAAGGACAAGTCCATCTAAATTATGCATATTCATCTAGTCTGCCCACTTTTACCAGAGCCTTGTATTCAAGCATATATAGCTGGCAAGCAGTGTCCTCTTGTGTGAAGCAATGTATCTAACAATCGATCTGAACTTTTAAAGCAAAGTGGCACAAGAGGAAGAATTTTTTTTTTTTGCGGAAAGGGGGGGGGAGGGGCATATCTGAGGTGATATGCAGTGCAATAGACACTGTGTTTCATGACATGCCAACTTATGTCACATGCAAACAGGGCAGTAAAGTAAGGACTAACAAACGTCTAAATATGGAGTAATTTAAAATGTATATCTAGGGAATGATGTGATGTTGACTTTGACACAAAATTTACTGTTCAATTTGATATTATATATTTAGCAAAGCTGTCTGAAACTCCCCCCCCCCCAAAAAAAAAAAAAAATAATAATAATAATAATAAAAATAAAAATAAAAAAATACATTAAAAAAAATAATAAAATAAATAAATACAAAATAAAATAAATTTATAAAAAATAAATAATGGTAATAAATTTTCAACAACTACAACACAGAAAAGAATACCTACCACATTATGGTGTTTGGGGAATTCAAATGTATAGTCATCTAGCAGTCTGTTGTTATAGGCATAGTCTTTGTGAGCTTCATTTCCATAGCTTCCATAGTAATCATAATCTTTCAACTGTAGATTTAAAAAATAAACAATAATGACATTCCTTACCACATTGCATATAAATCTGGTTGTTTATGAAACATTGGCCTAATGAATGAGATTCCAAAGATAGACACCAAGTCAATGCCACTTTATGAATTATGAAAACTTAAAAAAAAGTGAATTGCACCAAAAGTATAACAAGCAATATTGCTCAACACAATTCTCAATATCAAGTAATCAATTGGTATTCACATTATGCCACAAGTATAAACAGCATCAAGCAGTATTATTGCTCGACACATTCCACATTACCAGATACATCAAAACAAACAATATATTGGTAACTCTTTAACATAAAAAATTATCTCACCATTCATTACAATTTGTCTTTCAATGGATTTATTTTATTTCTATTTCATAATTCATTAATTTTGTGTATGAATGATTCTGACAAACCTCTGCTTTTCCCTCTGGTGAGAAATACCCTGGTCTTTCCCATCCAAGAGCTTCCTGATAAACACATCCAGCATCCAATAATACCTACAAGAAAAAAAATCATAGGAATCTGATTTTCCACAGAAATACTCTTTCGCAAAGGAGTTAAAATAAAACCAAGACATAAAAAGGGAAAAGGAAAAGTGACAGAGATGACATGATGGTTCTAGGATGACTTCAAAGGGATAGAAGAACTGTCCGTAGCTAGTTACAATGGTAGAATACAATTATGGCAAAGCTACCATAACTTTTTTGCCTTTACTTTCCACTATAACAAAAAAGTTGGATGTTTTTCAGTCATACTTGGACAAATCATTGACCTGTGTATAAAGACAAAGATTGTCAACTCCTGCATCAAGCGAGTGTATTATGTATCAACTAGAAATATAAAAAATCCACCCCCCCCCTCCAAGGCCACAAAGAAGCATTCAAAACTTGGTGCAGACACTTTCTACCACCTGAAGAAGACAGATTTCCCCATTGAAACATTTTGGAATTCAATAGAAAGTTTTGATCATTGATTCATAATTTCCCAGTTGTTGAGCTCAGACCAAAAGAATTAAATCTTCACTGTTCTATCCATGTGTCTTGAATATCTTTTTGAAATCTTGAAAGTGTGGAGCATTGTGGCCCAGTGGACTAGTCTTCTGACTTTGAAACAGAGGTCGTGGGTTCGAATCCCAGCCATGGCGTAATTTCCTTCAGCAAGAAATTTATCCACATTGTGCTGCACTCAACCCAGGTGAAGCTAAAGCCAGGGTAATAATAATAGCAGGGCCCGCTGGGAAAACAGTTTTCAGAGCTGAAGTGGCTTCCCTGGGTAAATATACCTATATTATTATTATTATTATCATTATTATAAGCTTTTTCAGCAAACCTGGGCATCATTTCAGCATCTTCTTGGTGATAGCAGAAAGTAAACATGTTCTAAGCCAATGAGATGCAAGGATTTTAGTTGTTTATAAGAGTTGTCAGTGAACATCACTGACAAATCGTTTTCATGAAACCCTCCTATGGAATAACTTTCCTGAAAGACTTCTTGTTCACAGAGGTTACTTACCTGATGAAGGGCATCTTTTCTCTTGTTTCTTCCTGCTAATGGTTGATCATATGGGAACACTGTGGAGTAGTTCTTAGCATATGCTTCATGACCTCTAGGTTACTTACCTGATGAAGGGCATCTTTTCTCTTGTTTCTTCCTGCTAATGGTTGATCATATGGGAACACTGTGGAGTAGTTCTTAGCATATGCTTCATGACCTCTAGGTTACTTACCTGATGAAGGGCATCTTTTCTCTTGTTTCTTCCTGCTAATGGTTGATCATATGGGAACACTGTGGAGTAGTTCTTAGCATATGCTTCATGACCTCTAGGTTACTTACCTCATGAAGGGCATCTTTTCTCTTGTTTCTTCCTGCTAATGGTTGATCATATGGGAACACTGTGGAGTAGTTCTTAGCATATGCTTCATGACTCTAGGTTACTTACCTGATGAAGGGCATCTTTTCTCTTGTTTCTTCCTGCTAATGGTTGATCATATGGGAACACTGTGGAGTAGTTCTTAGCATATGCTTCATGACCTCTAGGTTACTTACCTCATGAAGGGCATCTTTTCTCTTGTTTCTTCCTGCTAATGGTTGATCATATGGGAACACTGTGGAGTAGTTCTTAGCATATGCTTCATGACTCTAGGTTACTTACCTGATGAAGGGCATCTTTTCTCTTGTTTCTTCCTGCTAATGGTTGATCATATGGGAACACTGTGGAGTAGTTCTTAGCATATGCTTCATGACTCTAGGTTACTTACCTCATGAAGGGCATCTTTTCTCTTGTTTCTTCCTGCTAATGGTTGATCATATGGGAACACTGTGGAGTAGTTCTTAGCATATGCTTCATGACCTCTAGGTTACTTACCTGATGAAGAGCATCTTTTCTCTTGTTTCTTCCTGTTAATGGTTGATCATATGGGAACACTGTGGAGTAGTTCTTAGCATATGCTTCATGACCTCTAGGTTACTTACCTCATGAAGGGCATCTTTTCTCTTGTTTCTTCCTGCTAATGGTTGATCATATGGGAACACTGTGGAGTAGTTCTTAGCATATGCTTCATGACCTCTAGGTTACTTACCTGATGAAGAGCATCTTTTCTCTTGTTTCTTCCTGCTAAAGGTTGATCATATGGGACCACTGTGGAGTAGTTCTTAGCATATGCTTCATGACCTCTAGGTTACTTACCTGATGAAGGGCATCTTTTCTCTTGTTTCTTCCTGCTAATGGTTGATCATATGGGAACACTGTGGAGTAGTTCTTAGCATATGCTTCATGACCTCTAGGTTACTTACCTGATGAAGGGCATCTTTTCTCTTGTTTCTTCCTGCTAATGGTTGATCATATGGGAACACTGTGGAGTAGTTCTTAGCATATGCTTCATGACCTCTAGGTTACTTACCTCATGAAGGGCATCTTTTCTCTTGTTTCTTCCTGCTAAAGGTTGATCATATGGGAACACTGTGGAGTAGTTCTTAGCATATGCTTCATGACCTCTAGGTTACTTACCTGATGAAGAGCATCTTTTCTCTTGTTTCTTCCTGCTAATGGTTGATCATATGGGAACACTGTGGAGTAGTTCTTAGCATATGCTTCATGACCTCGAGGTTACTAACCTGATGAAGGGCATCTTTTCTCTTGTTTCTTCCTGCTAATGGTTGATCATATGGGAACACTGTGGAGTAGTTCTTAGCATATGCTTCATGACCTCTAGGTTACTTACCTGATGAAGGGCATCTTTTCTCTTGTTTCTTCCTGCTAATGGTTGATCATATGGGACCACTGTGGAGTAGTTCTTAGCATATGCTTCATGACTCTAGGTTACTTACCTGATGAAGAGCATCTTTTCTCTTGTTTCTTCCTGCTAAAGGTTGATCATATGGGACCACTGTGGAGTAGTTCTTAGCATATGTTTCAGTTTCAGTTTCAGTTTAGTTTATTTCATTTCCATTTTCTGATAATAAACATAACAAACATATATATACATATGTATAAATGTACAAAACAAAATAAGTGTTATAAGTATACTTCAATAATCAATTAACAAATTCGTAGGAAATAGATGAAATGTATACAATTTTTGTTCGAGATACATTTTGATGATTAGACAAATTATAGATTACAGTAAGCATGTGAAAATGAAAATGAGGGACTTATTAAAAAGCGAAGCTTGTAATTGTAAGCCCCTTAGGATAAATTTGTAGTAATCTTAATCGTATGTAATTAAAAGTAAAGTAAGACAATCTAGACCATATATGAAGAACGGCAAAATAGGTTTGAATAACAAGGAAAGAAAGAAAGGGGGGGCAGTACCTACATAGGTTAGAGGAATAAGGGAATATTAAATAACTGGGGGAAAAAACAAAACAAAAAGAAACGATTATGTGCCCAGCAGAAAAGGAAAGGGGAGGAGAAAGAGAAATAGGGTCGAGAGGCAAGTATCGTGGAAAAGATAAAGCAGTTCATGTGTTTCATACATTGTACTCATTAAGGAATGAGAGTTTTAGGTGTTTTTTGAAGGTGTTTATATTTCTATATTGTTTAAGGCTTTGGTGAATACCATTCCAGTATTTGGGACCTGTATAAATGATGGTTTTTTGTGCGAGTGTGGTTCTAGTGTGGTTCATGACCTCTAGGTTACTTACCTGATGAAGGGCATCTTTTCTCTTGTTTCTTCCTGCTAATGGTTGATCATATGGGAACACTGTGGAGTAGTTCTTAGCATATGCTTCATGACCTCTAGGTTACTTACCTGATGAAGAGCATCTTTTCTCTTGTTTCTTCCTGCTAAAGGTTGATCATATGGGAACACTGTGGAGTAGTTCTTAGCATATGCTTCATGACTCTAGGTTACTTACCTCACGAAGGGCATCTTTTCTCTTGTTTCTTCCTGCTAAAGGTTGATCATATGGGAACACTGTGGAGTAGTTCTTAGCATATGCTTCATGACTCTAGGTTACTTACCTGATGAAGGGCATCTTTTCTCTTGTTTCTTCCTGCTAATGGTTGATCATATGGGAACACTGTGGAGTAGTTCTTAGCATATGCTTCATGACCTCTAGGTTACTTACCTGATGAAGGGCATCTTTTCTCTTGTTTCTTCCTGTTAATGGTTGATCATATGGGAACACTGTGGAGTAGTTCTTAGCATATGCTTCATGACTCTAGGTTACTTACCTGATGAAGGGCATCTTTTCTCTTGTTTCTTCCTGCTAATGGTTGATCATATGGGAACACTGTGGAGTAGTTCTTAGCATATGCTTCATGACCTCTAGGTTACTTACCTCATGAAGGGCATCTTTTCTCTTGTTTCTTCCTGCTAAAGGTTGATCATATGGGAACACTGTGGAGTAGTTCTTAGCATATGCTTCATGACCTCTAGGTTACTTACCTCATGAAGGGCATCTTTTCTCTTGTTTCTTCCTGCTAATGGTTGATCATATGGGAACACTGTGGAGTAGTTCTTAGCATATGCTTCATGACCTCTAGGTTACTTACCTGATGAAGAGCATCTTTTCTCTTGTTTCTTCCTGCTAAAGGTTGATCATATGGGAACACTGTGGAGTAGTTCTTAGCATATGCTTCATGACCTCTAGGTTACTTACCTGATGAAGGGCATCTTTTCTCTTGTTTCTTCCTGCTAATGGTTGATCATATGGGAACACTGTGGAGTAGTTCTTAGCATATGCTTCATGACCTCTAGGTTACTTACCTGATGAAGAGCATCTTTTCTCTTGTTTCTTCCTGCTAATGGTTGATCATATGGGAACACTGTGGAGTAGTTCTTAGCATATGCTTCATGACCTCAAGGTTACTTACCTGATGAAGGGCATCTTTTCTCTTGTTTCTTCCTGCTAATGGTTGATCATATGGGAACACTGTGGAGTAGTTCTTAGCATATGCTTCATGACCTCTAGGTTACTTACCTGATGAAGGGCATCTTTTCTCTTGTTTCTTCCTGCTAATGGTTGATCATATGGGAACACTGTGGAGTAGTTCTTAGCATATGCTTCATGACTCTAGGTTACTTACCTGATGAAGGGCATCTTTTCTCTTGTTTCTTCCTGCTAATGGTTGATCATATGGGAACACTGTGGAGTAGTTCTTAGCATATGCTTCATGACCTCTAGGTTACTTACCTGATGAAGGGCATCTTTTCTCTTGTTTCTTCCTGCTAATGGTTGATCATATGGGAACACTGTGGAGTAGTTCTTAGCATATGCTTCATGACTCTAGGTTACTTACCTGATGAAGGGCATCTTTTCTCTTGTTTCTTCCTGCTAATGGTTGATCATATGGGAACACTGTGGAGTAGTTCTTAGCATATGCTTCATGACCTCTAGGTTACTTACCTGATGAAGGGCATCTTTTCTCTTGTTTCTTCCTGCTAAAGGTTGATCATATGGGAACACTGTGGAGTAGTTCTTAGCATATGCTTCATGACCTCTAGGTTACTTACCTCATGAAGGGCATCTTTTCTCTTGTTTCTTCCTGCTAATGGTTGATCATATGGGAACACTGTGGAGTAGTTCTTAGCATATGCTTCATGACCTCTAGGTTACTTACCTGATGAAGAGCATCTTTTCTCTTGTTTCTTCCTGCTAAAGGTTGATCATATGGGAACACTGTGGAGTAGTTCTTAGCATATGCTTCATGACCTCTAGGTTACTTACCTGATGAAGGGCATCTTTTCTCTTGTTTCTTCCTGCTAATGGTTGATCATATGGGAACACTGTGGAGTAGTTCTTAGCATATGCTTCATGACCTCTAGGTTACTTACCTGATGAAGAGCATCTTTTCTCTTGTTTCTTCCTGCTAATGGTTGATCATATGGGAACACTGTGGAGTAGTTCTTAGCATATGCTTCATGACCTCAAGGTTACTTACCTGATGAAGGGCATCTTTTCTCTTGTTTCTTCCTGCTAATGGTTGATCATATGGGAACACTGTGGAGTAGTTCTTAGCATATGCTTCATGACCTCTAGGTTACTTACCTGATGAAGGGCATCTTTTCTCCTGTTTCTTCCTGCTAATGGTTGATCATATGGGAACACTGTGGAGTAGTTCTTAGCATATGCTTCATGACCTCTAGGTTACTTACCTCATGAAGGGCATCTTTTCTCTTGTTTCTTCCTGCTAATGGTTGATCATATGGGAACACTGTGGAGTAGTTCTTAGCATATGCTTCATGACTCTAGGTTACTTACCTGATGAAGGGCATCTTTTCTCTTGTTTCTTCCTGCTAATGGTTGATCATATGGGAACACTGTGGAGTAGTTCTTAGCATATGCTTCATGACTCTAGGTTACTTACCTGATGAAGGGCATCTTTTCTCTTGTTTCTTCCTGCTAATGGTTGATCATATGGGAACACTGTGGAGTAGTTCTTAGCATATGCTTCATGACTCTAGGTTACTTACCTGATGAAGGGCATCTTTTCTCTTGTTTCTTCCTGCTAATGGTTGATCATATGGGAACACTGTGGAGTAGTTCTTAGCATATGCTTCATGACTCTAGGTTACTTACCTGATGAAGAGCATCTTTTCTCTTGTTTCTTCCTGCTAATGGTTGATCATATGGGAACACTGTGGAGTAGTTCTTAGCATATGCTTCATGACCTCTAGGTTACTTACCTGATGAAGCGCATCTTTTCTCTTGTTTCTTCCTGCTAAAGGTTGATCATATGGGAACACTGTGGAGTAGTTCTTAGCATATGCTTCATGACTCTAGGTTACTTACCTGATGAAGAGCATCTTTTCTCTTGTTTCTTCCTGCTAATGGTTGATCATATGGGAACACTGTGGAGTAGTTCTTAGCATATGCTTCATGACCTCTAGGTTACTTACCTGATGAAGAGCATCTTTTCTCTTGTTTCTTCCTGCTAATGGTTGATCATATGGGAACACTGTGGAGTAGTTCTTAGCATATGCTTCATGACCTCTAGGTTACTTACCTGATGAAGGGCATCTTTTCTCTTGTTTCTTCCTGCTAATGGTTGATCATATGGGAACACTGTGGAGTAGTTCTTAGCATATGCTTCATGACCTCTAGGTTACTTACCTGATGAAGAGCATCTTTTCTCTTGTTACTTCCTGCTAATGGTTGATCATATGAGAACACTGTGGAATAGTTCTTAGCATATGCTTCATGACCTCTAGGTTACTTACCTGATGAAGGGCATCTTTTCTCTTGTTTCTTCCTGCTAATGGTTGATCATATGGGAACACTGTGGAATAGTTCTTAGCATATGCTTCATGACTCCTCTCCTCAATCCATGCCTTATCATAAACAAGAGATCTTGAAAACCGCCTGAAAATGTAAGATCATGAGACATAATGATCTTCATTGTTAGATTATTTCTGTCTCAATGTTACAGATAAGTTTGATCCAGATTGATAAAAGAAACACATTTTGGAAATGGAAATACCTACTACTAAATATATGGCAGTGTATCCTATTGCCGGACACCTTTATTTCAGTGCTTTAATAATGACAACTAGAGGAAATACAATAAAGAAAAATTCGCACTTGCTATTCCAAATATTATGAAAATTATAAATATGGTAAAATTATTTTATATTTACCAACCATTTTCTTTGCATCGCACTTGCCGCATACCCCTCCACGAAAACAGTTATTTTCGTGCGTGACAAATTACATCATGATCCCGGACGCGCGCCGGACAGGTAAAGATATTCTTGATTATAATGATGTAAGAACAAATTTGTGTGATTTTTTCTTCTTATATCGATATCATGAGTAAATTCTAAGTTTTTGTTTGCTGTTCTCATATCGATTCTGAGCAGATGTTGGTAATAAATTCGTGTTTGATAACTTATTTTATTTTTTCTTGTTAGCTGCATGTTTCATGAAACTTTCCAATATTATGCTCGTTCGTATCGAGACGCTGTTCAAGTTCTATCGATGCGCTGCCAATCGTCAACGGCTCTATACTCACGCTAAACCTCGCGCACGGGTACCTTGAGAACTAGCCGTCGACGATCACCCACAACACCACACCTCATCATTCGGTCGAAGGAGCGGACGAGATTGAAATTCGGCAGATCAGACCCATATATTTCCGTTAGAAAATATATCAATTGTTAATGCAAAACTATGTTTTTTGATATTTTAAGCATTTTCTGTCATTTTAGGGATAAATAAGGTAAAAGTTGGATTTTTCGCCTTGTTTTTGCAATCCTGTTCTATGTATTGCTCTGTGAAATTGAATTGCGGAAGTCTTACGGTACGAAATCGTTTTCGAACGCAGTAATATGCGCGTCCGGAATCATAATAGTGTCCGGTAATACAATATGTGACTATACAATAATAAAAATATTGATATTTATAAAGCGCTTTCGACCAAGATGCCAAAGCGCTGAAATCAAAGACATAATTTGTTTTTAAACGTTGCATGTCTTACTCATGATATTAAAATGCAACATATGTATATGCAACACAGGTTTGGAAAGGGGGGGTTCAACCCCATATTTTTTTCAATAAATGTGTACAAAAATGTAACAAGTGGAACGCCTCTGGCAGTCTCGCCTGCATTACGCGATTTAATATAGCAGTAGTGCTAACTTTGAAAACTACTATAACATAATCATTCACAAAAATATAATGACATAATACCACATTCATTGACCATAAATGACATTTGAACGGTGACTTAAGACTTGTCAACTACACCCATGTCCACATTTCATTCACTCTATCCATAAACTTTCAAAGTTATGATGGCAATTCAACAATTACCCCAACATGGCCTAAGTTTATTGACCTTAACTGACCTTTGACCTTGGTTTTGTGACCTGAAACTCACAGGGGATGTTCAGTGATACTTGATTACTCTTATATCCCAAGTTTTATGAACTAAATCCATAAACTTTCAGAGTTAGGATGGTAATTCAACAAATACCCCTAACACGGCCAAAGTTCATTGACCTTTAATGACCTTTGACCATGGTCATGTGACCTGAAACTCGTACAGGATGCTCAGTGATACTTGATTACTCTTATGTCCAAGTTTAATAAACTAGATCCATAAACTTTCAGAGTTAGGATGGTAATTTAACAAATACCCCCAACACGGCAAAAGTTCATTGACCTTAAATGACCATTGAGCATGGTCATGTGACCTGAAACTCTCACAGGATATTCAGTGGTACTTGATTATATAATGTCCAAGTTTCATGAACTAGATCCGTAAATTTTCAAAGTTATGATGGTAATTCAACAAATACCCCCAACTTGGCCAAAGTTCATTGACCCTAAATGACCTTTGACCTTGGTCATGTGACCTGAAACTCAGACAGGATGTTCACTAATACTTGATTAACCTTATGTTTAAGTTTCATGAACTAGATCCATAAATTTTCAAAGTTATGATAGTAATTCAACAAATACCCCCAACTTGACCAAAGTTCATTGACCCTAAATGACCTTTGACCTTAGTCACGTGACCTGAAACTCGAGCAGGATGTTCACTAATACTTGATTAACCTTATGCCTAAGTTTCATGAACTAGGTCCATATACTTTCTAACTTATGATGTCATTTCAAAAACTTAACCTTCGGTTAAGATTTTGAAAATAATTCTCCTAACATGGTCTAAGTTCATTGACCCTAAATGACCTTTGACCTTGGTCATGTGACCTGAAACTCAGGCAGGATATTAAGTAATACTTGATTAATCTTATGTTCAAGTTTCATGAACTAGGTCCATATACTTTCTAAGTTATGATGTAATTTTAAAAACTTAACCTTCGGTTAAGATTTGATGTTGACGCCGCCACCGCCGTCGGAAAAGCGGCGCCTATAGTCTCGCTCTGCTATGCAGGCGAGACAAAAATGACCATCTGATTGTGATTTAATAATTGCCCCTGCATCATATCTTAAACAATAACTAACTCAGAATCTTATGTTCACTACGCCACTGCTGAAAGTAGCAATAGCCTTGTGGTTGGGTATGGAACATCCCTATCTCTGTGTGACGTTACTTAAAATATTTCAAAAATGTGGCTAACTTTTTACCGCAGTTTACGTTCTCACCTGATGTCATAGCCATACATGTCAAGGTCCGGCCTTCCATTGACCACCCACTTAGCAAGCTCCCTGCCACACCCTCCTCCAAGCATAAGACCAGAGCTATTGAAGGCACATCCATGGTAGAAACCTCTTAATTCAGGTGCCTCACCAAGCAGTGGTTTGTGATCAGGAGTGAAAGACTCTGGAAACATAATACAATGATATGGGTTTAGAAAGTACAGCATTACATCAAACATAATAATGATGACAATATGTGATATTCTTAAATACAAACATTTTTAAGTGCTGGCAATATCATTCGTCAATGCAATGGAAGGGGGAGGGCCATCGGGCTAATAGCCTAAATCAAAATTATGTAATATTGAGTGAAAAAAATGTTTTGAGTTTGTATGAAAAATTAGAGCATAAAGGTGTTTAATATGAAAGGTTACAAATTGATGTGCATTCAGTATAAATCAAGTGGGATGGTTTCTTTGACCTTAAGTAAATGCTGGAAGTTTGCATCAAATCTGAACAAGCCTATACACATAGCAAGAATTACAAAAAAATTAAGGCAATTAAGTTTGTTCTCACCTATAATAATATGAAGGTACATGGGAGACATCTTAGACTCACCAATAACAATGACCATCAATGTGAACAAGCCTATACATACAAACATACATACCTGGGCCACACACTGTAGACTTGATACCTGTCTCTCCAATGACAGGAACACGATGGACATGACCGTCAATGTGAACGCTGAAGACATCCCAGTCAAGATCGTAGAGAGAGAAGGCAAAATCGTTACTCATCTGAACAAAAGAAAACAAATACAAAAAACAAAACTATCATTTCTTTTTATCCTTTCTATAATCACCAATTATGTTTGGGAACTGCGCTTAGGCCTTGTGGTTTGATTCTCATAGTTCTCCATTTTATTTTCAGTTTTAATTATATTTACAAATTACTTTATTTTTGCATTATGTTAATTTTAGAATTAAGAATAAAATAATTGCAATTATTAGGACAAATGCATTTTGTGGATCTGAAATGTGGAATAATGTACCAGAAAAAAATCAATCGTAAAACATCAGTTAATTCCTTTCAAAAATCACTGACAGAAAAAGTAGTGCAAGAATTTAATGAAACTGAATAAAATGTTTCTTTAGTGTATATATGCCTGTAAAAATGTCAATATGTTTTTTTTTTAATCTAATCTTTCGTGCCCATTGTACTCTTATTGAATTAGTTGTCAGTACAGTGTATGTTGAATGTGGTCTTTAGAAAACACATTTAGCATGTATCCATTTATTTGAAGGGTTATACAGTAATATGCACAGGGTGCCACACTATAGTGGCTATTGCTATTTTGTGGTCCCATTTTACCAAAGATATTATTTTCTTGTTTGTACGTCAATAACATTGTCTTTGCAATGCATATATGTTTTTGGTAATAAGGTTTCAACTTCAACTTCAAATTCTGTCAATTGAATTGAAATGACATGAATATCAGGAAGAATGGAATACTTTATGGGGGTGTAGATCAAGACTACATGCATTCATTTCATCTAATATATTTATTTCACATGAGTAAAGTCCTGGGATATTTGAGACATCATAAACCATCAGGTTAGTTTTAGCAATAATAGCACGGAGCTTCAGATTACATAGCTTATCATGATCCACATTAATGACCTTTGTCCTATCATCTGTACATGAAGAGTGCATTCTACAATATCCCATATGTCTATACTCTCAACTTGGGTTTAACTTTAATTAAAATTTGTGGTTAAACTAAAGACAGCCAAATGTGACACAAAACTTTAACAACTCAGGTTCAATTTATCAGGTCATATGACACTCCAGTCATTCATAAACATCTAGGATTAATAAGAATAATGGTCTTCTTCATCATTAAAGCACAGGGAAAGAGCACAGTAAAAGAAACAAACAATATATGACATTTTCCTATTCCCATATTTATGCCACAGTTAAAATGCATGTGGCATACAGGTACAATAGATTTCAGAATACTCAGGCCATTGGGTTTGTTTGCAGACCAATGGGTTTTATCTCCTGTTAGGCAATACGCAAATAGAAATGAGGGTCAGAAAAATGTTTCCAAAGATAATACGTTCTGCTCATCACAGGCTTATCTCCTATAAGAATGCATTGAATTTAACCAGAATCCAACAAAATGACTGCTGAGTACAAACAATATTCTTTGTATGCATAAATGAATATCACATGATGCTGCATTCTACTAGAAAGTGACTGATTGCTCAGTAAATAGCAAACTAAGCATGACATTACATGTATTTACATTTACTTGGCTTTATAGACAGGCAGTCCTTCTACACAGGTGGTTGCTAAAACAGGTTTCCACTGTGTTCACCAGGGCCCTGTAAGATAAACCTTAGTGATCGATCATGGAGCCTATTTTTATGACTGATTGCATTCATTATTGTGTATGATTAATTTTAACAAGTGGAATGCCTCTGGCCGTCTCACCTGCATCACGCGATTCAATATAGCAGCAGTGCTGATTTTGAAAACTACTATAACTCGCACAAGATGTTCAGTGATACTTGGTTACTCTTATTTCCACGTTTTATGAACTAGACCAATACTCTTATAGAGATATGATGGCAATTCAACAAATACCCCCAACGTGGCCAAAGTTCTTTGACCTTACATGACCTTTGACCTTGATCATGTGACCTGAAACTCGCACAGGATGTTCAGTGATACTTGATTACTATTATGTCCAAGTTTTATGAACTAGACCAACACACTTTCAAATTTATGGCTGTAATTCAACAAATACCCCAATTTGGCCAAAGTTCATTGACCCTAAATGACCTTTGACCTTGATCATGTGACCTGAAACTTGCACAGGATGTTCAGTAATACTTGATTACTATTATGTCCAAGTTTCATGAATCAGATCCATAAACTTTCAAAGTTATGATGGTAATTCAACAGATACCCCCAATTCGGCCAAAGTTCATTGACCCTAAATGACCTTTGACCTTGGTCATGTGACGTGAAACTCATGCAGGATGTTCAGTGATACTTGATTAACCTTATGTATAAGTTTCATGAACTAGGTCCATATATTTTCTAAGTTATGATGACATTTCAAAAACTTAACCTTAGGTTAAGATTTTGATGTTGATTCCCCCAACATGGTCTACGTTCATTGACCCTAAATGACCTTTGACCTTGGTCATGTGACATGAAACTCAGGCAGGATGTTCAGTAATACTTGATTAACCTTATGGCCAAGTTTCATGAACTAGGTCCATATACTTTCTAAGTTATGCTGTCATTTCAAAAACTTAACCTCAGGTTAAGATTTGGTGTTGACGCCGCCGTCGCCGCCGTCGCCGCCGTCGCCGTCGCCGCCGCCGCCGCCGTCGCCGTCGGAAAAGCGGCGCCTATAGTCTCACTCTGCTATGCAGGTGAGACAAAAATCAGTCCATGATCAATTGCTAACCTTTATGATAAATTGCCCTGTCTCTTACCTTTTCAATAAACTCTGGGTTGTTTTCATATCCTCCTATAGACAAGGCATCACCTTGAAGCTTGAGATAGATTGATGCATCATGGTCTCGGACGTTAGGCATGTTTTGGATACCCTCAATCCGTTCAGTGACGATGTAAGCATGCTTCATTGCGAGGAGTGGCACGGCAACGTTGGCCATTGCTCCTATGTTAGGGGCCCATACACCTACATGAAGGGGGAAGGGGACCAGGGGGTAAAAGCAATTCTTGAAGGTAATACTGCAAGGGTAACTTCAGAAGGTATTGGTGGCAAAGAAAGAAATAGTGTAGTAGTTTTATAACAGTACATCATGTAATCTTTTGTGGGCATGTGTAGGTCCTGAAAAGGACCACCAAATATTGATGTTTCAATTACATGTATTATTATTAGTAAATCAATTATTCGATATTACTTTTTTAATCCCACTCATTGAACTGTTTCCTGCAGTGATAATTAGTAAATCAGTAATGGTAACGTAAACAAATACCTAAGCAGGATACAAGAGACATGCACGGGTTGAAAATAAAATGTGTATCTGAAAAAAAAAGAATGTATTAAACTTTACTGCTATCCTTGACTTGTCGCATTTTGGATCAATGGATTTATAAATATTTTGTAAATTATGTTCTGGTATATGCTTACAAAATGTCTGAAATAACGTTTAGGATTATAAAGTGAAAGTAGACAAATAAAAGCTATTTCAAGGGTAGGCCTATCTAGGTGTGCATGAGGAAAAGTGTTGACTTATCTCCTATCTATGACTTCCTATATAGAGTGTAATTATGTTAACATGGACTTTGGGATTTTATCTCTGAATGTAACAATACATAAACAAGAAGTGAAGTGGGTTATGTAATAATTGTACTTTGAAATAAGAGCTTAAAGGTTCTGAACCCTGTTTCCGGCTAAAAGTTTACAATGGCATTTTCTCAAGAGAACAAAGTCTCTCTTCATTGGGAGGGGAGACCCATGATGGTTCAAAGTTCCTTTTTCACCTCCAAGGCAAAGGTGATATCAAACTACTACTACTACTACTACTACAAAAACAATAATAAAGATGATAATAATGATACCAATAATAATAATAATAATAATAATGATAATAATAAAAATAATAATAAAAATAATAATGATAATAATGATATTATTATTAATAATAATAATAATTATCATAATAATAATAATAATAGGGGGAAGCACTTACCTGTGCAGTTAATAACAACAGGTGTTTTAATGGTACCCCCTGACGTCTCTACTGCTTGAACTCTATGAATACCAAAATCATCTTCACCAGTTTGTATACCAGTCACATGGCATGATGTAAAAACCTGAAAATAAACACAATGACATTAGTTTTCAGTGACAGATTTCACAGGTATATCCAGTGCAAATCTTATTGGGGTTAAGATGGACATCATTAATGTGAGCTTCAAATTCTAATCATATATAGAAAGAATGCCATGTATAAATGGCTAAATGCCAAGGAATGCTCTTCCAGTAACTTCACATTCACTTCAAATAAGAAATTGAACAGCTGCAACTGTTCAAGTGGTGACAATGGTGTAGTCCCTTACATCTGTGTACAATGTAATTTTACATTTCAAAGAATTGAGTCGATTTGTTATCATTTTGACAATTCCATCACTTTACAGCAAATATTACTTCTCAGGTGTATTAAGAACAACCCATTTATAAACAATCTTTCAATATCACTTTGAGGCAATTTCTATCATTATTCAGATTCAGTTTATATATCTTTAAGGAAATTCTGGAATGTAGTAGTCAATGTTTTGATCTACCTTTGCACCAGCCTTGGTAGCAGATCTAGTAAGAGCAGTACAGAATCCAGCAGGGTCTATGGTCCCATCACCAGGACTGTACAATGTTCCATAGATATCATCACAGTTCATCAATGGATACAGCTTCTTGGTTTCTTCAGGTGACAGGATATGTGACTCTACTCCAAAAGCTTTCCCAACCTACAATATGAAATCAGGTTATAGTAGGGGGAGGTGGGGGGTTAACATGGAAAACTTGACCCCTACAATAAATGTAAGCTGTATTATAAGAATGTAGCTTTATTGTATCTTCAGGCAAGAGTATTTGTTTGACTCTACCCCAAAAGCCTGACCATCCTACAATATGAAACCGGATATAGCTGACATCAAGCTGCAGAACCAGGATTTAACACAAGCCCCACCCCCCCCCAAAAAAAAAAAGGGGGGGGGGGTTAATTGACCCCAGTTGACCCATTGATAAAAGATTAAAAGCAATTTTTAAACATATGCATATAGAAGACAAGAAAATTTATCATGACATCCTCAAAAAAGAGGAGAGGGGTCAATTGTTCCTTCTGCCCCTCCCCCCAAGATTAACTAGGAGTTGGTTTAGGGGTGGGAAAATGTTTCTAATTAGCATTGACTTCAAAATTAGAATGTTGCATCCTGGGTAAGGATCCAGGAACTACATGAGTATAGTTTAGGTCTTGATGTGGCACTGTTCAAAGTGGCTGTGGCATATTGGCTTTAAAAGCATAGTTACTTTACAGGGTTAGATTCACAAGAACACATACCGTGCCCATTCTCTTGTACTCATCAAGCCTTTCTTTATTGGAAGCAACAAAGAGACCACCATTGTTGATCCAACCAGGGACCACACCCGTTTCTTCCTCCAGAACATTTCCAACAAGATGTCTCATGTAAGAGAGAAGCTCTATTTCTGTATCCGAAGGGCGGAGCCCCCACACCAGACCTGTCAATCAATAAAGAACAGAATGCTAGAGCTATTATTTCATATTAATTGTTCTTGATATGACCAATATACAATTGATCGTACAGTTAATTGTTAATGATCCATTTAACAAAAGTAAAAATTAAAAAAGCTAATTGTTAAGCGCAACCTCACATTTGGCCCCTAAAAATAATAGGGAGCCTTGAAAAAAAAATTCCCCATAAATTTTTAATTAATTTAGAGAATAACTTTCTCAAAAACCGATATCAAGGCTTATGTTGAAATAATGTGTGTGTATTGAAGCAAGGTTGTGCAAAGGGACAGACCCAGGATTTTCCAAGGGGGGGGGGCCACATTTTTCCTAGAAAAATTTGATATAACAAGCAAAAAGAAAGAAAAAAATGGTCCTCACTTGTGTATGAACGACTGCATATTCCCATTAAAAATATTGACTATGACACTCAAAAGGGGGGTGGCTCGGGCTGGATGTGCCACCCTGGATCCGCCACTGGTTGTGCAGTCTGCAAAGATCTGAAGGGGAGAAGGGGGAGGGGACCTAAGCCACATTCTGTTGCCTTACCTGCAGTATGCCATGTTGTCCCTGCGGTAAGCTGATCTTTCTCAATCAGGACAGTATTGGTGATGCCAAGCTTAGCAAGATGATAGAGAGTGCTACAGCCAACAGACCCTCCGCCGATGATCACCACATCAGCTGATGATGGCGCTGTTACATTGTCTGTGGTGCTTACCGAAGAAAGGTTTGTCTCGTACGGAACACCACTCTGAGTGGTCTGGCTGCAGTGTCTTGGTCCTGTACATCGGACCGTCTGGGATGTTGTTAGATGATGTTGTAGACGGGATGCATAACGATGAACGCTTCGCCACATTGTCCTATACTTTTTTCGTTTTATTTTTCAGTTCAAATCAACACAAAAATTTACCAGGGAAAGATTACCAAGGTGTCAAAAGCCTCCCAGTTTATCCGAGAAATCCTGTATGAATGAGAAACAGTATGTTATAAAAAGAAATATGCAGGTAAATCCCTGAAATTTAAGTACATGAGGACTGCATTGACAGTGATATTTTAAATGGACATTCCTTACTGAAAAGGAAATATCACTCAGCAGTAGTAAACCAGAACTAGATCTACCTAACATTAAATCATGCACCTAAATAATTTCATAATTTCATAGGAAGCAGTGTAGCTCAGTCGGTTAGAGTGCATGTTTAGGATAAGTTTGAGTCCCGCTCATGCCGAAAAGCGTTTAACAAAATAATCTGATGCTGTAGCGTTGTGTGTTAGCCTCACAACAGGTGTGACTGTGAATGCAGTTGGAAAACACTGTCCATCAGAAAGGAAGCAAATGTTGGTCCTGTGTATAGGAGTCACTTCTTCTTGATTTATATACTCCTCAATGTCCCTATCACAAAAAAAAGTATCAGGAACCACCCGAGGAGGAATTGGGAGTGCGCACTTAGTTTATTATTAGAGTTGCAACCTAAGTGCGCACTTAGTTTATTATTAGAGTCACAACCTAAGGGCGCACTTAGTTTATTATTAGAGTCACAACCTAAGTGCGCACTTAGTTTATTATTAGAGTCACAACCTAAGTACGCACTTAGTTTATCATTAAAGTCACAACCTAAGTGCGCACTTAGTTTATTATTAGATACAACCTAAGTGCGCACTTAGTTTATTATTAGAGTCACAACCTAAGTGCGCACTTAGTTTATTATTAGAGTCACAACCTAAGTGCGCACTTAGTTTATTATTAGAGTCACAACCTAAGTGCGCACTTAGTTTATTATTAGAGTCACAACCTAAGTAGGCACTTAGTTTATTATTAGAGTCACAACCTAAGTGCGCACTTAGTTTATTATTAGATACAACCTAAGTGCGCACTTAGTTTATTATTAGATACAACCTAAGTGCGCACTTAGTTTATTACTAGAGTCACAACCTAAGTGCGCACTTAGTTTATTATTAGAGTCACAACCCAGCGAAAAAAATACACGGGGGCGCTGAGCGATATCGCTCGCGTTAGCTTTGAAATCGTGCTCGCAAACCCATTAGAGAGAGCGATCGGGGGAAAAAAAAACGCTCCTTAAAAAAAACTGGCTCGTACATCCGCTGTCTTCCCTTGTGCAGCGTACATAGAGGTGGATAACGACCGCACATGTTGTATTGCGCTATGTGCAATATAATGCAATTGCCGTACTCTAACGTCAGCTTCATGTACGGCCAAATATTGGCAGTTCGGGACTGGGCGCGCTGCTGCTGAGAACTGGCTTTAGCTCGAACGCCATTTATCCTTAGTCCCAAAGTAATTACTGTTGGTAAGAACCCTGTCCAATCTTTGCAAAAGTTTCGATGAATTACCAGTGGATATTTTTCCGTTATTCGAATATCGATATTCATTTTCATAGTCCTGGAATTGCATTGCTATCACAATATCAGTCCGAACTCGGGTCCTTTTTTGTTTACCCTCGTTGTTTGTGTAGGCCCACGTATAGCGATACGTGTAGTGAAATAGACACCGCGTGCGCGTGCATGTGTGTAGCTGCATAGACGAATGCATTTGAGTGGCACATCGCATCGGTCATCGGATATTTCTCGGAGTTGGTTCGTGATTTCTGAATTGTTTGCTTGAACAATTCTGTGAAAAAATAATGAACCATGAGTGAAAAACTGTCAGCTAGACGAACACATAGGTTCAGGTAGGAATATGAGGAACAATTTCCCTGTTAATTGGGACTGCACTATAATTAGTATAGATGTAGACTAGACACTTTTAATAGTAAAAGAAATAGTACAGATGGCACATTAAACAAATGGCATTACGGCAATCTTTACTTTTGTTGGTTAAAGAATTAGTACGGATGGCAAGTTAAAACACAACAAACAATACTTAAGATTCAACATGTATAATGATTTTTTTTTTTTTTTTTAATGGCCCTAGCAAATTCAAAAATGGCTCTCGGAAATTGAAAAACGGCTCCCATAAATTTGTGACCAGTTAGAAAAATGGCTCCTGCAAAAAAAAAAGTATTTTTTTCCCTGGTCACAACCTAAGTGCGCACTTAGTTTATTATTAGAGTCACAACTTAAGTGCGCACTTAGTTTATTATTAGAGTCACAACCTAAGTGCGCACTTAGTTTATTATTAGAGTCACAACTCACAACCTATGAACGTTAATAAAAAACAATACACTATTCGTAAAAGAGTAGGGTGTTCACCCGGTCTATTGCACCTGCCGGTCCCGGCAAAATTCAGGTCAAGTCAATCTTGGCGTTCATGTGCCATAATAATCAATATAATGATTGTGGGAATTAATGGAAAGACAAGACAAGATAATTCGAAGAACAACAATACCTTTCATAAATACTTACAAATCACTGCACTGGCCTATGAAAGTCTCACTCTCATTCAATTTCTCAACTAGTTTAGGTATCCAATGTTGGCAGCCCTGACATGTTTATTGATTTATAGTGTTAAATCATGGACCTAGATCACTAGACCTAGACTACATGTAGGTCTAGATCTATACTCTTTACTTCAGTTTTCAACAAACAAATAAGTTTTAAAAATCGAACAGGGGGCCGTTCATAAACCTGTACATAAGTTAAGAGCAACTTTAAGAACGACTAGTGATCCTTTCTTACGCACTAAACCATCGCCAATGAATGCTTTGGTAATTACCATGATTTACCACAAGAAAGGATCACCAGCTAGTCATTCTAATGTAAAGTCGCTCTTCTTAGTCTTACCTTACGAACAGCTTTATCATGCAGTAGAGGCACTGGTCCAAAAATTGGGATTGTTCCAGAAAACAAGGATATCCTCATAAATCAAGACAATTAAAGCATGTCTTGATAAATTGAGATTGTCCTTGTTTATGGGGACATTTTTTTTTTACTTACCCCTGCGAGACATACACGCCCGCGCATACAAGGAAATTAGGGGGATTGAGAGTACTAAAAATAGATTCAGTAACCTCAATGGTCAATCCCCCCGTCTATTTTTCAAGATTTGCAATCTTCCAATAATCTTGTTAGACCCATAACCTTGTTCATTAAATGAGTGGTTAGACCTAGTCCTAGATCTATATGTTAATTGACTAGCACACTTGATTGGTGCAGGTGTCGGCACTTGACAGGAGAATGAACTTTCCTAGATTTCTTGTGAGGAGAAATCTTCAAAACTCAGTGAGACAGTCCCTGTAAACTGGGATGATCTTAATTTCTGACCAGCTGATAACTGTTTATGAAAACAGAATAATGAAACACCCAGCATAATCATGAGATAGGCCTACAGCTACACTCAGTCATTATTTACTCACGTCAATACACTACAGTATACTTAGTATTGCAACTGCATTGAACAAGTACCGGTATGGTAGGTCAATGAAATAATCTTGAGATGTCACTCAGCTCAGCTTTGCACTAAGTAAGTCTAACACTCTAAGTGCAGATATCCACATAGTCATAGACTCTACGTTATGTGTGCATTGGACTCTGGAGCACTAATTAAAAGCGATGTCTGGCCTTGGATCGTACGGATGAGCCACGGCCGACTGAGCTGACAATGGTACGGTCCAGTCGGGTCCAGTAATCTTCGCCTTTATCTAACTCTAAGTTCTAACTAACGGCGTAAAAAGCAAATCATGCACGTCAGCTCCACTAAAGAGAATCTGCACAGTCAGCAAATAAGGTTTACCAGTGGAAGGTTAAAGTCTATTCTCAGATTACTATATAGTATATTTGTAATTAATTGCAGACAATCATTCCAAACTGATAATTAGAAACGACAAAATGTTTACCTCGAACTCGGCGTCGTCGATATGTCCATTAGACGTCGCGCTCTCGCCAGCGCCATCAAGAAGTGGGTGTGGTCGTGGAGTGGCATATGTCTTGTCGATCAGTCTATCTTGTAATAGTGGCAGAATGAAAAGATTGTGAAAATTTTTCGGCCCCTCGTGGTAAATCCTTCAGTCTTTTTATCTTTTTTTGGCATGTCAGGAAATGTGGATAATTTACTTCCTATATGTAGTGGGCCTAATTATTATAGCCTGTTAATCATTTTATTTTTTAATATATTCAAATACCGGTACAAAGTTTTTATGGCAGGCCTATCTAGATGAAGTAATCATGCATAGGCATAAATCCCTTTTCAATCAAATTTTCACTATTTCCAATATTATACAAAAACTATAACTTCCTCACTTTATCGTCAATCGATCTCCAATAAGTCAATACTCCCGCCAGCTCTCATATGCAGACGGAATGGCCTTTAATTTTAGGTGAAAACCTTTTTTTTTTGCCTGCATGTCAAATTTTCGTCGGGAAAATGTTCCCCCTGGCCCCTTTTCGAAAATTTGAAAATCCTGGATCCTCCCCTGGTCGATAATTATATCTCTTCTTTCTCTCATATCTCCCTAGCTCCTTTATTATAACCTCTTCATCCATGTCTTTTCTATCTCTCACTCTCCTCTTCACTTCTAATTTCCTCACTAGCTTTCTCATCTTCCCTTTCTTTTTCTCTCTCTCTTTCTCACCCTCTCTCTTCTCCACTCTCTCTTTCTTCTCTGATTCAAAAGTTTAAAATCCTGCATTAGCAGCAATAGACTACCAAATTGTTTATTTTCAATAACTTTCAAAATCCTATCAGATCATCATCATAAAGGGCATGCACCCCAACAAAAAGTTGATTTGTATAAAAAAAGGGCACAACACCGATAATTTCATCAAAATCGGATGTAAAATAAGAAAGTTATGACATTTTAAAGTTTCACCTAATTTCACAAAACAGTTATATGCACATTCTGGTCTTTATATGTAAATGAGGGGACTGATGACATCACTCACTATTTCTTTTGTATTTAATATACAAAATATGAAACATTTCAATTTTTCTCCTCATTGTCATGTGAAATAAAGTTGTATTCCTCCCTGATCATGTGGAATTGATATTGTTTAACATTTTGTGGTTCAGTCAAGTTGGTCATTATTGTCAAATCTGGGAAAAATTTTTTTTTGTATAATTCAACAATAAAAAACAAATTATTTAAGTGAGGAACATCATTGACTCTCTCATTTGCATATCACTGAGATGTGCATATAACTACTTTTTGAAAAATAAGTGCAACCTTAAAATGTCATAACTTTTTTATTTTACATCCAACTTTAATGAAATGTTTAGCGTTATGTTTGTTTGATTTTTCTCTATTGATTCAAATTAACATTTTTCTGGGGTGGACTTGACCTTTAATATCTATCAAGCAACCTTTTTGACCTCGTGACAAGTTAAATTCGACACTTTAATCATCTTGAGAACGAGCCATCAAGTTACCTATTTTGACTTGCCACTTCTCAAATTTTCTGCTCTAAACTTTTTAATCAGAGAAAAAAGGTATAGAAATATAACAAAAAATTAACTTGCACAATATTATATCAATATCATAATAAAACTTTAATTCTGAAATACGAAATCTTATAAAATATATCTGAAATGTAATATGTACATAGAAATGTGACATAGAATGAGGGTATTTCAAAGTGGGAGTGAGTTTTAAGTTGCCAAGGCGAATGAGAAACATTTCACACCAATTTCAACCTCATGAAACCTACAACACTCTAAACTCTCTGAAACATCAAAGTAGAAGTTCACCCTGGCAATAAGTTAATAAACACAGAATGAATAAAGAGAAAGATTGGTGAAGGTTTAATGAAAATCTGTCAATGAATAACAAGAGTTATGAATTTTCTATTTATCACAGACAAGCAGATCCTCCATATTTTGTGGGATAAAAATAAATTCCCAAAATTTGATTTTCTCAAAAAGTTGAAAGTAATTTTATTTGTGCAGGAGATATATCATCGTACACATTATTTCATACCCCATTCTATAAGAAAATCATTTTCATTCATCATGTTCCATTAAAAAAATTTAATTCATGAAATTCATAAAATTCACATTAAATGATATATCGGGATCTGCTTACATATGGCATCATAGAGTAAAAACATTTATCTCTCTTATTCTTTGATTGATTTTTATCAAATATTCAACAATATATTTCTCAAATTTTTCTTCATTTATTAAAGCCATTTTATTGTCATGGTGAACTTCCCCTTTAAGTACTGAAAATATCGAGAAATGTATTGTGTAAAATCGTCAAATAAATGTATTAAGGCAGTAACAGTCTGTCTGAAATTCACCATTATAAATTGTCATGAATCTTGACTCTTTCAAAATTCATAGCCATTCTATACTGTATACAGCTCTGAATAATTACTTAGTTTATACAAAAACAATAACAGGTAATAGTGTAGCACACAGAACGATAAAAAGATCAATGAGTGCACACATACTCTGAAAGTAATGACGATCCTAAACACTATGTAGGTATATCGTCTGTATCAACTAAACATGCAAAACATAAAGATTAAAAACTGTCTAATACAATCTCCAGACAAACACACACAGAGATCAACTGCCTAAAATTGCCCCTGCATCGCTTCTCATAAGTAAATTCTAAAAGGCATTATCGATACCAGTGCATTATTTACCTAATGCCTTCAAATACTTAAAGGTCAAGTCCACCCACCCCAGAAAAATGTTGATTTTAATCAATAGAGAAAAATACAACAAGCATAACACTGAAAATTTCATCAAAATCGGATGTAAAATAAGAAAGTTATGACATTTTAAAGGTTCACTTATTTTTCACAAAATAGTTATATGTACAACTCAGTGATATGCAAATGAGAGTCGATGAAGTCACAATTTCTTTTGTTTTTTTATTGTTTAAAATATACAATATTTCAATTTTGACAAATTTGACAAAGGGGACCAACTTGACTGAACCATAAAATGTTTTTAAAATGGTAATTCCACATGTTCAGAAAGGAATGAAACTTTCCGTGACAATGAGGGGAAAATTAGAAAATTCTAATATTTCATATAATAAAATACAAAAGAAATAGTGAGTGGACGACATCATCAGTCCCCTCATTTGCAAACACACCAGGATGTGTATATAACTGTTTTGTGAAATTAAACGATATCATTCTTATTTTACATCCGATTTTGACAAAATTTTCAGTTATGCTTGTTGAATTTTTCTCTTTTTATTCAAAAGAACTTTTTGTTGGGGTGGATTTGTCCTTTAAAGAGGGAAAATAGTGTGAAAACATAAAAAATAATAACATTGTTGAAATGGGGGGGGGGGAAGACATCCCTGAATAACCTATATCTTGGTACAGGCAAATTAAATGGACAATAGAAGACCCAAAGGAAAGGGAAAAGTGTTTTACCTTTTTCCCCATGAGTTTTGTTATCATTGAAAATGAGGAGAGTTGTAAAGCCTCGTAATCAACCAGGGAAATGTGATTAACCTCATTTACAAGGTAAATAATAAATAACATTCATGAGTAAAATAAGATATCAGAGCAGGATAAAAATCTTATAAAAAGAGAAAGCTTCTTTGAAAATGGAATGTTAAACCTCAAACAAAATATATATAAAGGAAATACATGAAAGTATACTTTAAAATAAATTTAGTCAAGAACATTTCAGTATTAGACTTTTCTAACAATGTTTTATATGTATATTATAGCATTGTTCAAATGACATATTTGGACTAGAGATGATGATAATAATAATAATAATAATATAGGTATATTTACCCAGGGAAGCCACTTCAGTTCTGAAAACTGTTCTCCCAGATGATGTATTATTTACAGAACAGATTTTTTTTTAAAGCAATAGTGTACTTCCAATAACAACAATAGGAAATATGAAATAAAGACCTGTTTCACAGAACTTGTTCTTAATAATTTACAATAGAATTTTAACCTCAGGTGGCTTGATTTCAGAAGCTAATAACAGTAGCATATATCTTGCCATTGATAACTAGTTGTGAGGGCCAGGACTGAGCTATGAATAAATACATATATTTTAAAATAAAAAGATGCAATGCATTTTAAAATGTTTTTGAACCGGTGTCATGCAAAACCTGAGAATGAAATTTGACAGGAAACTAACATTCCATATACAATGCTTAAAAAACAAAACAAAAAAACACACTAAATGTTCAATCTTTGAATGGACATTTCATAACAGCGAACTGCTGCATAGAAAGTTACATAGTCTAGAAAAACACACCGATCACTTTTTTATCTAGTCTCATGGATGTAGGGGACTGTGGGGTGCAAAGAAATATAAAATGATTGGTGTTATTCTAGACATTGTAACTTTCTTTAAATTTTTAGAAATTCAATGAAAACATTTTCCAGTAACAACCTGTACTGACCACACAGAAACATTGTTAGCACTAACAATGCGCTAACAGAGACCCTGTTCCAACCGGTAATGTGGCAGCAATGCCTAATGTTACAACAATGCATTACTAACACATTGAAATAAATGTTTTAAATTCACAATCCGAGAGATGTGACTGGGCTTACTGTTAGCGCTCTGTTAGGCTAACAATGTTTCTGTGTGGCCGGCACAGGTGTCTACTTTATGATTTTGTGTCTATTAAAATAAATACTGAAGGAACATCTTTCATGTGATAGGTCAGGAAAGAAAGGTGTTCAGCATGCCCTACTCTCCCCTACATGGCCAGTGTACAGTAATGATTTATTGCACACTCAAAATTAGAGGAGAAAACTGTTAATATTATTTCTCTGCACGTCTATTAATAGCTAGCATAGGCATGTACAGACATCCTCAAAAACAAAAATTACTTTATCAATTTACAAACCAATATACACAGCACCATATAAAAAGAGACTCACAAAATCACAAAACACACATAATCAACCTCTTAAATAAAGCAACATTAAAAAGAAAACAGATATTCCAGTGTACAATAAACATTTTCATATTAAAATATTCCATAAAAATGGGGGTGATTAAAGTATTATACTTAATGTTTTTTAAATGTTGATGGTTGATCATATTGTAAATGTAAAAGAATTCATTTCATTTCAGTAAAAACTGATTTTATCACATATTGATTCATCCCCTAGTCCATACTCTAAATAAAGGTTAAGTTTGTGACTATCAATAAATGTCTATCATGGTACTTTTCACCATCAATGTTATCTTCCATGGAATCCTTGAATATGATTGGTTTTTAAGTACGGTTACCATGGCAGTTACCACTGGCCAGCAAAGTTAAATAATAGTTATTCAATCAATCAACAGGGTCCAGGGCCCCGTTATATAAAAATTACTATTATGACAACTTTGCCATCAAATGGTAACTACCATGGTTACGCTGATCACAACCAATCAAAATCAAGGATTCCAGACATGTTACCATTGTATGGCAAAGTTACCATATTGGTAACTATTATGCAACAGGGCCCAGATTATAACAAAAATATTTATGAACATGTACTATCTTGGAATAACAAATAAAATTTGTGAGTTTTTGGCTATCAATGCATGAGACTAATAATCCAGTAAACATAAGGCACATGACATCATAAACAAGGTATGTCATTATGATTTAAGAATTAAACCATGGTTTGAATCAAACTTCCAATCAGAATATATCACGGTCATCACCTATCATGTTTAAAACTATAAAATATCATTATGTATCCAAAGTAATAAGACATCTTCATCTTTTTAATAAAAAAATTCATTGAAAATACATGTAGTTATCATGGATGGATCATATAAAAGGCAGATATGAAAGACTAAATAGATTTATAAGTAGATATAAATATGACATGCATCTGTTGATAAGTATCTTCTTTACAGCAATATACATTTTGTCTCATAAAATGTTCTAAAATACATTGCTAAAATATTTCTTTCAGCATTTATACTCTAAGCAAACTTTGTATAATTTGAAAGGCAGTACATATACATGTATACAGTAATTCCTGGGGCCCGTCTTACAAAGAGTTACAATTGATCGGATCAATTGCAACTATGGAAAGCCAGCAAAGTCAACATGTAGAAATGCATGTTTGTTCAAAAAATTTCTAGATATGAATGTATATCCATTAATTCATTGATTTCTTGACAATTTGATGTGTTCTCCTTTGTTTACAAAGGACATTTTGCAAATTTCCTGTAGAAAAAATTATGACACTGATGGATTTCCATAGAGTTACTTTGATTGGATCAATCGTAACTCTTTGTAAGACGGGGCCCTGAATTGCAATAAACTATGGATAATAAGTTTGCAGTCTCTGAATATTCAGATCACCTGAATGTGTGAAAGTGGTAAATGAAATAAAAAATGCACACATGAATGCATGGATTTGAAAAATAATATAAAAACTATTCAACCAACTATAAAACATGATTATTTATGACAATTAAAAGAGAGATTTAAAAAACCCGTAAATTGTGACACCATAGAATAAAAAGTAGATCATTGAAGTAAAATAGAACTCCTGGGTTTTCTACAAACAGTAATGTATTTCAACTATTTTATCTGAAAATAGAATTCATACTTTATTTTAAATTTGGTATTAAATCAGTCCTCTTTCATGCTAAAATAAGACTAAGTCTATAACATTTCATCATTCAGAATTAAAAAAAAAAATAGTTGGTAGCTTCATTCATTAGAAATGGTTTTGGATGAAATATAAAAATATATCAAGATATAATTCATCAAGTATTTGAAAGACACTTTCCGATATTTAACATGCAATTTAATTTTGAAAGCCATGTGGATTAACATAAAGTAAGGCTTTGTGGTGTATATATCGTGCATGGATGAACATGCAATTATTATGAAATGCACTCCAGTGAGAGTTGAAAGAATTTTAGTCAAATTTTATACTGCTTTGACTTAAGAATTCAGACACAATTGGTAAAAGGATCCTATAGTGCCTTACTATCAAAGTTGAAAAGGTCAAAATATCAACTTTTTGCTTGCCTCAGGCCTATTGAGGACAGCCCATGTTCACAGGAAGTCTATGAACATTTTCAATTCAAAACTCAACAAACTGTCTACCTCCATCTTCAAATTTACAGACACGAGACAAATAACATCATGTAAAAGATTCCCTTTCTCAATCCTTTGTCTCCATATCATATAGTCAATAAATACAGCAGAACAACCTCATGTCAAGGTCAATGCACCTGTTTAATGCCTCAGTCTCTGGCTTCACCTCTCCAGGGTCAAAGGTTATGTTGCTCATGACCTCATGTCAAAGTTGAAAGGTCAATGTACTTATTTCCTGCTTCAGTCTCTGCCTTGAATTGCCCAGGGTCAAAGGTTATATTATTCCACTCCACCACCTCTCCATTCTCGTCCATCTTCAGGTCAGACGTCTGAAAAATTACTCCATCCATCTCCCCCTGGTCAAGGAAATGGAAGAATAATAACTATGAATAAAGCTGAATAAAACTGTTGGAGAAATCTAAGAAAGATATTTGTTACTTTAATTTGAATTAATTATCACATAAAATGAAAGATTACATCAGAAACATATATGGATTTCTTTTTTATAATTATAAAGGGCTTTAAAGCATAGAGAAAAATTCCAACCTTGCATATTTGCATATTAAACGCAATCTATATAATCCATGTTTAAGGAGCCTTATCAAAGATATAAGGAGAGAGATTGCAAAATCTGACTTAACATATAAAAAAATTTCATTAAGAATCAATGAATAGATAACCATCATACATCTTTTTTGTAAGATTTTAATGTTATGACAAAGTATAATATAGTTAACTTATTGAGTTTCAATACATTATAAAGTTTATAACATACATGAAAACAAAATAGGCAAAGCAAACCAAATCCATAGGCAAAACAAATGACTTTCACTAACCCTGATGTTTTTTATATTTATAATTTCCATGTTTCAACGGCATTAAATGAGTCTGTGATAATTGAAAACCATGTCTTGTATGCCAGGAATATCAGCAACAGTTCAAAAATAAAGATGGAACAATATCTATATAAGTTTGGTACTAATAGGTAAAAAGGTCTACGCAAATCAAACATGAAAAGTTAAAGTTTGTATACGGTAATGAAAATAACTAAGATCTTATAACTTATTTTATAGGTTGATCAAACACTAAATGATAAATCTAGACCACATAACCACTTTAATTTCTACATAGAACTAAAAACTATTTTATAATAAAAGTTTTAAGAGAACCAAAGTGAAGCCTTTTTTATTTCAAACCTGCAATGTTTTGATCATCTCTATGGTAACAGCAACCAGGTAAGGTGCTTGGGGTGTCTCTATCGACAAGGTGCTGTAAGTATCATGGGTGCAGGAGTAAAGGTCATAGGTCACGTATAGGTCATCCTCAGCCCTTGTCCACCTGTGTAGAATTAAATCAAATTGTCTGAATTTCACACAATTGATCATTAATTTATTTCTTTTGACAAGAAACAAAAACTTTTCAAAAATTAAAACGAAAAGATTGTGAAGTTTAAATCAAACAGATATATGTATTCACATACCTTATTTCAAAGGAAACAGTGCGGAGCTGCGAGCATGAACCCAAAAATTTCATTATTTCAAAAGCTGAAAATCAGTATTTTGGTTCGGAAATCAGTACTTTCAAAGAAAATAACATAGGACAGCACATAAAACTAATAATTTTGAAATCAGTACTTTGCATGAAACCTTCAGTATTCTCATTTTTCAGTAATAATAAGTACTGAAAATCAGTACTAATTGGCAGCTCTGACAGTGTAGTCGACGTCTTTTGGAAAGAAAAAAAAATGTATACTTTTTACCAGGACTTACCACCACCTCTACCATTAGGTCGGCCGTAGGTAAGATTAATTTCTTTTTGGCTGCTACCCTTTCAGTATAATACTGTGATTTATGTCTTGTCTGTATTATTCATATTTTTGTCTTTAAACTGAGAAAATTAAATTGAATTGAATTTTGTGACATTTTTCTCACATGTGTAATGCTATTCATGGAAGTTAAATTGGTTTTGTAGATCATGCAATTAATTAATAATTTCTGAGGTAGTTGAACACTGTTTGGAAAAATAGTAACAATAAATAAACAAACCCAAGAAGACAGATAATAATATACCTAACCTATCCATGCTTTAAAAAAATTATTCTTTCACCTCTTCATCTTCCTCCATGAGATAAAGTACTCTTTATGTTCAGCTTGGAGCCTCATCCCTCTCTTGTTTGCTCGTATTGAAAACACAGCTCCCACTGGTAACTGTTAAATCATGAACACAATTAAATATTCACAAGAACATAATAAAATATTCACTTTCATCAACCATCCATGCAGTTAATGAATACCAGCTAATTTCCAAGAATTATTTACTCAGGGAAATAAAAAAATGCCATTGTGATTTAGTTAAGTTTTTGTAAATACCCTTCCCCCCCCCAAAAAAAAAAAAATCAAATCAAATAATAATAAAAATAAATAAAGTAAAAATATACCCCCCAAAATATAAAATACAAAAAGGTAATAGAAAAATCTGTTTTTGTTGATCATGATTTAGCTTGATATGAAAACACTTTAATCGAAAACCTGGAAGTAACGACTCTCTGTTGAGATGTTTCACCAATTATCCATTGGCTTCCTTAGTAGGGTGATGGAACCATTGAAATATCTCAGATTATTAAGTTAAATTACAGCATTAAGCTTTCACAAGTTAGCACAATATGTGAAGTCAATAATGTAAATTATTACTCGTATCAGACATCTGAACTGGTCACTTACAAAACCATATTGACCTAGATTTTCTGAATATCAGGAAGGGATAGGAATATTATTTGCATTTTGCTTGGTCTCTATGGGCGTAATAACTTTGCATGCAGAGACGACGCAAAATATACCTTTATATTTTCCCTAGTCTCACATCCGGGCATTTGGGGATGTGTATAAAGAGATAGGCTTCATAATGATCCGCGCACCAACAATATACGTCATAATAAAGACAACACTGGAACCGGAGGCTCACAAGTACGTCATTATGAGTGCAGAGCCTATAGACCCTGATAAACCTGATACAATAGAACTTTATTCTAAAAGAAATATCTCCATTTTCATGATTTTTCTTTAGATATGTGATTTGGATGATTAATAAGAATATTGACTGGCTCTTCTTTCAGAGAAAATCAAAAATATTGCCTTTAAAAGAGCCATATTGCCCTCGTCTAAAGACTCTGGCCAATATGATTCTTTTTGGGGCAATATATTTGATGTTCCCCTCAAGGCCAGTCAATATTATATAAATAATAATTCCTATATACCTTTAGAGACCCAATGCAGAGCTCTATTTTGAGTTCACAATGCTTAATATAGGCTGTCATATAATCTTCCATACAATGACACACTGAAAGATACGATGTGGAATCCAAGAAGGCTGGTTCGTTGTGGTCTAGGAAAGAAATTTTAAAAGAAGATTCCAAGCTATTATTTTCAACCATAATTTCTTGAAGTTTGATGCGGCCTGGAATTACATACTGTATCTGCACCACATGCATAAGAACAACAGAAATCATTCATTTCATTCATTGATTATAAAAATGTGACATTAAAAAAAACATAATTACAGCAAGGCATTACCTTACAAGAATGTTTTTCCCCTATTTTTGTTTTCTTCTGTTTAGTCCCCCACTCCCCTATGCTCTCCCTCTCTATCTCTCTCTTTGACTCTCTCCTTCTTTCATCTGTACTTTTCTTTCAATAAAATAGAAAATGTATTGTTTCCAAAAGAAGAATGTTATTTTACTTTTAGCTAGAGATTAAATATAAATGATGATTATTTTCAGCATCTTTACCTTCTAGTTTTGCCATCTGTTCTGGAGTTGGAGTAAGGATACCTGGAATATCAAAACAAAATAGAAACATAATTTATTTGACACCCCATATAGTGTAGAAATTATCTAAAGATAAGATATTTAAAGAAAGGCTTGAGGTCCAGAAAGTGTGACAAACTATTTAGAGCAAACACTAATCAGATCATTGCTAGGCCTATATGCATATGTGGACCAAGTTTGAAGTTGATCTGTTAAACTGTTCTTTAGTTAATTTCGTGAGAATAAAAATGGTCAGAAGGACAGACGGAACCCCGCCCCCCAAAATAAATGAATTTTACATTGCAGGGACAAACAAGAACACTTGTTACTGATGATCACAGCCACAGAATAAAAAGCATTACAAACATATCACCATAATACGTAGCACTAAATACAAACATTACACCGAGATGCTGATTTAAAAAAAAAAACCATAATTGATCAATATTTATATTTGGTAATGTGACACAAAGAAGAATTGTTGAATCATAAATCATAAGTGAGAGAAGTAATATGAAATATGAATAATGCACAGTATGTATTCTGATCTCTACTATCACTTTAAAAATATACAAGAGAATGGATAAGCTGATAATTTCATGCATGGGAACAATATACAGACTGAAGATAATAGACCAGTTCGTAGTTACTTCATGTACAATTTTGGTCAAATGACCTTTCATTTCTTTCATTATGATAGGCAGATTTCAAAGCAAGATATTACGTAAGCTTGCCTTACATAGCAGGATGAAGAAATTGAATAGACCAGGTGACTAGAATAGCACACCAGTGAACACTTTATGAAGGTATTTGTTGCATTCCTACTTTGAATGCATATCATAGCATGTTGCACAAGGTACTTGGCAAACTGTGAAATACCAGTGTTCGTGGATGCATTGTTGTTTTTTGTGGATGTAAATGAAAACCACAATTCAAAAGAATATATGAATAATCAAGACATCAAAGTTGGTGCTTATCTCATTAGATTTTAAACCACCATGTCACACTTAGTACAAATGACCTTCCTCTGATCATGCGTAGAATCTTTTGATCATGCGCAGAAAGGAACTACGAACTGGCTTATTCAGTATACTGGTCTACAAGTGTAAAATTGGTGTTATGTATGGTTAGGATGATTTATCAACATGTAGCAATATTGTCAAATCAGAAACTTTCCTCCAAATAGCCCAACTTATAACCTTTCATCTCATAAAGTATTGAGCAATAAAATTTACCTTGCATAATCTGTGATCTGGCTTGGAGACATGTTAAGTACAACGCTACCGGATCTTTCACTATCTCTTTCTTCTCTTTACGAAGGTCAAAGCACCATTTTTGTAGACTCAGTCCTGTATAAAATTATACCATCAATAAAATTCAAAGCCATAAAAAGGAAATGTCATTCATTTTATAGCTTTTGGTCTAAAATGAAAAATAACAGGAACGATATCTTAGACTAAAATATAATCTTTCAAAGTATTTTGTGTGTTATTTAAAGATTTTAATATCTTTTGATTTATTTTCTAACACATAAATCTATTTATAAATTCATTTATCTATTCACTTATTAATGAATGCAAAACTATTAATTCATTCATTAAATCATTTAGCATTTCATGTTTTCATTCATTCATTTTCATTTCAACAATTTTCTTTATTCATTCCCCACAAGGGATGGAGGGGGAGCTGGCCAATTGCAGTTTATCTTTTATTATCAATAATCAATTAAACAAATGCTATGTGCTTTCATTTTATCTACAATCAGTTCATTTTCCTCACCATTTCGTCCTACTAGCTAAAGAGCCATTGATGGAGGTTCTTTGAAACTCACAAGAAATATACACTCTGTGGTAAATTGCCAGCATATGAATACGCTGGTCGTCTGTAACTAGATTAATAAGACATAGGGTAGGAAATATTTATTTTGTTCATTTTTTTATGGGCAATTCTTTTTTCACATGGGGGCGAATGTTGGAATTTCTGAGCTATTTCTGTTAATTGAAGGCCTATTTTTCCTCAACATGTAATTATGTTATCATTGTCCTTCTGCCTTATGTACATCACTGATTTTCTTAAATATTCTTGAATATTGTGTGGGAGAACTGGGGCAACTCTAGATGAGAACGAAGATGGTTACCCAAAAGCATTCTATTTTGGAAATTTAAGGGGTGCTCTTGAATGTGATAAGGGCAAAATTGTCTATTGCCCTAATGAACTTTTTAAACTGCAATATGACTCATTATCAATGGAAACTCACCTTTTGAACTTGTCTTGACCTTATCTGAACATTTGAATTTCTTGATAGGCGTGTGTAGTCCTTCAAAAATACCAAAGTTCTTCATACCAACCATCTTCATATCTAAAATTTGATAACATTCATAGATGCAAGATTAATAAAAAAAAAAAAGGGGGGGGGGTAGAATGCATAATCAATTAAATAAAGAGTCTGGACACTTCCCCAGAGTCCCTCCATCTGGTTTGGAACCCCCCTCCCCCAACACCCCATCCTATCCTGATCCAATATTGTCACTCTGTCTGAACATTCATACAATCAACTAAAATTAGAATGAATCCCTTGTAACCTAAGAAAATGTTAATAGGAAAGTTATGAGCATCTGTATTTTTAAATCACTAATGCTATGGTGACACTAACCATTTATTTTACCATTTTTGACTTACTGTAATACTGTTTGGGCAAACACTTACAAATCTAAGTTGAAGTCCCTTTTCTTATTACAAAAGAAAGCTGTTAGAATATGTTCTTTGAATTCATATTATGCCCATAGTAGGCCTCTGTTCGGATCACTCAAAATTCTTGACATTTATCAGTTGAATAGATATTGCATCTTGATTTTATGTTTCAAACATAAAATTGGGTTTTTACCTTGTTTACTTAATAATATGCTTTCATTAAATATGTCAGTACATAACTATAATACAAGGAATAAAAATAAATATCATTTATGGGCAGTCGAAAAATCCTATCTTTTATTTTCATTCAGTCATAAAGCACCAACAGTTTGGAACGACCTGCCAAGTAATATAGCATCAATAAATAATTATAATGCATTTAAAATAAGTATAAAGCAGCATCTAATCAATCTTCAACTTGTGTAGATTTATTTTCCACCTTTTACCTTTGTGTAGGGTTTGTTTGGTTTTTTTTTTTTTTTTTTTTGTTTTGTTCCCCTTTATTGTTTGATCTTGTGTTTTATTGTGGGCAAATAAGTTTCTTATATCTTATTTTGTTAATTATATTTTATCTAATTCTTTAAAGGGAGGTTATCTTGACAAACTCTATTTTGGGGTTTTTATAATTTCCCTATTTCCTCTGTTTAAAATGTTAACTTATTGTATACATATATATTTTATGTGGAAGACTTTTGTAATACATGTACATGAATATGGTTTACATTTACTCGATTATGTACTTTTATGAATTTTTATATTGTGATTTTTAATTGGAAATAAATGAAATTGAACTGAACTGATTACTTTTGTACACATACATTACTTGTATCAAGTCTATCTGTGGATCAAGTTTCCAACTCTTATGATATGTAGGTTTCACAAAATATATCAAGGATAAAGAGTTTGTACTGTCATTAGACTGAGCAAAACTAGATATCTTGAGGTATATTTCCCCTGTCCAAAGGGGAAAGTTGCACATGTGTGATACTATGAACCTTGGTTGCATTGCCAATTGCTTTGTGCAATATAGTCTCTTCTTTAAAGGGATGCTCCAGACTGAAGATATTCATATTTCAATAAATAAAGTAAAATTCACAGAGCAAAATACTGAAAATTTGGATAACAAATAACGAAGTAATTGAATTTTAGAGATTTGCATTATTCCGGTGAACATTAGGTGGGCTGGTGTGATATCCCTACTTGTTCTTTTGTATTTTATTATATGAAATTAGGTTTATTCATATTTTTTCTACCAAGAACTAAAACAATTGGATTGTCAACTGATTAAGTGCATTAGTTATTTATTGCTGCAACCTATAATGGAGACACATCATTTACACATGTATGAATAAAATGAAACAATTATGATTTCAATGTAATAACATAAGAAAAATGAATGTGGGGATGTGACATCATCAGCCCACTTAATGAATATTCATGACGAAATGCATATAACTGTTTTCATAAAATATTGCTAAACTTTAAAATTCAATATAAACTTTGTTATTTGTTATCCAATTTTGATGAAATTTACAGCATTTTGCACCATGAATTTTACTCTATGTATTTAGATATAAATATCTTCAGCCTGGAGCATCCCTTTAATTAACTAATTGTTATTTTATTTGTATAAATATATTCTACTATTGTTTGATTGTTTGTATCTCAGTTTATTTCATACGTCTTTATTTTCATATTATCATCTCTTTCAGTTTAAATGTAATCACTTTTTGATCACTCAATGTATATCTATCAATATAATGTATTGTTAAATTTTTATGAATGTGTACTACACATTTGATTTTTAATTTCCTTTTTTTTACATAGCATGTTATTTTTTTTTCAACTGAATTCTATTCTATTACTTTCACTGTTCATTACTGTATCATGATTTTTGTATGTATACAGTGCTCTCTCGGAAAACATTTATGTTCTGAATATTGAATAGACCACCCTGTGTAAGGAAAATATAAATAAATAGATATACAAGGATCTCAACGGCATTACTTAGTGATCTTGAGGTCAAATGCTCACAACTTCTTTATTGTTTGTACAATTATTCCAAAACTTTCATTGATCTCATTCCCTATTCAATGTTTCTGTTTTCACACAAGCTGGCTTGTTCCTTTATAATCCTAGACACATTGGAATTACTAATACTTACCAAGAGCTTTAGCAACCTTCTTCAACAACTGATCTGCAGAGACTGTGTCACCTCTCACCAACACCTACATGTATTTAATAAAACAAATGATCAGTAGATGATTTTTGTTTTAAATACTCCCTCAAACAATGGTTTAAAATCAAACAACAATTTTCATTCCTGCATCTCTGTAAAGTGCTTTAAAAATACATCCTTCTGGTATATTAGTAATACCCAAATCAGCCAAACAATTGTGCAATTGTTTTCCATGACAAAAGCAAAAATGGTGCAGTAATGGCAAACATTTTTGGTTCCGTGAAAAACCTTTGGTCTAACTTAGCATTTCACAAAGAAAATTCATATTTTTAAATCATTTTGTCAACAACAAAAAAGTCACATTGTTGTTACAATGTTATACCGGCTTTTTACAATAACATTTAGATTAATCATTAAGGTTTTTGCGATGTAGATCCTAACTAGGCCTAAATAGCAAGCAAGAGCCTAGACAGGAATAACCGTTGTTTCTGGGGATTTATTCAATAATTTTACTATCATCCCCATTCATCGACGGTAGTGTGTTAGTGCGAGCTTGCATGTGTAATCATGTTGCCCAATTCGGGCCTATAGTGTTTTGTCTAGATTTTTATTTATTTGTTTAGGTCTAAATGACATAATATCATCTTTAACGATGGCCCACATTTTTCTTTAAACTCTACGCTTTATTTTGATACTACATATTAGAGTAAAAAATACAGAAAATATACTTAATCGATGATTTATTCCTTATTTTTCAAATTTTTTTGCTGGAGAGGAAAAACTGGCAGACTTGTGTTGCTGCCCTCTACGTTCGTTGAGTAAGGCTTTTGTGAAGGCTTTTTTATTAGAATCAATGCGAGCGACAAGTTCTAACGCACGCACATAGACAAGCACAACGCAGCGGCACGAATCGCGATATGTGGCGACTAGCAAAGACGTCTGTAAGGACGATGACGTCATCCAAGATGGCAACTTACGATGACCAAAGAAAGGATCGAGGATGAATTTGTTCTGATCATCATCATCTGGTACGGGATAAAGGCGCGAGCCTGTAACTCCTGGTCGCTTCTTGTAGGATTGATCACTGAAAACTACTACTTCATGAGCTTGCGTGAGGAGTCATGGAAGCTCAGTGCTTATTTTGCCAAAATATATCAATATTTCTTTTAAGTTTGTCTGTTGTTGGCATTTGTATTAGGTTTTCAGGAAGACTATTCCAGTCATTGATTACTCTTCTACTGAAAGACTTATTTCTCACATCCAGTTTGCTATGGGATTTCAATAATTTCATGGAGTGACCTCTTGTAGAGTTACTACCAGACTTGGAGAAGAAATGGTCTGGAGAAATGTTGACCAATCCATGCATAATCTGGTGGACCATTATCATATATCTCCTCTCCTCCTATAATAGAGTAAGTACATGTTAAGTTCCCTGAGTCTCCTTTCATATGGTAAGTCTCTCAAATCCTTCACTAGTTTTGTTGCTCGCCTCTGTACTCTCTCAACCTTCTTGGCATGTTCTGTAAATCTACCGTTCTAGATGACGCTCCCATATTCCAGATGAGGCCTAATTAACGTCTTGAAGAGAATTGGCAAGGTAGATTTGTTTAGATGAGTGAAAGTTCTCTTTACAATTCCAGCAGTTGATACAGCTAGAGACACATGCTGATGAAATTTCAATTGGTTATCGACTGTTACCCCAAGATCCTTTTCAGCAGCTACTGACTTCACTTCTTGTTCCAGCATATAAAATTTTGCTTCTGGATTATTCCTTCCAATGTGTAGGACTTTACATTTACTGCTATTGAACGGTAACTGCCATTTCTCTGACCATAATTGTAGTCTATCCAGGTCCTCTTGAAGATCTTTGATCTCTGATAAGTCACTCACTATATTGTAAAGTTTGGTATCGTCGGCAAATAAAGCAACATTACTCTTGTTGACAGCAGATGATAGATCATTGATAAAGACTAGGAAGAGAACAGGTCCGAGAACGCTCCCTTGTGGTATTCCGCTTGATACTGGAGACCATGGAGATAGTTCTCTGTTTACTTGTACATGGTGAACCCTTCCTGTCAAAAATTCTCGCATCCATTTGAAAGGAATAACCAGTAACTGCGGCCTAAGGTACAATATTTCTGAATCTTATATATTTTCTTGTCAAGTTGGATGTAGACCTAATTTCTTTTTTGAGACATTTCAATTTACAAAAAATCGATCCGAAAATTGGGTTTCTGCCGAAAGTTAGATCTAACGTTAGGCCTACTGCTTATACAAACGGGCCAAAAACAATTCAGTCTGTGTACTATTGGTGAGTGCAGTCAACGGCAACGCAGTTCAGCGGAACAACCAAATACAGAGACTGAAGCATTTGGTATAGCAAGTGCCAGGCATCTCTTTCACTAGACAGCTGGGGCCCGTTTCTCAACACATGGACAAGTTAGTCATATCTTTATCCACCAACCATGGAGTTAGTTCCAATCTTACTAAACATGTTTCTCGAAAGGCTTCCTAAGTAGAATACCTTGATATCGATACTATCGGTAAAAAGAGCAGACGAGACGTAGCCTTAGTCACAAAATAGCATAATTTTCAAAAAGAAAAATTATGACAATATTGCAAATATTGTGATGAATTGGGAAATAAATCTTTTCAAAATAATAGCACAGGTGAATTATGCATCATACATACTTAGACCATGAAGACTGGAGCATTCAATTGCAGAGAAAATCAAATTATGAATAATTAATTTCATGACTAAAAAATCACTTGTGGACGTTGAGATGGGTACCCCCGGGATATCCAATTTTAATAGTTTACGAAAGTAAACCACAATGGTTTTCTTTGTAAAATGATGA
This sequence comes from Lytechinus pictus, assembly GCF_037042905.1. Lineage (NCBI taxonomy): Eukaryota > Metazoa > Echinodermata > Echinoidea > Temnopleuroida > Toxopneustidae > Lytechinus > Lytechinus pictus. The sequence goes on along the minus strand of NC_087259.1, from coordinate 30,604,738 downwards.
TAATTATACGGTCTTTTACGATTCCAAACGTCATCAAAATACAGTTTAACGAAACATTTTTAATCATTGATACCGAAATATACGATATTTGACAAATTATGTGCATAAATTAGAGATAGAATTTATCCAACTGTTAATAGGGGTCTGAGAACAACAAATACGAGTTCAGTTATGGATGGCCTGATGTGGTAGAATCTTTATCAATTAAATCATTTTACTATTTCAAAATGAATGGGTTTGTGGCGTTTTACCAAGTTTTTATAGTTTCTTTGTATTACGATTATCATTGAATGCATTAACCCACTTGTTTTGTGATGTAATTTCAACCTCTATGATTGATTACGTAAGATTATAATTTTAAAATTTCTAGGCACTTTTGCATGTCATAGTCTACCCACGTGATGCCAAGTACGTCATTAAGAAAGAAGTTATGACAGGTTCGGAGGTGTCATAAATATTTAGTGAGGTTGTTGTACCCGATCTTGGTAAAGAGGGCTTCGTGAAACGGTAGTGGACAAGTAGCTCACTATCTCGAATTTAGTCAAGAAGTTAGACTTATGACGGTGTTGAGAAACGGGCCCCTGGCAGCCGTCTGTTTCGAGGAGTTTTTAAACATTTTTTAAAAATTTCTCCTCGTACACAGACAGCTTGCTATCGTGCAGCCGCCATTAGGGGGTTCACAATGCAAAATCCCCCCGACGGGGCTCATCAATTTTTGTCTTTAATTCATAAAAATATATTAAAATAACTGGACCAAAATCAAGATTATTATTGTTTTGGCCTGAAATGCACCAAAACGGGGAAAAAAAACAAAAAAACAGTGACTTACTACTTCGGCTGTCGCGCAACTCCCACTCCCTGGACCTGGTTTATCTGAACTTAATACATAAACATATGGCCATTGTCTTTTGAGTCCCTGTACAGATCGAGTTAAAACTTCGGTCTCTGTAATTGGTAGCCAGGCGGCTTCTAGAGAGTAAAAATCATTTACTAACGTAAGGTTACTCTCATACGAAGCCAGGCCTTCTATCTCATAGACCCACACAGAGCCAGCCAAAACCTGAAACTTTCACCCCCGAGATTTCTACTTTCCTTCTAAAAGATCTAGCTCTAAATCATGTACATGGGATAAAACTTAATTTCCGACATTTCTACGCTCTCGTTGTTATTTTTAAAACAAGAATTCATCAAAAAAATGAACAAATATTGTGAAAAGACGGAAGAGACTTGCCCGATGTTTACGCCGCCATCTTGTTTCTTATTGTACTTCCCCAACATTACGGACGCGAGCGTCGCGTAACGTTGGGGAAGTACAATATTTTTTTCATTTTTTTGATGAATTCTTGTTTTAAAAATAACAACGAGAGCGTAGAAATGTCGGAAATGAAGTTTTGTCCCATGTACATGATTTAGAGCTAGATCTTTTAGAAGGAAAGTAGAAATCTCGGGGGTGAAAGTTTCAGGTTTTGGCTGGCTCTGTGTGGGTCTATGGCTTCGTATGAGAGTAACCTTACGTTAGTAAATGATTTTTACTCTCTAGAAGCCGCCTGGCTAGTAATTGGTGAGTGGAGCCAATAATATTAATTTATAAAATGGAGTTCAGTGGAACCAATATAACAGAGACTGAAGCTTTTGGTCTACTCTTTCACTTGTATAAATTCACATGGCCACTGATTGAACCTGGATTCTGATTGGACCAAGCCCATAACCTTGTTCATTGTCATTGAAATGAATGAGTGCCCAAGCCAAGCCCAGGCCGCGCGTTTCCGTTTTACACCCTGGCGAAGGCATTTTCCGCAAAAATAGCCACAAAGCGACTAGTGAAGAGTCTACACACGTCGCTGGTTGCAGCGTGCGACACAGGTGAGTCCCACACCACCGCATGCAATCTGCACAGTTACTGATCAGAGCATTTCATGTACAGAGAGCAGTCATATGAGTGAAATCCGAACATGCTTTTGCAGTTAGGTTTTTTTATGAAAAGTTAAGAAAAAGTTTTTTTTTTAATATGAATTATTAACTAAATGAATAGAATGCTTGAGCGCCTAGGCAGCCCAGCTAAAGCCGGAGTAATAATAGCAGGGCCCGCTGGGAGAACAGTCTTCGGAACTGAAGCGGCTACCCTGGGTAAATATACCACTATTATTATTATTATTATTAATGACAGACAAAATAAAAATAAACAGATACATACAATCGGAAAGAAAATTGAAGTTTGATGGATTGATACACTTAGATGCCGAAAGATAGATATAAGACTGATAAATAGATAGAGACATAGATAGATAGATAGAAGTAGAGAGAGAGAGAGAAAGACAGAGAGATGGATAGATAGATAGATAGATAGATAGATGGGGGGGAGAGAACTTGAGAGATGGAGAGATGTTATAGATAGATAGATAGATAGATTGATAGAAGTACATATGGACGGATAAAGAGAAATAGAGAGAGAGAAAAAAAAAGACAGACAGATGGATAGATAGAGAGAGAGAGAGAGAGAATCTGAGAGATAGATATTAGATAGATAGATAAAGAATGAGAGAGACAGAGAAGATGGGCAAATTAACAGATAGATAGATACTGTAGTTACATAGATAGATAGATATATAGATAGAGAGAAATAGAGAAAGACAGACAGATGGATAGATAGATAGAGAGAGGGGGGAGAGAGAGATAGAGAATTTGAGAGATAGGTAGATGTTAGATAGATAGATAGATAGATAAAGAATGAGAGAGACAGAGAAGATAGACAAATTAACAGATAGATAGATACTGTAGTTACATAGATAGATAAATAGATAGAAGATAGATAGATAGATAGATAGATAGATAGATAGATAGATAGATAGATAGATAGATAGATAGATAGATAGATAGATAGATAGATAGATAGATAGATAGATAGATAGATAGATAGATAGATAGATAGATAGATAGATGGGGGAGAGACCTTGAGAGAGGGAGAGATGTTATAGATAGATAGATATATATATGGATGGAAAAAGAGAAATAGAGAAAGAGAGAAAACAAGACAGATGGATAGATAGATAGATAGATAAAGAATGAGAGAGACAGAGAAGAGCGACAAATTAACAGATAGATAGATACTGCAGTTACATATAGATAGATAGAAGATAGATAGATTGATAGAGAGAGAACCAGAGAAAGACAGATGGATAGATAGAGAGAGAGATAGATAGATGTTAGATAGATAAAGAATGAGGGACAGAGAAGATTAACAGATAGATAGATACTGTAGTTACATAGATAGATAGATAGATAGATAGATAGATCTATATAGATATAATTTGAGAGATAGATATATAGACGGATAGAGAGAAAAAGACAGACAGATGGATAGATAGAGAGAATTCGAGATCAAAGACTGAAATAAGTGAATGTTTACATACAAATAGAATCATAACAAAATATAAAGTAAACATTATAAATAAATATCAAATACAATACAAATTCATACAGATGAAAAAGAAATGTATCATAAATAAATACAAAGGGCCAAAAGTAATACAAAGTGTCACCAAAGAAGAAAAAAGCGGAATGAAAGATTAAGAAGAAAGAGGTGAGAGAAGGGAAAGAAATTGGGATAAGACAAAGAGAAGGGAAAGCAAGAGGGGGAATTTGAAAGAGAATAGGAGGCAACCTTCAGAAAAAAAACTCATTATGCAATACAAGACATTTAACAATGGTAACAAGTAAATAAAGTAGTAATTGAATCGAATCGAGCACAAAAAAGGGAAAAGTAGAGCTGAGGAAATAGACTCCCGAAGGAAGTCGAGGCAGTGTTGATATTGCACATGAGTAGATTAATAGATGGATAGAGAGAAATAAAAGAGAGACAGATGGATAGATAGAGAATTTGAGAGATAGATGTTAGATGGATAGATAGATAGACAGATAGATAGGTAGATAGAGAATGAGAGAGACAGAGTAGATAGACAAATTAACAGATAGATATATCATGTAGTTCCATAGATTGATTTATAAGATAGATAGTGGATAGACAGATATGATAGATATAAGGATAGATATAATATGAAAAAAGGTAATTATGTGTTTTATTTTTCAATATTTTAGCTTTTCTTCGTTTTCATTCATATAAATGATCATGTACGATAAAGTAAAAAAAAAATCGCGCAGCCAACATATATAGTTCAGCGGAACAACCAAAATACAGAGACTGAATCTTTTGGTCTATAAGCTCAGCTGCATTTGCACGTATGTTTTGCGGATATCTTCGGTGCGGACTTTTGGATCGCGCACCCAGCTGATTATGTAAACAAACGTAGACGTAGACTCTTCACTAGTCGCTTTGTGGCTATTTTTCCGGAAAATGCCTTCGCCAGGGTGTAAAACGGAAACGCGCGCCCAGGCCACCCATGGGTTCATATCATCTCGCGTGCGAAGGAATATCAGTCATATGCACGCGACACACACGACAAGTCAAAAAGATAGTGGGCTTTTGCCCACATAAAATATCACCAATAATCTGGTATTTCACATTCTGCTATGACACTTACCGAATCATTTAGATTAGGCGGAGTTCTGCTGGCAATAAGGAATGATCTCATATACGATATCATAGATACTACAGGGACTGGTGAACAAGTCTTTGTGAAGCTCTCATTTGGGGCTAACGTCAAGCTGATAATTGGAGCTTTGTATCGTCCCCCAAACAGCGACATTAATTATCTCAATGATCTTTGTTCTACTGTCGAGAATGTTGCATCCAAAAACAAGAAAGCAGCTTTGTGGATTGGTGGTGATCTGAATCTTCCAGATATTGATTGGACGAACCTCAGCGTCAGCGGTCATAACTACCCAGCCAGCATGAACAACAGATTGTTAAACATGACTCATGACTGCACTCTTCAACAGATGGTGACTTTTCCCACACGTTTACAGAGCACTTTGGACTTGTTTCTGACTAACCGACCATCTCTGGTCAACAAATGCTCTCCACTACCAGGGCTCGGAGACCATGATATTGTTGGTGTTGACACAGATGTAACAGCTAAGAGGCGAAAACCAGTGAAGAGGTTAATGCATATATGGAAGAATGCTAACCTGAGTGAAATGAAGAGAGAATGTGGCTTGTACCAACAGCGCTTCATAAAGATGCACGACGAAAAGAGTTCAGTCATCAACATGTGGGAGGAAATCAAGACCTTCTTGCAGGACTTGCTACAAAAGCATGTACCATCTAAGATGACCTCCAGTCGGTTTAATCAGCCATGGATCAATTCTTTAGTCAAGCAGCTTTCCAGAAGGAAGAAACGCGCCTTCAAACGGGCACGGTGTACCGGGCAGCAGAAAGATTTCCATAAATATCAAAAACTTAAAAAGTCTTCACAGGTGGCATGTAAACAAGCATACAGTGATTACATTAATCACATGATAAATCCAGACTTGTCCTCAAATCCCAAGCGCTTTTGGAGCTTTATTAACAGCAAGAGGAATGATAACACTGGAGTAGCACCTCTGAAAGCTCAAAGTGGAAGGACTATTACAGACAGCACGAGGAAGGCTCATATCTTGAATGATCAGTTTACTTCTGTCTTCAACAAGGATGAAAACATGACCACCATCAAAGACAAGGGACAAAGCCCGTATCCAGACATGGAACAAATCAACATTAGTCCTGATGGAGTGTACAAGCTGCTATCAACACTGCAGATACACAAAGCAACAGGTCCAGACGGCTTGCAAGGAAGACTTTTGAAGGAACTTGCGACAGAACTCACGCCTATCCTCACTATTCTCTTTCAAGCATCTGTTGACCAAGGCATTATTCCGGATGACTGGAAAAGAGCTAATGTAGTTCCTGTCTTCAAGAAGGGAGAGAGAAACAGAGCAGAAAACTACAGGCCAATCTCGCTGACCTCTATTATGTGCAAGACCCTGGAACACATTGTCTGCAGTAGCATTCTTGACCACTTGGATAGCCATAACATCTTATGTGACGCCCAGCATGGCTTTCGCAAGAAGCGCTCCTGTACATCTCAGCTCTTACATGCTGTTCAGGACCTTTCCCAGGGTATTGATGATGGCGATCAGCATGATGTGATTCTACTGGACTTGTCTAAAGCCTTTGACAAGGTTCCCCATGGTAGATTGATGTACAAAGTCAACTATTATGGAGTCAGAGGCAATATTCACTCATGGATTGAACATCTACTCAGCAACCGCTCCCAGAGGGTTCTTATTGAAGGAGTTACTTCTCATGAAGCCCCCGTTCTCTCAGGAGTGCCGCAAGGTAGCGTGGTCGGACCTCTGCTCTTCATCCTCTTCATTAATGACCTCCCCGAATATGTATCATCACAGTCTACGGTGCGCCTCTTTGCTGATGATTGCATCTTGTACAGAAAGGTCAAGACAGAGGAGGACACTAAACAGCTTCAGAGGGACCTGGATGCTCTTCAAGTATGGGAAGATGACTGGCTCATGCAATTTCACCCGCAAAAATGCCAAGTTATGCATGTTACCAATAAGAGGGTAGTTATCAAGAGTTCGACACCATATTGCATTCATGGAATACCCCTGGTGGAGACTGATAAAGCAAAATACCTTGGTGTAAACTTCCAGGAAAACCTTAAGTGGAATCACCATGTAGACAAAACAACTAAGTCTGCCAACTCAGTCAGCAGCTTCCTGCAGAGAAATATCAGGGACTGTCCTCTCAAGACGAAAGTGTTGTGCTACAAAGCATTTGTCCTTCCAGTACTGGAGTATGCTGCTGTGGTGTGGGACCCATTTACCCAGAGGAACATCTCAAAACTGGAAATGGTACAACGCCGTTACGCCCGCTTTGCTTTAGGAGACTTTCGACGTACCAGCAGTGTATCAGATATGCTAAAGCAACTCCAGTGGGCTACTCTTCAGGAAAGAAGGGCACAACAGCGAGCTAGCATGGTCTACTGCATCATCAACAAGCTTATTGACATCCCGGATGACCACTTCATTCCATCAACTGGACCATGTACACGTGGAAATCCTGATAAGTTACAAATTCCATATGCCAGAACACAAATATATCAAAAGACATTCTTTCCTGATGCTATCAGAATATGGAACTCACTCCCAGCAAAGATAGTTCACAGCACCTCCCTCGCATCTTTCAAGCAGGAGGTGCAGCAAAGGAGGCTTCGTTAAGGCCTCTTCTGTTTTTAGCCGCACATAGTTTTGTAGAGATTTTTACTCGCACTATTCATCTGGGCACTTGACAAGCACAAGTACGATAATATGCCAACGGCAGTCTGTACTTTACAGGAAGAAGAAGAAGATCCTTCCGTGACTTCTCCTTGAAGTTTTTTCTTAAAAATATGTATATTTTCTTGATCTTTAGTGAAGATTTCACGGAGATAAAATTTGGTCAGCGTAGATATCAATTTTCGCCTAAAGAGGGCGCGCGATTTATATTCATATCAAAGACACGACAAGGGAAAGATTAGAAACCTACACTATTTTACACGCAAATCGACGCAAGGCATTACGCGAAGTCCGTGAAGTGTCCAATCTTTTCATTGTATAGACTTTGGTATACCGTGACGTTCGTTAATACTGCTTGTACTGCTGGTTTCGTTCCAGGCATGTGTATTAAAAAAAAAAAAATTATATTAGTCATCGTTTTAAATTAATTGCAACAAAAGTGTTATCATCGCCAATAATAATCCTGAATTATGTTTTTGAAGGTATCTTATTTATTGGTGCCCATAATTAGTAAATTAATCATAAGAATTGCGCATTCAAAGAATTTAGACACAGTTATAAAATTACCGAGGAGCTGAATCAAGGTTGTGAAATTTATTAGCGCCACCAACGGGCTTCCTTGTATTTCCGTAGAAGAGACAAACGAAGTCACTTGCTAGGCCGAGGTAAGCGAAATTTGCTCTTTTTAAATGAAATGAGTTAAATTAAATATCATACCCCCGGTATGTATAATTTTGTTATGTATTACTATTGCTACTTACCGGAAAGAGCCCCGGTGCGTAGCGAGAAGGAGTTTCGGCAAATATTACTTCAGCAATGAAGCACTGTTTGCCGACTACTTCGAAATCTACGGTCAAACACGGTCCGGTGTGCGAGGTTCGTATAGACTGTAGGACTATAAGGCTATATATACGAACCTCGTATTAGTGTGAGTGCGCCCAGGCCAACCACCCAAGATCAAGACAGGCCCACACACACAGTCTCGAGTATTCGGGACTGAGAATGAGTGATGAAGCGGACGGGAAGGCTAGGGCTAGGCATGACGAATTACACTAAAAAAATACACCATGACAGCTAAGCAATATTGTATAAACATACATACCTTCACTTCTGGTTTATTCTCATCGTAAGTAAAAACTGAAATTTGCTTCTCAAGCTCTAACTCCGGCCAATAATTTGAGCTACTGTCGAGGATCCGAGGATCGAGACGCGATTGCGAACCGCCCATCTTTATTTTGGTTTCTAAGCACGGTAGTGCGCGCGCATCTTCATGCCCGGATCCGGGGATTCCCCAATTTCTATCTGTGTTGTGTCTGCTAAAAATTATAGTGAAGCTGCCTGCGATGTAGTGCAGCGAATGGAGTTTCATCTGAAATAGTTCACAATTCCCTGGTTTCACAGATAATGAAAGGGGTTCCGTCATGATACAGAAGCTCTTTTGTTCTTTATCATGACTCTTGTACTTTGGTGTCTTTAGATTCAGGCGCGGATAAGGGGGGGGGGGGGGAGTGCCGCGTAAATTTAGACAATTTATGTGTAGCATGTAGAATTATAAAATGAGCAATGACCTTTTTTTTTGGCTTATCAAAATTTTCAGGCAAATTCGCAACAGTTCCAGTCCGACTCAGGATACACGTCTAAAATTGTCAGAAAACGATCTTCATGCATCATAATTTTTTCTTTTTAGATTGTTCTTTGGGCCTGATGTTGCCATCATAAAATGATTAAAAGTGGCCCATGACTGACATGTAAAACCATAAGTAAATTAAAAGTACAAGGTTTTACATCAAGCTAATTAAATATGAATTAACACTATATTTAAATCTTAGATTATTCAGTTCTTTGAAATGAACCAAATGGTAGAATTTTCTGTGCCATCAAATATATCTAACAATCTTTACGGTTAACTTGCTTAGGAGCCATAGCAAAATCAAGTCCTTATGAAAGGACCTGGTGTTCATTCTCAGTCAAACTGACAACAATTTTGCTTGGATGCAATTGATCTATATTTTATAATGGTTTAATAAAATGAATTGAATGTAGGGCCTACATGTATACTAAATTTAAAATGCTATAATATTCTCACTTCCAGACTGTTTTTTCTCTATCCATCTTCCTCAAACATTGGCACTGGTTACAATTTTAGTTTCCTTCACCAAATCCTGTTTAGGGTATCTTTTTCTCATATTTTCCGGGTGCTCATGCAACAAAGAAAAAAGTGGCTGAAAGCATATAGGTGTAACATTTACAAAGAAAGCATGTGAAAACACATAAATAAGTTGAGGGGCAGTGCCGATATACATGTATTTTGATACGGGTGATAGGACTCTAGTCTAGGGGACCTAATTCTTTCTCAAGTGAACTGCAAGGATAATATAGAGTTACACAACTATACATGTGCCTCTCTTTTCATGCTATTCTTTCATCTCCTTCTTTTTCTTCTCATTTTCTTCAGTCTTCTTCTTTCTACATGTGCTTAAAGGAGAATGAAACTCTTGGAGCAAGTTAGCTTTTGTGAAAGCAGAAAAATCAAAGAATAAGATCAACAAAAGTTTGAGTAAAATAGGACTAGCAATAGAAGAGTTATGAGCATTTGAATGTCGAGATCACTAATGCTATGGAGATCATCCCATTGGCAATGCGACCAAGATCTATGATGTCACAGATGAACAACTCTCCCCTTTTGGACACTGAAAATATACCCCAAAACATCTTTTTGCTCATTCTAATCATATGACAAACGATTCATCAATGATATAATGTTGTGAAACCTCTGTACTTGTCCTCTCATAAAGAGAACACCTCACCTTGTGATAGACTCTATAAAAATTAGAATATAAGTGAAATGAGTACTAAAGTAATGAGGGAGTTGTACGTGTGTGACATCACAGATCTTGGTCGCATTGCCAATAGGAGGATCTACATGGCATTAGTGATCTCAATATTCAAATGCTCATAACTTTCTTATTATTCATTCAATCTTCCTCAAACTTTCAACAATATGTTTCTTTGATTTTTCTCTTTGATATGGATTCAGCTGGTTTCAAGGGTTTCATTCTCCTTTAAAAAATGAACAGGGTGGGGGTCACCCTGACTCACCCATCAAAATTCAAGTTTACACCATGCTAAGGGTAGGAGTTATACATGATATCAATAATACACTACTCAAAATGTAGTAAGAACAATTCAAACAGATTTAATATTTCAGAAATTACCATTCACCTCTCATTAAAAGTATTAACATAGGTCTGGGTATTGTATATCATCAGAAAATCAAAGTACAAGAGTACATTGTGACAGTAAGTATACATGTAAATATTTTATTAAGCAGAATAACAATGTTTACATGCCTTATGTACACATACATAATGATCTCAGCCCACATACCACAATGAATGATTTAAAAGCAAAGAAGAATACACATCATAAGTTATGATTATTAATAAAAACATATACATCATCACCCTTTCTACATGTAGGTATATGCAAATTTGTGGAATCTAATGAAAATGCATTTCAATTCAGTTCACCAAATTTCCCCATAGGATGTAATCATACTCAAGATTAATTTGAATAGGAAGAATACCAACAATATCATTTTCCTTCACATGCATTAGATCATTTCTTTTATTTACACAAATTCTTTGAGTATGACACACAATGCAGGTGATACAAAAGTTCGATGTTATAAAACAAACAGCTTGTAATTCACATTCAACTGGTAGGTTCATAACTTTCCTCATCAATTAATCAGATATGGGGAAACCACAAATAAACTTCCAATGTAAGATAATTTTTTAACAAAATGATTGATAGTAGTACAAAAGTCAATTGTCACAAAAATAAGCATTTAAGTTTGCAATTTCAGTATTCAACTTGGAGGTAAATTAAGGTCAAATCTCCTTCTCCATCCAACAGAATCATGGGGAAAAACCAAGACAACTTGGAGTATAAATGATAAATTACCATGAATAGAATTGAGCTGCAATGCATGTAAATAGCACAGTGAATAATCATCTGCCACAATTCAGTTTGAATTACACAATTGAAATTCACTCTCAACCGGCAAATATAATTCATATTTCTACAGTGCCAGTACACAGATCTTACTTTAAAAATCTCTATTAAAAAGAAAAACTACACACATTACATATACGTAGATGAGCTAGCATACTTAAAAAACGTCTTTCCAAATTATCCCCCAAATTGACAGTGAATTATTAAAACAAACCTTTGAACACAAAGGTTGTGGGTCTCAGGATGGGGGGGGGGGGGTATAGGAAGGGGGTTGTCATACATGTACCTTGTAGCATCAGACAATTTTCAATCTTTAAAAATTATGAGGTAACTTGCAATGTATTATGATATTTTTACACACTATATTAATATGACATGATGTAAATCTCTGGTGGATTTGATTAACAATCAGGTAAATGTACCAAGCATGATATTTCCAAATGATAAAAATGTAATTTCAAATAAAGTTTAACAAAAAATCTTACATGTCTTAAATAAAATGACAATCAGGTATGATTACATTCAACAATGATGAAAATGAAATAAAAATAAAATATATACCTGCCTTTTTAAAACAATTTGCTTGCCAAAAATGATGTTGTAAATTGTGAAAATCATATATGGATTAGAAGTATAGTACAGTCTGTAATATGAACACAAAGAATTTAGTGCTGTTAACAGTAGGCCTAATTTAGTACTTAATGTATGTATAGCAGCCCTATATGGCATATTTTTCCTCTTAAAGTTTATTATACATGTATATCAAATGTTGGTATCTAGGGATCATCTACATGTGTATGTATACCATGTACAGATTATTAATTTTCAAATTCATTCATAGATCAAATGAGCAACTATCTCATATAAACACATGTATGTTTTTGTTTGAAACATACAGTCTAACTGCTACAATTGAATGAAAAAATAAACAAAAATAATGGACCCTAATAATTTGCTATTTTCTTAATTTTTTGATAAAAACACTTTCAAGCATGCAAGGGGACATTTCAATATAAATGTTCATATATATACAATATGCAATGTACACAAATGTTTTACCAAGAAAAGAGTTTGGAATACCTGTTTTTTTAATAATAACATTAGAGGGTGCTATATCACAATAATGGTCATGGCTTAAAACCTACCTTAAATTAATCTCAGGCAATGACCTTGGATGGGCATTGTTGGCCACAATGCCTATTTTGCTGGCCAATTGATGTATTTTGTCCCCTTTTTTCTATTTTCCTACATTGATGTGAAATACAAATGTGCCCTTTTGAAAATTGGCCTTGCCCTAAAAACATAGAAATTTGAGGCCTGAATGGTCAACTTCAAAATTTCACAAGAAATCAGTTAATGACAATATTAAAGTCCACTCCACATACTATATACACTTTTGTAAGATTTAAAAATTAGAATGATAGTCAAATAGAGCAATTCACTTACTAGAACTTGTAAACACAAGAAACAAAACAAAAAATTTCCACATTTGGCATTGGCAAGCTTAGAAATAAAATCAAAGTACTGAAGATTCAGAATGGAAATACACATAGGAATGAATTAACAATAAATGACTATGTTGCACAGTCCATAGTTACTAGAACACAGCTTGTAACAGACAGGAATCAAAGTCTTTTCTGGGGATTAAAAATTTCTGACATTTGACTACCATTTCAATACTCCAGACACTTACATGTATACTACGAAAGTATACCTAACATAGTTTAGCGGAACAACCGATGGTACAGAGACTCAAGCTTTTGTTCCAACTTCTAAGCATAGAACTTTTTGATTTGCTAGGTGAGTGCAAAGAGTTTGCTTTAGCTGGTGGCAATACACAGCATTTGCCAGTACACTGTCCACTTCCTGTTATCTAGGGGATCCCTGTTGATGTCACAAATAATTGATATGTCAGGCAACATCAGTGGACTTTTTGGGTATGCTCAGTGTGTTGCTTCGCTCAACTTTGTTTGTATGCCATGAACACAAAACAGACTATTATGACATTCTTACATAGTCGTCCACTAGTGAACATGCAAATTGAAATGTCTCTACAAATGACATCAGTGGGAGTCCTTTCATTTCAAATCCTCATCATAGAATTAAAAAATGGAGAATGCAAGAAAAGTCACTGTCAATAATGCACAGCACCTCAAGGGATTCCTGCTCAGACTAGGGAACTTTGTGTGGCTCCATACACAATGTAAACTTGAATCAGGGAACATGAACATTGATTTCAACCATTCCCTCTACTGTTATCATTATGTACATGTAGGATGACAGTACAATTGTCCATATACCTATTAAGACTTTCATATATTTGGTATCATTAAGCAAGAAACATATTCATGTAGACCTAATTTAAAGCTGCTTTGGTTTACCTAAAAATTCTTGCAATGAAAGATCATTTTGAATGATCATCACACAAATAATTAGCAGCAAGGAAGCTCATTTTAAATGACCTTGCAAGATGTCTTTTTTATTCAACTATAAACCTCAACAATCGATCCAATCCTAGATCTACATAGAGGACAGATCCGCATATATATGTCATCATTACTGACTATCCTGTCTGCACAGGGTACGCAGACACACAGGTGACGACATGGCATGAAGAGTGTATTCTTTACTGCATCCAGACATACCACACATGCTTGTCTTTCCTGTTCCTCGCTTAATCTGTTCTTAAGTTTACTCACAAGATATTCAACCGAGCCACTTCCTTCAGCGGGCTCACCTGACGGTGTGAATGGTCGTGATCGAAATGAGTATGGTGTGTGGTGGGTCGATCGGCTTGGACCAGGCTGGTCTCCTACACCTCCTACTTCACCTGCTGGTACATCCTGGTCCATGCCATCATCTCCATTCTCTTCTCCTTCATTAAGAACATCAAGGTCACCTTGCTGCTGATCTTCAGGAAGGACATCCTGGTGAAGATGACCTTCAGGTCTCAAGGGTTCTCTGTTGACATTGCGTGATCTAGAAGTTGTGAAGTTATTCACTAGCCGAGTGAGATCCTGGATGATGTGTTGGATATTTCTCTCGTGTTGTCCGTTCATATTGATAGTAACCCACACCAGGGTTACACAGAGAGCTAGAGCCAAGAGGGCGCCCCAATTCTTTCCAACAAACAAATTAAGTGACGAGTATCCTTCCGCAGCACTATCAAAACAGTCAATCAAAGCTTGGCCAACATAGTCTATCGCATTGATAAAGAATGTGGATATTTCTTTGAAAGCGTTCACGATATCATAAAAAACATTCATAATGATGCTGATGCTTGAATACAATAACTCGATCACTACTTCAAAAATTCCAATAACAAAATCTTCTATAGCCTTCAACATGCTCATAAAGATATACAGTCCATCAATCATATTTTGGGTGCAAGCATTTACAAATGAAATAGGGTAGGCTACTCCAGTGATGAAGAACTCATAGATTAGGCTGCAGACACCGTGCACAAATTCTCTGGTATCACTTCCAACACTGTGCATGAGCTGTACAGTGTTTCCTTTAGCTTCTTTCATATGACTGTAGGTAGATCCAATCAGTGAAGTGAAAAGTTCAGCAAACAGGGTAAACTGGAAGACGACTAGATTTAAAAACTGAGTCCAAACACTCATGAATGCTAACAGTAGATTCTTAACGATGTTTCCCAGCAACTCCCCAGTGTACACAAGAGCTTCCCAGGACCATGACATACAACCTTGAATTGCATTGCTCATCAGGTTCTGGACTAGATCAATCAGGTACTTTCCCATGTGGTAACTCCAGACCGGTAACTCGGCAAGGAACTCAATGCTGAACACAAAAGCTTTGGCAGTATACAGCACAGTTTGTATTAACAGTGCCCATAGTTGAATGATGCATCTATATAGACTCGTCACAAGCTGGTAGTTGAAATTGATGATGAACACAATCCCATAGAATATTTGTGTGCAACCCCATAGAAGGTTGTCAATGTATGACAACAGGATGGAGAAAGAGTTAGCCATCTTGATTCTTGAGTCAGTATTCACTCAGCATCTCATTCATTCACAAACCTATCTTCATAGCTTCATGACCTGCAAAACATAAAGAGAAAATACATAAAAAATTGTTTCAACTTGGCAGACTATAGGGGAGGGTGGGGTAAATAAGGCCACCTATTAGTTTTTAGCTCACTGCTCAAGAATGGTATGGTAAAATGGATTACTGTTTGAGCATAGATAATGTCTCACAGCCAAGTGCACATGGCCAGAGGGAGCAAAAACGCAGCAGCACCTCAAAATCAAAATTTTGAAAGTAGCATTGCCACTTTAGACTGAGATGCAAGTAAACTACCCAGTAATGTGTATTAACTTTTATCTTAGTTTACTTTCTTAAGGTATTATTGAGCATGCCAGAACTGTAGTAAATTTCACCACTTTCCCTTTTTTTTTTCTGACACGATGCCTGTGAACTAAAGATGTCCGACAGGGCAAATGAGGCCACCCAGATGAATACATAATTAAAATTCTATGGACTATGGTTACATCTAAATGCAGTGTAGACATCACCACATTTGAGTATGCGTCCACTACCAATAAAACACATTCATAGAAACACATTACTAGTTCTGTGACAGTAGAAAACACAATCCAAAGTTTTTTCTTCATAATATTAGATAGGATTAATAAATTAATCCTCAAATGGGGGTGTTTTAGTAAAGTGATTGTATTTGTATCAAAGTCAAACCAACTGAACTAATTTTAATTTTGAATAGTACAACAACATAATTTCATTAAAAAAAGGGTCAGGCGGCCTCATTTGCCTCATTGCGGTGGGGCAAATAAGACCACCCAGCGCTGGCTGGCCTGACAAAAATATTGGCATTATCCTGGTTTAAGTCATCACTTCATTCACTGCCGTTCATTTCGTCAGCGGCGGTGACTTCTTTCCTCTCCCATTGACTTTGTACACAACGAGCGCACATACACTGACACACACAAGAAGAGAGGTGACTTATTTCAGGATAAGCCCAAAATATTTATGGCTTATTAATATGCAAATTAGACGGATTAAATCTAACATTTCTAATTAATACAGGTGCGAAACTACAATGACGCTAACCCAGGGAGCTCCCTGAAGTATGGAAGCTGGCGTCATCGTAACCCAGGGAGCTCCCTGGGTTACGATGACGCCAGCTTCCATACTTAGTCTTGAGGACTCTATGATGTTTTTTTAAATATTTTGACATACTTCTTCATCATGGAGTCTTGACACTCTTTTCATAGACGCATAAGAGACTGACCAAAACAAAGATAGAAATCCATCTTTTAAAGTAAAAATCACGTAAATGGTGGTGATGTTATTTATTTTTACACCTTCCTTCCTACGCCTAATGCGTATGAAGGTTTAAAAAATTGGTTGATAAAAATGTAAAAAATGGAAGGTTTCTTACCAGACCAATCTCATGCAGATCCCTTGATTCGTTTGTCAACAAAGCAAATACAATGGCCCGAATTCACAAAGGTGGATTCTGCAAAATCCACGGACGAATCCACGGATTTTGCAAGATCCACAGTCCACTGATTCGCTTTTGTGATTCACAAAGGTGGACTCGACCGAATCCACGGATTCGACCAAGCCTATTACGTCACGATTTCGAGTCAACTGTTTGGGGTGGTCTGAACAGTGGACTCCACAGAATCCGTGGATTTTAGGCGTAATTGGCCAATCACAGCGCAGCATTTGGGTACATTTTATGCAGACGATCGCTGGGCGGCAATTTTGCAGCTAAAAAAGTGGAACACTGGACGTGAAAGCACCGTGATATAAAATACTTGCTGGACCGAGCTCCGAGAAAATTGTGAGTAATTTGACATTTTGTTTTGATGAGCAATATTTTTCGTAACTTTTTATGCATTGATTTGTGAAGTAATGTACGAATTTATGTCATAAAATGCATGTATCTTAGGTGCGGTCATGAGAGTCGAGTGAGTGAATAATTCTCCTGCGGAAATGGTTTTGCGTAGCCCCATAAGTGCATTTCTGTGTTGGTCTTTCGCGAGCTCTGTGACACTGCTAGAGGGGGTCCGGACAGCCCGACCACCGGACAGCCCGACCCCGGTGGTCGGGCTGTCCCGGAACCTGCTAGAGTTCCGTTACGGACCCGTCGGCCGTCAGACGATTAGACCCTTGACTTGTTCCCTTTTTCTCTCAGTTCTTCCGAAATTTCTGATTCCTCCTGACCCTGTCGCTGGATTTTCTTAGATCTACATGGTCTATCCTACTCTAGCCTGAACTTAGGCTCCTGATCCTGGAGAATAAAAATCAGTCTAGGCCTAGGCCTACTCTAAATAATCTAGACAGCTGTCAGCCGTCTGTCAGTGTCAGTCATGTCTGTTTCGAGGATTTTTTTAACATTTTAAATTCTTTTTTTTAATGTTTCCTCGTACACAGACGGTTCATTATTGTGCAGCCACCATACTGGGGATTGACAATGAAAAATCTCCCCGACGTGCTCACCGATCTTTGTCTTTAATTTTTTTTTATTTCATAAAAATATAAATTATAACATGTCATAGGCCTAGGGCTAGGCCTACTAAAAAGTTAGGCCTAGGCCTAACTAATACTATTATAAAAGATTATTCCGTTTTGGCCTGAATTTCATGCACGGTTTGCATCAACACGGGGAAAATAAACTTGAAAGTTGAAAGAAAGGGGGAAAAACAGTGACTTACTTCGTCTTCGGCTGTCGTGCGACTTCACTTCACGGTTTTATCCGAACTTAACAACAACAACAACTTAAGTTAAATACATAAACATATGGCTGTTGAGTCCCCTGTACTAGCCAGGCGGCTGATGTGTGCTTACTCTCAATGAAGCCAGGTAATAGGTATTCCTTCCCATTCATCTGTGTGTACCGCCAAAAAACCTGAAACTTTCGCCCCCGAGATTTCTAATTTCCTTCTAAAAGATCTAGCCCTAAATCATGTACATGGGATACAACTTCATTTCCGACATTTCTACGCCATCGATTTTTTTTAAAACAAGAATTCATTTTAAAAAATGAGAAAAATATTATGAAAAGACGGAAGAGACTTGCCCGATGTTTACGCCGCCATCTTGTTTCCTATTGTTCTTCGCCAACTTTCCACTTAATAGAGGTCCTCACCAAAAATATGCCTGTGACTTAAAAAATATAATTCCTTAGTCTAGAGATCTAGATCTGGGGTGGTATTCTGAGATCCATTTTATCTCAGATAAAATAAAATATTTTATCTCCGTTAAAATCAGTGAGATAAAATACCCTTAAAATCTCTCAAAATTGGTTTTCTGAGTACAATTTTATCTTCATTTTATAAGAAACACCTACTTTTTAATCAATATCCAATTAGAAACGCGCTTTTATAGCTCTCTTGTGTCACTCAACCAATTGAAATCCATTCCGCGAGGAGGTGTGGCAAAGGAGTGAGATTGCGTCAATTTATTGACTTCAAATACGCTTACACTATACGCTTACGCGTCTTTATAGAGATTTCTTTTTGACAAAAAGGACAATACTCTCATCTTTTTTCGAAGTCTATATCCCATCTTTTCAAGCATCATTTCAAAGACAATATTAGTCAAGACAAGCCTTATGAAATACTTTCTGATTGTACAGGAATAACGTTAAGCTGGTATTCTCAATAAATATTTAATTTTTCTTCATTTTCGCGTCAATATTTGGGGTTAATTCACCTAGAAATATTGGTGAAATCAACGTCGCGGAGATAAAATAGCCCCTACCCTCTTTTAAGTTTTTTTTTTTTTTTTCAAAGTAACTTGGGCGCAAGCACATCATGCGCGTTGCAATACCCAGATACGTGATGGGTATGTCTACGCAGCCACTGCTCTGTATTGCGTATCGTCATAGATACGCAAGATAAAATTATTCGCAAGATAAAATTTCAAATTTTAACTGAGAGATAAAATGTCATCTCAGAATACCAATTTCATTTTAAGAGATAAAATAAAATATTTTAAAGATAAAATGACCTCAAAATACCGCCCCTGGACTATATGGAACTGAATATTTTTTTTTAATTTGCTAATTGTCTGTGATTATGAAACTTGTGACATTAATGAAAATAAATGTTAAGAGAGTGCTTGGTGATAATTTATGAGGACAATGCACACACCTTTTCAAAGCTAGAGATGGAACAATGACAACTTGGCCGAAATGACAAACATTGTAAACGAATGGTCAGTGGTCTAAAAATAATAAATGTTACAGTCTATACATGCAAAATTGCTCTTTAGAACTTCATAAAATCATTTTATCCTAATTAAGAAAGAAGTATGGATAAACAGATCTACATGTACATGTATGCAATGGCTTATGATGGCAGTCTGTGTTTATGGAGAGGGTATGAGGGGGGGGGGGGGGTAAGTAGGGAGTTTTTTCTCGGAAGGCTGTGCTGAGACCTGTATAAGATGTTGTTTTTTATTTGTATTTGTGCATAAGTTTTTTTTTGGGGGGGGGGGGTCTAGTCTAGAATTACCGGTATGTGCAAATTCTAAATCACGTAAATGCTCAGCAAACCAAACAGAGTGTTGATTGCTAACATGTATGTATGATGAATTTTCTTTAAATACATTTCCTCTATTTTTCTTGAATTTCTAGTTTTCCACGCCAATGTCAACCCCCTTTTCCAATATTATTTATCGTGAATGACATATTTGTTGAGTCTAAAATTGACATTGGGTCTGAAATTAACATATTTGTTTATGTTGGTTCATGAAAGAATCGATCTGACATGCAGACTATAGATAGACCTATGTATTTCTTTAGCTATGATTTGATTGCCTATTGTCAATATGTATCATTCTGTACAGTCTCTAGCCAGTGTGATCACAGTGACGTTATTAGAGCTACCAGTCTACCACCAGCCAGAGTAATACTGTTACTTGCCAGCGAATAGTTTCTCAGAACGGGTGGAGTACGCTGTTGATATCATTCTCCCATTGAAGGTAACACTCGTCCTTGTCCCAATAACTTGTGATTGATCTGTAGGATTGAATTTTATCATTGATTGCACATCATAGAAATCAGAAGCATAAGAAATTAAATTTGGGAGAGCAGTCACATGTATTTTTAGCAAAGGAAAAAAAATGGGCCTTTTCAGAGATAAAATAGGGGACGTCCTTACAGAGATACAGTAAAATGAGTAAGACAATTTTCAGAATACAGATTTGAGAGAAGTTTGGCAAACTGTTATCTCAATGAGTTAATAGATAAATACTGAACCTCATTCTAGTCTCATGCTCATCTAATATGTATTTTCTTTGCCATTGAAACTTTACCCTCTGTCATTTTCATTTTCTATGCAGAACAAATACTGGTATGGCAGAAAATCACCGTGCTCATTTGATGCACCTTGATCGCGTCGACAGGGTCAGAGAGGTAAGCTTTTGTTTCTATTGAAAAACATACTGATGCAGTGCTTATCACAAAATATTTCCTTTTTTTATAACTGTCAAAATTGTTTCTAAATGTGGAGGAGATATTTGTTGAAGCACTAGTGATGAAACCAACATGGCAAATATTCGTTCCTACTTGCACAAGCAGTGACAATTTTCCTCCAAGGTATAAAAAATGGATTGAGCCAAAATGAACGAAAGTACGGCAATTAAAGCACCAGATTACTTGAAACGTGACTTGATGTATGCAAATTGCAATGTATGTATTAGTAAAAAAATTAGGAAAAGAAAAACAAACTTAATCCTAAATAGACATGGCTATTTCCATATGATACCTAAGAAGACTAGGAGGGGGGGGGTGGCTAAATGTTTACAAACCTTGCCTATTGTTCAGGGAATCTTGAATTACCACTTTTTTCATGTTTACTCTAAATAATTTTTCCATGTACACACAGATAGCCAATAGGCCCAGACCTCAAAGGGGATTACAAGACAGAATGAATCCTTTTGAGTTGTACGTGGATGAAGCCTTTCGAATGCGGTATCGCTTGTCAAAAGAGACTGCGCTCCATCTCATCAACATGCTTGAGGGTGATCTGAGGAGGAATACAGAACGTAATGAACCACTACCTGTTTTTTTGCAGGTTCTGACAACTTTGCGATTTTATGCAGTTGGTGAGTTCATATTATCCACCAAATATGTATGATATTGGATGCGCTTGAGGGGTATATCATACATGTATATATTGCATTCATCAGTCTCTGATTATTGCACTAGTCTATGACTCAATGCTGGTGAAAATAATTTGTTTAATAAACCACAAAAGATGTCATTGTTATTTTCATTATACATCCACACAACTTTCCATGACATTACTTAAATTTATAAATGTCAACAAGAGAGAGAGAGAGAGAGAAGTGGCATAGCCCCCCCAAGATCCCCCTTTCATCTGTACACCAGTGCATGAATTTAGGTTACATTAAAGCAACTCATTACATTACTAGTAACTGGTGTAAAAGTTTTTGTGCAAAGTAATCCATTTATAATAATATTGATTAGCTAATGTAGACAGAACCCTAGTTAACACTGATATCAGAATTGTCTAAAAACCTTTAATCAACAACATCAAACTAAATATGTAATATTCTGTCCCCCCCCCCCCCCTCTTGAAACGAAAAAAAAAATTGAATTTCTGGATGTTTGACCATAATTCAAGTAATCATTGTCATTACAAGGATCGGTGTAACAAATGCATTTGCGTATTGATTTTTCTAACACCAAACACCATGTTTCACTACGCTCAATATGTTTCATCCCATTATATTTTTCAATATTCATTTGTTATTTTCTTTATCTATGTTCTATTTATAATTGTTTTGGTTTTATTAGGAAAATTATCCAGTTCAAATTTTATACATTAGAATTTCTTTTTCTAATTCAGGTTCATTCCAGAGGATGCATGGGGACGAAGCATCAATGTCCCAATCATCTGTTTGCAGAGTCATCAGAGATGTTTCTGAGGCTATTGCAAGAAGGAAGAGAGAATTCATAAGATTTCCAACTATGAGAGAAGAGGTTGAATCTACCCAGCAGAGATTCTACGAGTACTGCGGGTTTCCTGGCGTCATAGGTGCCATCGATGGGACTCATGTATACATTAGGAGTCCTGGTGGGGAACAAGCCCTGTACTTTCTTAACCGGAAGAACAGGTATTCCATCAATGTGCAGGTTAGATTGCATTTTTAATATATTACCGGTACTTATCTTCATAAACGTATACTCTGTTATGCCAGTCTGAAGTTTTGGTAAAGGGTCGATAATGTGACTTGTACTCCTATCATAATTCCAATGTCACTAAAGTATAATAGCGGTCATTGATTTCTTTTTTAAACATTGAAATTTAGATTGTTTTATTTAGCACCCTCTCTTTGTAATGTACTGTATTTTTCTTATTTTTCCTTTAAATATGCTCTTGAGCATTTTCATTAGAAATTTATTTATTTAGATATTAATTAGATGCTACAGTCTAAGAATTTATTTTCAGGTACTTTTGATATACTTTGATATTGATTTTCATTTATATGTTTCTCATAAAATGTTTTTCCCCTTTAATTGATTTGTTTTATTTTAAGAAGTTAGCATATATATTAATATGAAAAGATGATGAAGAAGGTGTTAAGAAGATGAAAAGAAGATGATGAACGAATTCAATTTATCATGTGTTTTTTTCTTTCTCCTATTGATGTTTCTCTGTGTACCATGATTAGGTTGTTTGTGATAATGCTGGAAAGATAACAAGTATCGTGGCAAGGTGGCCTGGCAGCACTCATGATTCACGGATTTTCAATGAGAGTGCACTGAAATTGCAGCTAGAGGCAAGAGCAGATGGTTCTGGGTTGTTGCTTGGAGATAGTGGGTATGTCGATTAAAAAAAAAATGTAACCAACTACATGTACTTAAAAAAACCTTCACTTGCTTCCCGTAAAACAATGCATGAAATATAAAATACTGCTTCTAACAATTTGGATGAAATTTTCAGTGTCATGCTTAATGGATTTTTCTCTTTTTAGTCAAATCAAATTTTTGTTGGGATGGACTTGTCCTTTGATATAATGGGCATAAAAATACACCTCTGTACACATCACAGAGTCCTTCATTTATTATGATTTTTTTAGAAAGTAAAGCAATGACAGAAAAGAAATGTCAGTATTGGATATTCAAAATTTACATATCAATATGATCTGTATGAAATGAATGAATCCCTTGAAGTTATATATCATGTAAATAATAAGCAATACAAAAATGTTAAGTAATTAATGATATGGGCAAAGAGGAAAAAATTATGGATGTTTGAAATAAAGTATATTGGGGGTTGTAAAATGTCAAAGATTTTCACTCATAATATGTTAGCAATTTTTCTACTTCACTTAATGCCATTTATGGAATCCTCATGAAATTTTCTTCTGAAAAAATATAGTTTTGTAAGGATAGGATAATTTTTATTTAAGTTATGACCATTTGATTACCGATAGGTGCACTATTCAATTGTGACATAACACAAATGGGGTGAGTTCAAGATGCGTGGCCTTATATATTTGTATGTCAAAGTAATTTTTAAATTTCATGAATTATAACTGCTACATAGCTAGGGGGAGGGGTGGTGGAGTGGCTGCTCCTCCCCATGATTTTTCAAATAGTAAACTAAAACTAAGGGTGATGAAAGGAAGAAGAAATATGCATTTCAGTTTCAAAATGGATATAGACCACACACAAAATTAACGAAAATAACATGTAACTTTGATTTACAGAACATGTTTCAAGATAATCAAACCTTAACCATGATAATTATAAACAAATTCATTGACATTTTATATACTTTGGATATTATGGGGTTTTTTGAATATTTATTTTAGGTCTTTTTGTCATCTTGAAAATGCAACAGAATACTTACAGAAGTCCTTTGCATTTTTATTTGGCAAGTTTTGTTCAATATTATCTATGTTCACTTATTATTTTGTTTCTTTCTCATTATTTTGCAGGTACGCGTGCCTCCCCTTTTTGATGACTCCCCTCCAAAACCCTCTCCAACGGCCAGAGATGCGCTACAATCATGCCCACAAGAGAGGCCGCTGTGTTATTGAGCGCACCTTTGGCCGTTGGAAGAGGAGATTCCCTTGCCTCAATGATTTGCGTGTGAAGGTGGACACTGCATTCATAGTTATAGTGGCATGCTCGGTCCTTTGGAATATATCTTTGGAGTGGCGCGAGGAAGAATTTCAAGGACCTGAGCCTGATAATGATATGCCACTGGATCACCTTCCTCCTGGCCACCGCGATGCAGTCGCTGGTAGGCTCAGGAGAGAACAGATCATTGAGGATCACTTCACCCGCTAATCCAGGTAACCACTCAGAACAATCTGCTCAAGCCCTTGCTGTTTTTTCAGTCACTTCAGAGAAAATCTGTGAATGCTGATGCTGTCAAGGTACTTGTTATCATTCCAGCAAACAAGAGTTTTATGCAACTACATTTATATTTTTAATTATGTTCTTAAATACATGAAAAAGCTGTGAGCATCAGAATCAGCAGCCGAGCCTAACCGGGGTAATAGAGAGCACCTAACAAGATAATAATACCCTAAATTAAATCTCAGATGAAATATAATACAATGAAGATGGCCAGTTTACAAATCCTCGGTTGTCATTTTATTGAATTCTTTTTGAACCATCTTGACATCATAACCGCAGCTGAAATTTATGTTTTAAAAGATCATATACATTCTGTAATATTTTATACCTCTGCCATTACGTCCTAGTAAAAGCTACTACTGTCATTACTAGCCACTTAAGAATTACAACATTATTAGAGAATTATTGATTTTCTATTCAATAGCATTTCATGCAAGCTGTCACAGTTCTATTATATCAGTTACTCTATGGCAAAATTTACATATTCTTGTGCTGTTTTAAAATTATTTTACACAAGTTAAAATTTTCATTCAATTGAAATTATTTCTCAATTTGGGATGTGACAAGTTATAGAAAAATATTCAGAAAATCTTTATTTTGGAGTTATTGTTGAGTGTAGTCAGGATGGTTAATTACTTAAAAAAAATATTTGTACTACCAGTGAATGTAACTAAGGATGTAAGGTTAGCTGCATGAAACTCTTTTTTGCAATCAACTATTACACTTGATTGGAATGGTTTCCCATCACTCACTCCTAATGTAAACAGTTTCCATCGATGCACCCAGCACATCAGGTTACCTGCATTACTCTTAGAATTCTTTGTTAAGTAGCTTCAACTTCTTCACTCAATGTTGGAAAACTTCTGGATTCGATCTTCCTTCTTGTGTTGGGATTAAAAGGGATACTCCAGGCTGAAAACAGTATGATTTGAACAGATAAAGTAAAATCAGACAAACAAAACACTGGAAATTTCATTAAATTTGGACAACAAATAAAGTTATGACATTTTAAACGTTTTTGCAAAATGTTGTCAAACTTTAAAATTCAATAACTTATTTTGTTTTATCAGATTTTGATAAAACTTTCAGAGTTTTGCTCTGTTAATTTTTACTCTTATTTCTTTAAATATAATTATTTTTGGCCTGCAGTATCGCTTGAACCATCCCTGATGACTCTTAACAACAAATGATTGGAACGTTAATGCCATGTCTCCATTGCAAGTACCTCTTTGTAATTTACTCCTGTTTACCTTGTTTTTTATTATTGTTCACTGTGTTCCTTCTCATTTCAACAAGCATGTTGATGAAGTCAATTGCTTCATCCCGTACAATTCAAATGGATTCTAATTTCTGTCTTAAAATATTTTTGATAAAAAGAATCATTCTGTAAATTGTGGTATTAACTGGAAAATTTGTAAGCTTCATGATCCCACATTCCCATTTTCATTAATTCAGAAAGTACTCATCTTTTATTGATGAATGTGTTTTTTGCCGTGTGAATCTTTTTGCTGCAGACTCTATAAAAAAAAGGACTAAAAAAAATCACTTCCTGGTATTATATATGTGAAATGCCACTTTATATGTTATTGATGAGAAAATTGAGACAATTCTTTATATCATTTCAAGAGAATAAATCACTTATTGCATTATGAAACAGATTAATTGTGAATGCTGGTAAGAAGTGTCCTGTGAAATTACAGCACTCTTTGAGACTCTGCTGCAGGCAATACTGTTCTTGTTTTGTATTTAGAAATAATGTCAACTCTTTTTATGCCCCAATTGCAGAAGTTGGTTTCCAATGATTTCTTTTTTCTGTCAACAACAATAATCTCTGATAATGCATCTACTGGGCCTACAGTTAATGAATGGATAAATATTGTGCAATGTGTATGTTATTGTTGCCATACAATGAAAGAATGATACAGAACAATATTAAATTGAGTGATTGCAATTTCAGGAAATGCAGTTTATTTGCAAACTATCCATTCATTTACTTCTCTCATCAAATTGAATTGATGGCCTTTCCATTGTCGGATATATACATGTAAGGCATTGGAATATGAATTGAAAGAAACATATCACATGTGTTTTATTTCAATGAACATTATAATTCTAATGGCACATGGTGTAAATATTACTGTGATTTATATACATTTTTATTGAATATATCACAGCATATATTCATTTTTCAAGAAACATAGCGTTTATTTATTGATATCTTATATTTCTACGTCTAACATCCCAACAACTGACATTGTCGTGGTCCAATTCTTAGATATTAAGAAGACTGGTTTTAAGTGAGTCTTTCGATACTTGTGTTTGATATATGAACATATATACAAAATCTTATAATTCCATTGTATTTCTTTAAGTTAGAGAAGTGTGAAAATCATTCAGACAAAGACCAGATCCTTCTAACTAGGTTTACTTTAAAAAATAAATACTCACTTTCTTACTGTCATGCTCTTCGTGTATTTTTCAATTGATAATGCCGAAGTCATATATCAATATTCAATAAATACTTAATCATCATAGAGAGTGAAGAATATATGTACATTAATAACATAAATATGAAATATAATTACCCATATCTGACATCTGAGCTGGACATTTTAAACTTTATTGCCCTAGTTTTCATGAATATTGATAATGAGTCAGGTACTGTATACTATATTTGTTTTTCTCAGTCTTTCTAGTACATTGTCATCCATTACAACATAATTCCTAATTTATGAATAGATAATGTCTATATACAGTTTTTATGATATAAATATTCAAATGAATTCTCCCAACCACATCAGCAAATCAAGAACTTCTGTAATTTCTTTAGCTATAAGTATTTGATATAATCTGCAGTACTGTTTATATAATATATATTATTGGATATTATAATTTTAATTAAATTCAATTATTAACAGAATATGTGTACATGCATGGATAGACCATAATTGATGATTTCAATTCTTAATCCTCGGAATTAGGGTAGCCAAGGGCTTCTCTGTTCTTTGCTGCTTCAGTACATTTCTGTAAAGAAAAAATGTCCATCTTGATGGCATGTTCAGCATTGGCAATTTTCATTTTATTTTCATATTCAGCGTTGATCAACTTCATTTTGATTTCGTGCTCTTTGAGCATAAGCCTCATTCTGAGCTCGTGCTCTTTTTTGTCCAGCTCTAGAATGGCTTCCTCTGTTGTCACACGAGCTCTCTTGGTGCCTTGGCGACGATTTTCCAAGTTCCTCTTTCGAGGTGATGCATTGCTGTTAAAAATTATTGACCAAAATAAAAAATTTATTTAATTAAGATTTAATGGTATTCCATGATAGTATGATGTATTTGAATTTCAACAAATTAGTTTTTACATGCATATCACTTGACTTGCAGAAAAATAGTTTTAACAGTCATAATCTATTTAATCATAGTTAAATAATAATGTAAATTGTGGTTATTAATGGGTGGAAAATGTGACAAAATAATATATTAAATTGTTGTCTGTTATCAAATTGAATTGATTTTGCTTTGAATTATTTCAGGTATTATTTCCATTGATAAGAGTGATCATGGTCTTTCAAGCTCGTCAGGGGGGGGGGGGCAAATAAGGTCTTTCAAGCTCATCAGGGGGGGGGGGGGGCAGGGATACGTCCTTTGCATGGGTTGTGGCTCGTCAGGGGGCAGACTGCCCCCCCCCCCCCCCAAATTCAAAATTATTTGAAATATTCAGAGATAATAGAATTATAAGAGTAGGTTGGCAAAAAGGACATGAATAAAGCATAATTTTCAAAATTCTAAATCATTCTACATTTTAATCTTAAAAAAATATATATGTATTGTGATGGACAACTTTACATTGCGCTGTAATACAGAGAACTTTTATCCACTTGATTTCATTGCTTTGCCTGATTTTTCTTTGGAAGTTTAAAACATGGATTGATATTTAATGGCAACCTTTGCAAAGTAGAAACATGAGCAATAATTACCATGTAGAGGAAAGGGACGGTGCGAATGGTCTTCCAACGCTTGAAGACTGATTGCTGTAGAAGAGAAGCAAAAGGATGGTTACCCTCAAAAGAAATTTGAACATGTTGATAATACATTTATATAAGAAGTTCCTTTGTCCTTATGAATGACATTGCAAATGGCAAATGATACTTCTTTCCACTCTTAATTTTAATTATCTTATCTTCATTTATATATAGGCCTATGTTTCAATGATAAATGACCACAGAAATACTTCTCTGAAATAACCTCCATTCTACCAATTATCATTCCTGTTTATTACCAGTTTAAGTTTCATCTCTCCTATTGATGGTCAAAGTAGCCCACCAAAGATAGAAATGACAAAAATATGCATGCTTTATCAACAAATTAGGTTGATAATATTTGCAATTTAATACCTTGTTTTGGGGAAGTCATCTGTTTCGTCTCCTGGCTTATCACATTCATTAACGACTTCTTTTGACAATGATGCTGATCTGTAACGAAGCAAAGTATAATATGACATCCAGTGGCGAGTTATTGTTTTCTTTTGTGACATATGCTTCTTTTTCATGACTACTTAAAGTGATTGCCCCATTTTAAGGTATTAATGTAAATCATTTCCCGTCCATGCTTACGTTCGCATTAGTGGATTAGTGAGATATGTCTGCTCTTAATGAATTCCTAAAATCAGTCCTTAAAATGTCCCCTTTTCTCAGTATACCTGGCAAATGAGCGCGTTTCAAAAAATTTTAGACTCCATATAAAAATCATAGATATCAATTGTTTGTTTGTTTCGAAATGGAGGCCGGAGCATGGGGAATAAACAATCTAAGCAATCCCTGGGGAAAAACACAATTATATATATTGAATAATTACATTCATGAATAAATACAGATAATTGAAACAATTATAATATTTTATGTGGTATTTACCTAGGACAAGAGAGAAATGAAGATGATGCATATGGTCGAGAACTGCTGGAAGGATGGTTGCTGTAATGAAGAAACAAGATATACCAATACATAATACATAGGTCAGGCCAAGAACATTTTGGGTGGAGCATGCAGAAGCGGACAGAAACAACATTTAATACACGTTTTTGGTTTTTCGGTTTACAAAATTTTAGGTGGATGTGGGGGGGGGGGTGGGGAAATGCGCCCCCCCCCCACCACGGTGCCGCCATGGTATTCAGAGAATGATGATTGCGTACGGTATTAATAAAACATGGATTCAATTTTGTCAACTTTGTCATGTGACCATGATCTAAATTTAAACGTTTCATACCTTGAAGCGTCAATGTCACTTGTCAGGTCAATAGGGATAGAGGCCGTGTTGGAAACAGGTGTATGGCACTGGGGTGTCTCAACTCCGGAAATGGGTCTGTAAAGATAATTCATGTTATTAAATTTGTTATTATTATTATTATTACTATTTATTCGGCAAATAATACATAAATACATTTTAGAATAGATAATACAAATATCAACCGTTTCATTGGGACACCAAAGTTAACTTAATTACTGTGGGATAAAGCCTCCTGTCCCAAGTCAATCAGTATAGACCACTACTCTTGTTAAGGTCATAAATGCAATACCATAATACCTGTACCTATGCGATACATGTTTTCTAGCAGTGCGATTTGTAATTTTCCATGTGGATACCTATTCTAGAAATGTAGATAAATATGTAAAATAGGCATGTGTAAGGTCATAATGACGATAATAATAATAATATAGGGTATTTATATTGCCCACATATCCACCTTGTTAGGTGCTCAAGGCGCTCCTATAATTACCCGGCTAAGCTAGGCGTTCATAGCGCACACAGCTTTTTAAGGAATTACTTCCTACCGGTACCCATTTACCTCACCTGGGTTGAGTGCGGCACATTGTGGATCAGTTTCTTGCTGTAGGAATATTAATAATAGTAATAATAATAATAATATGATGATGATGGTGATGATAATAATAGTGACAATAATGATGATGATGATAATAATAACGATAACCGTGATGGTGATGATAATAATAACAACGACCATGATGATAATATTAATAAGAGGGATATGACAATAATGATTTTCTACTGCATACGAATCATGATAATTTGAATGAACACTTAATGGAGAATGTTGGTAATAATTACCTTACTGCGAAAGATGATGATGTTGCTAACAACGAAGAAGCCAGAATGTTGGATTGACTGCTGTAATAAAAGGGAAACAATTAAATTGAACTAGAGTAGAAATGAACATCAGTTGAATATTTGATGACTGAAGTGCATGAAAATATTTGTCATATTTCAACACTGACAAAGGAAACACTTAAGAATAGCCTAAATATTTATTGTTTCATTAGTTCAGTATCAGTTCGATCATGCTTAGGCAATACATAAAAAATTATATTTAAAAAAAAAAGCGCATAGCCATTTAACCCCATCCCCCCCAAAAAAGATTTAAGTAAAACAATATGTTCGATTCTTTGGCTAATGCATTGGAAAATATAAGTTCAGGTCTACATATTTTTCTTTTCAATAACGGAATAATTACCTTGACGCTTCAGTGCTACTCTTCGGATCTCTTTGGGCATGTTGGGCGGCTGAACCATGTGTATGGATTGTTGAAGATGATCTGCAAAGAAAATTTTACATATTGAACTTATAAAGATACATTGAACTGGATTTTTTTTAATGACCTTAATCTCTTTTTATTTTTATTTTGCTTAGAAAGTTAATTTCAGGTCGACTGGCGGATCCAGGGGGACACAGCCGGCCTGTGCCGTCCCCTCCCTGTTGAGATGCACAATTAAAATTTATAATGTAAAAATTCCGTTTAAACAAAAGTGTGCCCCTCCCCATTTTAAAAGTGAAGACGTTTTTTTTTTGCTTGTCAATATTTTTTGTGGACGAAGTACCCCTAATATTTGGTTAAAACCCCCTTTTTTGGTTGTCAATTTTTTTTCGTATACAAACATATTTTGGAATTTTTTTTTTTTTTGCTTATCACTTTTTTCGTGGACGAATTAATACTCTTAAATTTTGTTCAGGTCTATATATTTTTCTTTTCAATAACGGAATAATTACCTTGACGCTTCAGTGCTACTCTTCGGATCTCTTTGGGCATGTTGGGCGGCTGAACCATGTGTATGGATTGTTGAAGATGATCTGCAAAGAAAATTTTACATATTGAACTTATAAAGATACATTGAACTGGATTTTTTTAAATGACCTTTATCTCTTTTTATTTTTATTTTGCTTAGAAAGTTAATTTCAGGTCCACTGGCGGATCCAGGGGGACACAGCCGGCCTGTGCCGTCCCCTCCCTGTTGAGATGCACAATTAAAATTTATAATGTAAAAATTCCGTTTAAACAAAAGTGTGCCCCTCCCCATTTTAAAAGTAAAGACGTTTTTTTTTGCTTGTCAATATTTTTTGTGGACGAAGTACCCCTAATATTTGGTTAAAACCCCCTTTTTTGGTTGTCAATTTTTTTTCGTATACAAACATATTTTGGAATTTTTTTTTGTTTTGCTTATCACTTTTTTCGTGGACGAATTAATACTCTTAAATTTTGTTCAGGTCTACATATTTTTCTTTTCAATAACGGAATAATTACCTTGACGCTTCAGTGCTACTCTTCGGATCTCTTTGGGCATGTTGGGCGGCTGAACCATGTGTATGGATTGTTGAAGATGATCTGCAAAGAAAATTTTACATATTGAACTTATAAAGATACATTGAACTGGATTTTTTTTAATGACCTTAATCTCTTTTTATTTTTATTTTGCTTAGAAAGTTAATTTCAGGTCGACTGGCGGATCCAGGGGGACACAGCCGGCCTGTGCCGTCCCCTCCCTGTTGAGATATGCACAATTAAAATTTATAATGTAAAAATTCCGTTTAAACAAAAGTGTGCCCCTCCCCATTTTAAAAGGGAAGACCTTTTTTTTTTGCTTGTCAATATTTTTTTGTGGACGAAGTACCCCTAATTATTGGTTAAAACCCCCTTTCTTCGGCTTGTCAATTTATTTCGTGGACAAAATACCCTTAATTTTTTGTTAATTTTTATTTTTGCTTAATATGCTTATGACTTTTTTTCGTGGACGAATTAATTCCCTTAAATTTTGGTTAAAAACTTCCCCTATGGGGAAATCCTGGATCCGCCCCTGTTCAGGTCCATTGTGGGTTACATTCCACCATTTTGGTAGCAATGAAATTCTTTGTTTTTAAAAATATATTTTCTTAAAAAATACCTTTCTTAATTAAAGACTTTTTTTATATTCATAGGCCCTGTCGATATTTTGTAAAAAAGGTTTATTTTTTATGGGGGTGGGGGTATTGGATAATAAATGCCTCTCAATATTCCAAAAGTATGAGTAGGTTTTTTTTTTGGCTCTCTTTATATATGGGGGAGGGGGGGGGGGAGGTGGCCGGGGACGTCTGACCAGACAAAAATCACAATCATCTGGAAATTTGTTTACATTTATTTAAAAATGTTTTTAGACACAGTTTTGGATATATCCCGCTTCCGCGGCCCCTGCTTCATTCATCTAATATCTGAAAATGTCCTGTGCGGGCAATCATAAGATTTATTAAGTGAATCGAGATGTTTGTTTAATTTTTAGTTAGCTGAATTAGTCTGGACCCAGAAGGGACAATTAGTTGCTAAAATATCTAGAACATATTTAAAGGCATATTACACAAACCCTTTAAAAAACAAAAATGAAATCACCCAAAACGATTTGTAAATTGAAATATATCTCTGTGTTGTTTTATCATCGTTTCTAAATTAGTAGCCCTTTTTCGGTAGGCCTACGGCTTGGAATTTGTGAGCTAAACTAATTTAATTAGAAGAATCTTACCACAACTGAGGATTAAAAAAGACATAAAAATGGAGTGAGAACGAGACGAGCTGACCAGTAAAGTTTTGAGAAAAATGTCATGGGATGGGCCTTACAACTGATATGATAAAAGACATTTCATAATTAAGATAAAATTGTGGAAAAACGGCGTCTCATAAATCAGTCACATGACTGCACAGCTGATCTAAAAGTTTAAACTAAAGTTGGAGTACGGAGTACGAATTGGAGTTAGCTCGGCAAAATGTGGAAATTTTCATCAATATAGGCACCGATAAAGGGATTATTTGAGGTAAGTTTTGCATTTAGCCACATAAAAAGTTAATTTAAAGAAGGTTGAACTATATAGACCTCTTAACATCGATAGACGTGACTAGCTTGAGTTCGTTTATCGTTCGGTTTCACATTAAATCTGACGATAGACCTACACACATTGAAATCTGTGGAGTTTGGCCAAACTATGGTTTTGAACTACGCGCAAATGAACGAATGGGACTACAAAAATACTTTTTGCGGTGCGATGGCGGCGCAGACGACATTGAAATGTATTATCGATATTAAAAAGAATTGACAAGTTTTTAAATGAGGATAAGTGAGATATAATCCTATTTTTTCAAAGGAAATTAATTAGTAATGCATGGGAGGGGTCAATATAATGATCTTACATACTTTATCAGCATGAGTATGTTTACAATCATAAAATTAAATGCATTTCTAATCAATTTTCGTTACTGTTTTGGACTTACTTGTGAACCCCTCGAATAAAGTCCAGAGCTGTCATCGCCTGCTCGTTTGCCAGAACAACGTCATCGTCGAAGGGATTTTGCAGTTGCACAAAATCCCCTGGCAGCAATTCTTTGATTAGGATGGTTGATGCAGACAGTGGGGATGGTGGAGGACCGCCACCAGTCTGCCTCAATTTAGCTTTGAAGTTGCTAAACTCTTTCTTAGCATACCCTCTTTGGCGCTTCCACAGCTCCTTCATTTTGTGGAGGGGCCACCGCCTCCCGAATCGAGCACAGAACTGCTCCTCCACCTCATTCCACGCGGCAGTCTTCGCCTCATTGGCCTTGTGATGCGTTTCTCTATTACAAATCTTTTGTTGTCTGTCAGCGATTAATTCAATTAAATAATTAATTTCCGCCTTCTGCCACTTCAAGGCCATTGTGGACTGTACTTTAACAGATGATGATGATGATGGTTGTTGATTAAGTGCAGCCAGCTGATGATGTGTTCTATTTTGTGTGTGTACAGTGTGTGTGTGTGTGTGTGTGTGTAATGATACACAACAACCAATGCCAGCAAACAGAATTCTTGGGAGATGGGGGGGGGGGGGGGGTCTGTACCAGCAAACATGTATTTTGAAATAATATATTTTTAGTTTATTGTGTATATGCTGCAGATGTTTATTCTTTTATGACACTGAGCATGCTCAGTGCAGTCTCAAAAAAGGGGAAATCCCTAGATTTGATTGAAAATCCATGGTTGAATCCATGGATTTTGTTGAGTCCACGGTTGAATCCATGGACTCAACCGTGGGTCTGGTGGAATCCGCGGATTTTTGAGTCCACCGTTGGTGAATCACAAACTGCAGAATCCGCGGATTTTCCAGAATCCATGGACTCAAAAATCCGCGGATTCTAAAATCTGTGGATTTTGTAGAATCCACCTTTGTGAATTCGGGCCATAAGGTCTGACCCTTGAACCGCTTTGTTATGACGTAGCTACGATTAGCGATGTTACAAAATGCTGTTTTGAAGAACAATTTATAGATTAAAATTATTATTCAACAAATACTAAAATTTAATACGTGATTATGAATAAGTATTTGTTAAATAATACTTTCTATCTATAAATTGTTCTTCAAAACAGCATTCTGTAACATCGCTAATCGTAGCTAGGGCCTACATCATAACGAAGCGGTTCAAGGGTCAGACTATCTAGACAGGAATCACCGTCGTTTCTGGGGATTTATTTAACAATTGTGTCACTTGTCGCTTGTGTCGGGAAGGTGTAAAAATAAATAAAATCACCAACATTTACGTGACATTTATCTTATAAAAAGGATGGATTTCTATCTTTGTTTTGGTCAGTCTCTTATGCGTCTATGGGAAGATTGTCAAAACTCCATGATGAAGAAGTATATATGTCAAAATATTAATTATTTAAAAAAACATCATCATGGAGTCCTCAAGACTAGTATTCCATACTCACGTCCTTCACGGCCAGCTCAGCTCCTAGCTCATCCAGATCCAGCCGCTTCGCTTGTGACATGACAACGGGTCAACGGCCCTTCCCGACACAAGCGACCGGGAGCTCTGTTGTAAACTCCGTCCAGCTAACGCGCAGTCCTTCAACTTCAACTTCAAGCAGCTGCAGCTAGCCGAGGTCGAAATGAAATTGATCAGATGGACCACTATTTCAGGGTCTTGCTCATTATACTACCACAAACAACTTTCAACACGTATTACCTCTGCTTCCTGTGATATTTCTCACATAATACGAATCCAAAACGCCAAACAAATAATTATTTTGAGGCCAGTTCGTTCAATTCGGGGGCTTTCGCCCGTTTGTTTTGGATTGAACTGTGTGACCTATGAACGTAGAGGACGTTAACACATGCAGCATTGAAATTCGTTAATGGTTTATTTCATGAACTGATGAGATAATGAAGGGAATTTTTTACAGCCATCATTTTTTTTTTTAATTGGACTGCAATCCAAGACTGCAATTAAGTTGTTGTTGTTGTTTTCTTCTTCATATTCTTTCTCCTCCAAGCTACATTATCATAATAATAATAATCATCATCATAAACATCATCATTGTCACCATCATCATTGTCTTCACTATCCATAGGCGGATCCAGGGGGGGGGGGGCGAGGGGCCCGGGCCCCCCTATTGGCGGAGCAAAAAAGAAAAGGAAAGAAAAAAAAAGAAGGGAAGAGAGAGGAGAAAAATAGGGGGAAACATAAGAAGAAGAAGATGAGTAATACAATAAGATCGGGGGAAGACTTGGAAAATAATTAAGAAAATCTTTCATGTCACTATATAAAATTTTCGCTCGCGCTTCGCGCTCGCATTGCCTTTTAAGGTGATTTACATATCTTGTTCAATATGAAGTTTAGATATCAAGTTTGGAAGTCAATATACAAAACATATTTTATCTCGGAAATCGAACTTTCATTATGTTGTGTGATTTACAAATTGATTTTTAAAAGGATTTGTAAAAATGTCAGTTTTATGGTCCTTTTGGGATCCTTCTACAAAGAAACACATTGATAAGCTGGAGTCTATACAGAGACGTGCTGCACGTTTTGTCATGAACAAGTACCATAAAACCTCAAGTGTTAGTGAGATGATCAAGACCCTCGGCTGGCAGACTCTTCAGCAGAGAAGAAAGATCACACGCCTCTCCATGCTCTTCAAAATAACCAACAACCTTGCACATTGCCCAATAATTAACTCAAAACTTGTCCCACTACCAACTCGCCTGCGTCGTTCTCACAACAGACAGTTCCAGCTGATCACCTGTAGAATTCAGTACAGAGGATCTTCATTCTTGCCTCGCACTGTGAAGGACTGGAACGGGCTACCAGCTGAGGTAATGGATGCTGCAACCCTTGACACATTTGTAACAAGGGTCAGCATGTAAACAGCATCACCAGCAATGTCCTTTTTTATCTAAAGAAAAAGAAAAAAAATCTCATGTTTGAACAGTACCACTGGCGTAAATCCGTGTTGATGGGTGGGGGGGATGACTGAAATATTTTGGCTTTTTTTTTTGCAGTCATGTTTTTAGATATGCAAGAAATTGTCATTGATATGTCCACAGTGGCGTACCGTGGGTCACGGCATTGGGGAGGGGGCACCAGCAAAATGTTTGAATCACTGAGTGAGCGCGCTCAGTTGCCAGTTATACTGACCTAATAGAGACATTTTCTGGACAATGTCATTAAACGGATATGCATCTCACTGATCAAATAATGTGAGCGCGAAGCGCGAGCTGAATTTTTTTTATATTCACACCTAAAAAGAGACATTATAATCAAATTTGTGTAATCATGATAGGTACCTGTCTCGCTAATCAATACGAGCGCGAAGCGCGAGCTGAAGTTTTCGTATATTTTTACCCCAAACAGCGAGATTTTGAGGAATATATTTTAGGAATCCATTAAGAGTATGCATATCTCACCATAGTCATCTAATGCGAGTGCCAAGCGCTTGCTGGTTTATAAGAATTACATCTGAACACATGAAACACTTTTTGTAGTAATTGCAATCATGATTATCATACGCATCTCACTAATCAAATATTGCGAGCGCAAAGCGCGAGCTGAAAATTTAGATAATTCAGACCTGAAGTGGGGCATTCTAAGGTTTCTTTGTAGGAATTAACTAGGACCATCCGTAATTCAATATCCAAATGATGCGAGCGCGAAGCGCGAGCTGAAAATTTTTGATATTCAGATCAGAAGGGACATTTTAAGGGCTGATTTTAGGAATTCATGAAGAGCAGACATATTTCACCAATCACTAATGCGAACGTAATCACGGACAGGAAATGTTTCATATATAAGACAACAGGATTATATATCTCGTTAGCAGACAATACAAGCACCAGGAACAATGAAGACGTAGGCCCTGGGCAAATTATGTTTCATGAAGTTATGATAAAAAAAATTCTTATGTAATGCAACATAACATAATTATAATATTACATTATAATGAATAATATTTTCTTCTTTCCCACTATACGCTTCTTTTCCTTTCTCCCTCTTTTCTCCTTTTCCCCGTTTTTTTTTTTGGTCAGCCGATTGGGAGGGCACGTGCCCCAATGCCCCCCCCCCCCGTAGTTACACCACTGTATGTCCATATGGCAAATACCCCTCCAATATTATCATCTTTTTTACCCCATGATGGTTTAATGGTTTTATTAGAGATTACATTAAAAAAGAATTGACATTCCATCTTAATCCCTTCCCAAAGACACCAACATTGATGAATTGGAAGAAACGGGAGTTTCTCTTCAATGTTATGATAAGGACAGAAGTATTTCGTTTGGAAATGGTGAACTGGCTCTTTGCATGTTATGATTCAATAATATTGTTTTATTTGTTAAGCGGTATTTCAGGAAGAATTTTCACCAATAAAACAATTATCTCTTGTGATGTTTTTTTTTCTTCATTTCTTTCGTAAAAATTGGGGGGGGGGGGATGTTTGTACAGGCCATCCCCCCCTCCTCGAAAAGTGGGGGGGATATATCCCCCCCATCCCCCCCGGGATTTACGCCAGTGAACAGTACAGTAGGATATCGCAAACAAGGTCAAGTCAACTTTTTTCAACTTTGCCATAATAATCAACACTTTAATTGTGGGCATCAACGGAAAGAAAGAAAGAAAGAAAAAGAATATTAAAATTTTCTTCTCGCGCTGCGCGCTCGCAAATTTTGATTTATCAGGTACCTATTATTTTCGTGTATTCCATAAAGTTTTCAAAATATCCTTTTTCAGGTCTGATTGTCAAAACGTATCAGCTAGCGCTGCACGCTCGCATTTTGATTGGCGAGTTATGTATGTCTCAATATTGATTATACAACAAACTACTTAAAATCCCCTTTTCATGACAGTGTGTAAAAAATTTAGGCT
This sequence comes from Lytechinus pictus, assembly GCF_037042905.1. Lineage (NCBI taxonomy): Eukaryota > Metazoa > Echinodermata > Echinoidea > Temnopleuroida > Toxopneustidae > Lytechinus > Lytechinus pictus. The sequence continues at coordinate 30,565,620 of NC_087259.1, read as the reverse complement.
CGCAATTTGCATTAATGGTTAATAATATATTAACTGATGTATCCTAGTTATAATTACAAAAGTGCTTGAAATGTCAAGTTTTCAGGCCATCATATCATCAGATTTCGCGCCCTCATTAGGTATTATTGAATAAGATATTCATTTAATAATTGATCAATTTTTTTCATCTTGCGCTTAACAAGAGGAATAGGAAGACAGTCTTCATTTTCATATTATGACCTAATGACGTGCCGGTACGTCATATGTCAAAACTCAAAGTAATAATAATGAAAATATCAGCTCTTTATTAAGTGCGATCCATATCCACCTCACAATTTTCCTACAAAGTGCTTGAAATATAGAGGTCTAAATATAACACACGCGCGCGCATGTATTTTTTTGCAGGAGTTTCTGCATTTATTGTAAAGTCAAAATTTACAATACATAAACATAATCGTAGTATGACATTAAAGTACATTGTAATGTGACAAATTTGTAGCAGTGTGCATAACAAAATTTAGACATGAATACAACTTAAGGATAAGACAAAGTAGTGAAAAACAAATGCAGTGGCAAACTATATAAGCAAAATAAATGCTTGAGTAATAGCAGCCAAAAGAGAAAAGGGGCTACATGGAAACCAATTATATTCCATAGGTCTGGAAGAAAATATTACGTCACAAATCATCAGAAAAGGAGAAAGAAGACAAATGAAGAAATGAAGTGTGCGTGTGTGTGCAAGTGGGTGAATGTTTATTCGATACCCAACTTGTTCTCTATTCAAATCATTATCCAGTTTCAGATCACAATATCAAAATTTTTCTGCTCGCGCTTTGTGCTCGCATTATTAATGTAGAAAGATCCCCTATTACATATTCTATTCATGATTTACATAACATGAATAGAGTGTCCGTTTTTAGGTCTAAATTTCGATTTTTTTTTTTCGGCTCGCGCTTCACGCTCGCATCAATTGTTTAGTTATAAAGCTATCTTGTTTACGATTATAAAAATTGATTAACATTTTCTATTCATTATGGAGAAATGTCAAATTTTTTCAGCTCGCGCTTCGCGCTCGCATTATTTGATTGCTGAATTATGTAACGTCTTCATGGCTATAAAGTGGCAGTCCTTAACAGGTACCTTTTCGATCTGTTTAAAACGCATATGGAAATTTTCTGCTCGCGCTTTGCGCTCGCATTATTAATGTAAGGAAGATCCCCAATTACTCACCTTTTTCATGATTCACAAAACATGAATAGAGTGTCTCGTTCAGTAGGTCTAAATCTCGAAATTTTCCGCTCGCATCAATTGTTTAGTTATATACCTATTCTGTTTAAGTTACAAAAAGTGCTTAGAATTTCCATTCTTTGGATAAAAATGTCAAAAATTTCATCTCTCGCTTCGCGCTGGCATTATTTGATTTTTTAAATATGTAACGTCTTCATGGCTAACAGCAAGCAGTCTTTCACAGGTACCTTTTCCATCAGTTCATTTCTGCCCGCGCTTCGCGTTCGTAGTATTTATTTAGTTGCATACACATCTTTATCAGGATAACAAACATTGCCCAGAATGTTCAAATGTTAGGAAAAAATACATAAGATTTCCAAAAAATTTAGCTCGCGCTTCGCGCTCGCATTATATAAATAAGGATTATGATATTATATATATATTATGTTGATTAATAAGAATAAAGCTAAAAAGTGACTATTAGGACTACCCCTTCAAAGAAACCAAAAATCATCTTCGAGCTGCCGATCGGGGAAAAAGGCTGGATCCGCCCCTGACTATCATCATCACCATCATCACCTCCACCACCATCCTCATTATCATCTTCAGCAGCGTCATCGCTTACCACCATCGAAACGAGAAAATCAAACGAGAACTCGGTCTTTTTGGTCGTTTGCATCAATATTGATAGTAATTTATTAATCGACAAAACATCACTGCGGGCTTTCAATAATTATGAGATTAATAAATAACTTAGGTAATACAAGAAATTAGGGTTACTGTCTGAGGGAGGGAGGAAAGGAGAGAGAGGGGGGTAGGGAAATAGTCAGGGGCCAGGGGGAGGGGGTCGGTGCATTTTGCAAGCATTTCACGTATCATGAAGAAACAGCCGCAAATAACAAAGACAAAAATATAAAACACTCTATAACATGTATAAACATTTGACACAAACATCTGGAACTGCATGGGCACATTCCTGATCAGAATTGTTGAAAGGAACGCTCTCCCACCCCCCCCCCATATCCACACATTTTTAATACTGAAAATGCATGCATAATGAGACGACGAGCAGCCTTTTGGGGGGGCAGGGGCGGATCCAGGATTTTCCAAGGGGGGCACATTTTCCCTAGTAAAAATTTAACAAGCAAACAAAAAAAAAGGTATCCACTTTCAGAGGGGGGGGGGGGGCATACTTCTGTTTTAAGGGCGTTTTACATTACAAATTTTAATTGTGCCTCTAAAAGGGGGGGGGGGATTAGGTCATTATTCCCAGTCCTCTTGTGAGCGGGCCTTTGTAAACACCACTTACTCCTTTCAAGAAAAAGTGTAATCTTTAATTTCATTAAAAATTTGTATCAGTTTCGTGCAAGTTCCTCTTTAAATGCCTAAAACGCTTTAATTGGACAAACTTTCATTTCTTAAAACAAATACCAAAAAGAAGCTCTCCCCCTCTCCACTGCTGACTCTGACGTTTCACTCTTTCGTGTTCACTTTACTTGATTTAGACAAATTCCAATGTACCTCCTTATCAGGAATACAAAAACTTATTTCAATGCTCGATAACATGTAGTTGTACTTGTAAAGGTGTTTTGTATTGTAGTGGTTCCACTAGCGTACCTACGGGGGGGGGGGCAGAGGGGCAGTCTGCCCCCCCCCCCCCTGACGAGCCACCACCCATGCATGTATCCCTGCCCCCTGACAAGCTTGAAAGACCTTTTTGCCCCCCTGACGAAAATCGTGGAAAATCCTAGGTACGCCAGTGAGTGGTCCATTCACTCTTAAAACAAGGATCGCGGGTTCGAATCCCGCACGCAGCGCTAATTGAAAAAGCAGCCCTTTTGCAAACGTGGATCTTATCCACGTTTGCCACTCATCACCCATGGTGTTAAATTACTCAATACCCGATAGGATGTGGTTGTCAATGTGATTAGATTGGCATGTGTGCACCGATGGTTGACTGGCTAGCTATTCCCTTTTTCAAGTATTTCCCCTGAGTTTTTGACCCCAATCAACTTGTCCGTTTTCATCCCCGAGCTGTTCCCATCTCATTCTATTCCTGTCACTACTGAGCAGTTAGTGGGTATTAATAACGAATATCGAATAGTTAATTCTCATTTGCTTATTCAATAATATTATAACACATTTAGTTCTTTTATATCTCCTGTATAGGGAACATTTGGAAAAGCATGTCACTCCTCCAACCTTTCAAAATTGAACACTTCATTTTTAGAGTGTGTATGTCTATGACACGACCTCATACTGATCCAATGTGCTTTTTACCAGCTACCAGCTACTGCAGCATTATGATAAACATATAGGCCTTGTCTTACAAAGAGCTATATTATTGATCCGATCGTCCTCAACTATAATTATGGAATGATCTATCCACATCATAATTTTGTCTTCAGAAAATTTGTAAAATGTACTTTGAAAACAAAAATAAACACACTGAATTGCCAAGAAAACGATGAATGTGTGAATTATACATCAGAAAAATATTTTGAATAAGCATTCATTTGAGATGTTTAGATTTCATTGATAGGATCAATCGCAATTCTTTGTAAGACGGGCCCTGCTATTTAACAAAAATCATTCAATCTCATTATAATCTTTAATTCGGCATCAGCAGCACAATGCAAATGAAGATTGGAAACGAGTTTGCTAATACCAAGTAAAGTTCGTAATCAAACAACGCCATTTTCGCTTATCGATTTGACAATAAATTACAACCACAGTGAAGATGAAATAGTATACTCTCAAAATGGTTTCCATCCAGTGGAGAAAAATGCTTGATAAAAATAAATTATATACGTCGACTTTCAAAGCAGACATTGTATACTCATCAATCATGTCAATAGCCGTTGTCGGATCTCAACTCACTACGGAGTATTTTAAAAATTGTCAAGAATGTCTAGACATTTCGTGATAGGCTACGTTTTGAAACAATCTCCATTATGCAAATTATGTACTGATCATCTAGTGATCATTTTCACCGGCAAAGTTACCATGGAGACGGATAAAACCTCTCAAAATCGCTGCTTGATATCATTGACAAACAATCAATCAATGTATAAGTCAAAATGTCTGTAGCATCATGCCAAGGATCGTTAGCAACCACGGTTATCCCCTTGTTACAGCCTACATTTATCTTCTCTTGATCCATGCTTGAGAATTAAACAACATCGCTTTCCATTTTTAAGGCTCAATAATTCCGTCGACGTCACCTTGGTCACATGTACTGCATCGCCATTTTTGGAGTGTCGTGCGCAAATACAAAAATAATAAATATATCGACCCTTCCTATTCCAATTTCTCTCCTTGAGACTATCAGAGTCTTGTAGTCAATGTTTAAGGAAATCCACAAATGGCTATCTCAGTCCTGCATCGATGTTATATGGTGCCGTACATTCTGCATAATCTGATAATGCGTTCTTGTAATATTGTCATACCAGTGTCAGATTGTTCGGATTATCTTCGATCGCGTCTATCCGCATCCACGATTGGCCCTTTTTGGCTATCAAAGTTGACGATGACATTTCACAAAGTCCACGAACATCAGTGACCATGGAAACAATGTCAATGTTTGAAACTATGAGGTGCTATCAGTCACGTGCAAAGAAGTGATGGAAACAAGTCAGTGCAGATCACTTAATATAACAGATCAGTGGACAATGCAGACGAGCATCATCAGTGATCTCTTTCGTAGCCAGTGAACGCCAAAACACGACATCCTGATTGGTCAGTTGACTGTGACGTATCATAATCACAAAAAGTGATTGGTTGAAAATCAATATGCCATCATTCCACAATGGGAGCTCATGGTAAAAGACAGTGCCAACTAGCCACAGGTTTGTTACCGGACCGGATCATGTCATTCCAGTGGGCCAGCTCCTCCCCTCCAGTACCTGGCCCAACGACGGCTTTCCCCAAAACCTAAAATAAAGAAAAGATAATTAAGGGTTTATGTATCATATAGAAAAGTGTGGAAATGAAACAGGAGATTTCTAATTTGCGGGAGCCTAGAAACAAATACTGAGACTAGTCGGTCCGGGCTCAATGACATCTCAGCGTAATAATTTTCTTGATGGATGATCGACAATAATTTAAAATTGTCGAAAAAAAATGATTATGTCCTGCTGACGAAAGTGACTGGATCGTATATAATCTGGATATATAAAAGAGCGCCATCACATTCATCATAATTCATTTTCTATTTTGTAAGACTCACCTCGTTTTGTCCGAATCTGTTCTCGTGGATGACTTGAAACTCGATTGTAAGATGCTGTAAGAAGTCCGTGTCGACATTGAAGACGAGTGCCTCATTGAATACAGGAGATCGTGTTCCATGCTGTGTAGAAGTCTTCTTCTTCTTCAGTCGCTTACTCATGTAGAAAATTGAAACCTTCACGTATGGATCTGATGAAGAAAAATTCGACAGCTATCAGTTAATACAAAGTCATGATCGAATGTTTTTTAATAAGAAAGAAAAATAGGCCGACAGAACATAAAAACTAAGTTATTGAAAATAAACATGTGTTATCATTATGTAACATATCACGAAATAAGAGTAAATACACAAAATAAACCTAAAAATGGGCTAACATTGGCATAATGATCGAGCCAAAATATTGAGAGGGTATATAATATGGTGAATAAAGGAAATGTCTAGAAAGATTTGGGACGTTATAAAATGAAAATTTAATTTGTGATAGATTTTGATATAATATTTATATGATGTTTAAAAGATGTAGCTAGGAATTTCAGTGGGTGGTGTGAAACTGTACTTAGGATCTCGTTGTTGACTTCGTTTACTTTTATATTTGTAGTTGTTTATAATTATGTATGTCTAAAGGAACTGTTGATGCTCTAGCACCATGAGCGTCTCTGGAAGGTATGAGCGCTCTATAAAGGCCACCGCACACCTTACGACTGTTCGCGATCCGATTTTGGAACAAATCGCATTTTGCTAATTTTCTGAAAATGTGAATGGAACATATAATTTTATTTGAGGTTAAAATTAATTGAAAGAATGCTAATATAACCTTTTTGAAAGATTGCAAGCCTTTATTTTGGAGTTAAGGCCAAATTAGTTTCAAATCGTAGCCAATTGTACGACTGCTATGACGTCATTACGACTAAATATTAAATTCGCTTTTATTCTAAGAAGGATGATAGCATAGTCACATATTTTAACGTAGGTATTCGTACAATGATTTAGAACATTACATAGTATGATATTCCAAGTCTCAATATTAGCATCAAATTCTCCTACATTTTATTCTGAAATCGGGTCGCAGACCAATCGTAAGGTGTGCGGTCGCCTTAAGACATCACTTTTACTGTTATTATTGTCTGTACGCCAGTCTAGAGTAAGAAGTATTTCCTACCAGCAGTTTGTTTTCCCTCGGCGGTGTTGACGGTGCGTAGGTTCCTTGCTTTCAGAATGACAACTGTAAGACGTTCAGCACTTGGTAGGTAAGAAAGTGAGAACATCAGATCTCCAAGAATATGAGACGGGCACTACAAGATGAAAAAAAGACAAACTAATGAATTCCATGATTATTAGCATTGATCAGGGGTATAGCGCCATAGAGGCGATCGCCATAGTGAAAAAGAGAGGAGGAAAGAGAGAAAGGGGAAAAAAGAAGCAAGATGGATATAAAACACAAGTTCGCCTCTCTCCTATTAAAATATCTGGGCACCGTCCCTGTTATATATTATGTATTTTTGATAATAATCTGAAAGCATCTCTGTATTTCATATTTAAGGACTTCATTCGAATCTTGGTAATAATCAGTTTCATGCGGGTGCGTTCCCCGGCCCATTTTGTGAAACTAACATTGAAAAGGGTAAGTCTGCCGTGTCTATTAAATTTATCAAGGCATTAATCTTTTATTTGTACACCAATAAGGTAAGGAATGTATTACTTTTCGTTTGACCTTTGACCATTCTTTTAAATGAGAATCACGATTTTTTTTTCTAATCCATGCACAAATAACGTGGATTTACCATTTTGATTGTGATTTTTTCTGTATGTTCAGCTCCCCCCAGCACCAAGGGTGGAAATCTCTCCCTAAAGGTAAGGGGACCAGGGGCTGGAAAATTTTACAAGCAAAAAAAAAAAAAAAAAGGGTTATCACCCCAATTGTAAGGTAATTTCGACCAAACTAAATTTCACAAGCAAATAAAAAAAAGGGTAATTACCCAAAACGTAAGATAGTTTCGACAAAAATGAATTTGGACAAGCCCCCCCCCCCAAAAAAAAAAGGTTATCACCCGAAAAGTAAGGTCAACTCGTCCAAAATACATGTTCTATTTCGATTTTGAATGATGTATTTCTTTCCATTATATATAAAAGACCACAAATAGTAGGGGGACATTTGACATTTGATGTCCCCCCTACTATTTTGGGTAGGGGGGGACGCGTCCCCTGTCCCCCCTGGGATTTCCGCCCATGCTCAGCACCCCTTCTAGTTCACTTTCAAAACCGTTTCGCGGTCCCTGTGATACAAAAAACCTCAGCCAGACGGGGGATAGGGGTTTTAGTATACTCCTTCTTCAGAACAGTCGCGTCAATTTAATTCATCAATGCATTCTACTTCTATCGCGGCCATTAAATTGTGCATCAATAATTTACCTTTTCGTTTGACCTTTGACTATTCTTTTAAATGACAAGTATCACGCCACTTATTTCCATTTTCTTGCACATAAACTCAAAAATTACAATATTTATTGTGATTGTTTGTGTTTGTTTAGCCCCTCCCCCTTCAAAACTGTTCCACATCCCCTGTAAAATAAAAAAATAATAAAAAAAACCCTTTATGAGACGGGGTTCTCCTCTTCAGAACCCCTTCGGTCCTTCACTGACAATAATGGATCCAGGAGATTTATTAACCTACCAGAGTAGTGCATACAGAAGGCGGGGCCCGGATTCCTTTCCACACCTCCAGTTTCTCAGTCAGATTCACGTGCGCCAAGGGTAGGTCAACGATACCAATACACTCGTCCCGCGAGAATTGATCGTAATCGTTCAAATAAACACGTACCGTCTGCCGATGTATATCTAGCTCGGGTATCTCAAAGACGAAACTTTCCCGAAATTCCGGGAATACCGTTTTCCGGTGAACCTGATGAGGGAATCGGAAAAATAAGTTGTTACTTTCTACTACATGACAAAATCTATCAGGAATTGGATTATCTTTTGGAAAACATCAAGTGTATTGCTCGTTCGCTTTGCTCGCTCAAATATTTTAGGAATGTTGCCCATTGGGTACGCCATGTCATCCTGCCCCTAGCCCCAAATGGTTTGCCTCATTACGTCACTGGTGTGACAAATGCATAAATCTAAGAAATACGGCCCATGAAAGAAAGGAAAAATTAAAAAATTCTTATAAATAATAATTACGAGAGACGTTATGGAGATTCGTTGAAATACAGGAAAGTATCATTACCTTGCTTTGTAACGTTTTAGATGCATGTGGTATAACACACACTTTGCAGTAAGGATCGGCCGTCCCGCTAAAATCTCTAGGCTGAAGATTACGAGCTTGGATAAGTCTTACTGTTAGTAGACCCATCTCAGAGTTGTATTTTAGAGAGAAGTTCATAATGCCTAACGGGGGCCCTTCCTGGGATATTTTCCGAGGTGGAGACTGAAATGGAATATAAAGGCATTGTTATATAAGACTAAGGGAACGATAATGGGATATGGGATAGCATGTCGACCAAAATAAGGGGGGATGTATTCTCATACACCCTGCCCACACATTCACCATCACCCTTTCACGCACACCCTCACATGCAAACCATGACCTCAACAAACACATACACGCGCTACGCGCAATGATGGGGGTCGAATCAACTGAGGGGACCGTTATGCCTGCTTCATTCAACCATCGTGTTAGATGAGTAGGTGTATATATGAAATATGCGAGAGTCGTTAAAAGTCTTTAATATTTTGTTTCAATCAAAGTTCACAATAGAAATTAATTGGTTATAGGTGAGACACCATTCTATTTTGACTGGTATCTTCATATCTACTGTAGATATCATGGTGTATTTCATCTGGCAACAAAATGTCGACAAAAATAGAGCAAAGAATGCCAACTAGCTCTCTGAAAGATCGACTTTGAAGGTGTTTTTTGTAAAGTTGAACGAGAAATTGTGATTCTGAAATACTCACCGACATTTCTTTGTACATGTGAGAGCTTGGGTCGAGTTGAGATGGATCAAGTTTTCTACTCATAGAGGGCGTCCTTGGGCTGACTGGTGGCTGTGCCTTCTCGATGGATAAATCACTAATGGTGCTTGAAGGTGCTGGATATGATTGATTGATAAACGAAGAATAAAATAATAGACAGAGCGGCTAGAAATACAAAGAAAACCACATGCATACATACATACAAACAGACAGACAGAGAATAAAAACAAATTACGAAGTCCGCACCCTTGCTTGATCCACGGAGGTAAATGGGTTCAACTTTGAGAATATTGACACCCCAAGATATTAAAATATGAATAAGATTTTATTTTGGCTATCGTTGGATTGACGTCACTAATCGTTTAACATCACTTAAGCACTGTTCATCTTCAAACTAAGAAACAGGCCCGTATCGTATATATACATGCTGCAGGCTATAGATCATATGTCCAGGTGCTAAACACGTCAGTACATTCTCTGTCTTACTACATTATCATTCTCACTCTAATTATGATTGTGAAATAAAACAAGGTTACTGTTTAACGTTACATAACCACTTGGAGGTCATCTGCCATTATATTTTACGCCTGAAGACCGCTAGCTAGATATCAGTGGAATAATATGACCAAATTTCAATGGGAATTATATCATAATATGAAGTGGCGAAAGTAAAGAGAAAAAAGAAGTAAAATAATGGGTATGAGGAAGAGGAGGAGGTGAAGAAGAAAGAAGAAGAAGAAGAAGAAGAAAAGGAGGAAAAAGAAGAAGAAGAAGGAAGAAGAAGAATAAGAAGGAAGAAGAAGAAGAAACGAAAGAAACAGAGAAAAAGAAAAAGAAGAAGAAGAAATAAAACGAAGAAGAGAATAACAAAAACACATGAGTTATCCCGGTAATATTTCTCTTATAATATCCTTTTCTCGGGTAATACCTATTCATTCCCATCAGAAATTCAATATGGGAGCCTGAAAAAATGTCATTAGCATTTTGTAACCTTATTATACGAGTGCTTGTGTTATCAATGATGTTCATGAGTTCTACGGAAATGTAACATTATTTTATCACAATTCGTTATTATATGACTTTTATGTCTCCTTAGACACAAAAATTCGAAATTCCATAAGCATAACCACTTGATGGAAGACATGTCTCTTACTTCCATGGTAACAGAGCTAACAGCACTGAAATATTCATCATTATGATAGCATTGATATAAAGATCATTTTGATACAGAATGATAGAATTATGATACGATACATGCATATTGTCTAGAGGCTATTCTTTCATGAACTTTTGAAAGGATTATTTTACATATTATATAGAGTAATTCCCTCTAAAAATATTTTTTGTGCTAAATCTGATCGATGAGAAGCTTAAAAACTATTTCCATAGCTTTGTGGAGATACGCAGGAAAAATATTAATTACGGAAACATTATCATCTCCGAGATTTGAGTTTCATAAGTAAAAGTAAGTTTAGAAAGTATATGTCTTCATTACTTTGTTGAAACATAGATTGAAAGGGGAAACCATGCATGTAAATCACGAAATTTGGGCATGCTTCTTCAAACACCACTTAATTGTTAGGTGCCACTTTAGGAAAGTTATTATTATGGTGCTAGTTTCCATTTTTTTTTCTTAGCCCTACTGCTGCTGCGAGCTTTACTACTACTAAGACTACTACTACTACTACTACTACTACTACTACTACTACTACTACTACTACTACTACTACTACTGCTACTACTACTACTACTACTACTACTACTACTACTACTATTACTACTACTACTACTACTACTACTACTACTACTTCTACTACTACTACTACTACTACTACTACTACTACTACTACTACTAATACCTGACTACTACTATTACTACTACTATTACTACTACTAAGACTTACTTTTACTACTAGTAGTAGTGGGTGGAAATGTAGTAGTAGTAGTAGTAGTAGTAGTAGTACTACTACTACTGCTACTACTACTACTACTACATCTCCACCCACTACTACTAACACTCCTACCATTACTAAGACTATATAATTACTGCTACTATTACTATTTCTACTTACATTACACTACTACTACTACTACTACTACTACTACTACTACTACTACTACTACTTCTACTACTACTACTACTATACTACTACTACGATACTACTATACTATAAGACTTACTTTTATACTATACTACTTGTTTCTTATAGAGTTCCAATGAGATGCATGTATGTAATGATGAAAACTTTATCATGATTATAGGTAAATATTTCTTGATACGAAATGCATTTCGCTATCTAAATGATATTCATCCTTGTAATTTATAATAATTCGTTTTTATCCAGAAATCAGTCTCTCTTACCTCGGGGTATGGTAAAGCTTGCAGGATAAAGAGATAGTGGGGGCGTGGAGGAGGAAGTCGTTGATTCTGACCTAGAAAGAATGAGATGAATTAAATATTAGTAAGGATATTGAAAAAAATCTAAATCAATACTAGAAAGATTTCAAGTATAAATATTTCTTTTTAAAAAAGATATTAGGTTAATCTAAAATAGCTCCCAGCTCTAGAATATAGCAGCAGAATATGGAAGCACAGTGATTTTTTTAAATACCCTTTGACAAAATTCTTATAAGTAAAACGAGAATAAAAGAATTATGAAATAGTAGAACATTTTACAGCAGTTAGGCGGCCAGGTTAGTTCAATTACTATAAAATATTGCTAACAAACTATTACGGTGATACCCATTTACATCTCGTCAAATAGACGATCATTTAAGGCGGATCCAGCCGCATATCCTTGGTGGGGTACAAAAAACCACGAAGTAACTATTTATGTGAAGCGCCGCCCTTTTTTAAAAGTGTTAATTAGAAGATTTTTTTTTTGGCCTTGTTCAATTATGATAGGAAGACAACAGGTCTCTGTGGAGTGACAACTTAAAAAAAATGAAGATTCATATCTGAAGCCCCACTCGATTGCGAAATCCGAAATTGTTTGTTTGTTTGTTTTATTTTTATTTCTGCGTTCACAATACATTATCAAAAATATTTACATTGTTTGTAATATACAAAATAATCCATAATGTATACAATATAAACATAATACATAATTAGAAAAAAAAATGGTGTGGGCATATACTTCACATTTTAATTTAAAAAAAAGGAACATTAACAAATGAACGCAGGAGACCGCCATCGTGAGCGGTCTTCTGTGACATAATGGGTTATTTTCATTCGATACGTTAAGTCGATGGAATCGGAACATAAAAAATACTTTAAAAAATAATTCTTAAAGAGCCTCGGAAGTTAAACTTACCCGTCAATTGAACTATCGAATCGTCTGAAAGGCGGGAGTTTCATTCCCGGTGTGAAGTCATCGTCTGAGTTTGGTGGTTCGGTAAGAAACAGTGGAGGATGTGCTTCGAAATCACTCTCGCTTTCTTTATCTTTTCTCATCTTCCCAGGCGTCTTTATGTAGCACACACAGACCAGGACAGTGAGTACGATCCCCAGGGTTAAAGCAGCCGAGATGGAGGCGATTATGAGGTAGACTTCCATGGCGATGACGAGTCTCGCGGACGAACGTCGTAATGATGCTTGATAGGTCACCGCGTGATGAGCGAGATCAGATTGCGCGACTAACACTGTGATTTCAGAAGAGAGAACAAAGAAAATTTACGAGGCTTGACCAGACCAACAACTGATGTCTGATCTGGAAAAGGGGGGAAGTGAGAGAGACGAGTTATGATTCATCAGCCGAAATGGAGATGGGCTTTAAGATAAGTGGATGAAAAAATGAATAATTATTACATTCATTATGCATTGACTAGTTTATTCGTTCCGGTTCAAGATAACATCTTCATTTTCCATTGTCAGAATTGTATCGAAATTTCTTGAATAATTGCAGTTGTTTAATCTGCTCATTAAAGAGGAAAATATAATTTATCTCGCTCGCAAAGTGGAGAAGATTGTGGATTGAGGCCTTGCCAAATGACACTAGACCGCGGCGCGACTCGAACCCACGACTGTCTGGTCTATAATCATTATCATTGTACCTCTATCATTCAATTAAGAAATATTACGTCACCTTATGGTAGCCTTGCCCACTATCAAAATACCCTGCACGTCGAAACCCCTTTATCATCTTATAAGCCATTGGTCCTCTGATCATTTACTTTCAATCATTCCTTTTTTTAACATCCATCACTACCAAAACGAGAACAAAAAGATCATATGCGTACAAAATGAATTTAATTTTTTGTTTCAATTAGCCTATTATACCTGGTACAATATAGTGCTTTCTTCAATATTGAATTAAATCAATATTTGTATGATATAAAGAATAAAAAGTAAATCTAATTGAAAATCTCTTTGAACAAAAGAACGAACAAGGTTTACTTGAATAAAAAAATGATAAACTTCGATTCAATTGTAGTAGGGAGTAACGACCGCACCTAACACGATTTTTAAATAATTAACATTCGTATTCGCTGCATCCACTGCTTATGAATATTATCAAATTTTCAATCAAGTGTAGAAGCTCTCTTAAACAAGTTAAAAGGTGATTAACAGCGATTACACACCCATAGAGTTGGCGCGTTACGAGGACGTGCAATTATAAGTAGATCAGGAGGCGTCATTAAAGTGTAGGGGTTTTTTGTCATTAATATTTTCAAACTTTGATGTTACTACAAGCACGATTACTCTTAACACGTTGGTTTATTCCACGTGTTTCTATGGACGAGATGAACCCATTCCAAAAAAAAAACAGTTCGTCGCTTGAGGGAGGTATCATTTTCGACAATACAGGTGCATCCAAAATTATTTCGAGGTTCCTAGTAACACTAATCAACTTAGCAGCATTTATGTTCGAATCTGGCAGTGGCTGATGCAGCCCCCTCCATCCTCCTCGAGGAAAAATGAAAAATAGAAAAGTGTTACAAATATTTTGCCCTTCCCCTTCCTGGCGTCTAGCGTCAAAACTACCAGTCGACGTTCTGAGAGGACCACAAGCATTTAACACAATGCAGTGTTAAAGCGACGGTGTAGTTCAACACTAATTCATGTCATTGGTGTTATTCTAACATATTGTGTTTGGTGCTTTAAACAGTATTGATGATGGGTTTTTATTTAACACCGTACTCTCTTCTGTTCAATCCATAATTTATACCATATTCAAGTGTCTTTCTCATCCGTAAAGTGTCAAGTAATACACTTACTATGTCTAAATACTAAAAAACTTTCTTGATTAACATGCACAATTTATATTGACTGGATCATTAGCATACCGTGGGTCACGGCAGGGGGGGCCCTAGCAAAATTTTTGAGTCACTTAGTGTGAGCGCGAAGCGCGCTCAATTGCCATGTATACTAACCTAGAAGCATTTTAAGGACTGTACAGTGCCATCAATCAGGTATGTATCTCACTAATTAAATAATGCGAGCGTGAAGTGCGAGCTGAAAATTTTTGACATTCAAGCCTAAAAAGGGACATTATCAGCATTTTTTTGTGTAATCATGATACGTACCTGTCTCACTAACCAAACAATGCGAGCGCGAAGCGCTAGCTGAAATTTTCGTATATATTGACCCCAAACAGTGACATTTTAAGGACTAGTTTTTAGAATTCATGAAGGGCAAACATATCTCACCAGTCATCTAATGCGTGCGTTAAGCGCTTGCTGGTTTTGTTAGAATTACACCTAAACACATGAAGAACTTTTTGTACTCATTGAAATCATGAACCTGATACGTACTTCATTAATCAAATACTGCGAGCGCGAAGCGCGCGCTGAATATTTTTGAAATTCAGATCTGAAAAGGTGCATTCTCAGGCTTGTTTGTAGGAATTCGCTAAGACCATACGTATTTTACTTACTAAATGATGCGAGCGCGAAGCACGAGCTAAAACTTTTGATACAGTATTCACACCTGTAAAGGGAAAATTTTTAGGACTGTTTTTAGGAATTCATGAAGAGCAGACATATCTCACCAATCCACGAATGCGAATGTAAGCACTAGCTGGGAATATTTCATATTCAGACTTGAAATCACTTTAAGTAGTCATGAAAAAGAAGCATGTCACTACATAAAACAATAATAACTCGAAGTGGGAGGAATTACATTTGGTGTTTATTGACTTACAAACGGGATGTTTTAGTATAACAGGTTTACATATTTAATTGAACAGACATTGCAAGCACCAGGAATGATGAAAATATAGGCCCTCAGCAAAGTGTGTTTCATAAAGTTATTTAAGAATATTGATGAAATCTAATGTAATATAATATAATATATTGTGATATGATATCATATAATATAATGTAATATAATATAATATATTATCTTAATATAATACAATATACACCAGTTTCTTCTACATCTACTACTACTACTACTCTTTTTTCTCCTTTTCCCCCGTTTTTTTTTTGGTCAGCCGATGGGGGGGGGGGGGCACGTGTCCCCCGTGCCCGCCCCGTAGTTACGCCACTGGACTGGATAATGGATGGTCATGGTGATAGCAAAGAGTGTTACCGGTATCAGGCTTGGTACATTAAAAAACAAAATTTGTAATGATTATACAAAATATTTCACAGTAAACTAAAATTGCAGCGCGCTGATTGACGTAATCATGATAAATTTTCAAAAGTGATATATGAGTGGTCTGCCATGACGATCGCCAGGAAAATGTGCTAAAACAACGACGTTTAAATTAAATTAACGATGCAAATCATCTTTCATTCATCTAGATGAAAAAATACACATTATGTCGGCAATTGCCTTCCTTGAAATAAGATACCTTCGGATGCCCTTTTCACATAATAACAAAATGATACAAATCTGTCACAACTTTGCACTCGGTAAATCATACTGCATTACCTCAGCAGCTCATAACAACATTTACCATTTACCTTGTCAATGTGATTTTAATATCTACTTGGCTAAAGTGTATATGAAAAGGGATTTGAATCAAACTGAATTTAATTGAATTCAAGGATGAAATTGCGTGGGTTGTGCGCTACAATAAACACGTCACATTTCTGTCTTATTAACCACCTCTCTTTGTGATCGTGAGTGGGTGGACCGATGTACACAGATTCGATCATTTCTACGGCTACATTGTTATTAGTGACAATTAATTTGCTGTATACTGGTGTGGACTTTTTTTTTAACATTATCATTGATTATCTCAAGAAAAACGTAGGAAAAATATAGTCACGTTTCGTGTGGCATTCAAAATCATGCAGCTCTCTTTCACACCATGGATAGTAATTGTCTGATTAATAATTATATAATAGTAAATTTACTACCCATGAAACGACGTGTGTTTCCCGGTATATACAAGGGCAGATTTTAATCATTCAATCTCAGATAGAACTCACGTGTAAAGTTTCTGTTTTACCTGATAATTTCATGGGAATTTGGTATGATACAACAATGATAAAAGCATGTAAGAACATATGCTATTTCATATCATCTCTCATGTCACATGCTTTAAATCATGGTTTAAATCACGTTACCTCACAGCTGCACTGCTGTAGAAAAAATGATGTTTCATCAATTAGCTTTGCATTTTCCTTGCGAAATTTACATCCCACTTTATTCCTTATTTTGTATTATTCGTGATTAAAATGTTAATGCACTAAGTCATGAAATTTTATTTCTTTGTTTTAAAAAAATCCCCCCCCCAAAAAAAAATACCCACCAGTAAATAGTGAAAGATATATATTTGTACTATTTAAAAAAAAAACATATGTAGAAAAGAAATAAAATCTTAATGGAATCATATCCACTCAACGAGAGAGGAGATTGAACATGAATTGAAACGTCATCATCATTTCGAATTCACCAAATTCATTGCGTTCGTTGTAACGAAGAATTATATTTTTCGCATTCTTATCCTCAGCTATAATTTACAAGATTTTTTTTCCATTCATGTTAGCATTTGTAGCACCACCATCAGACAGGCGTGGATCTATTGGGAGGGGTCGGGGCTTTAAGGATGAAGCCCCCCCCCCCCCCCAAAAAAAAAAGTAGTCTCGCTCTCTGTTTTTTTTTCTTCCCGTTGTGAATGATCATGCTTCCATAAGCATAATGGTCACGTGAGCCATCTCCGCACTTCAAAATCACCTGATCTCTCAAAACTCACGTGTTTGCCAATAATTCTTAGTTCTCTTTATCAGATTAATCTTCAGAAATACTCCCAATTTACGTGTAAATTCTTCTCTTTTACATTGATTGTAACTATTTTGGCGCCAACGAAGCGTATTTTGATGATTGTTTGTCGTGCTTACAAAACGTGCTCACGATCGTTTAGATCTTTAAATATCACATGCGAATACAGTTGAATTTTGTATTGTTATTCTTATGTCATTTTCCACTTCATTGCTTTGAATGCACATTATTTGCACACACCAATGAAATATCTTGCTTTCAATACTTTCCTATCCCTTCCACATCTCTCTTCCTATTACTAATATGATTAGAACAAAAATGGTCACGTAGTTCTGACATTAATATAAATTTTTGAGAGTATAGTTTTTGATACGGTGCACTTTTTATAAGAATTTTGAAAGGGAAATGCGAGTAAGAGCCCAAAAATACCTTTAAAAAATAAATAACATAATCAGTTAATCATTTACTTTGAAATAGAATTTGAGAGTAAACGTGTCAAAGCCACCCGATATTAAGGGAAAATCATTGATAATTATGATTATAGGAAATATAATGATTTTGTTCAATTAAATAAAATTAAAATTTCCTGGGGACACATTAGCCCAAAACTCGTACCAATGATAATCATATACCACTATCTCCATCATGATCATCATTATCTCCATAGATTCATCTTCACCATTGCCACTATCATTCCCATCCTTTAAATTAATATCATCTCCAAAACTGATGTTATTCGTTAAAAAAATATACCCATTATGCTATTTAAATGTATCTAATCAGTTTAATGAATTTGATCTTGGGTTTTTCATTTTTCAAGCAATCCGCTTATGATGAAAATCCTTCTCCTGCTTATTGTACACATTGTAATATTTTGGTAGTGGATCATGTTTTGTGTGTGTTTGTTGAATGACGTTTTAGTAACCTTTCTCTATGATTCATGCCAAAAACAGTTAACAATATCATGTTTATATTATGAAATATATTTTACAATATATGAATGTATGCAGAATAGAACAATAAATCAAATCAAATCAATATGACAGTGGTCTGGAGGCCAAAGTCGCAAATACTGTGGTAGGCCTGTAACCGAATCCACATTTCCATACAAGTCATTTCGGAGCCCCTTAAATCCTATTACATGCATGCTGTCTTCACGATAATTAATCAAGTGACAAAAAATTATGGCAAGAGTGACTGTCCAATATCATCAAACATATTTTACTTAACAGCAAAATTCCATCGGAACGTATATCTACTTCAATTTTCCCCCCTTTCTCGATATTTTGATCATACCCTTCTAATTAATCCTTGCTCTACATGACATTTCTATCAACTTTGAAATCTCGTGAGATGAGATGGAAAGCAATCCCAAGATTTCCCAAGACAGACGCACTGTCTCTATAATTTGTTTATGCTTGTTGTCATGATAAAATTGTGTATCAAGTACAATAAATGCAGTAGATACGACATAGAAAATGTAATGATGATACAGTGTTTCAAAAGAAAAGATAGGGCTTTTGAGTGTGACTATCGCTAATTTGTCTTTAATTAAGTAAAACAGAACATAATTTTATATTCACAATCTCAACTGAAAGAAAATAGTGGTAATTTGCCGCTGAAATTCATCACTTTTTCCTCACAATACCTCCCAATTTTCATTATTCAGCCTAAAATTTTGCGCTCCAAAGGGACAGGTTTCTTAATAGCGGGGGCACCGCTCCTAGGCCCCATCCCCAGGCTAGGGGCTCTTGGGGCGGGGTCCCTTGACCCCAAACTGCGGAAGATGCTTTCGCTTTCAATGTGAATGCTTATTTTCTTGCTCTTCCCAACCTCCATACTCCTGTAGACGCTACTGATGTAAATGTCAGACAACTTAAAAATCCAATTCTAAATCGAATACCAAGGAAATTATTGACAAACGGCTTGAAGCAACAACATTCTCTGAAGTCACCAGATAAGGTCAATTTTTGGCAAAGATCACTGAATTTCATTCAGAAGAGAAATATTACAATCATGATCGTATAAGCAATTCAGGATATCTCCGTGTTGACGTTTTCTTAAAAAGCAAACAAACAATCTCCAAGACACGTGGACACAAGTCTTTGTAAACCAATTATTGATTTGATTGGATAATCGAATTCTAATTGGCTCAATATGTTAAATTTTTATATTTACACGGATTTGCTCGCTATATTGAGTCATTCTTATTGGCATAATGGACGCAAAAATCAAATTATTGTTTGCCTAATACCGCTGTCATATCCTGTTCAATCAACCAGCTCATGTAGTAAAAGCAAACTCAAACATTGATCGCAGGAAACAAAGATTGACAAGAAAAAGGATTGAGAATGACAGAATCAGAAGTCAAAATTCTTCACTAATTTTGATAAAATATTTATTTAAAAAAAAGCCTCCTTCAATTTTTGTTAGATTTTAGATTGTCTAATTTTGATGTTTTATTTGATGCTTTTGTGATATATCTGTTTATCTGGTCGTCATGATCACAATCATGATTATTGAGGATATGATGATATTGTTTTTTCCCATTCTCATTGTGGCCTGACGCAATATTGACGAAACAGATACAACAAATTATCAATATCATTTCATAAGGAATCTTTTGGAAATAATAGCGAAGACTGCGGATTTGTTGTCCATTAAAAATAGATTAATTGATTTTGCTGTAGATCTCTCATCGATATTTTTACACCTGTCTGAAGAAGTGCAATGCAGGTTGAATCTGTATTGTCAGCCATTGATGTTTACCGATGCTGTTAAATCTATCTTGGTAGGATAGTTATCGGGAGATGTATTAATAGGGGCAGTACTACAGAGGCATTCATCGTTGAATAGAGCAATGGAGGTACAGATGGGGGCTTGGGCGGTTGTCCCCGCCCCGGAAAAATGCTTTGTTCAGATTCTCATTTTTAAACAAAACCTCTAAATTTAATTTGTCCTGTCCACCGTGTTCTGGCTCTCAACATTTATTTTACTCATTACGCGCTCTAAAAGAAGGTTTACCCAATATTGGGTAAAAGTGAACATGCATTTTGGTTAGGTAAAAAGCAAATATTCTGTGAATTGTACGCAATGATGAGTTGAAATTTACCCTTAAAACATGCATTTAGCCCAATATGGGGTAAAAAAAAATACGCAGCAAACATGTGTGTTCACTTTTTACCAAATATTGGGTAAAATTTTACTCTGTGCTTTTAGAGTGTGCCATCGTCTGAAAGAGCGTATCTACACCTTTTTAAATCTTTCATTCCTATTTATTTTGTAATATATTTTTCCTATGGAAATGGTGCTATGGTGGTAAATAAAAAGAATTCTCTGAATTCCATTCATGCTAAAAGAGGGCTACTACACTTCAATCTGCAAGGACTACGGTCATATTTTCCATGGACATTTTTATTCATTCGAATCTCCCCCCCCAAAAAAAAATAATAATAATAAAAAATAAAAAATAAAATAAATGAAAATAAAAATAAAAATACTGATTAAAAAAATAATAAAAATAAAGAAATCATAGGTAAAATTTTCCCTTTGATCATAAGTAAATAAAAAAAAAAAATACAATATTCAATGTAATATAGAAAAGTAAGATTAATATTTTTGATATATAGTAAAATTTAAATTCATAATAAAAGTAATAATAATAAAAAATAATGATCACGCGAAGAAAACAATGCATCCATCACCATCCTTTTCATCATGAGGATCGAAACACAGATATATTAATTCTGTTC
This sequence comes from Lytechinus pictus, assembly GCF_037042905.1. NCBI lineage: Eukaryota > Metazoa > Echinodermata > Echinoidea > Temnopleuroida > Toxopneustidae > Lytechinus > Lytechinus pictus. Next base: position 30,544,289 of record NC_087259.1, on the reverse strand, counting down.
TATTCATACTATTTATACTTAAAGGGACAGGTGATCCGGTTGTTTCTGATTCATTGATTCTTCTTCTGATTCTGACTCTTGCTTTTTTAAAGTATAAAAATACGTTTCTAATTGCATGTATATTGATATAGTATTGTCCGTCACCATCCTGTTTATATAACACGTCTCTGAAGAGAGAGGGAGAATTGGGAGAGAACCGTGTATAATTCCGGATTTGACGTAAATAGTACATATATTTGAATGAGTTGAGTTTGATATGAAGAGGTTACCATGGTTTCACTGACTTAGTAGAGGTAGATAGTGTGATATCAAGAATGCTAGAAGAAGACCAATTTTGAGATGTTTGTTATTTTGTATTATATTTCAGCTGATACGGAATAAGAAAAAGGATCGACAGCCACAGCTGTACAGTAACCAATTATGAAACAACGGCAATGTTCTCAACACTAACTATCGCCCAATTTCCACTAATCCCAGCTTTGTCAAACAATTAGAACACATTTAGTTTTCCAACACAAATTTTACGAAATATTTTAAAACAATGTGAATACGTTGTCTTTAAAGTATCATGTTCCATCTTATCGATTTATTTGAGTTATACCACAAGAGTTAATTTAGACCCCCTTCTCTTTATAGTATAAATGAATAATTTGCAGAAATAATTAGGTCTTGATGAGTATCTATTTTTTTTCCTGACGACCACTTCATCTGTTCATGCTGTTTTGAAGATTATAGTAAATATCATAAAAATAACATACGTCTAGGGGATGCAAATGTGATTATTCTCGTGAAACTAAATTACACTCGGAATTATATTTCAAAAATGATACATCTCTCAACAGAAGGTTAAACAATGGATATAGAATACATGGAAGAGAGAACGTGGTAGCTTTTAAGATTCATAGTAATAAAAAAAAATAATTTACGGCCTAATAGGCCTACCATAATGCGCGTAACATGAATATTTCATAAATCCTCATTGTGTATACAATCTGGAGGGAGTTGCCAATTAGCGTTTGCTCTTGCCAATTCTTTTTTTTTTAATTGCAATTTCATATCATAATTATCACTTTTACAAAATCCAGGGACTTCTGACCTTTACCAAGTAAATCAAAATATACATGATTTTATTCAGCTAAGTTTTGTTGACCTGAAGCTGCGATGCATTTTGCATCGAAATGTTGACCGTGTTTTCACAGAAAATTTTTGCTTCTAGACTTCTATAGAAGATGTATTGATAAGCATGCAAGGTTTGCATGGTTTTTGTAATGTTGTGTTGTATTGTAACCTTTTTTTAATTGTTAGTCATGTCTAAGATTTAAAAAAAGTTAATTGTATGTATTCTTCATTTGACAATAAAAACGCATTGCTGCTTTTTTTTATGTTATTGAGGCCAAACCCCTTTTCGCCTTTTCAATATTGATTGTGATGTATAAAGCTGTTATTTTCATCATGATTGTAGCAAAAATATTAATTATTAAAGAGATAAACATGATAACAATGATAGTATTGATATAAATGATGATAATAATAACGAAAATGATATCTCTCCTACTATTATTAATTTACTAATGATAACCATCCTATCAACCTCGTAGTACTAATGATATCAATAAACGACAACATCATCATTACTATCACTGTTATTTTTCCTACATAATAAATGATATTGGAATATTATGTATATTAATAAAGTAAGAATAACAATGAATATTAACAATAATGATGTTAATGATAAACTTATCATTGTAATAATCATCATCATCATGCGTTTTCATTATCATCAAAACAACGATCAATGTTACTATAACTACAACAAGTGCTCCGGTGACACTTAGTGCGATGTGGTATGAGAATACAGACATTTGTCTCCTTGCTTATGTTGTCCTTCTATACACTATATTTATTCACCTTGTGTTGATTGTAGTGGACAACATGCTCTCTCTTGCTTTAACGAATTCGCCATTTAGTTACCATGGAAACCCGTCCATGCGGAAAACCCTGTTCGGGAGGCCATTCCTATAACTTCTTCTTCTTTCTTTCTTTTTTTCTTCAGGCGGCCAAACGAGATTAACTTTGGGTTTCCCGTTGCAGTGATGACAAATAAAATACGAAAGAGGTAATTGGGACATGACAACAAACAAGATAAAAGAGAAGGGGAAGTGATTCATTTCACTGTTTGGTATACTTTTCGAAATTCTTACCAATTTCATTCAAAACACTCTTCAGGAACCAATCACAAAAGTTCTTTATGATTCGCAATCGATCGCAAACCTTTATGTAACTGGACCCATGAAGACATAACTCAAGTTTATACGATTGAACACAATCTCGTTCGTCTTTTGAACGTGTCGTGTAGGCCATAAACATGATCAAGAAATAGGATCGTTCCCAGTGCTATAATTTAATGTTTTGGGCAAATGACGTAGTTTAATCAGTGGTTGCCAAAAATATACAAAATGAGTTTGATAATTCACGTCAAAACATGGACAGCCTAAAGCGATGATAAAGACACCTTAAGTTCCTTTGGAAGTGCATAGATGAGAACGAGATCTGAGCTACACAAGAATTGAAGAAAATTGTTATTAACACTTGACATCTCGTAACAATATTTTGCGTAGAAGCAATAAAAACTGAACGAAAATCAAGAGGAAAGGAAAGAAGGAAGGAAGAGTAACGCACAAATCAATTAATCAACAGCTGATTCAAAATTCATCATGGAGCTAGGGATGGGGGTGGATGAAGATTAAAATAACATGCTTATCTTCTTTAAAGAATATTAATTAATGCTAGTGGCGTAGCGAGGCATTTTCAAGAGGATGCATGAGATCCGATGTAGCGCCCTGTTTCTAAAACTATTCGAGTGAATGAAGCAAATGAGCAAAAACGGACAAAATCAAAATTGACTAAATTTAATTTAATCACGTGAACTCAGCAGGATGTTCAACAAAATTCGAAAATCATGGAATTAGTATAATAAAAGAGGGTGTACTGGGGTATAAAAATGAAGAAATTATAGTTTGGATGCATGAAGAAAAATTACAAAACTTGACAATGTCAATGATAACAACGAATACGTTAAAAAGCATGCATTATGATAGATGGGCATATAGTCTTCTACGTGTCGTTACTACGAATTTTCTTGTTAGACATGTTAAATAAGCAGAAATTATCATTTTACCTTTTCACCTTCCCTTTATATTGAAAAAAAGTTCCGACAGAAAGTGGAGGCTTAAATTCAAACGATTATTTTTGCAGTCTTATCTGACTTGACGAATGTATTCCGGATTGGTAGTGAAAGCTTGAAGCAGAGTCCATATAAATCTGATGGACGGTCCCGCCGCCTGCCTCAGAGTTTAGACAAGGATGTGATGAAGTGTGATGATGCGAATGAAATGATGATAATGTCAATAGATGCAGGCGATCTTGTTGAAACGCACCGCTGTTTTTCGAGCTTACGCTCTGGAGACAGAAAGCGCGGGAAACAAGGGATCACCTAGAAATACGAAAGGGCGCAATTTATCCGTCTTCATGCTATAAGGCAAATCAAGTGGGATTGAATAACAAAGTAACAATTTCATTCCAGGCTTTCCGCTTTACAGGTAAAGGTTAGAAGACTCTGTGTGCTGCAGGCTATGGAGGTTCCCTTCTAAAGAAAATGTCATCGATGTTTTTGCGTTTTTACTCTTCCTGTCGAAGCCTTTTGCTTTTTTCCGTGACTGTTTTTACAAGTATTTATCAGTAATTGTATTAGTTTCATTTCTAAACTGTGTCTATTTCGCTTGAGACACACCCTTCTTAATTGCGACTCCAAGAAAAGGAGGGGAAATAATACCCCTCATTAGAACATATGCCTCCTGCTCTTGATCTAAAGAATGACAATTTTTCGTTATACATGCAAAAAAATATTTATTTTCCGACACCCAATATTTTTAATTTGCCCTCCATCCACCGTTATATACTTTAGAAATGACAGTGTCACCACTGTTGTTTTCCCCTCATTAAGGAATAATGGTTTTTCATTTTTCCGTTTCCAACTGGAGCAATTAACACTCCCTCCCTCCCCCTCTTTATTTTTCTTTCTCTCCCTCTCTCTTCTCTCTCTCTCTCACTCTCTCTCGTACTATCTGTGTGTGTCTATCATCTCATTCCTCTCTCTCTCTCTCCCTCTGAGGGTGTGAGTGTATGTCTTTCTCTCTCTCTCACATTATGTCTGGTCATCCATAGTAGGCCCATGGGTCATCGCACTAGCCATTAATAACTGTGTTGTTGTATAACTATTAATATGAATAAATAATATTCTTATCCACTTAAAGCGCTTCAAAATGACTGAATCGCGATGAGAACCGTGTTCACAACGGACACAACCCCACCCCCTCAGCAAACTTTATCTTGGTTCATTCACATTGCTCATAATCTTTAGTGTGCTTTTTTTTTCAAGGAGAGGTAATTGACAAAGTCTCGAATATGGTCATCCCCCAAAATGTAGCTATAAATAATTTTTACAGTTTGACCAATTCAACATTAAACAAAACATGGGACTATCATTATTAATATGAATGCAGGGCGAATTTCAGAAGTAAGCTACTTAAATAGGTACTCCAGGCTGAAAATAATATGATTTGATTATATTTCAAAACCCCAGACAAACAATACAGGTTGGGAAGTAACTAACGAGTTACAATCCAAATCACAGGGACATGAATTCTACAGAAAAGATATATACTCTAGAAAAGACATATATAACCTTGCATAAATTTTTGATACCGACAGCTTAGTCCTGATATAGTCCTAAGGTTTTGACAATTCTGAAGAAAGTCATCTTTAAGGCGTTACACACTAAGAAATCCCGGTGCAAATGGGGTTTACGATTTTGCAATAAACACAATCAGATAACGTGCAACAAAATGTCACATTTACATCATTTTTTTTCAAGTAAATATGGAGAATGCGAACCCACATGTTTCATGGTTTCTTTATTCCCCAGTGAATTTATTGATGAGCAGCGTGATGATGAGGAAAGAATACAAGCAAATGTCAGATAACATTTTGACAGATGCTGGTTTGATTCAATTTACATTAATAATTAAGAACCGCATTATGCAAGAAAGCAAGAGAAATGTCAGATTTCGGGCATTTCAAAGGGAATAACACACCCACTATGAAAATACGTTTTTTTTTTTAATGAAATATTGCGAAATTGTTCACACTTTGGAAACGGAACAATAAATCAAACAGAGCACCGAAAGAGGCGTCACAAATATCACTTGAGAATTATTCGGGAGTGGTGTGCGTGAGAGGAATGCGTGGGTAAGAGAGAAATAATGTGTCGTAATATGGAGAGAGGAGGAGAGAGTGTGTGTGTGAGAGAGAGAGAAAGTGTGTCTGTGAATGGTGTGTGGATGTGTGTGTGTGTGTGTGTGAGAGAGAGAGAAAGATGTGCTGTAATTGAGAGAGGAGAGAGTGTGTGTGTGAGAGAGAGAGAAAGTGTGTCTGTGAGGGTGGATGTGTGTGTGTGTGTGAGAGAGAGAGAGAAAGATGTGCTGTAATTTAGAGAGGAGAGAGTGTGTGTGTGTGTGAGAGAAAGATGTGCTGTAACTGAGAGAGGAGAGAGTGTGTATGTTGGTGGGTGTTAGGTGTGCGTGTGTGTGTGTGTGTGTGTGTGTGAAAGAGAGAATGAAAGATGTGCTGTAATTGAGAGAGGAGAGGGTGTGAGGTGTGCGTGCGTGTGTGTGTGTGAGAGAGAGAGAGAGAGAGAGAAAAGTGTGTTTTAGTGGAAAGAGGAGGAGAAAGAGTGTATGTGGGTGCGTGTCTCTTGGCCTTGTGAATACGAGCTGACCATTTCCGATACAAGATTCGAAGTTCAAGATAGGGGGCAGCCCCCCCCCCCCCCGGTATCGCCACCTATTAACATGTTATTTGAACATTGCCGGTATGTTTATTTTACCTATTACAAAATATTTTACCACCAATGTGAGAAAATAATTTAAAACTTATTGAATACGATCTACTTTAGATATTAAACCACACTACATACAGTGGTGTTAAAACTACAACGGACAGTAATTACACCGGTGTTTTAACAACGGTGTAAATGCTATTAGTTTAACACCTATAACACGTAATTGTTAATTGTTACATCATTTTTTGTTGTATGCGGGTGAAACCCTTTTTTAACAACGTAATATTTACAGTGTAAATCCATCTACATGTCGTCAGATGTTTATATACACAGTAAAGTAAGATTGGAAATATTGAAGAGATGACAGGCAGAAAGATAAACGAATGCTGCAAGATAGCACTGGATAGAGACAGGTGGAAAACCATGACACCCAACCTCTTCAAAGAGAAGGAACAGCGGTAAAGTAAAGAAAGATGCTTTGTAGCTTGTTTTTCTGTCTGTATCATTATCATTACAACATTTACACATTTATTACATAAAGTAAATTACAATTTAGACAAAGGACATACTTTTTATGTCAATTAAATCAATCGGGCTTTCAGATGTTCTTCTTGTTTAATTAGTGTACAGTATACAACAGGGTCAAAAATGTTCTGGTTATATTTTTCTCATCATTGTTTTTTAATCCAATGTCACCTCAAAAGTTGCACAATCTCACCTTTTTCATGATTATGCATCTTTAGTTTTTGTTTTAATTCTGTATTTTTGAACGAAATGGAATGATGAATAAACTGTTTGATGAAAATATCCAAGTTCATAAATGTCAAACTTCATCATATGAGTATGGGAGGGTAACATTTTGTCTTTCCCACATCCCCATAACATACACGATAAAGGAATCACAAAGAGAAGCTTTTCAGTGTGATTATTAGATTACGAAGCTGAGAAAACAAGATTAAATCACAAAAGGGAACACCTACTACTCAGGAAAAAAACCTTCGCAATTCACATGTTATGAGCATGGGCTGACCTTCGAGAGCCTATTATTGATGTACAGTATCATTAATTATTATCAAAACGAATAGGTCAAAACCTGCGTCTTGTCGCAAATTGGGACGTAATTGAGAGTACATATAGTAATGAGTGTATTCCTCAGGGGTTTGAGATGTGTGGGCAAATATTGCCCTTTCATTCATTTAAATCATGTATGGATATCAGATGCGGCGAATTCTCGAGATATTTTTTTCTGGTCAGACGGCCACTCTCTCTCATTGGTTGCTGTATGATATCCAAAATGCCAGGGGACATATCCCCCCCCCCCCATGGAGCGCCGGCTATGCCGCCATGATATCATTTTGTCTACACAAGTCATTGTCTGTTGAGTAAAGTCATCTTCATAAAACAATCAAAATGCAACCCAGACCAATGAAACGAAATTTTGACCACTGGCTGACACACTCTAATATCAGAATAATATTTTTTTTCTCGAAACGCAAATGAATCATAACTTTGAAAACTAATGTACGTTATGCAATATGTCATAATTGGCGGAAGCATGAAGCAAGTAGACAATGTTGAAGCTTTTTACAGCTAATAATGTGTTCGATCAGCTGTTTGCCCAAGAAGGGCATCGTTAAGGCTTTCAAAACAACAAATCAAAGGAGAAATTAGCTTTTGGCCGGTTGAACAATCATTATAATAGCTCCTGAGACCTCCTGTGATTTCGAAATACTCTGAGCTTATTAAAGATGACAAATTAGAAGGAGAAGGGAAAAGGATGAACCCATGCCACAAAATACCAGACCTTTTTTTAAGGTTGATGATAAAAATGGGATGTGAAATAATATTGATAGAATCGAAATTATCATGGTAACGTTATGAATTTGAACACGATTGTTTGATCCATCTCGATTTTAGTTACATCGAATTCCATTTTGCCGTGCAGTGAGTACCGAGTGAGTACTGCCAACATCTTTCCGCCAAAACCTCTTTGGATCTCGGAACACATTGTCGAGAGAGGACGACAAAACTAATAATATGACAGAGCCATGAGTAGACAGAGTTCGGCCAACCAGGTTCCAATTATTGGTTACCAATATGGCGCGTAATGCCTTTTTTAGGCAAGCCCAATTCAAAGTGATGTTAATAATCACAGAACCTATTATGTTAATGAGCTTCCACTTCATGTGAGTAACCAGGGCTAATAACATTATAATTGGTAGGTAAAAACTTGTAATACGGCTGATGGTTAATCAAATACCATTTCCAGAATAGGAGGAGCCCGAGGAGGAGTAGGAGGGGGGGGGGGGGGAGAAAGGAAGAGGGGAGGAGGAGGAAGGTTGGGGGAGTAGGAGGAGGATCAACACCCTTTATATCCCTCATCTTTTTACTTCTCTCTTCTCTCTTATCTCTCCCGTTTCACCTCTCTTCTCTCTCGATCCCTCTCTCACTTTTCACCCCCGTCTCTCTTTCCCTCTCTATCTTGTCCTCTCTGGATTTGCACAGCCCCTTATATCTATTCCATTATCTCATAAAAAATGATGGTCGACACTTTTCAAGGAAACTTAAACTTAATAATCTCTCTTCTTTTCGTTCACTTTCTGATGTTCATTCTCTCTATCCACTCCCCTTATCCATCCACCCTGTCTAATATTCTATCTGTCTATCTCCCTCTCTCCCCTACCCTTCCCTCTCTCTTTCTTGTCTTCCTGTATGTCACTCCCTCTCTTGTTTAGTTTTCCTTACCTACCTCCCCTTTTCAATCTCTCACCTCTCCCCCTCTTTCTCCTCAACCTCCACATCCCGCCTCCCTCTCAACCCCCTATCTATATTCATTACCCCATCATGGCAACCCTCACGTCCATATTACTTTGAAACGCTTTTAATTGATGTTGCATCGCTTCCTATATTGTCGCCATCAGTTATTGAAGTAAAGTGCAATTGCAAAGCGACACCGCTAATGACTGCTGCCGACAGTATACTTTATGATAGTATCAATGACTATATAGATGTGTGATCACTACCTTGCTTGCATGCAACTGCTCGGTATAATGTACATGATGGTAATGGCGGATGCCAGGAATGGCATCAAACAATTTTTAGCCACATCCATGCACGACAACTGCGTTTTCATGGCAATATTGGGCATTTTTTTCCCTCTCAAAACTGATCTAAGATATGCACGGTCCCATTCACACTTATCGTTCATTTTTTAAAATGAACTTCCACTCTTCTTCTAGGGTTTTGTTCTTAATCATTCAAGTATAACCGTAATTATTCCTGACATGTTAACGATAATTATGTACCATATGAAAAGATCTGAAATCATGTACAATAATGTCAACAAAAAGTCACTTCTTTACACATGTCATAAATGATATTGTGTAATGTATAATTCATTTTGTAAATGGAACAATACATATGTATAAAGCTAGTGAGGTTACAAGTAAATCACACGATTTAAATACTAAATCACTTAACAAAAAAAGGGAATTACATTATAGGAGGAGAGAGGCTGAACATTAAGTAAACAAATAAAATTTAATTCACACTTAACTGACTGTGTAAAACAAAGAATAATTATAATAAAACACTTTCCCCCTACCTCTTTATTTCTAGTTTTCATTTTCTGGAAAACATTATTAAAAATAAGTATGCATTATCTATACCCATCAGTAATTAATAACCCACTCAAAATTTATTGACATCAAACAACACATACATGAAACTCCAATCACATATAAACAATATAAAATCTATAATTATAATGGTGTACTGATTAGGCTTTTAAGTAGTCATGCTGCCCCCCCCCCCCAAAAAAAAAAAGCGAAAGACACACGTACATACATGGCCTTCTACCTTTATAAACTATTCATGGCTCAAGTAGTGTAACTATCCATTTATTAATAAGCAGATAGATAAATGGCAAAGAAACGTGACTGAAAGAAAAGAAATTGGATTTTAGGGGGAGGGGGCATTATAACACTCATACACTCTTTAGGGTAGAATAGGTTTGAAAAGGGCCGAGGACAATGTTTACCACTCTTATTATTAAAAACGCAGTCGCTCTTCTTTCCTCTTAAAGGGTGATTTACCCCTTTCTACCCTTTTATTTTTCATTTTTTAGTGTATGGTTTTTCATTTTGATCGCTACTTTGTTATCATTCATAATTTTCCTGAAGCTTTTGCCCTTACACAACTGTGAATAAACTATATAACCAGCGTGTATTACTATTGTGATTCCCGTCGTCTTTTCTGTAAATAGTGTATGACGTAGTATATTATTGATGTATTATATGTGGTTCTCATTTGATAATAATAATAGCTGAATTTATAAACCGCCTTTTGCCTGAAGATAGAAAGCGCTGCTATTATTACCCCGGCTTAAGCTCGAGCTACCATCACCGGCGCTCAGTGCATGCAAGGAATTAATCCTGCCGGGTACCCAGCACAGTGCGGATAAATTTCTTGCTGAAGGAAAACACGCCATGGTTAGGATTCGAACCCACGACCATCTGTTTGAAAGGCGAGAGACAGAACCACTAGACTACGACCCCGCCCGCGTCATCAGTTACTTATAAACCCCATAGAGAATAACCCATCTCGGCTTTCATGGGCCGTGGTAGTGCATGGTTATCCTTTCTAGGTATTTAGATAATTTTTATTTTAATGTTGGATTTGGGGAGATTTTCTTTATATCTTATAGCATTATTGATGACACGTAATATCAAAATTGTATTGTTTCCGTTAATGTTTAAATCTAAAGGGTTTTTCATAATTTGTGGTGTCAGTGCGCACGTCCTCGCGAAATACACTGTCTCTTGAAAATTCTATGCATGTATGTGAAATTTGTATTCTGCCCAATACTGAGAAAAAATAATTACATTTATGACAGATATATCTTATCATTCATATTCACACACCATGAGTTGCTATTTCAGCCGGAAAGCTACTTATTCTTTTGTAAACAATGTACAATGTAATCAAAATACGCTACTAACACTCTAAATTTCAGATATTAAAGAAAATCTAGATCAGCCAATAGACCACTTCATGGGCAATTTTGGTCAAATGACCTTTCATTTATTTCATTGTGATAGGCAGATTTCAAAGCAAGATAAAATTATTATGTACGCATGCCTTACATAGCAGGATGAAGAAATTAAATAGACCAGGTGAATAGAATAGCACACCAATGAACACTATATGAAGGTATTTGTTGCATTTTCTACTTTGAATACATATTGTAGAATGCTGTACAAAGTTTTAGGAAAACTGTTAAATACCAGTCGCTAGTAGACGTATTGTTTTTTGTGGATCTAATCAAAAACACAATTCAAAAGAATATATCAATAATCAAGACATCAAAGTAGGCGCTTATCTCATTAAATATTAAACCACCATGTAACTTTAGTACTAACGACCTTCTTCTGATCATGCGCAGAATGGAATTACGAACCGGCTTATAGAACTATAGTCAAACTCTTAATTTAGCCTTCATGGAATTAAATCTATAGATTCTTAAAAAAAAAACATTCTAACCTTCGGAATTCAGAATTTGACTGGTCATTATTGACATTATTGATTTTTTTGTTTGTAAATCGATGAAATTTAGTCAATGAAATATATAGAGTGTAAGCTATCCAAACTCATCCTCTGAAGCGGTAGTGCTATTGCCGACCAATGTGATGTCTCAAAAAGAAGCAGTATACTGCGATTAAAATCAGTTATAGGCATAGCAAACACGTGGAATAAGAAAATTAGTAGTTTTAATAACAGTGAATAATTGTTTGTCTTTTCCTCTCAATCTATCTTGTATTTGTTACTGAATCGAATCGAAAATGAATTGATTGCATCTATTTCATCCATAAAAAACCCCACAAAATAGGGTACATTCAAAGTTAACACGAATTGCAGAGAAATATCAAAGTACATCATGTCAAATTTCATCATAATCTGAAAAATAATACATGTACGGCCTATATGGGGAAATACATACGAAAAATGAGAGGGCAGCTTTATTCATTTGTGATGCCAAAAATGGAAACTGACAAACTCTGACAAATATTAAAATTATGATACATTGCATCGCATTATGGGAATAATTGAAAATTAGAGTGAAAATCTCAATCTGTTATATCAGTCAATATTTTCTCAGCTCTTTTTTTGGATTGGTCTCCAACAACATACATACAGACTGATTTCCAATCCAAATGGATGTAGCGAGTACGTTGGTAGAAGTAGTTGATGATTATCGATGAACATTGTCAGATGCATAGGCCTTCTTAAATCAACAGACATCAAAATAGACTAGACCACAGTAACAGACACTTAAGTCAATAAACACCAATGTGTTTGATATAAGCAATGTGAAACGTGTGAATACTTACAACATAAGGAGTCTTGTACTTATGGAGGAAGCCAAGAAGCGTCGCTGTCTGAATCACCTGTTTACTGCCTTTTAAAACGAAAATAAAAAATATCCCAGGTTCTGAAAGACTAGTTTATCAATACCTTACTGCAGATCGTTGGTAAGGAATAGATGTTCTCATCTCAATGGATGGCACGGTTTCATTTGTGATGCAGAGTTCCGTGAGTAATTATCGATGAAGCTGTGATGAGGAGATCGGGAGGAGATAATTGAGAGTAGTGTGGCACTGCGATGAATTCATAAATGAATCGAGAACTAACGATGTTTTACAGGGAGTGCGAGTCATGTTGGTAGTTACAAGGATTGGAAAGAGAGAGGAAGACACATGGAGGAGGGGAGAGAGAGAGAGAGAGAGATAGCATTAAAACTAAGTGAAGGTTTTTTTTTTCTTAAACAAATAATATGTAACCATTATAACCATGAAATATCAATAAATATGAAATATATAGTCGTAGGGTAGAAAGAGGGCACAAAATACGTAAATAGTCCTTTGTCATATACGAGAAATGAAATATCCAATGTCATGTTTTCACAAAGAACCAGCTGTTGTAAAAAAGCTTTAATGGCCATTAAACTTCTGTAAGATTTAGATGCTCAATGATTTACCATTTACAAAAGCTTTACACAGGCTTCAAGCTCTAAATCACATCTACCCCTTCATACTATCTCCACATTCAATTAATACGAATAACACGTTATCTTCAAACTCAATTTATAATTTGAATAATTTACCCTCTGAGCTGAAAATCAAGAAGAAATCAAAGAAAAATACAAAAGTACGGTGTATAATATTATTGAGCTTTCGTAATGTCACAGTTACACAAATAAAATTGACCCAAAACCGAGCGATGGAATGTCATTGATAATATTCTAAAAGTTTTGATCGTTAACGCAATAATTAAACCATTTTTTAATAAAGAAAATCGTAGGTTTTCTAGGTTCTTTAGAAATGTAACACGTGATATTCCATTCATCATGATTACCACAAGACAATGTCTTTAAAAAAGCTATCCTCAAACCACGAACCCATTAACCCTTTTTTATGAAGGGTTCTTAACAGAGGTGGAAGATGCATATTGATGGAGGAGGGGGCATGCTATCATTTACTTGTTAACCTTAAACATAACGTTTCATGACGTCTTGAAAAAAAAAAATCATTAATTGAGATTGTATTAAGTGGTTGTCCATATGCCTCGTGATATTTAATCACGTGGATAAAATGCTGATCGTATTTTCTAGTATGACAGTGCGAGAACTCTTAACACATTCTAAGGTTTCGACAAAATATTTGTTTGGTTCAAATTATTCATGTTAAGAGCATGCAATGTAATGTATTTTTAAGAATCGCAGTTATTTATAAATTTTGCCCCATACGTCAGGCTTGACCCCCTCAGAATTGCTGGCTCATTGCGTCAATCAAGTGTTCAAACGGCATTTATATGGAAAATTATAACGTTACATATAGATGGAGATAGATCTACAGTGCGTATCAAAAAAAAGTTTACACTTTGAAAAAGCCATGGGGATTAAAAAATATACAACATGTGGGTATTTTTTTCAAATATAATCTTGGTTTTGGGTCTCATCTATCCAATGAAAGGAAAAGTTTTGACAGAATGTTACAATTGAGTGAGGACTTTCCATTTTTGTAAAGCTCGCAGAAATCTGTTTGCGCAGAAATGCTCGTTTTCACGCTGTGTCAAGGGGAAAGGGGCGAAATCAAACTTACCCTGCGAAACATTTCTCATACATGTCCCTTGCACTTTTAGTCAATTGAAATTAAACGGATACATTCAAGCATTTTATAACAATTTTGCCACCCAAATTGACATTTCAACACTTAGTAAGCACAACCTTTACCCTTTTTGTGCCAGCTGGATCTGAGGACATAACTGAATCTGAAAAAAAAATTTATAAGACATCTCCGGCATTTTTTTCACTAATTTTTTTTTATCATTTAAAGTGGGTTTACATATCATTTTTCATTCAATACTTGTTTCTCCCCTTTTTTCAAGCTTGAAAATGATTAACGAAATGAAAATCAAGCCTAAGTCATTTCATGTAAATCACAGCTCGGTGTAAAGCAAATGTCGTCATAATGGCCTTGTTGTGTTGGGGAGTGGGGTGGGGCGCACTTCACGCTTCGAAGTGTTTTAGGCAAGGAAACAAGTAATAAAGGTAAAAGATATCTTCAAATCAATTTTACTAGCTAAATCCCACGTGTTCTTCATGATTAAGGACTACCTTTATTCGCATAAGTATTTCAAGGTTCTGCGCAAATGATTTTTCACAAACTTTTCAAAGTAAGTGGTGCTCACTCAAGCGGAAATATTTTTCGACAGTTATATCGTCATTTGCTTAAATGGATCTGTACCAATGTTAAAATGTGGAAAAATTTTCAGGATATTACAAATGTATAATTTTAGAGGATTTTTTCAAAGTGTAAACTTTTTTTTGATACGCACTGTATATCGCTAATTTCCAAATTGGAAGCGTCGTGGTGTAGCGGTTCTGAATCTCGCCTTGTAATCAGAGGGTCGTGTGTTCGAATCCCACTATGGTCTAGCGTCCTTTGGCAAGGCGTTAATCCACACTTTGCCACTCTCCATCCAGTAGGATGTGAAAGCCTATGTAGTATGCCTAGCAATTGAGTCTTTGAACTCTTGTTGGAATGCTCCCCAGGGAGTGGAGAAAGTGCATACATTGTGTGTGGGCATGCCAGGATCCAAGGGCCGGGGTAATATTTTATCTGTAAAGTGCTCAGAGACGTCATTCTGATGTATTAAGCGCTATTATTATCATATTAAATTAAATTTGTCTGATTAGCTAATGGCCCTGGGAAGCGGGGTTGCTGGCACCCGAAGGATTTTTTGGGGTGCTGTGTGTATTATTCTCCATAGGCAGCACCACCTGGTATTCTGGAAGATGTATCAAAATGTTATCAAAATGACCTTCTTTTTGTGGTGAACTTTTGTTTCTTTTCTTTACTTACTTTTTTTCTTTGCTCAATTTTTTAAAAACCAATTTGACCTCCATTTTGTAGTGTAACTTTTTTTTTTGGCTTTTCATATTTATAAAAACTGAGTAGTTGACAACTTGAGGTTGTGCAATTAAGGCTACTCGTTCGTATCTGCTTTAACATTTACCTGGTCAAGTATTACATCATCTTCAATGATCTCCCAAGAGCCCTTATCATGCCATCTCAGAAATGAGTTCAGTATTTCTATCGTCAATGTAAATCTGGAGGTCAATGAGACGAACGCAAACACTTATAATATTCTTAGCATCAATTAGTATTTTTTCCATGACAACGTACACCCTCGTCTTTTT
Organism: Lytechinus pictus; assembly: GCF_037042905.1. Lineage (NCBI taxonomy): Eukaryota > Metazoa > Echinodermata > Echinoidea > Temnopleuroida > Toxopneustidae > Lytechinus > Lytechinus pictus. Next base: position 30,528,627 of record NC_087259.1, on the reverse strand, counting down.
GAAAAACGGTTGCTGTCTGTTCCCTCGCTGATCTAAACTTAATTTTCGAATTAAAGGAAAATTCCTTCTCCAAACGTTGAAAGGATCTGCAAACAATGTTTCGACAAGAAGTTAATGCCGTCCGTGATATATTGGAATCGTACTTTATACATACATACATACATACCCACATACGTACATACATGAACACATATACATACATGCATTTAAACAAGGTAGTGAAGCGACCGAGTCGATAGGGGCGTTTCTGTATATTTGAATAAAAAAATCTGAAGCACATAATGACCTGTCTTCAATACAATAAAGGAAAAAAAAGTTTTCAAATAAACCTATGAGGGGCAGCTACTCATCTGTCTCAACCTGCGCAAGAAATTGACTTTAATGCTATTATGGAAATGTAGGGGTTAACTTCAAGGTAATGCGTTAGATTCATTGGAACAGTCAAAATACAATATCATTAACATAATTTATGTTCAATTTCTTCAACAAAATAATAAAAGTTATGAACGTAGAGCCAGCATTCTCCTGTTCAAGGATTTCATCCAGCTTACTTTTGGAAATTATAGTCAAAGCCGAGTCAAAGTTCACAAATCTAGAGCTGAACAGGGGAGGTGTGAAGTGTAACAAATAGGGGTTTGCTCCCCCGGGTATGATATTGGCGGTGTCAAATCAATTACAGAGATAAAAGGGTTATTTTAACATTATTACACCACCGAGACACATCCTTTCTACCTGTGACCACAATGTTGAACGTTTAATAGTTTTTGTTTTTATTTACGCTTCTTTTCCCCTAAAAAAATAGTTAGTAATGCACGGTGTTTATTGAAAGGTTTTACGGTGTTTAATTTGAATCCTATCATGAGACTATAGGACAATTAAAAATGCTAAAACAATTAAGCCGAATTTACCATCAACCTTTTATTCATATTTCGAAGAGGTTTTACGTTGTACCAGTTGTAGTAACAATTCAAGATATAGTATCAAATTTGGTGTCATGCTTCTTTGTCGAGTTCTTTTATTATTGGTCGCAATGATTTTTTTCAAGAAAACAACAATTCTGAATTAATCGAGGAGTGTAGGCCTACCCCCCCCCCCCCACGAGAGAGGAAAGGCCAAGACTTAAATATACATCATCCGCGGAAATGATGAGTAGCTTTGTAAAAACACGTGAAATTTTTTATGCGGTATCAAACATTTTCATACCCACCGACGGTTCTAAAAGTACTAGTGATAAAGTTCAGTGGTTTCGATAGGCACAATTCAATGGGGGTGTTAATTCCCTGGTTTTAGAGTACTTTTTCGGGAGTAGCAATATGAATTGTTAAGACCAAAACAATTAAGCCGAATTTACCATCAACCTTTTATTCATATTTCGAAGAGGTTTTACGTTGTACCAGTAGTAGTAACAATTCAAGATATAGTATCAAATTTGATGTCATGCTTCTTTGTCGAGTTCTTTTATTATTGGTCGCAATTATTTTTTTTCAAGAAAACAGCAATTCTGAATTAATCGAGGAGTGTAGGCCTACCCCCCCCCCCCCACGAGAGAGAAAAGGCCGAGACTTTAATGTACATCATCATAGCTTTGTAAAATCTCCTGAAAAGTTTTTAAGTTGTATCAAACATTTTCATACCCCACCGACGGTTCTAAAAGTACTAGTGATAAAGTTCAGTGATTTTGATAGGCATAATTCAATGGGGATGTTAATTCCCTGGTTATAGAGTACTTTTTCGGGAGCAGCAATATGAATTGTTAAGACCAAAATACGTTCATTGTACAATGCTCATCGGAGCTTGAAAATGAGGGAACTCCCTCGGCTTTTTGATGAAGTGTGTTTTGGGCTGCCCACACAAAAGGGTAAAGTATTCCCAGCTTTGCGTTGAGTATACATGCATTGCATGCGTTTTAAATACTTTGCTAGTTCACGCACAGATACCAAAAACATCGGCTGCACTACTACCCCTACTACATCGACATGATTGAACTGTGCTGAAATAATTAGCAAATAAAACATCTATCATCTGCGTTCAAAGGACTCTAGACAACACCGTGTTTGCTCAATAGCCTCAACGTGTAGTGGGACGTGCAGTCGTCTGCTCCAGTTCCAATTTTTTGTCGCTTACGAAGGCGGGAAAGAAACAGGTAGCTGCGTTGAGATTGTATCTGTGATCGTATCGACTATCGTGTGCCGTTGGTGTCTGTGTTGTCGTCTGTCTGATAGAAGTGGGTATTCCCCTTGGATTTAGGAAGACGTCGTGATCAGTATAAGTAGCCTGTAACCTCATCATAACCAATGGCGGATTTGGGTAAGTTCTTGAAACTCTGAATCAGGGGTTATACATCCGGGGTTACATATGTATATCCCCACTGCATGCACATCATTAGCATGAAAGAAGTTCTGCTTACCAATTCCTGTCATGTCATCGAGTATATGAACAAGAACTTCTCGTCCAACTTAATTGGCAGATTAGTATATTTTTATATGTTTGAGTATCGTCGTAGAAGTAGAAGTATCTCATTGGAAATGCACTTTTATGAATTAAATCATGATCGATAGTGAGGTGGGAGTAAGTTAAGAGGGTGAGGTATATGGCTATATATGATGAGCCATCAGCTTTTTCATGAAGTCGACAATAGAATAGTTTCGAACTAACGACCGTCTGTTGGGACAATGTGAAGGCAATGAGTAGAGAACATACCACTCAACCAACCTCAATACATCTCTGTATGCTCTATTTCTACTCGTGTCCTTTTCATGCAAGTCTTTATCCCTGCCAAACAAATCGTTTGAAGGTTTGCTTGTCGTATTTCCCATTCATACCCACTTCACCCATTCATATAATTCCTATCGTCACGTCACGCTTTGTCCCTCAAACAAAGTCAAGCCATGCTGTGGGTAACAATACAGAGAATCCCACTTCTCTTTTGGGTCTATTCGGATCGATTTTCTTACCTGGCTTGCTAAAGACCCTATAATCTGTTTTAAATACAATTTTATATCAATGTAGGGATTAAGAATTAAACCAGGGATGAAATCACAAAAGGGATAAGTTTGTCTTTAAAAATGGCAGAATTATGAACATTCCCCTTTTAAACTTTAACCAGAATGCGTTGCCATTTATAATCCATTCTAGTCAGAAGCAGCTGTTGTTTTTGTGATAAAAGATTATCTCAACTTATTGCCTGATGATACAGACATATAGGTCTATGTACATGTACAGTAATATTAAGCAAGAAAAAGGCGGACAGTCTCCTGCTTGTGCTCCTATATACTCTATTCGCCGACTCAGGCCAGCCTAATTCTCTCACCTACTCGAGTCTTCTACTCAAGTCTGTCTTCTACTCAGCTTCCTCTCCTTCTGGTTTACAATCCTTACACTCATTTCGAAAAGAATAATCTACTTTCAAACCTCCACTTTCTCGCCTTTCCAATTCACCTCCAATTCACCTCCAATTTACCTCCAATTCACCTCCAATTCTATCCACTTTCCTTATCTCATATATAGTCCTTCCAAGACTTTACACATGGTGTACCGTTAGCCTCTTCTGCGATTGCTCATACCACCATGCAAACCTTCAAACATCATCTAAAAAAAGTTTTAAGACCAATTATTAATAACAGGTGTTTTTATATCTAACCTAATCAATAGACAATGATTGGTTGATAATTCTAAAGCAAGATTACCAATTATTGTCCATTCATATTGATTTTCTCTAAAAAAATACGACAGTGATGAACAAAATATATTTATCTACAACATTCATATTTTGATTGCGAGGTTTCATCATCCATCATTGTTAAATGTCATGCTGTTCATTGGAAGTCTTAAGGCTGTAATATGAAAAGATGATTTAAATGTATATTGAATATTTAGGAATGTTGTTATGAGGGTCTTTTCATACTTTTACTTTGATGCCATTAAATAATTTATAGCAGTTCAACGCTCAGCGGTGCTGAGCATTTAATAACCTGCATTTTAATAGGAAGAGATATTCGATAAAAATGAAAGCAAAGGAAATAGAATACAATCAATTAAAAAATGCAAATTTTAAAGAAACCGTTAACGAAAAATACATTTTGAGCAATGAATCATAGATGCGAAAGTAAAAGGAATTGTAATCATGAAATAGTGGGGATAAGAAGAGCTAATACTTTTCCTGACATAATGAATTAGTAAAATATAATAATGTCCACTTCTTGCACAATGTGTTTTAAGTAACCTGCTACGACCTGGTTCAATATATCGTAGTGGTCAAACAAATTCGACTCTGATTCGCAAATATGAGAAGCGAACCTTGAACTCGGTACTTTGAAGATAGACGCCGAATAAATCAAAGATTGTATCCGATTCGTGCCATAAGGACCTTGATTTGTTTACCTTAGTAGCAATGTATAGCCCGGATAAGTGTGTTTTAAAGATGGTCCATTGTGACATAAATCTTGTAGCCTAACTTGTTGAAGGGAGTGTACATGGTATAGGCCCGAATTCCAATGTCAAAGGATCGATTTACAGCACGAAAACTCTGAATTTTTTACGTTTTATTACAAAATTACAGTTTAATATCATTTGTCTTCAGTGGCGAAATGAGTTTTATTGAATGGGGCGGGCGGCGTTTTGGATACAGGCCTCCAACAGGGCAGGTTTAAAGTAATATATATAAGAGAGCGAAGCGAACAAACCAAAGGGGGTGGGTTGATTTTACTTCAACCGTTCCTCAGAATTCAAAACTGTAATTACAATTATAACAGTTTTTTATAGTTATAAATAAAATAAAATTATAAAAGGAGGCCAAATTGATCAGCTAGTGAAGGAAATTTTATGTGACGACGAAAAATAATGATTCGCTAGATGATATTATCATAGAGCTATTATACTACTATACAGCACCTATATCATGTTTTAGTTGTGCACACAGTCGTGTGTAATCTTTATGAACTTTTTTGTGAAACTCCACTGATACATATGGTCCGTGTAACTACGTGTGAAGGCGTATCAATATTAGATTGGATGAAATTCCATCTCTATATTCGCGCCTAACTTTGTTATTGTCGAGTTCTCAGTACTTGATGAATAACCGTGATATCAAACCTTGGTGTTGCCGCGGGGTTTGTTTTTCTTTCTTTTGTCAAAGTTTCTTGATTGAAGTCAACACAATTTAGATCCCCTTTAAGTGGCCGCCCGTGATATAAAGTCGGTACAAGATTTGGAGATGGCTTCGATACATCATGCATGTGGAAAATGATATTCTATATAGCTATTCCATCTAAAGGAGAAAAGTATGGCGTTACGCAGCGGGACCCCCCCCCCCCCCGCTCCGATTTTCCGCAACCTATTTTCTTTTCTTTTACGAATTTTCCAAACAAATCCAACCAAATTGTGCACTACACTACATTTTCAATTCTGATATAATCTCAATTTTTAAATCTTAATTTAGCTCGGCCACTTCGTTGTCTTGTCAGTTGCCATGGCTTGTCACAGGGTTGGAGCTTGTATATAGCACCGCCTCTGTGTTTACACTAATCGTCAGATATAGTAAAAAAGGAAAAATTCTAGATATTAAGATCCTTATGTCGTATTATTCACGTATTTGCTCGTATTTTTTTCCTGATTCAGTTCTGAATTAGTTGATAAAGGACTCAATGCATAGATCAATATGATATGAGTATTAACTGAGAATTTGTCTCTTGTAGAATCAAACTCGCCACGCTGCGTGATTTTTGTAAAGAATCAATCAATAATGAATTGAATTCGTGGAAAGGTTAAAAACCAACATACTTTTTCTACATATGAACTTGGGTATGATTTTCCACGATGCAATATATATATATTTGCAGACAATGATTTTCTATATATATAGAATCCCTTTCCTTAACCATTATCGTTCTGTGTATTGCTACCCACTGCACTAGCCTCAAGCCATATTTTACCGTGTAATTGGATCGCACAGGCTGGGGGTCGGCAACCAATAAAAACACTACAATGCTACATTGGTGAAAAATCCGGCACCATGATATTGAAAATATATGAATCTGACAAAATAGGGGAAGTACAAACAAAGTGTGGGATAAGTTACACCTGCGCAAATATGATATTAACGGAATATCGATGGTAGGTGGTATGTAAGCACATGTAGGGTCGGGGCTACGTAGGGGGGGGGGCAACTGTCCCTGTTATTTTCAAGTTGTGAAAAGGGGGAGGGGATGCCTGAGAAAATACGAGAAAGAAGAGAGCTTACTGTCCAAAGCGAGGTCTGGGTTGTACAACTCTATATTATTAACCCTGCAACCAAGCATGGTAATTCGAATAAGAATAGAGAATGACGTCACCTTGCCCCTCCCCCCTCAACATTCATGGTCCCGCCCCCGGCAAGCACATTACTTATTGTGGTGTCAAGTGTATAATGTAAATGCAAAAATTAGGGGAAAAAACAAAATCATATATGTTATTTGGTTGAAGCTTTTTTAACACACCATTTTTTTCTGTTTTCAACGTTTGCATGTCAATGAATCGTAAAATCATACCCTACTTCATGATGGAAATTATGATCTAACATGTCTTTACTTTGATATTGAACATTGGATTTTGGTCGCCCTTTCATTGAGTGTTTTGCCTAACCCTATATAAATACGGATATGTTTACAAATGAATCGAAACCGGTTTAGCTTAAAGGTATGCAGTTCAAGTATTCATCTCATTGTAGTAAGATACACATTTCACGGTTAAATACCACGTAATGACAGAGCGACTGAGAATTTGATTTTTTTTTCATGGAATTGGCCGTTATGGTCTATTACACAACAACACATCAAGATATTTTTCAGAAGTCCGGACTAAACAGACAATGGCAATATATTCAATGTTCAGGTATCTTTTTAACAATAACATAAATCAATTTTAGATGGAAAAATTATTTTGAAAATAAATGCATTCGCAAACGTAGCTTGATATACCTTCAAATAATAGACGGGCATATTGGTTATTCAGATATCAGGTGTTCGTTTTTCCTAATAAAAAATAGCGACGTAAGAACGTTGTGATTGACTGTATCTCTAGATCAGACAGATACTATAATTAAGAAATGAAGTATACAATAAAACAAACGAACTAACAAACCAAATACAAACTTATGAAAATAATGAAATTGTATCGTTTTTAATCATAATTGAAGTCTATTTTTTTTTAAAGATAATGTACACTCTTTATATTTCACTTCAATACAATATTAGTATCGTATGATGCTATTGATACAGGTGTGAGTAATTCGATTTTCATTTTGATAAGAATATCCTGGATATACCTTTTGTGTTTTTGACGTGACATTGTGTCAGAATGAATAACAGTGGAGATGTATTATTCCATTATTGAGATGAACTTACATGGTATTCAATTTAATTCACTGGGCAGTCTAGTGGTACAGTCATTCATGAGAGCAGTGATTATGCTCAACTGAATAGGCCTGCATACACCTAAATGTACTTATCATAAGGTATGACGGTATAGTAACAAAGGGATGCTTCAATAAGCTTAACCTGAAGATTGAATTTGATAATAGTAAAATGAAAGAAAATGTTCTTTGAAATTCAGATGACTCTTAAGAAGTTATGGGTTTTTCAAGTCTTGCATAATTTCGGTGACATAGTTTGTTTTTAAATGCATTATGTATGTGCAAGGGATGACATGATGACGCAAAACCTCTACCTCACATTTTGTAAATTCTTCCGAACAATTATGATTGTTTGATTTTCTACAACATGAGTAAGAAAAACAATTCCCTTATAAGAAAGGAATATATTTTTAAAATATATATGATCATACACGTTAAATAAGTAAACCTTTTATAAAATTTTATTCGAAAATTATCGAATTCACTTCAAGATAAAATGAATTTTTAACTTTTTCACTGAAAGAATAAAAAAAAAACAATGCAACCATTATCTTCGTCATTTATAATCCGAATTTTCCACAGAGTTTAGCTTGTAAATGATTCAATTAATTCCACCTGAAATATCCCTTCAAGGAAATGTTCTAGTTGAAAAGAATATTGATGCTTCTAAATGTTCAACATAGTACAATAATCAGCATATTGAGATACACTAGCTGTACATGAACACTGACCCCCATTATAATTAATGCCGTGTGATTCCAGCAGTTATTGATTTATAATTTAGCAAGAAGTATCAAAATCGTTTGTTTAGCTTAATATGTGATTACAACATGGTAAAATTTGGATTTTATTCTATAATTTTACAGATGATTTCCAGCAGTCTGTGATAGACGCCCATAATAAGCTACGATCAGAGAGAGGTTTGCCTAACCTAGCATGGGCAGGAGATATAACCACATCGGCTAGTAACTGGGCACAGAATATATCAGAGAAAGGATACCTTCAAAATAGTGATAATCAAGGTAAAGGAGTATAACAAATACAGACATTCAACACTGGAGCGGAACCAGGCGTTTACTAAATTGGGGGGGGGGGGGTCCATACAAAGGTGATTGAGTTTGTTTAACTTTTTTTTTGGGGGGGAGGGGAGTAACTAAGATTAAAATGTTTTTTTTAAGAGAGAAAATTATCATCTCCAACATGACCTTAATAAAAAAGGAGCCATGAGTGAAAGGAAATATCAATGCGTATAGCCATGGTACTTTACAGCCAAGTGTGTTAGGAGTACATGAATGTGCCCACTCTCTCTATTTCTCTAGACTGCCCCTCAATCAGCTGTAGTAATGGAGTTTAGTCTTTGTAGCTCCTTTGTATAAACGATCGATGACAACTAGTATAACGACAGCACTAAAATAGTTAAATTCCTATGTCACAAATAAAACATCCAATATTCAAAGGATGCTCTAATCGTTACAATTCTCCTAGTTTTACGTCTTCTCCTTATATTATACATTTTTATCCAACGTGTCAAATCTATTCAATTTCATCATCATCAAAAGGAAAAAAAAGGGAATGTAGGACATACCTGTTTAGAGAAAATATATATATTTTTTTTTTTTTGGGGGGGCTGTTCTGGTCATTAATGTTTTTATGTAAATCTTCCAACCTACCTCTCTCTCTTTCTCTCTCACTCTCTCTTTCTCTCTCACTGTCTCTAATACAGTTTTAGGAGAGAACATTCTCATGACAACAGAAGATGTAAATGGAGATGAAGTCGTCTCAAGATGGTTACAAGAAGAGAAATTATTTGACTACGATAACATGAGATGGCAAAGAGGTAATTAGAGCACCCTTCGTTTTAGGCATATTTCCATTGTATAGACCTATTATGTCTATTTGATCACGACCACCACGTGTTATTTTCAAATAGAAATGAAGAAAAAAAGAAAAGAGCCCGGAAACGAAAAATGAGAAAAAGATAAAAAAGAAAGGTTGGGTGGTGTAACTATGTAATATTCTATTATTCAATAAAGAAAAAATGACGTTGTTTAAAGTCGACCTGGGTTCCGTATAACACAAAGAGTATATAGCGATTAATCGCTAAATGAAATGGCCTATCAAGATCATCTTTGCACGCGCATTTTGCTCTGTACACTGATTAGGAACCAATCAGAATTGTTCTTTCAAATTAGCGATTAATCGCTAATATTTGTATTACGGAGCCCTGGGTCCCGTAACACAAAGGTTAGCGATTGATAGTACGCTTGATTTTACGATTGATTGTACATGCAGTGTAGTCAATGGAATCAATCGTAGAAAATGTTCTACGATCATTGCTAAGTCTTGTGTTACGGGGCCCTGGTCTTCTTAAGGTGTTCATGCTATGCACAATTAAACTGAACGTAACGAAACATAATCTAATTCAAAATATGTTCAACATTGCCCTGGATTAAAGTGCACATGCCGATCCAAATATGAGAAGTGTTATCTAACATTTTGAAAATGTGGTTTACCCCTTAACGATATGACAAAACGTGCGGAGCCGCAGGGAGGCTATTGAGAAGATTGGATCAAAGACCTAAATAATAATACATACCCCTAAAATTTAAGTGAGATGAAAATGCCTTGTCCCCATTAGTTTGTTTTAAATAATTGAACAATCATAAAACATTTTTGCATATTACATAAAGAATGGATATTTAATCTTTAACAACACAGTTGTTAAAGATATAAATGTTTTCGCATGATATTTATATACCTTAATGAATAACTTTAAACATCATCATGTTCAGGTACAAGTCGATTCACTCAGATGATATGGAAATCGAGCACGGAGATCGGTGTCGCTAAGGTTCCTCTACGAAATAAAGAAGGGTTCGTGATCGTAGCCAACTACAGACCAAGAGGTAACGGCAACAGACCCGGTGAATACCAGAAGAATATCCCATCGAAAAATAATAATGAATGATGATGTCTGGCGTTTGATGGCAATAGTTAGTGGGTTATTTTGGGTGGGTTATATGTTGTTTTCAGATCTTATTTTATATTTAGATCGCAAATCCTGTCACAAAATGTCACTAATAAGCCATGGACTTTGCTATGAAATGCGCAAATGCCGTAGTAATTAGGGTTTTGCCGAAAAGTATATAGATAATGATCATGATGATTTGTAAGACTAGTTGCGATCATCAGAATCTGATCAGAGAATAGTTTCAAGATCATTATACATCATTACAAAGTGCTGTTTAGTTTCTAGATGCAATGTGCAAGAAATCTTTTTCAGAATAAAACCAAAAGATATTCATTTGATATACCAATAACAGTTCTAATGATATAATACTGTAATGTATACTTTGTAGGATAATGCATTGAGCTTTACAAAATACAAAGTAAACAAGTAAACAACGAGAAAGGACGGGACGACTTTAACGGTATTACCACCGGATATTTGTTTATTTATTGACCTAGGTATCATTCTTAATCCAATTTTTTTTTAAATCATCATACATCATGCCAATAGAAATGTCACTTTAATATTTGTGCTTCCACGGTAATTTTTAATGGATGTATATTAATTCGATCTTCCAAAGAGGACTTTACAACGGTGCTTATTTATAATTCTTTTTATCAATCGTATAATTGACCTCGTTGTGCCTTGAGCAGTACAGAATCTTAATTTACTTGCAGGAATAAATACGATTGGTTGTTATACATATTATACTGCACTCGGAGCATTCTAACTAGAGATGATTCTCATATTTGTATTATCCGACATCAATTTGAATACCCACACGGAATTTGTTATTTATAAAACAACATAATAAATGTTCATCCTAAGGTTCGAATGTAAATCATGAATTTCATTTTTTTAATTTCTTAACTATTTCTTAACCCATGGCGATCTATAATAGTTGCTGCAACAATGTATATAAATACAATAACATTGATACTTCAAGAATGTTTTGTAAAGTTCATTAGGTCTTGTACTATTTTCCCATCGCCCAGTCTAGATTGGGAAAGGTTTATAATCATTCCAAACTTGTCACGAAATTGTGTATATTTTGCATCATTTTTGTAATTTTATCAAAGTTATGGTTTCAATGGTCTTATATTCTATTCTAATCACCCTCTTTATCAAATCACCAGCTGAGGTGCTGAGTTTTATTCTAAATTATTATTATTGTTAATACCACGTTGCTGCTATTTTACATATATTTTATTGATTATTGTAAAGTGACGAATGTTATTAAGACTCAAATGTAAAATGTATATACTTTGAAGGTGTTGTTAAAGCTTTATAGAATGGTTTTTAACATTACTGACGATAATTAAAGTGCCCCCATTCTCACCTGCGTTTTTAAGAATACTCTAAATTTCCATGAATTCGAATAAATCCAGAGTAACTGTGAATGGTGACCATGCAGCCCAACATTAGATTTAGATTTAAACCTTTTTTTATTTGAGTTCAAAGCTAAAAGATTTGAATTCAAATCATTATAGGTTAAAAGGTAAATCCTTACTATTAAAATCAATCAACATTTTGACTAGACAATTCACATCTGCTTTGAATTTATAATCCTTTGAAAAAATGGGAGTGAAGACAGTATATTTTGAATTGTTAACCCCTGAGAATAGGGGAAAAAATATTCAAAAAAACAATGGACCTTTCTGCATTATACATACTGGAATTTTGATATCCTTTGGTTTCTCGGCAGATGAATAATAACTGAGATTTACACGAACAGAGAAACAGCTCTTCTTTTTATGGATATATACTTTTACACTTCAAATTTCGTGGATTTGAAATAAAGTGGCGAGTCACATTCTGAGTTTACATTTGAATCTTTGATTCTTGATGAAAATAACATATCTTTAGGATTTGAGTCTGAATCCGCAGCTCGACTGGCCACTATCTAAAGGATCTGGATTTATTTTAATCCATGTAATTTATAGTGTACGAATGCTTACCTAGCTACCGTAATAAGAAGTATTTCTACATTACATTATCGGAAGCGAACAAAAGTCTTTCTAAAATCTTCTGAAATGTCTTCCTTTATATCTAGTCCATTCATACTGTGATGCTTTATAAGTATTACTCAGTTTGTATATATAGAAATATGAAATTAAATACATGTATCTCTTTCTCTATACTTTGCGTATTATTTTCTGTTAATTTCATTTTTAAAATGCAATTCGTGTATCCCGCATTGCGTGGTGCGATAAAACTTTGTTCCTATATTTTGTTTGAGTGAAAATCATAACAAAATCTAAAATATCCCCAGATACGAAGCTAGACGCCATATCAAATGGAATACTATCCCATCATGCCTATTGTTGTATCCATGGTAACGGTAGCTCCATATGCATGTGTATGTTTTTACGCTCCGAACATTGTACTTTTAAAATAATTCATGCAAATTTTTATTGTTCTAGCACTATTACATTATTTTGATGTGGTCTGAACTTTACATGTAAAAAGAAAACGTATACTTCACATCACAACTTAAGAAATTCCTTCATAATTTCAAATTCTTGACAAATCGGGGAATGGACAAGGTCTATGTTAGAATCAAGTTAAAAAAAGAGAGGGAAGGGAAAGGGGCTAGGAAAAAGTGTGTTTAGAAAGAGAGAGAGAGGGGGGGGAGGGAGCACACCCTACACTTTCTAGAAGATCGTGGAAGAGAGTCGCTTCATGGCAGAAAGGTAAACTAGTTTCCAGTAAACTATAGTTTTAGGATGGTAATGAGAAAGGGGTCTGAGAGAGAAGAGGGGGATAAATATAAAGGATAGCGCTACAGTACTTACACCAACGAACCCGACTTTAGACCGTTGGTGGGTCTGTAGTATTGATTTAAAGAAATTATAATTATCTGAAACGAACTTAAGAATAAAATGATAACCCAAGTGCAGGGGCGGATCCAGGATTTTCCAAAGGGGGGGGGGCACATTATCCGAGGAAAAATTTGACAAGCAAAAAAAAAAGAAAATATTTTTACCCAATAATGAAGGACATTTCGGGGGGGAGGGCACACTTCTTTTTTAACGGAATTTTTACTTTAAAATATTAATTGTGCCTCTCAAGGGGGGGGGGGCACAGGCCGGCTTTGCTGCCCCCCCTGGATCCGACAGTGCCCAAATGCATTCAGGCGCACTGAGTATATAGGGGAAAGCAAATATTCATCTCTTAAATGTCAAGTCCACCCTAATTTTTAATGTATAGAGGGAAAGTATAAATAAACAGTAACACTCATTCAAATCGGATGTGAAATAAGAAAAGTTATGACATTTCAAACTCTCGCTTATTTTGTACCAATCAATAATGTGCGCAAGACGGTTATTCAGATGAGAGAATTGATGATGTCACAGGAATGGGAAAGGGGATGGAAAAGGGTTGCATGCATCGGAATAAAAATCATGGAAGGAAAAATATATTGGCAGTAAAAGAACATGTCAGGTACTTTATTTTTAGATGTAGACTTTATTTTCTACATTGATGTAAAAAATGTTTACAAATTTACAACAGTTCAAGATGACAACGAGTATATTGGCACTTGTAATTATGGAATAATTGAACGTAAAATGTTGAAAGAAAGATTCTCCGCTAATCGTTATTATTTTGGTACCAATAACAGGGTGACGTTGATCCTCTTCTTTTAAGAAAGCTTTCCATTTATTATCATTATAATAGCTTATCTGTTCATTAGGCCTACCCCCCCCCCCCGAAGTTGGGTGTTGTATTGGAGAATAAATTTCCAACTAAAGTTAATCACAGAGGCCTATTTACAAGTAAAATCTTATTATAACATCATTAACGTGTACATCAAAAAGTAGCCAACATTGAAGATAAATATGTACTAAGATAGATGACGGTCACAAAATACGAAATTACATGAAATACACCAAATCAATCACGCGAGTCATTATGGAATAATGGTAACAATCAACGACTATCATAATTGTACGAACAATAAGATGTTAGAATACATTGAATGGTTATTTACATTAAATTTACATTCCTTTATACAGTGCTTTGTCAGAATATAGTCATGGCAAAAGTAAGTCGACAAGGAAGACGATAATGATGACGACGATGAAAGATGAAGACGACATTCATGAATACGATAAAGTGTTTTTCCTGGTGACATGACATCTGCTCCGGCGACGATTGACCCGGGCTTTAAGATAAGGGTTAGGGTTGTAGACTTGCAATAGGGTTTTAGGTTAGGTGTAGGGTGATGTTTAGGATAGGGCATTTTGTTATATCCAGGGTTGAATTTGGTTAGTGTGCGGAACTTACAGCGGATCAATTGTCGCCGGAGCAAATGTCATGGAACCGTTTTTCATAGTCACTATGGCCCGAATTCTCAAAGGTTGGCTAACTTAGCTAAATTTGGCCCATGGGCTAACTATAACTAAATTCGTGACGTCAAATGACGCGATTTCGCCCACGGGCTCATGCAAAATTTAGCCTCCGTGGGCCAATGACGTTATAATGACGCGTTTTAGCCAATGGGTCAAGATAACTCACTTTCGAGAATTCTGGCCATATTAGGCGACAGTCTTACCAAGTAAACAGACTCCAAACCGACCGATGTCATTCGAACTGACGAAATAGCTTCGATCGGTCTGGAGTATGTATCGGCATGACTGTATAGCATTGTAAACCATCTTCTGTATTTCATTGTACTCATTTTTATTTAAGTTTTATCATAATTATTATTATTGTTGTTAAAAAAACCCAACGTAGATGGAGCTTTGTGGTTTCCATCTTCTCGAGAATTTACATAATTTATCAGCTAATTACAAAACGTTTTCATATTTTCATCTAAAAGATGATGTCAAATAAAAAAGAATGCTCATTGTTCATTGAAAATTCAATGCCGTGTGAAGTATGAATCGTAACAAAATGTCAAGTAACCATGACAACCTTTCTATAATAATGCCAATGAAAGTTCATTAACTTGAAGTTTTGAATACTTCAGAGGTTCATTAATCACAAGTTTCGTTATTCAGAAGGTTTGTTATTCTGAAAATATGGTTCGTTGTTCCTAAGTTTTCTTCATTCGGAACCAAAATAGGTTTATTACTAAGTAATGCCCACAGATATATCTATTAATCATTTCGCATGCACTTACTAACTTTATTTTATTTTCGGAATATCAAATCTTCGGATTAACAAACCCTGTTTTCTTTTCGGATTAACAAACCTTCGGAATAAAGAACCATCGGAATATTGCCAGAAATGTTCTGGTTGACGAACCCCTTTAAAATGTTTAATTTCGAAATAACGAACATCTTGGTGTATAATTTGCGTGTATCGGAATAAGGAACCTTCGGAATAACGAACATTCGGAAAATCGATCCTTCGGAATAACGAACATCAACCAAAAGGAGAATGGAATCGCTTAAAAAGACGTATCATACATGTATTGATACATTAACAGATAATCCGCAGTCTATTACTTAGATAGTTAGACATGGCAAGAAAACGAACTATTCTTCATATGCTACTTTCCCGTTCTGCCAGGGCATCTGATTTCTCAGTTACGACGTCATTTTTCTCCTCAAGACAGTTTGACACATCATTAGTACTTGGCTGAGTTGAGTCAATTTTCGGCACCTCGCTGTTGTTATTCACATTTTTGTTCGAATGATTCTCAATTTCCTTTGGTCTTTCCTCTTCTTTAGCTTTAGCTTCAGCATCTTGTATCAATTTATCGTCACCCACCTCGACATCATCACCGCTGTCTGGCAGAGCCTTTGTTGCGATGTCGCATTGATGGTCGACGTCATTCTCCTCCTCCAGTTCCTCATTTCTCATCTTAACATACCCGTTCCTTTCACTAGACTCCATTCTCAATTCAACGTCGTCTTCAACGTCCTGTCTTTTGAGTACTTCCCTCTCCTCGTTATGGAGGTCGTCACCCTTTTCGTCTCCATCTTCATTCTGGACATCGCTGTCTTTCGCTTCAATATCGCACTGCTGGTAGTCACCAGTATCCGGTCTGGCTATCTTCCCAAGACGAATGAGCACTCGTCGGACTATAATGTAGGTCAGGATCATAACAGTACCTTGGAACAACTGCAGCATGGCCACTAGGAATGGGATACGGGCGATCAGGTCAGCCTCGGGGATCGGGTAGGAGAGCTTAGCCACTGTGGTAGCCAGAAGACTGTTCTGGACGCCTGTCTCAAACGAGATTGTGAAGGCTTCTTTGGTGGTTCGTCGGAAGATCTTAGAGATGATGAAGCCGAGAAAACCCCCGCAGAAAGGAAGAGCAAAGCAGATGAGGTAGATCCTCCAGGGAGCGTCAAAGACATAGACTTGAGAGGGGATACCGATGGCGAGGGCAATGACTATCAATCCACAGGACATTGGCTTCAAGCACTTCAGGAAAATCTTAGCAATCTGTATGGATGAAATTAAGTTTGGTGGCGTTAAAAAAAATAGAGTAATTCATCAACCACTTGGGATGGAGAAATCGAGAAATGTAAGCTATCTATTACAATTAAGGTTATCTATCTGATTGTTAATCAAAAATTTATCATTTATCACATTTTTGTTGTGATATCAGCTAGTGATTTTGTTCGTAAAGATTATCTAGTCCATGATGTGAATATAATGAATTATTTTCAATTCAGGCAGTGATAGGTCGATACACCAATCTGAGTGAAATGGCATTAAAACGAAGGTGAAAGAGTTTTGCTGAAAGAGGGAGGAGCAAGGTGTTTGGGGGTCGGAGGTGGGGGTGACCAGTGAAGACTAGTTATAGTCCTGCCAAGTGATACAAATCTGGTTTATTGACGAAATTAGAAGATAAGAGAAATATCATCGGGGCATGGGGAATGAAATATGAGAAAATCGTCACCTTTTCGCTCTTGTGTGAAATGAACATGCCTAGTCCCACGGGTATGAGCATGAGACCCAATTGAGTGGCTATATCCTTGTAAGGTGTCTGTAAACCTGATGAATTATCCCCTGTAATCGATGAGCCATAGATTAACATGTTGAGCGGCATCATCCCCAAGGCCATGAAGCTCGAACAGAACGTCATCGTCAAACTCAAGACGAAATCGACGTCCATGAGGAGCGAGAATATATTGCTGATCCAACCACCGGGACAGGAGCCGATGACTAGAAGACCTACCGCCGCTTCAGGAGTGATCCCTGGAGAGTTTGCAAGAGCGAAGGCGATCAAAGGCATTATGATAAACTGGCAGGCAATACCTGTCAGGACACCGTATGGTCTTCGGAGTTTTTTCCAAATCACGACGATATCCATCTTTGAACCCATTGTGATGTAGGAGATTACAAGCCAAAATAAAAGACTGTAGGTAAAGACTAACTCCAAAAGGTTTCGTCGTCTGGAGACCTTGATCGAGTAGGTAAACGAGATTGTTTCTACAAACTCCTGAACGGGTGCTTCCCTACCATACCTGCCATCACCGCTGGAATCGTCGTCGGCAGTCTCGATCGGAGAGAGGTGATCGTCAAGGACTTGGTAAACATGCGTGATGTTCACAATGAGAGTACTGACGCTGAGCTTCCGACCTTGAATAGGGATCGTCACCGTCGTATTGCCATCGAAAGCATCGGCGATATGCGTTTCGTTGAAGAATGACTCGAACGAACTCGAGTCGCCGCTTGACGTCGACACCGTGATGTTACCGATGATGCCGTAGATGGTGGCATTGACGATGCATTCATCGCCCTCGGGTACGATGAGGAATGACTCTGGGTTGAACTCGACGACGATCTCTGCTCCTCCGGTGATCGATTCGCAAGGAGGATGAGGATGTGCGTTGATAGATATGACTAGGGTGATTAAGAGAGATGTGACGGAAAACACCGCATTTGGTCCCTGGAAAAAATAATAGAGAGGAATATTTTAAATTAGTTTCTTATTATTCACTCAGTTCTCTCATCAACATGGATAACATAATATAATGGATAGCATTATTGTATCTCTGAATGTAATTACATTGAATTCTATCATCCATGATGTCATATATCTCAATTATTATAAACAGGCCTACATAATTATGGAGAAAAGTATTTGACTGAATCGACTTTGAAACACGCGCACTCCCCGCTATTTTGCATCTTTACTGTTCATGGTGTATACCATTTGGCAATGTGTTGATAAGAAGTTTGACAATCTATTATCTACCAGTGTCTCATTCTGTGCCGCTTTGTTTGAGGAATTATAAACAAAAAAATAAGGAAACATTATCATATTTCCGCAAATGACATTTTAAGATTTGCAATCTGAGAAACATACCCACCACTACATGTATGCTGTTTTTACCCTGAAGACTCTAGCGCCATCTACCGTTGAGCTTTTAGTTTTATTTTGAATGGTGAAAAAAAAATATTAAAAAATGCCAACTATCGTATGCTAATGATTTCAAGTTATCGGCATCTCAGACATTTCATCTTAGACATGTTAGACCAAACTTCAGCACCATTTGTCACTATTGTTTGATCTTTAAAGCCTCCTTAATATGCGTTGACGTTTCTTATCTGGAAACTCACTGTTCTAACAAGTCAAGGTTTATTGGATGTGAAATGAAGTGGTCATTGTGAGATTATTGGCCTTGCTGTGATTCCCCATTGACTACTTCTGTCACTATCAAAAAACATCTTTCACGATGAGGAAGGGGGGGGGGGCAAGGACATGGAAAATTGGGGCTAGAGTACCTTTTAAAATATATAATTCACCAAGGGGCTAGGTTATTTTGACCCCCACTCAATTGCAGGGGTAATTGCGTTATGCACGTCTTATGCTTCTCTTTTTAGACACTTTTGTATTCTCTCTTCCCGTTTCTCATCTTTTTCTTCCCCTTTTCCTCATCTTTTTTGCCCCTCCTCCCTCCGCATCACAACCCTTGAATTCGCCCCACCTCAAAAAAGAGAGGACGAAAATCATAACCCCAGCTCGATGGCATGAACACAGCAGGCAGGTGTGTGTTGGTGATAGAAATAAAGACGGCAACAAAAATAGTAATAATTTTTAATAAAAGAAAACGATGAGATAACTTCCAGGGCAGCCTTGAATATGACATAAAACACTGGCGTATAGATGGGGGGGGGGGGGGGCTTGGGGGTCATAGACTTCCAAATATTTCATGACAAAGAAAAAAATAGCAAATTAAAGAAAAGGAAAGAGAGAATGGTGGAAATGTGAAATTATTTTCTGTCAAAATCTATCTCAAAATAGGAGTTTTGTAATAAAAAATGTAATTTTTTTTTATTGCTCCCAACTTAAAAAAAAATATTTACCTGATGAGCCTTTTCTGGCCTAATTTTTTTGTTCATTTCGCCATTGACGTAAAACGTGATTAGTCGTGTCCCCTGTATCAATGTATGAAATGTATGAAAACCTAAAGCCATGAAATTCAGGAGTTCGAAGTTTTGATAAAGAGGACTCCCATGAAAACCACATAATTGTTTGGTACACGATGGGATATGGGGAAGAGGTCTCGTAATCCAATAAACCGGGTTCATGGTTCAAAGTCAGGTCAGTGCGCTGGTTTTCTTCATTATTTGATATTCACTCACATTGTCAGGTTCATTGGATGTCCTTTATTTTCAAACCGTTACAGACAAATTTTTGTCGGCATATTCGGAAATGCCTTCCGCCACCTAAAACAGGGGTAAATAGGGAAGAGTGGCTAATGGGGGAAAAGGAAAGAAAGAAAAAAGGAAAAGAAAAGAATAATTAAAATTGAACTAAGAAAGGCGAGAAATTGTAAAAATAGAAATAAAGACCTTTTTTGCTTATTTTTCTCTTTCTTTGAATCGTTTATCTTCATTTTATGTGTTCTGAGAATTGCTAATTAATAGGGCCTCGGCTATTCTTTAAAAACAGTCTGGTAAAAGGCTTTATATGGTTTAATATGAAAATGTGAATTTATAAAAAAAAATCCGAAAGCAAAATCGAAAGAGATCGAGGGGAGGGAAAGAAAATGAATTCATTAAACGATTATTGGAGGAAAAAGATAAGACCCGGACGGGGTGCCAGCGAGGAAGGCCGAAACCATGCACTTCATTAAAAAAGGTGATATATATTATTGTTACTTTTTTATCTATCAACAAACGTGTATGGTATGATGTACAACATAAAATTATGAGCCCGCTTTGAAACTGCTAAATATGCTAAATATAAAGCGGGACATTCCAGTGAGGATTACTAGATCAAAGGTACGACATAGGCCTACATCTTTTTTTTTTATAATTTGAATATCGATTTATAATATCTAGAAAAACATATGCATGTAGGCCCCTATACATTATATTTCATTTTAAAATGTCACTTGACTTTTTTTGAAAAGTATACTGAATTCTGTGAAATAAATCACACTAGTTTGCAAAGCCTTTTGTCATGATAGTTCACACCAATTGAAAGTACTGTATGCAAATAGTGCACCAGACCTGCACCTCGAGTTCAAATATGTTTTGATGAAAGTGAAGCGTCTGATTCCTGTATTCCATCATGCTAATATTTCCGATCACAATCCATTTTTCTTCCTTTCAATTTTTTCCTTCACGCCACCTGTTGCGCATTTTTTTTTATCCCGAAAAACTCGTTTGGGAATGTCGTGAAGAATTTTCCCAACGATGTCAATCGCTTGGCGGGAGACAGCCGGCTACTCGGGCTTAGACCATGGGAACTACTGGTATGATAACCCTCAGACAGGTAGTCTGGTAAGAGTTTGATGAAATATGACAATAACATGACTTTTTGTCAAAGGAATTCACTATACTTTTATTCCTTGCTCATGGTTGCAATAAAATGTATTTCTGCAACCTATTTCCTCCTCCATTTTTTTGGTTTTATTTTAAAGACGTAGATACATTTTAAAAGCCATCTAAAATGTATTATTCTGTTACAACCTTTTATTAAGAAACGTAAAGCACTTTAAAAACGAGTGAAATGTTTCTGCAAGAAAATTTGGAGAGTTGCTTATGCGATACACCAATTAAACAGTTTCTGACTCATTTTCTTATTTTCAACAACATTGGAACCCTTACATGCTAGCTCCTTCTCCGTCATAATTAAAGCAAAAAGATTGTCAAAATCTCATTATTAGCTCTCAACGTGACTTCCATCAAAACAGAAATCATACTGGTAGTATTAAGAGCACTGTTATGAATAAAACCATGACATAATTATATACATGTAAATAATTTTCGGAACCCTTGTAAGAAGGATTTTTTAGAAGAAACAAAATGAACAGGGTACTTTATCATTCTAATATTTTACTGGTAGGAGAAGTTAACGATAAACCCCGAACCTGAGCTAAAATTGATTTATTGTTTATTGTATAGCCTATAATATTGTGTAGCCATGCTGTTATTAGAATACTAGTATTACGCTTTGTGAAATAACGAAAATTTTAAGAATATCATAAACTTCTTATTCGACATCCTTTCTTGAATAATACGTTTGTCTCATTTTTTCTATTTGAATTTGAATTAACTTGATCATGTTTTTGGTTTTGGTTTTGGTCAACTTGGTCTTTACTCTTGACCTTTACTTCTTCTGATTGATATATATATATACATATATATATATATATATATATATATATATATATATATATATATATATATATACATATATATATTGTGTGAAAAATACATTAAAGATTGAGTCAACCCCGACAGCAATTTGATTTGGACAGATAAATCAAACAAGCAAACTAACATACGTAAGACGGTTTCTTAAAATAAAATATCGTAAAACATTTAAAACACCCAATACAGATTTATAGGTCTATACAAATCAGAGAGGCGATGACGTAACACACACGCTTTTTTTTTGTATTAGATACGAAATATTCAATTTGATGATAAAAAACCCCTCTTTGTAATGTTGTTCAAATTGTTAAATAAGGTAACAATAATAGTGACTTGACCTACTCGAGGTGATGACTGTTATACACACTAAAGGATAAAATCAAATATTTCATTCTATCTATAATAATTTTTTATCACATCCTTTTCACCCCTTGTTCGATACTATCATGATGATGTATTTACAATATTTATAACTTAAGTTTAACCCTTGATTTCCTCTTGGGAATGGCGATGCTGATCAATATAAACTACCAGCAGATCGCCTCAAATAATAAAATGCGTACATCAATCTTACAATGACAACAATTAATGGATGAACATTAAAAAAACTAATATAAATTGATAAACATGGTCCTGGATAACTGGCAGAGATTTCCGGATACACTTTGCATGCCGGGGGAGTTCAGAAACAAAAAGGATATAACTAAGCCGCAAGTTACATCTCCCGTATTATAGGTTCGAGAATCAGATGATGATGATGATAATTACGAATTACTAAAAAAATTGACTCTTCCTTAAAAGGCAGCCCAATCAAACCATGACAACTGGTTGCCAGGGTCAGAATTCAATGTTGTTATAACAGTGAGAATCTAATGAAAATAATTTGTGAAATAAAAACGTTATGACTAGATTTGAACTTAATTACACAAAATAATAAACAACAATGTCATGCAAAGAGAGAAAAAAATAACATCACACAGTATTTCCCTTTTATTTTGTTTAAGAAATAAACGAATGAGACTTACCATTTTCATAATCGTCAGGAATGAAATTCTCTAAAAAGTTGTCGAGAAAACAAGTGAAGGAAATATACGTTTTCACCTCAGTTGGTGAAAAGGAAAGTGCCTTGAGTAGAGTAGATAAAAAAAGTTAAGATTTCTTGATCGAAGTAACAGTAACAGCTCTTCTTCCGCGGGATACCTAAATTTCTAAGCAAGTGTGCAGGAAATCCGCAAAAAGGAGAAAATTATTCTGCAAACTTGCAAAGTATCTTAGCTCCAAATATTGATTCATAGGTTTTCGATAATTCGATGAAAAATTAATGGTTTATGTTCCGAGATATATCATCTGTATCGAGACAGCCGAGCTCGAGAGAAGTTATAAAATTTAATTTGGTTCTGATGTGGTCCGGGGTTGTGGTATTTCCGAAGTGTTTTTATATAATATCGAATAATGTCGCGCGACCGGATATATATAATTCTCCATCGCACAGTGGATTTTTTAAAAACTTTTTTCCTTTTATACATTCACGAGTCCCTACCTCTCTCATCAGATAAATACCCTCCCTTTTTCTCTCTCTCTTTCTCACCCCCTCTCTTTTCCACTCACTCTCTTCTACATTTGGCCAATCAGAGTGATCCATGGTGAATGACGTAGACAATCGTTTGACCAATAGAAACAATGGTGAAGACCCTAGCTATATACATTCACTTTACAGAATCAACTCAGGGACGAAGTTTTTTATATTGACTTTTTTATGAAGAAAAAAAATAAGGCAATTATTTTGTATTGCATGATTGGTCGGTAAATGTACAAGCATATCGTCTATAATTGGTATAATTGTCATTTAATCCATTTAGGCCAACCAGTTTGTCGAATTTCTGGTCAGGTTATACCCATTTAATATAGGCTACTATCCACTCATTCTAAAACCACTTGAAAACTTCATTTTGATTTAGAGATTAATACCTTAGTCACATTTGCTCTACGGCGGCCGTACGGCTAGTCGAAAACAGCCGTTTTATTAATTTTAATTCAAACCACCTATATGAAGTTGGTACAAACAATGTTAAAACGGCTGTTTTCGACTCGCCGTACGGCCGCCGTAGAGCAAATGTGACCAATATATAACTGTTTTAAACCTAATTGTTATTTGACAAAGTGCAAAATATTATTATTTTTCTCTCTTAGCTTCTTAATCTCTCAATAAACACATTTTATTTGTGGTATATATATATAACGATGAAATAGTTTCAAAATAGACCGATCGTGGATATACTGCAGTGAAGACAATAAATAAACCGATTAGTACAATATGCAAAACGCGGAACGACAAAATTGTGTCAAATTGTACAATATCGATTCTAAACTGTCATGATTAAGTATTAGAGGACAGTGTCTGAAAAGGGGGAATACAATCGTGTATGATATCTGTTCTTTGTATAGACATTCAATGTATTTTAGATATGAAAAAGTAAAGGCACACTGTTACGATCATGATGCTACCTGACATTTTGGTTTCGTCGATAAACCCCTGATTTCTTTCAGGACAGGTCCCCGAGAGAGGTTGAGGAATAGATCCGTGGGGTACTAGTCCCTTGACCTAACAACTTAAATTGAGGCTATGCCTGCTATGAATGAAGCCCATAACTTTTCATTTGTTTTTATTACAGATGTATTCTGTTATGAAGATGACTATCGTCATCATCAACATCATCATCATCATCAACATCATCATCATCATCATCATCATTATGATCATCACCATCACCACCACCACCATCATCATCATCATTACGATCATCATCACCATCATCACCATCACCACCATCATCATCATCATCATTACGATCATCATCACCATCATCATCATCACCACCATCATCACCATCATCATCATCATCATCACCACCACCATCACCATCACCACCATCATCATCATCATCATCACCATCATCATCATCATCATTATCATCTTCACCATCATCATCATCATCACCATCATCACCATCATCATCATTATTATCATCACCATCATCATCATTATTATCATCACCACTCCCTGTTCATTATTGTCAATCATCATTGGGTTGTTGTGATCCAGTTAATAAGTATCAACACCACAAGGTACCGGGGTCAAATCTCTGCAGCATTATTATTGTCCTTTGGGAAGTTTGACAGGAAATTTATCTATATTTGCAACTGAAATCGGGTGAGGTAAACAGGTACCTGGCAGGAATTTATTCCTTGAAAAGTTTTGGAGCTAAAGATCTGGTAGTAATGCCCAAAGTC
This sequence comes from Lytechinus pictus, assembly GCF_037042905.1. Lineage (NCBI taxonomy): Eukaryota > Metazoa > Echinodermata > Echinoidea > Temnopleuroida > Toxopneustidae > Lytechinus > Lytechinus pictus. The sequence continues at coordinate 30,503,365 of NC_087259.1, read as the reverse complement.
CTTTGGAAGCATATAGGGATATTTAGATTATAATGTCATATGCACTATACAAGAATGGTACTTTTACCATCATGAGTTTTCCTCTTCATTTTTCATTCAGCCCAAAACATACAAAACACAACTGATACAAGTAAATTCACTTTGTTACAGCATATAATTTAGTCTGAGTTTGCAATCCTTTACAATATTCATGTACATTAAAACATTAAACGAAATATTAAAGCAAAAGAAGCATATTTAAGGACATCAGTATAATACTAAAGCTCATTAAAGTGATTGCCTTTACCCCCTTATAGGGACTAAATATACCAAATTAGAATCGTATTACCTTTTTCTCACCACCCAAATTTTCCTAACACTCTACTCTGGTTGGGACTAAATGGCAACTTATAGCCCCTCCTTTGGTCCGGGGTTAAGATTCGTCCACTTTCTGTTCTCACAACTTTTTAACCCTGGCAACAGTACAGGACTCTCTGGCCATGCAAAATAGCAGGGTTAGCCAGGCAATTGTGGTGTCAGGTCAGGAAATGGAGGTTAAGAGCTCTCGTGAGAACAGAAACACTGCTAGCAATGAGCTGTGTTTCATGTATCCCTGAGGCACAATGGAGCCTGCAATGTTGTCCAATCAAATATAAGCACTCATGAACAGCTACCACTAGTCCAGACTTAGTGAATTTTGTGTGAGAAGATCAAGCATTTCCATGGCCGGGATTAGGCCAGTGCGAACAGGAAAAATATCGTGTTAATGCGAGTCCGGGGGTTAAGAAACCACAATTAGCATAGGATATCTATCCCGGGGGGCCACTTACATTGACGAGTGGATACCATGCGCGACCAAAAAAACATGTAAAAAGGATGTCTTTTTCAAGATAAGGCACGTTACGTACGTAACGTGTTAAGGGTGTCAAAAACACAAAAATAATGAAAAAAGTGTATCTATTTCGCTAGGAAAGCTACGTGTTTAGGGTCAAATTTGCGGGATGATAAAACAAAATTAAAATGTTTTATAAAGGATATCCTTTTTACCCCAACACTACGTGTTTAGAGTCCAATTTGCGCGAGGTGTGGAAGGTGGGGCCGTACTAAACCAAATGGTGTGTAAATGTAAAACCTACGACCGACGGAATCGGACCCGTGAAATATCGCTGTACTTGTTTAGGTGCTCATTTCAGGGAATAGGGTATCGTTTTGTTTCCAATACTTGTTAAGGGTAGGGTTTCAGACGCCAATACTTGTTAAGGGGTGCATTTTTAGAATATGGAAAATACGTGTTTAGGGTGCTTTTCGAGACCCCATGGTCGCGCATGGTATCCACTCGTCAATGGAAGTGCCCCCCCCCCCGGGATATCTATATGTTCTATCATAAAACTGATAGGCACATGTGAAATAAAAACAACTCTTAACTTTGATGCAAATATTTCAAGTGACATTAAATTACATGGTCATCAGACTTCAGGTTTTATAGACAAATATCATAACCATATATATGAAGAGCTCAGTTGCAATAGAGGTTAGATCCATTTTTCATCAAATCTTATTTTTGTGATCCAATGTATAGACTTTTAGTAGCTGTATAAGATGATACCAAAGAAAAGTTTAATTTTCCCATTAAAAAGTGGACAAAATGGCAAAGAAAAATCACTTTTTTTCAGAAGGGGTTAGGTCCATTTCAGTTTGGTTGCAAAAGGGGTTAGGTCCACAAAGATTATTTTTGGAGAGTATTTAAAAAAAATATGAAGACAGGTAGATTTCTTTTATACCCAATTTTATGTTCACATGGTAGGGTATCATGAAAATTTTGTTTCACATAAGAATATTGCAATATGGAAGAATAAAAAAAAAAATGATTTTCTTGGAGTGGACCTAACCCCTTTTGCAACCAAACTCTTCTGAAAAGCTCATTTGTCAAAAGGGGTTACATCCATTTCTCATAAATTTCATTGTTTTCTGACAATACCTATAGATATATACGGTAGTCGCTCTGATGATATCAAAGAAAATTTGAAATTCACATTAAAAATGTGAATAAAAGTGGCAAAGAAAAATCACTTTTTTATTCAAAAGAGATTGGATTCATTTCAGTTTGCTTGCAAAAGGGGTTAGGTCCACAATGATAATTTTTGAAAAAATAAAATTGAAGACAGGTAGATTTCTTTTATACCCAATTTTATGTTCACATGATAGGGTAGTACATCATGACAATTTAGTTTCTCATAATATTGCAATAAGAATAAAAGACATGATTTTTCTCGGAATGGTCCAAAGTAGACCTAACCCCTTTTGCAACCAAACTCTTCATATAAAGAAATAAAATGCTACTTTCATTTGTTTAAATTTTTGCTTGACACTATTTTGTTTTCTTGCTAATTAATCAAGTTTGTGTTGACTTTAATCAAGTAAAAAAAAAACTAAACTACATACAAGAATTTAATTTGAATAGGATACTGAAAATTAAAGCCTTTCAAGATAATGCTTGATCATGAGTGATAAAAGCTAAATTATTTGTCAACCTTACAACAGTTAATTGTGGAATTTCTCAAGTCTTTTCATTTCATTTCTTATTTGTTTGGAGTTTTTCTGTACATTAGCAGTCTAAGTCAGACAAAAAATGTGGAAAAGAGATCTATCCTAAAAGAGTGCCTGAACTGTCATATTTATGATAAACCAAATTAACAGGTCAACTCAGCAGTCAGTAAAAAGATACAATGAACAGAAGCCGGCTCCCTAATATCAGACCATAACTGTACTACATAGAATTAAGATTCATGAAGACATATAAAATATGTGAAGTTAAATTCAATAAAAATCCAAGCTGTGTACATTCACAAGTCATGAAAAATGGAAATCATACAACAAAACATTTTCAAATTTGTCACTTGGAGAAATTGGGAAAAGAATCAGAATGTCACAGCTATTGACAATGTTGACTTTAAACAACTTGTAGAGTTAGAGTGTAGATAAGCTGAAATAATTTTAGAGACAGATGTGACTGTTTTTCTAATATCCAACCAATACTTGTATTGTATTTAGAGCATCGTTAGTACTAACATCACAGTAAATATGATTAATAAGTGCTTCTCAGTTAGTCAAAAACAAAAATTTCAATGAATGTTGTCAGAGCTAATAGTCAATGCTGACAACTTTCATGAAACATCATAAGGTACATTGGCTGATCCTTTAGTCCATGCAAGCTTCTTTGATTTAAAACTATTGAAAAGTTTCACAATAACATTAATAATTTAATACAAAATCATGGACATTTCCTAAAAAAAATCTAGGCTTACAAGTATGTGCAACAAGCATAGACTGATCTTTTAAACAAATTGCAATAACATATAATATCACTTTGTTTTTAATAAAAATCTTAGAGAAATAAATGGATAACCATTAAAAATGTAAATTATAGGCTGGTTACAGAATCATGTGCTAGTGATCAAATGTCTATATCCTCACAGTCTTATAATAAAGTTTACTTCTTGTGGAAGTATTCCTCCGTATGAGGAAACTTCTGAGCGTCATAATCCGGATCCTGTCTCAGACGCTGCCTGATGGCGCTCTTTATCTGTTCATCGCACGCCTCTGAGAGCCCCGGACTTGTTTGGATGTCGTTCATCAAACGCTCATCGCTGGTCACCGAGGTTGCGCCTACCGAACGTATCGCCCTCTGGAGGATGTTAGAGACCAGGGGACGAGTGTCGTGACCTACTGCTGGTTTTCTGTCCTGAGAGAGCTGGAGAATAAATAATAATAATATTAAGAGTAATATTTCTATAGCATTAAAGACATTGGGTCTCAGAGTGCTTTACATGTACATAGTTTTACTCTGGTTACTGGATCCTGGCGTGCCCACACACAATATAATGCCTTTCTCCACTCCCTGGGGAGCATTCCAACACGAGTTCCAAGACTCGGTTGCTAGGCATACTACATGTGGATTGACGCCTTGCCAAAGGAAACTCGGCCATGGTGAGATTCGAACACAAGACCCTCTGTTTATACAAGGCGAGAGACAGAACAGCTACACCACAATAAAAGCAAAGAAAGGCATAAAGTTGTTTTAAAAGCTATCATTGCTGTAAATTATGCTCAAGAAATTAACAACTCATAACTTCAATGAGATTTTCTTTTTTGGTTAGTTACAAATAAAATGAGAAAACTATAAAATTAATTATTTCACAGTAGTGTAGAGCTGTAATTTAGAATCAAGGTGGATGATATGCATATTTAATACTGGTAACATGACATGGCCATCGCTGCTCACAGCTAGCTCCGCCCCTTGCGCGAAAACAAACATAGAGGGCAGTCTCAAATGATCTGTTGGTTGAATGCAAAAATAATAGGGAATGAGAAGAGTTGTTCTATTTTCTGTTTTGTCAAAGCAAAAACTAAACACCAATTACAAATAAGCGTTTAATTTTCTTATTTTTACCAATAAAAAGATTGTGCGACCTACTCTCTAAATGATGATGAAATGCAAAAAAATAATAATCTGGTCCCAAAGACCTGAATAACACTCCTCTTTTGAGGGTGGATTCATCTATTTCTGGAGTAAAAGTGTCTAAAAAGATGCATAGTTTCATCCAGAAAGAGTTATAATGCCCTCTATAAGGATTTACAGTTCACTCAGAAGGGATTGGTCCCTTGTAACACTCTGAGATGAGTTTGATTAGGGATTAGATTAGCTCATCTGCATTTAAAGTTTAAACCACTACTTATTAAAGGGATGGTCCAGGCTGATATTTATATCTCAATAAATATAGTAAAATTCACAAAGCAAAATGCTGAAAATTTGATCAAAATCGGATAACAAATAACGAGTTATTGAATTTTAAAGATTTGCATTATTCCATTGAAACAGTTCTAGGCATGTCTTTACGAATATTCATTAGGTGGGCTGATGATGTCATATCCCACATGTTCTTTTGTATTTTATCATATGAAATTAGGTTTATTCAAATTTTTTTCTACCAAGAACTAAAAGAATTTGATTGACAACTGATTAAATGCATTATAGTTATTTATTGCCGCAACTTATTTCATCATAATGGAGACACATCATTTACACGTGTATGAAAAAATCATGACGATGTGCATATAACCGTTTTCACAAAATATTGATAAACTTTAATATTCAATAACTTCGTTATTTGTTATCCGATTTTGATAAAATTTTCAGCATTTTGCTCAGGGAATTTTACTCTATTTTGCCCAGACAATCCCTTTAAACAAGAACACAATGTGCATGCAGTAAACTTGCATGCCATTGTTGGAAGAAGAGAATTCACAGGTGGATCCAACAAGATTGTTGTTTTTTGGAAATCCCTCAACTCTTCTCCAATGCCCTTTTGACTTGCACCAGCATGATACCTAATAAAATGACAAACTTGGACCCAGAAAACAGCTGGCCATGCTTTCAGTAAGATGAATCAAGGAGTAATGCTCCAGTCATATCAAGGACACTCAAACCAAACCAACCAATGATCTGTCATTGAGAATAAAGTTTTGTCAGTCTGACTGGAGTGACTATTGATAAATTAGTTTGATGATAATGATGATAATATTGGTGATAGAAGTGATGGTGATTGCGATGATTATGATGGTGGTGATGATGATGACGATGTGATGGTGACATGGTGATAGTGTCTAGTGATGATGGCTATAGTAATGCTGATGATGATGCTGCTGCTGATGATGATGATGAGGACGATGGTGGTGATGATGATTATGATGATGGCGATAGTAATGCTGATGATGATGCTGCTGATGATGATGACGGTGGTGATGATGATGATTATGATGATGATGTGATGGTGACATGGTGAGTGATGATGGCGATAGTAATGCTGATGATGATGCTGCTGATGATGATGACGGTGGTGATGATGATGATTATGATGATGATGTGATGGTGACATGGTGATAGTGATGATGGCGATGGTAATGCTGATGATGCTCATGATGATGGTGGTAATAGTGGTGGTGATGATGATGATGAACCAAAGGTGCTTTCCCACTAGCCAAATCCTAAAAAAATTTGCTCCAAAAGTATAGGCCTACATATTCAGAAATATTAGTAAATCATAGCCATAGGCGTATGTAAAGTAGATGATCTTTATCACACAAAAAAACAACTATACCTTGCAATATTCAACTAAAATCTAAATGTAGAACTAAAGAAGAAAATCTGGGGGTACTTCTAGTGGAGAAGTACGAGAAAATATCATTTTGAAGATGGGCATCAATTCACGAAGGTGAATTATGAAAATAATTACTAGAAATTATGGTGTCACTTTGATATGGCATTCTTGTTAAAAGTATATTACAAACACTATTAAAAGGAAACATCACATAGAAGTAACTAACCTCATGTGTATCAATCATCTCAAAACACCAGAAGTTAAAGTTGTGAGATATTTTATTTCTTTTTCTTTTATAGGACAACTGTTTGTTATTCTTTAATTTGTTTGACCTACTTTATAGCATAACTTCACTATTGCCATAAGACAAAAAAGTTTTTGCCCAAAATAGAAATTAAAGGGAAAGTTCACCTTGTCATCATGTTGGTTTTAATAAAAGAAGAAATGTTAGAGAAACATATGAATGAAGGTTGAGGTAATCAATCAAAGAATAAGAAAGTTGTTGATCTTTAAAGTTTCAATTTCAAGACATCACATGCAATCAGCTCCTCATATGTCATGTAAGCTAACTTCAATACAATGTCATATTCTAGGGAAAAGTTGCAGACAATTTTACCTGTTAGAATAACTATTCCAGACATGCTCATATTTGTATCAAATAATTTACATTCTAATCTAATCTTATAATCATAAGTCCAGAATTTGACAGTTCAAACGTTGTTTTTATATCAAGTTCCTGATCGTTCTTCAAAATTGGTATATTTAACTTTTTTCAATTTATGTTTGCCTATATCTTGCTGTTCTGAAACTGAAATGGAAATGAATAAAATCTACATTCCAAGAAAAAAAACATAACCAAGAAATAATTACAATAAGAAAATTTTTTAAACTAAATTTTCATTTTTTGATGATCTTTTTTAAAATGATCTTTTTCGATGTTTTTTTAAATGATCTTTTCATATTTTGTTTACAAAGAATAAACACCTGAAAAGGGATTCAACAGCTTCATTTTTTAATGATGGGTAGGTGAGATGATATTCGAGTATAAACCATATTGTCCCGATTTACCGAAGCTTAATATTATAAGATTATATTTCAGTTTTCACCTGAGAATATGCTTAGCGGAATCTTTTCATTGATGTACACAAAATCCTATACACTATAAGAAAAATCGGCCTCCCTCGGCCTAATGGGAAAATGATCGGCCTCATGGAACCTGTCTTGTGGACCCTCAGCCTCGTGGGCCCACCCCGTTAGAATAATGGTTTTGTAAATAATCTTGAATATTGTTTGTGACAGATCTTGAGGCGATTCTAGAAAGAATGGTCACCCCAATGCATGCATTTTGGAGGAATTTTAGGGGCGATATGGGCTGTCATGGGGGCAAAATTGCCCGTCGCCTCATGTATTTATGTAGACCTATAATTTTCTGATATAGGAAAGTATTCCATGCATTAGCTTTTGGCTTTCCAACAGCAAAGTTGTTTTCATCAGTACCACTTTCTGTTTTTTTCTCTGCTTGTGTCAAAGGGTACATGTTTTTTTCGAGTGTGCTTCAGACCAGAGAGACAAGAGGGTTATGATTGAACAATATGACAAGTACAATTTCCTTGGATGATTTTCAGAACTCAATGCCAATATGCCATTTCAAATGAATTTACAGTACACTGTATATTCAGAAATTATACAAAAGGCAAGCATGGTTGAAAACAAAACCCTAGCATTCTTCACCATATAACCTTGTAGGTTAGTAAATCTGTAGGGAGACATAACTCATGATAGATCTTTAGGGAAAAATATATAAGGAATATATTCTCATTCAATCAATGATTGTGGAGGACCCTGTCATAAATATTAGATGAATGAAAACAGGTGGTGGTATTGGGGGGAAAATGAGAGATTTGGAGGGCACTGGGTTTCCTTATATAAATTCCTTCAATAAAGTTCTTCTTAAAGGTCAAGTCCACCCAGTCCACCCCTAGAAAATGTTGATTTTAATAAATAGAGAAAAATCTAAGTAGCATAACGCTGAAAATTTTATCAAAATCCGATGCAAAATAAGAAAGTTATGACAATTGAAAGTTTCACTTATTTCTCACTAAACAGTGATATGCACAATTCAGTGACATTCAAATTAGACAGTTGATGATGTCCCTCACTCACTATTTCTTTTGTTTTTTATTGTTTGAATCATAAAATATTTCATTTTTTACAAATTTGACAATATGGACCAACTTGTCTGAATCAAACAATGCTAATTCCACATGTTCAGGTAGGAATCAATCGTTGTTTCACTTGACTTAGGGAGAAAATTAGGTCCTTTGTATTATGTCACGTATATCCTATTGTTTATGTAATTTGTATTGTACTGTAATTTATGTATTTTTAAATGCCGAATAACTAATAATAATAATAATATTCCATATAATAAAATACAAAAGAAATAGTGAGTGGATGACGTCAGCAGTCTACTCATTTGCATACCAACCATGATGTGCATATACATGTAACTGTTTTGTGAAATTAAGCGAAACTTTAAATTGTCATAACTTTCTTATTTTACATCCAATTTTGATGAAATTTTCAGTGTTGTCTTTATTTCATTTTTCTCTTTTTATTGAAATAAACTTTTTGTCGGGGTGGACTTGTCCTTTAAGGAGAATCATAGGCTCATATAAAATAAAATAGTTAACATCCCAACAATTTTGATTGTAAAATAGGTATGATTTTGCTATAAAAAAATGAGAAAGAACTTGCATTTCCCATAATAGTGCAGTGCATGCAGTGAAACTATCAAAGAAATAAGAAAATCCTTCAAACTATACCACTTTATGGAAACATTTTAGAAACTATCCTTCCAATTCAGAATATTTGAGAGTTCTGAATACTCTCTTTACAAAAGGAAGCATTCACAAATAATCATGTGTACCTGGGAAGAACTTAACAAATCAGGTTAAATCAGTTTTAATGTATTCTAAGGTGTCAGATTTCAGATACGCTCAATTCAGCAGGCAGAATTTACATGAGAATCTTGAACTCAAACCATTTTTTTTTCTCTCTCTCTCTCCTACCCACCATGTAGCATTCTGTCTTAATCTTATTGTGAGAATACAGCCACATTGCCAATCTTAAAGTCCATCCCAACAAAAAATTGTTTAGAATAAAAAGAAATAATCTAACAAGCATAACACTGAAAATTTCATCAAACTGGGATGTGAACTAAGAAAGATACATTTTACATGTAAAAGTTTCGCTTAATTTCACAAAATATTCATATGCACATCCTGGTTGGTATGCAAATGAGAGGAATGATGATGCCACCCACCGACTATTTTTATTTTATATTTTATTAAATGAAATATGAAATATTCTGATTTTCTCCTCATGATCAAGTGAAACAAAGTTTTATTCCTCCTTAATAATCTAGAATTACCATTGTTTTAACATTTTATGGTTCAAACAAGTTTGACCTTTCTGTCAAATCTTTAAGAATGAAATATTGTATAATTCAAACAATAAAAAACAAAAGAAGAAGTGAGTGGCAGACATCATTGACTATCTCACTTGCATGTCACTGAGTTGTGCATATATATATTGTAACTTTTTTGTGAAAAATAAGCCAAACTTTAAAATGTCATAACTCTCTTATTTTACATCCAATCTTGATGAAATTTTCAGCGTAATGTTTTTTTTTTTTTCTGTATGATTCAAATCAATATTTGTCTGGGGCGGACTTGACCTTTAAATGTAAAGATACATGCGTGAGGTCATTTCAGTGTATACATTTCTTTATGCTATAAAGATTATTGTTAATGGCTACCTACATAAATGTGACCTTCATGACCTTTATCCTAATCTTTGTTACTTTTCTCTGAGCTTTATTTTGTCATAACCAGCTATTTAATGAATTGAAATGGACTTTTTATTTCAGATTTAAAAGAACTGAATAGTGGAAGTTCTACATCGTTTCCTAGGAGATTAATCAACATGAAAACAGAAAATATTCATCATAAATAGGAGATACATTCTCCAAGTCATTACCAAAACAATAAGAATTTACTAAAACAGTAAAAAATGTCTACCAAACTTCTATAGGCAGTACAACCATGGACCTATTATGGTACAACTGTCTAAAATCCTTGTTTTAACAATAATACTTGTACCACTTAGCTTCAGGTTGATTCCAACTGTACAAATAACAGGTGTCATTGTTCAACTAATGTGATGAGATACTGCTTCTACCAAATATCTAGTACTTATTTGTGATGGCTCTTATTGGCTGCATATGGATGAATGTATGGAAGGCCATTAAAGAGGCATTCATATTAGATAATACACACCACTTGCATACAAAGGGGGGGGGGGATATGTCCCCCTCCCTGTTCCACAACTAAGGAAAAATGTGAAAAGGAAATGGAAAAGGGTGAAATATGACCTTTTAGTTGAACATGTCAATATCTATTCAAAATCAGATTTTCATTTTTAAAAAGGACAGAATTTCTGCTTGTAGCTCTTTAAAAGAAATTTCCCCCAAAATATGGCATGTTGTGCCACCTCTAAATTTTTGAGCTCATTACGCTTCTGAAATGCAATATTTAAGAATGATTTTTTCAATAAAAATAAAATGGCTGGGAGTCTCCATCAACCTCCATTGGCCTTGGTACAAGAGAACAGATTTGAGGAAAGTGGAGTGTTCAAATTCTTATATCCATGTACATGTAGTAGACCTATTTTCTAACTTATTTCTATATCTTTTCAATTCAAGTTCAATTCAAGTACTTATTTCCAAATTCATTAAAAATAATACAATGAGAGCATTAGAGACTATCTTTATTATGATGTACGAGCAATGCTCATTTTTCTCATAGACGAAATAGGTGACAGAGAGAAATGGGATAAATCAGACCAAAGTTTGAATTTCTTTTAAAGTAATTAGAGTAGGTCAATGCAATGCAATTGTGAATTTGAAAGGAGAGAAGGGGGGGGGGGTACAATAGAAAACATCATCATATTATGGAGGACTGAGCAATAAATGTAGAGAGAGTGAAAAAAGAAACAGGGAAAAATACAGGAAAAGAGCAAGGACACAAAAGGAGAGAGTGAGCTAAAGAGGGGGGCAGAGTCAGAGAGTGAGAGGTAGAGGTAGAGAGTTTCTAGAATTAAATATGAAATATGTTGATTCTGTTTAATTATACACATGAGGAATCAAAAATCAACTCAAACCAGGTGCAGATACAACCTTTCCAAACCTCGATCTGTCATGTTTATAACCCCCAGTACTGTATTCACACAATAACCTTCATGGGCACAGAAACATGGTAAACTTTCCCATTCTGTGGACAGTTACTCTGGGATTATTATCTGGGGATAGGGGTCAAGGGGTGGAAGGGCCTACTGCTCCCTAATACTACTATTACTTCTAATACTTCTATGTATATTTCTACAGCCATCCCAACCACTGACACCTCCATTTCTATAGGACTTGATGATAATTGCAACAAAATACAATTTATGAATAATAGTTTTTATTATTATAATAACGACAAACATTGATCAAATTAATGATGATGATAAGAATGAAACCAATACTCCTGAAATAAATTAATAACAACTAATAACATCTATCATGCACATAAACGTATTCATTGAAAGTATACATTGCAACTAGAATGACAAGCAAAAGGGATAAAAAGTTTACTTAAATGAAATCTTCTTATTGCAGCATAACAATTAATATGCAAGCCTATAATCTAGGCAGAGGCTGCAGCTTGTTTCTTTAAAGTTAGGTGAAACGTAAGTGATATATCTGATGCTGCAAGGATCCAAACAGTGGCTATGCCTTCTCGTCATTATTTACTTATCACCAACGAAAGTTTGGTGGCAGTTTCTCTTACGAAAAATCTGCACCAAATAATAGTCATTAAAAACAAAAACAACTAAAATGCAAGACAAACGTAATGAATATAAGCGGTGGTTGCTTTACACAACTGTTCATATGGCTCACCGAATCTGATGCATTGCTTATGTTTAGCAGCGCAACATCAAAGATGTGTATCAGCTGCAGGTGATGCCGAGTGACATACAGACTTCGAAATAAAATTTGAGAAGGTTGCACCACTACAAAATATCTACAGATTTAAACTCATTTAAAATGTGAAATTCAAATTATTCTCATACTTCTAACTTGTTTTCAGATGTCACATTGGGTATATATTCACCTGGTCTAATATCAGTTAGTCTAAATCCCAGATAGTCTAACAACATCACTACGGCTAGAGCCATTTTGGTCTATTATTACCTAAATAAGGCATTTTGGAGACAAGATATAAACGCATATTTTATCTGTCTAAACTCAACGCAAATTATGTCACATTGGCCCAAACAGGGTTCTGCGATGCGACTAGGGACCAAAATATTCATATACCCCTCCTCCGCCAGAGCTGCCAACATTGGAAAGATAGAATCCAGTAGATTTTGCGGAGGTATGATTTTGTGAGGGAGCGGCGGAACGTTGTCCCACGGATGGGAGTTTTGGGTAGCAAAACACATTAAGAAACAACATTTGGTAGTAACTGACAGCTGTCTAAACCTTCAAAAAAAAAATCCGATAGATTAAATCACATTAGAGAGAATTCATGAATTGTCATTGACTAAATATACACTTCAGTCAATACAGTAGATTTTTTAAATTCATAAAACATGAAAAAACCTTTAATTGGCCAGAGGGGGAAGGGGCTGCAGTAGTGGTAAACATGGTAAATGAGCTTTATAAAAGTTTATATGTGGACTGTTTAAAGTCTCTGAGTCTGAGGGATTCCTGTGAAAATTGTCACACAGTCCCATTCCGCTTGAAAATTATCTTTATACTTCGAAAAGTATTTTGTCGTCTTGGTCTTGGATGATTCATCTCCAAGATCTCCAATGGTCACTGACGATGCGAGTGTAGTGTGGATGAATCGGGACGGGGCGTGCTTCGCACAGCTCAGCCAGCCAGCACCAGGCTAGCTCAATCACGAAAGAGAAAATGTTCGAATCCGATCAACCCAAGTGAAAGTAGGCGAAAAAATTTCCACTTTGCTTCTGGTCCTTCAGGATTGTCAATAAAATTATTCCTGAAACTGAAAGTCGGGGTGTAAAAGTAATTCACTTGTTATTCCCATCGTTGATCCACAGTTTCAGCTCGAATAAAGCGCACACAAGCTTGCGAAAAATGACTCGCAGTGCTCGTGAACTTCCCTTCTCGTAGCTTCCTGGCGCAGCGCGGCCGGCTGGAGCCGCGCCGGAGCGCATCGTGGGCCATGTGCGTGGAGTACCGCTGAAGTGTTTTCATCACACACATTGCAGAACCCGGAAATAAAATGGCTTGTTAGACTACTTCACCAGTCGTTCAGTAAAATTATCTTCATTTACATTGGAAATCAATGTACGATTATACAAAAACTGGTAAAAGTTACTGGGTAAAATGAAAATGTGATAAGGAGGTTCCACGTGGGTGTTAGGGAGTTGAACATGCTAGACTCGTAAAACAGTCGTTTGTATGAATTTTACAATTCAACAGCTAAAAATCCTGATTATCTGGGAGATTTTGGCATGGGGTCGGGAGAACGGGAGATTAGATCGCAATCCAGTATTCTCCCGCAGGATCCGGGAGACTTGGAAGCTCTGCCTCCGCGAACTTGTCAATTTCCTATCGCCCCTATGTAGTAAATTATCAGTCCATAATATCTGTATTCCCATTTCCTCAAACCAAAGCGCAAGTCTTTGAGTACACGCATAGAGATGATTACGCGTTAAGTGTATGTGCGTGCGATGCATGATGCGCGACTGCGCTGATATACACTTTATGTCACAATTACTTAGCCAGGATTACTTCATCAAGTTATATCCTGAATTCAGAAGTAACAACAGGCAAACAAACGTAAATTGCTATAAATAATAGCTTCAATTACCCGTAATACAGCTGTAGGCCAACAGGTAATAATATTAATATTGACTGGCTTTAATTTTGGGGAGAAACCACATTATATTTCCCTCAGTAGACCCATATTGCCCTCGTTATCACTCGGGACAATATGAGGCTACTTCGGGAAATATATATGGTATCTCCCTCAAAGCCAGTCAATATTATGTAAATATAAGGGGTGTCCACACTGTACGAGTGCCATTTTCTGACCATATACAAGAATAGTTAAGTGCAAGATCAAATAGATCAAATCATCAATAATTAGTACAATACTAATTTCAGATAATTTTATATTTGTCTAATGACCAAATGTTTAAATTGTCCCTTGAATCTATACATTCCCACAAGGATGCATACACCAATCTAGAATGCACTGTGATTCAGTTAGAAAGCTCTTGTTGGAATGCTCCCAAGGGAGTGGAAAATTATAAACATCTTGCAATGTTCTAACAAGCCTGACTAAACTGGACACACCTTTTTTTGTGAAAATAAAAAGAAAAAATTGCGCCAAACAATCCCAGAAGATGCATTGCATATGAGGCTTTCAATGTGCCCTGTATTGTAGGAGCATGTCTGTATAGCTTACCTGACATAGCAGGAAGAAATCAAGACAGTATTTTGTGATGCTAACACAAGCAATATGAACTCTTGCAAACAATCCTTCCTGTTCATAGAAGTGTGAACTCATATCACACCATACTTGATGAAATAACATTGGGTAAAATGCTTTAAAAAAATATGTATTCTTTTTCCAACATTCTTGAAGTGATTAGTGATAGAGAAACTTGCGTAAAGTCCATGAGTCAAATATTTGCCCAAGTTAATTTTAAGACCAGATTAAACTTCTAAGCCAAATATCTACAAAGTTGAAAGGATTTCTGTAGTCCCAAATGATTAGACTTAGCCAAATTTACACGTATTTCAAGTATAAAGGCTCTTTCACACTGTTCCTTGCAAGCCTTGTGGTAGAGTTGGGGGCAAACAGCTGCAACAAAGTTTTGAGCAAAACTTTTATGTGGGGTAAATCAGATTTGTGAGCACTCCTGCGGGCAACAGCGTGAGGGATACTGTCAATGCAGATGACTCATGGGTAGTGAGAATGGTCATCAGCAAGTCACACGCAAGGCTGCCGGGTACAATGTGACAGAGCCATAAATAATAATAATAATATAGGATTTGTATAGCTCACATATCCACCTTGCTAGGTGCTCAAGGGGCTCCTATATTACCCCTATATATTACTCTCTCTCTCTCACTCTCTGGCTTTCCCCCTCTCTTTAGCTCACTTTCTTCTTTTGTGTCCTTGCTCTTTTCCTGTATTTTTACTGACATGTATAGAGGAATGAATGGTTGATATTGCCTACCTTTATTCTCTTAGATGGCATGCCTGCTATATAAGCATCACTGAGAGGGGCCTGTGATATCTGACGTCTCTGACGATTGATGTCTTGTGTAATTACTGGTACCCATTCCTATAAAACAAACAGACAGACCGAGAGAAAATGTAATTGTACATAAACTTACGCCTTAATTCACAAAAGTGGGTTCAACCAGTTATTTTAATGCATTATCACACTACATTGCATCTTAAATTGCAAACTTGGGGGTTTAATGTGTGTTTCACTACGGAGAGCTAGACAACTTTATTGATTAACTTTAGCATTGACATTAATGTATCAAGGGATCAAGGTAAATAAGTAAGAGATCAGTAAAAATTCAATGTACATGACATAGTTTAGTTTATGTTGATGTCATCTGTTATGCTTGTGTGTGTGTGTATTTGAGTTTTGTCAGACCTATATCAGTCAGATATGATTACTTACGTCTGGGACCGACCTTTCACGTCACCATCCGAAAGAAGTGACCAGGGTAGGACCTCTGCATTAATTTGTAAATTCCCCACATAGCTTGGATTACGGGTGCACGCCACAATGCCCAGTTACTTATTTACTAATGCTAGATTTATGCTTTATCGATGTTCACTTCAATTATGCTACAAGCTCATGCGTCCATTAAGTATTTATTCTTCCCAGTAAAAACCATTATCCTAAATAATTTACTTAGTTGTTTTCATTAAGTTTGTTCAAAATTATATAATCATTTGATGTTGAATATTCTAAGTTGGAATAAAATAATGATTATTTGAACTTGAATATACTTACTGGATCAACATGTGCCTGCCATTCATCATCATCAAGAGCATGGGATTCTGCAGGACTACTCCTTCTCATCGGTCTAGCTATAGCCCCACCTATAGGGATTCCTGCTGGTCTATTAGGCTGCTGTGTGGGTTCCGCGTTTCTTGCCGGATCTCGAGGAGTTCGGACTGGTTCCTGAACCTCGATAGCATCCTCGAATTCCATCGTCTAGCAAAAAGATAGAAATACAAATAATGTTAGATTGGAAGTATCAGAAGTTAGGTTTTTTTCTGAAATATATTGATACCAAGCACTTCAAATAATCATTCACCATCAGGGGGGTATTTCACAAAGATTAAATAATAGTCGCACTTACACTTCTAGCACTTTTATTAATGGTAACCTTGTCATCAATGATAAGTACCAACATAACAGGGCTGAATGGCCAATCAGAATAAAGGATCTATGGAAATATTCTCTGATAGCAATGGCTGTTTTCTTTTTGTATAGTATATGTACATTTTTTTTAGGTTTCATTTGAAAAAAAATTGTCATGTCATTCTTGGAAATTAAATAAACTTAAACATGAATCTAAACAATATAAGTGTGTGTTTATGCAATCTGGGGTCTGTTTCATACCATGGCATTATGGCTAAACAGCAAAATCGAAATTAAGGTTTCCATTGTAGTTACTATAAAGGCAAAGTCTTTATAAAACGGATCCCTTTCTCACAGATTTTTTTTCATCAATGGGTAAAAAAGTATTTTGGGGGTGATGTCATGATTGAATGTTTGATCCTCAACACTTCTTACATTCTGAGAGGATTATCTACAAACCTCATCACTGCTTTCTGACTTCCTGTCTTCCTCCTGACCTCTGACCTGTGCCGTGCTGCAGCTTTCAACTGACATAGCAACAGATGATGTGGTAGATTGGGCTGTTGATTCTACTCTGTCTCTGCTCTCCACAGCTGCTGGGGGTACTGGAAATAAGTGGCTTACGTTTAGTGTCATGTCATAAGATACAATTTACAAGATTAGCATTCAATAGAAAATGACCTCCTGTTTTTATACGCCAATATACTTTTCCAAAAAAGATCATGACCCAGAAAACCCCTTGTGATTTTCTCAGCTTGTTTTCAAAATGTGAAAAGATAAAATTTAGATAAAATTTTATCAAACAAATGAGAGAAAGAAAACAGTATCCACCATACAAAAGGAAAGATTCGCATACCTGTAGGAGTGTCCTGTTGATATGCTATGTATGGCATGATATCTTGTTCTGTAATCGTCCTTGCATTCATGAAGGCCTGTACATTGGCTAGAATGACTGGCATACCAAAGGCACTCAGCTCAGGGCTACCCTGGGAAAGGTAGGCAGTCTATCAAAGATGGGAGTAGATAAAAGACAATGATTAGACAATGATTATAATACTGACTGGCCTTGAGGGGAACATCAAATATATTGCCCACAACAATATTGGTCCGAGTCTTTGGACGAGGGCAATATGGTTGGAAACGCTTATGAATAGACCAAAATATATGGTAACTACATTTCATTTACATTGTGTTATTGCGAGAAAGATATTTGACCTCAAAACCTAATCAGATCATAGTCACTTCCTGAGCATATGTATGAGCTTAGTTATAGTCACTCTCTGAGATCAGTTGGATATTGAATCCTTAAATGGTTCTTTAGTTTAATCAAAAGGATGAAAATGGGAGAGACGGGTGGATGGCCCAAAAATACAATTCCTCGAGCAACCAACCAAGATGGGCGGAGACATAAGAATACACAAAATTATACCTGAATGGTACCCTCAGATATCAACCTCAACACTGTGGCCAATAACAAGAAAAGCCACATTTCAAAAGATGAAGGTCAAAGGTCAGAGAAAGACAGAGTGAGAAAGGAAGAGGATGAATGGGATGTGAAGAAGAGAAACATGGTTATTTCCTTGTCCACCACACATCAGAATAAGGCATCTTATTATCATCACAGGGTACAGCTGATACTTTTCATTTACAATCATCTCTTTTAACATTACTATCTTTGATAATCATATTTACTCTGGCAACCACCTACCATGGGTGGAGGCATAAAATATCCTTCTGACACAACCTTGTTGAGGTTATGAAGAATAAGGACAATTTTTCATACAGGGGGGATCTTTTGAATTTCCAAGGGACTCTTTTTATTTTAAGTCACTCATAGGACAGTTTAAATTTTACAAATAGATTTATGACATGCTCCCTCGATTGAAAGGTATGCATCAAGTAAAATAAAATGAGTAACAAATAAATCCAGAAAATAATGAATGAAAATGAAAATTTCATCAACTTATCTTACCATTCTCAACTGGAAATAGCTGACAGCATCATGTTCACTGCCTAGTATATAGATGAAGGTAGCAGCTATTTGTTGTAAGAAGGTATTCATTATGGTCCTGATTTCATTAGGGTAGTCTGCTAGACCTGAACATAAAAGAAAAAATAAAGAAGAATGAGCATTTTTCTTTATTTTACTTCTTATTTCTTTGATAATGATACCTCCAGGTGTTGGAATTTTCATTTTCTTCTGAAAATAATAGCATATCTTAATGTCAATCAATAATGATCCATAAAAATTATAATGTTTTAACAACAGAATAGAAATATTAGGACCAAGATTTTTTCTCTTTCCCTTAATAATTGAATGGATGATCTTTGTTGAAATAGACACATTTGCTTGCATTGGAACGAAAGGTATTGTGTGTAATCAACAATACCAGACAATTTCAGAAGAAATAGAAATCACTTCCATTACTTGCCATCTTTGTCAGATAATGCTGGAAATCATCTCCAATAAGGTTATGTATCAAACAATATGTGCATGAATATAAGTCACACATAACTCATTGTATAGTAAATAATGATATTATGCAACATATATACAGCGCTTCTTGAAATGTTTCTACGCGCAGCATACAATTATCCCAGCTGCATACTATTATCCCAGCTTTAGCAAGGCTACCCTGATCAGACGTTCAATCATTCAAGAAAATCCTTCTTACCGGGTACCATTTACTACACCTGGGTTGAGAGTGTCAAATGTAGACAAACACCTTGCCAAAGGACGCAAGTGCCATGGTGGGATTCGAACCCCAGACCTCATGGTTCAAAGTCCGAGGACTTATCCACTGAGCCACAATACCTCTAAATAAATCCCAACTCTATAGAGATATATTTCTATTGGCTTACTTTCATCAAGTGTCGATGTGATGAAGCGAGTAGCTGCTTCATTGTTTATCCTCTGTAATGTTGCCATGATATCCACATTGCGTTGATTTGGTGTATCTCTCTAAGAAAATAAAATAAATTTATAGAAGGACATGGAAAAAATGATTATTAAGATAAATATAAATACCAGGACTCCTTTTCAGCTTCAGGCAAGGCAAAACAGAGATGGTTTTTATGAAAATTGATAAATAATAAACTCACCGTAAATTCTTCTATGAATGGCTCCATTTCTGAATTCATCCTGGTAACTCCAATCTGTTAAAGAAAAAAATTATTGTTTAATAAAAAAATAAATCAAATTTAGCTGATCCCATAATCTTTGCAATATTTAATCAGAAATGTCTTTAGGTCTCCTTATAAAGTGTGAAGTTATTTGGGGTCTAGGGACATTATTTTTAATATTCTGCTTTTACGTAGCACTTTATTGATCGCAACAACATCTCTAAGCTCTTTACAGATACATTATAACCCCTGTCATCAGATCCTGGCTAGCAAACACACAATGCATGTACTTTCTCTACTCCCTGGGTAACATTGGAACAAGAGTATCCTAGCTCACCTGAATATTGTCTTCAGTAGCCTCCTGCCCGTCCAGAACTCTTCTTCTGACAAATTCTTGTAGTTGACCCCGGATACGACCTAAAGGAGCCATGGTACCCACAACCACAGCAACCATGTCTGCCATGGTTAGGTTCCTCTGCAGGACTTCAAGAAGCTCTAAGACAGTACCTGGATAAGAGAAAGAAGATATGATGGTGTGTCAGCAACGGAAAAGGAAAAATAAACTTTCTTTGCTCTAACCTGACCAACCCTCATAAAATCTGTCAAATTTGATTTTGACCAACATAATTTTCATAAGCATTTCTCTACATTTTCTACATTAATATTTTTGTTTTAAACAAGTTGAAAAAATTGCACATGGCACAGTAGAAGAACATCCATATGGTAAGAAAGAGGGCACTTGATCCTGTCCTACCCTCAAACTACAATAGAAAAAGTGCAATGCATTCAAATTATCATAGCTTGAGTAGAAATTGTAAAAAGGTAAAAATTGAAATGCCCACAAGTAGTAGTAGACAAAAGTGAAGTAGTAGCAGAAGCAGGTGAAGTAGTAGTAAAGAATAGTGGCCTGTAGCTTTACCTTCACCAAATGAATGGTCCATATCAAGACCATTGAGAAACTCCTCCACAGTGGGACTGTTGGCCCCTTGAAGTGCACTGGCTTGGGTAGCCATCATCATATTAGTATAGAGCTGCTGGAGTGATATCTGAGGTGCTGCACCTGCTGGTCTACCCCCTCCGGCTGGTAGAGGACCGGTGGTAGGGGGGTGCTGCTGCTGCCCCCCTGATCTACCTTGACTACTGCTAGTGGACGAAGTGGTTCCACTCGGTCTGTCCGTCTGGGCCTGGACAACCACTGATGAAAGAAGGCAATGGGAGCGAGAATACTTGTAAGGTTTATAATAAAATTCTAGGATGCTCAATAATTTTCTCTATAAATCACACCAAATTAAACTCACATACAAATGATGACGAAGGAAGCAGACGCTTTATCATTTTAACTCTTTGTCCTGTGTATGAAACCCAAAATTGAATGTTTGAAGGTGGGGGGGAACCATGTTTGATTTACTTTGAAAACCAAATGAAAACAATGATTAAAACAGTAACCATCAGTGTGTGTTACAAAGAATACGCAGAATCACATAGACTTTGAATGAGATAATATAATAGGCACATATGTTGGTGACAGTCGTCGAACAGAGCAAGGAAAATATTAATCAAATTCCATAACTTATTGTTCATAAGCAACAAATTCACTTAGAACCTTGTCAAATAGCACTTCAAGCATTTTATTTCATGATAATTGATGAATTGATAATTGAATTGATATTAAGCATTTGAAAGGAATGAATAAGGCAATTTGATTCTTACCTCTGTGGCTGGATGCAGGATTTGATAAAGCACCAACTAGTCCACCCATCATCTCCTGGAATGCTTGTAGCTAGCAATAAAACAATTCAATAAATTATAGACAATCAAGTATAGCAGGATAGAATCGCATAGAATAGAACAGAATAGAATTAAACTGAACTGAATTCCAAAACAATCTTTTCATTTGGTCTACCCCAACCCTGACCCCCATCCGTCAACTCACACATGCATACAGATCACAAGAGACAAACCTCAAGCATTTTAATGATTCTTTTCTTAAAATATGGAATATCAGTAATCGTATAAATCATCTATCAATGGAGATTTATATTTAGAGTTGCTTCATAAATATGTTTGCCATCTCAAGCATAGTAATTCCAAATATGTAGCAGAGAACATTCCACTCTTGTACAAATGCCTTGTCATATCATTTGTTTTATGAACTCAAATTGTTTGTATATTTTATAAAGCAAATGACCTTCGCTCATCTGCCAATGCCTATACTGCATCAGTTTTTTTTGTCAGTGGGTAAATAAGTGCTGGTCATTGGGATTGGGAATTCTGAGTGGTGACAGTTCCTACCAAAGCCGACCACCCTAGCAACACTGCTGAATATGAAAATAACTGTACATCACAAACTTTCAATGTGCTATTTCTTTTTAAATTCCACCTACCTGATTTGGACCAACTGCTTGGATTCCAGCTGGTGGAGCAGTAGCTTGACCTGGTGTAGGGGGTGCACTGTTAACCCCTTGAACCCCACCAGGGGGTGAAACAGTCCTACCCTGCTGCTGACCTGTGTGTCTCTGCTGCATCAAGGGTGTACCACGGTGTCTGGAGTTACAGGGGAGGTGTGGGTCCCACTGGAGGAGTGCCCATGGGTTGAAGGTGGTAAAGGGTTGGTTAGGATTGGGGTTGGTTTGAGAGGTGTGCACACCACCGGTGGAGCGTTCACTGGTCGGGGCGGAGGCGTCTGATTGTGTGGGTGTGGTGCGTGTGGTTGAACTCCCTGACATGGCTACAATACAAAGAATTCAAAGGACACTCATTGAAGGAGAGTATATAAATTGAAAAAAAACAAACCTTCCAACGATATTCTAAAAAAACATGCTTGTAGAAATTCATTCAAAATAAAGTAAGTGCTATACAAAGTTATCACAGAGAATTACTACTTATTGCCCCTTCTCTTTGGAACAAGTTACCCTCTTACATGCATAGTGCCAAGTCCGTCAGTCAGTTTAAGGCCCTGCTCAAAACATACCTTTTCAATCAATGAATCCCAGTTGTGGGTCGGTCATTGGAGGTGCACACCAGTTTTAATCTGTTAGTATTTTTTTTTTCTCTCTTAATGATTTTTGTCAAACCTGTGTTATTATGCCCATTGAATTCTTTTTCCCATGTAAAGTTAAATTCAGAACACAGCGCGCTTAGAAATGCCCGTATTAAGCGCCCTATAAATGTTTTGTATTATTATTATTTATTTAACCCATTACCTATTGGAATTTGCTTTTTCCTGTACAAAATGGGAATGAACTACAGAATCCAGTGGTTAACAAATTATCACTCATATGGGGATTGTCTTGTATATATCTGATTGCTAAGAAAGCATCAATGCTCTCACAGCCAAATGAATAATGCCATTAATCCCTTTAAGAAAAGGTACTAGGAAATGCTTCACGAAAGTTGTCAGATAGCATTAAGTCAAGACCACACTGCTTTGCAGAAATCACATGTTGCAAACATATCTCTGCAGAGTTCAAAGACTCTAGCTAATGTTGTATTGTAACGCACCTGATTGACCTTGAGTCCTTGGTGCCTGCTGGCTAGTCTGCTGTTGACTAGCTTGTTGTTGACCGGTGGTTTGTTGACCAGCCTGTGGCTGACCGCCAGTTTGCTGACCAGCTTGCTGTTGACCACTAGATTGACCGGGTTGCCTCTGACCACCCTGTTGTTGACCGCCCTGCTGTTGATTGGATATAGCAGCATGAATCTGTTGACTGATCATCTGGGCGACTCCTTGCATCATGTTTTGAGGAAATCCAGCCCCACCTGACAAGATGATGACAGAAATGGTAAAAAGAAAGGGTATAGATGAGTAAAACTATACATAAAATAAAAAGCTGGACCAGTTAGAACAGATCAAAGAAATACTGGCTTCTAGTCCAAGCCTATCGCAGGCTGACTAATTCCTATGCCACAGTCACAACGATGAAACAGACTGATAAAATCTATTTTTATAAATTAATCAGGTTAATTAAATTGATATTCTACATGTAACAACTACTATGATAAAAAAGCAAGTGTTTAATTTTGTTGCATTGTTATAGAGCACTTACACTCTTCTGATAGAGAAAACATTAAGTACTATAGAAACAAAATTACAATTATGATGTCTCACCTGTTGTTCTTTGAATGGTAATACCTGGTAGAGGCATTCCTGGAGCAAGGCCCGGTATCAGACCAGGGGGGAACATACCAGCAGGTAACTGGGTAAAAGCAGGGCGTGGTTGACCACCCTGCTGGGGTTGACCCTGTCCTGTGGGTTGGCCTGGTCCTTGGGGCCTGGGGGTGGTGGTGGAGGTGGGCGTTGCCCCTGATGCTGTTGATGTAGAAGAAGTGGATGTTGAGCTTCCTGGAGCAGAGGAGGAAGGGGACGTTGTGGTTTCCTCTTGGGTGTTGTTATTGCTACCAACAACCGAACCTGACGGAATCAAACAGGAATATAACAAAAGTATTAATAAGACATATTAGTCATAAATGTTTAACTAATCATACATAAACATTCATAACAATAAACATCACATCAAACAAATTTCTTCAAAGATTTGTTTCCGTGAATACAAATATGCAAAAAAAATTAATGAGAAAAATTCATGTTTAACATTCTGATAAGGTTAAAAGTCTAACAGCATACCATCACCTGCCATGACTTTTCACATTTTTTCCCTCAGATTTCACAAATGATCTTTTTAATCAAATGGAGAAAGTGGTCTTAAATACATGCAGTCATTAAATCAGGTTCCATTGTAATATTTCTAAAGTAATTTCTGTCAAATCTTACCTGATGTTACCGTCACAAAGGCCTGAGACCCAGCTTGTGGTTGAGCTCCTCCTGATGTCGAGACAGAGCTTGGAGCTGACTGGGGCGGGGCACCTCTATTCAGATTTCTAACTGTGACTTGAACTGGTTGTGCCGCGGCTGCACCCATCTAGCATTTTAGAAAAAAAAATTACACAAAATCTTAAGACAAGAAAGAAAATATCTCTCCTTACTCATACTAAATCTTAGGAAAGTTGATAGGAGAGTAATCCAAAGTTTAAATTCTGGTTTTATCCCCATTGAACAGGGGTGGTTGGATTCAACTCGAAACGTTCGACCTTACACCCTCTTTCCAGTATGCACAATTCTGTGCATCTTGAAAAACAAGTGGAATGCCTCTGGAAGTCTAGTCTGCATTACACAATTCAATATAGCAGGATGGTTGACTTCGTGATAATCCCTACTGAATATATGTGATGCCTCAAAAACTTGTTTCACATCAATTGGTAGGACAAAGCGCCAGATAGAGAACATTTGATTTGAATAGAATTTAAAGACTTTGTGTGAAAATGAGCAAAACTTAAAAATATAAATTTGTATATTTTACATCTGAATTTGATGAATTTTTCAGTGTTACTTTTTTGTTTATTTTTCTCTATAAATTCCAATAAACCTTTTATTGTGGTAGCCTTGATCATTATGATTCAAATAAACATTGATCCAATGGACAAGAATATATTATATAGAGATCCATTGCAAAGTACATTTGATACACTCAAATTCAAGGACAAATATGGTATTTTACAAACAGTCATTAAAAAACAAGTAGTGCATAAAGTGACAATTCTAACATCCTGACAAGCCAATAAACTGAATACCTTCACGTCCCCCCACTTTAGACGACATAAAGGAAAGAGTGTCAGGTGAACTTACACGCATGGGCATTGGTGGGACTGCAGCCGGTGGTGGTGGAGCACGAACATGTCTAGGTGTAGGTTGATTCATATCAATGATAAACTCAGAGAATGCATGGTTCATGTGACCAAGAGTGTGGAATATCTGCTGACACAGGTTGATAGTGGTCTGTGCTTGCTGACGTTCCTCATTCTACAAAAATATAAGAAAAAGAAATTATCCAAAATACCCTCATACATGTATCCCTTTCATTATTTCACACTCAGTATAAAAAGTCTGATTGGCTTATTTGGTATAGCCCCCAGTCATGAATGGGAGGTAGTCTCAAAGCACTCAGCATTTTCAAATGAACAAGGGAAGTAATAACATATTGTGTTATACAGACCCTGCTGGGAGAACAGTTCATATTGCTGAAGTGAATTAAGAGTAATTATGTTCATTATCATGCTTTTTGGATTCTAGCAGTCAAACACAGTACTTACTGTGGGGAATGTTGGGTCTGTCCTCATCATCACTTGGTATCGGTGAAGATGAGGAGTAAAACGACGCCACAACCGCTGCAGTTCGTCTAATCCTCCAACCAGAGTGCTACATCGAGGATACCTGCAGTAGAAGTTAATAAAAAGATATATTGACCTTTTGTGCAATAAATAATAATAATAATCATCATACCAAGGTGTCACATAGCAATTATTCATAATGATAATGATGATAATGGGATGACAACGATGATGTTGGTGATGATGATATTGATGATGATGATTATGATGATAGTGAGATGTTGATGGTCATGGAGAAGATTAAGATGATGATGACGATGGTGATAATGATGATTGATGACAATAATGATGATGATAATAATAACATTAAAATGCAAAATATTGATTACAATACTGACCATAGTATACAATACAGTATTCACATGTGAAAATTTGTACCACGTGTGAAAGGAATAGGACAAAATAAAGGGTCAACAGAACAGCATAGATTCCTTCTATTAAGCATACTACGTCATCTAACCTGGAGCTGGGGCCAGTGGAAGGAGGTGTCTGTGTACCAGTTGACTGGGCGTTACCATTACCACTTGTTGTACTGTTACTGCCACTACCAGTTGATGTTGCTCGACCCCCAGAACCTGTGGTAGACGTTGCGGTTGAATTCGTTGGTGCTGCAGATGTGGTAGAAGTACTAGGTGTGGTAGAGTCCACCTCCATTGGCGACCAAGTGCTTGTTGTTGGTGTTGCTGGAGATGTTAATGTACTTGTTGTGGTTGTTGTAGCAGGTGTTGTTGAGGTTTGACTTGTTGATTGTTCCGATGCTTGCTGACTAGTGGAATCACAGGCTGGTCTGTTGGCCTCACCCTCTGGTGTGGGGTGAAGAGTCTGGAGAAAGAATATCACAGAAGTGAAAAATTACAAAAGCCTGATTTGTTTACACTTTAATACAATGATGGTACAATGCACAGGTCTGAGCATATTAGTGAGAAGTAAGCTGTAATCAAAATGATCAATGACCGGGGAACCATAGCGAAGATTGGTTATTAATTGCAAATATGAAATAACCACTCTGATTGGCTACTAGTCAGTGTTTGAACAAAATGTGCATGCAACAATAATCTTGATTGGTCACTGGCATTAAGCAACTGACTGCAAAATGTACGGAGCTCAGCATACAATTAAGAACATTGCTTAACTGTTTTATTACAATTCAGGGGAAAGAAAGCAATGTATATGAGTAAACAAATTACTTAAGTTACTCAATTAACATTCACATCATATATAAATTCCATTTGTAACTTCACCAATGATCTATGGCAAAAATCTTACTACAATCAGTGTGGGTCACTGATATTAGTATGCCATCAAATAAACACCTTTCCAAATAAAGGTTCACCAATCTATAAAAGCAACATTATCAATTTTATTTGAATATTGCATCCTCCTTTGAGTGGTAGTTTTTATTCATATTTCATTGTATTCTAGAGGCCACCACACACCTTATGATTGGTCTGTGACCCGATTTTCGAATAAAAAGTAGTAGAATTTGATTTTGATGATAATATTGAGACAGAATATCTTACTGTGTAATGTCCTAATAATTGTACGATTAGGAATGTTCAAATTTGTGACTATGCTATCACCCTTATAAGAATAAAAGCGAATTTAATATCTAGTTGTAATGACGTCATAGCAAATGTATACAATTGAAACTAATTTGACCTTTACTCCAAAATAAAGGTTTGCAATCATCCAAAATTGTTATATTAGTCAGGGCTCGACACTAGCGCCGGTCCGACGGTCCCAGACCGGTAAAAATCACTGTCGGACCAGTAGATTTTCAGAAATAGCAAGATTTACTGGTCCGACATGACCAGTAAAAAATATCATTGTCGGGCCAGTAATTTTTCCAAAAATAGCAAGATTTATGGGTCCGACATAAACAGTAATAAAAACTATTGTTGGGCCAGTAACTTTTTCAGAAATGGTCAAATTCGCTAGTCCAACATAAACATGAAAAATATTCCATGACTCAAATTGCGAACCATTTTCCTCCCGTTAAATTCTGGCATTCACACACAGAATGAATCGCATGCAATTTTTGATAGGGTAACATACAGTGTACACGTGGCTAGCCAGCCACACAGCCCACATGGTAAATTTCCTACTGGCTGCACGAACGAAGCTTGGCTAACCTCTGGCAGAAATCTCTCACAGAACTGGCAAAATTCACATTTCACACTAATGAAAAGCTCTTATAATGTCCATATTTCCTAAAAATTTGCCAAAATTGGGGTAACTCTGTCATTTGTAAGCAGTAAAAGGAGAAATTTTCACTTCTGTTTTAGTTCAAAGAGATCGGGTTTCGAGTGATATCGTCTGAATACATGATAGCCCCACATATGCATTTGTGTGTGTGTTGATACACTTGGTTTCTTTCGTAGCTAGTACTAGTATATTTTAATTGAGCCAAAAAGAAACTGATAATTTATTTATGATGATAGTTTTAGCTTTCTTCCTTTGTTTTCTTTCAATCTTTCTTTCCTTCTTTTCAATCTTTCTTTGTTTCTTCCCTCTCTTCTTTTACGGTCTTTCTTTTTTAATTTTCCCTTTTTCTTTGTCTTTTGTTCTTTCATTCTTTCTGTCCTGTTAATATTTTTCTTTATTTCTAATGCTCTTTCTTTTTCTTTCTTTTTTGATTTCCTTCTTTCTTTAATTCTTGAGTCCATCCATCCTATATTTATCTCTTCTTTCTTTCTTCATTTCCTTCCTTCTTTTCCCCTTTCTTTCCTTCATTCTTTGTTACTTTCTTTCTTTCCTCATTCCATCCATCCTTTCTTTACCCTTTCTTATTTTTATTCCTTCTTTCAGCCCTTTCTCTTTTTCATTCCTTCCTTTCTTCTTTGTCTTTTGTTCTTTCTTTTTCCCCTTTGTTCCATCTATCCTTTTACCTTTTCTTTCTTCCTTTTATTTACTGCTTGCTTCCTTTCCTTTCTTTCTTTGAAGTTTGGTCTTTCTTTTTTGTTCTTCCTTTCATTTATTCTTTTACATTTTCTTTCTTTTTTTTCATATTGCTTGCTTGCTTCCTTCCTTCTTTATTCCTTCCCAACATTCCTTTTTCCGTCTATCATTTTCCCTTTTCTTGATTTCTTCCTTCTTTCAATCCTTTCTTTCTGTTTTCCTTCTTTCCATCTCTCCTTTTACCCTTTCTTTCTTTTTTTTATTCCTTCTTTCTTTCATTACTTTGTCTTTTGTTCTTTCTTTCTATATTGCTTGCTTCATTTTTTTCCTTCTTTCCTTCATTCTTTTTTTCTTTTGTTCTTTCTTTCCTTCCTTTCCTTCTTTGGTTTTTTTTTTCCTTCCTTCACATTTTTTCTTTACTTTTTTTTCCTTCGTTTCTTTTATTCTTTCTTTTTTCCTTCTTTCCATCTCTCCTTTTACCCTTTCTTTCTTGTTTTATTGCTTCTTTCCTTCTTTCCTTCTTTCTTTCTTTCTTTCTTTCTTTCTTTCTTTCTTTCTTTCTTTCTTTCTTTCTTTCTTTCTTTCTTTCTTTCTTTCTTTCTTTCTTTCTTTCTTTCTTTCTTTCTTTCTTTCTTTCTTTCTTTCTTTCTTTCTTTCTTTCTTTCTTTCTTTCTTTCTTTCTTTCTTTCTTTCTTTCTTTCTTTCTTTCTTTCTTTCTTTCTTTCCTTCCTTTTTTCTTTCGTTCTTTCTTTCTTATTTTTGTTCTTTCTTTCCTTCCTTTCCTTCTTTCTTTCTTTAGTTCTTTCTTTTTTTCCTTCCTTCACATCTATCCTTTCTTTACCTTTGCTTTTTTCTCCCTTCCTTCCTTTCTTTTATTCTTTCTTCCTTTCTTTCTTTTTGTCTTTCATTCATTCATTCCTTCATTTTTTTTTTGGGGGGGGGGTAACAAGAAAGGACAGCAAAATAAACTCACGCCTTTTTTTAATGTTTTCTTTATTTTTTGGGACCAGTAGATTTTAGGTTCGGACCAGTAAAAAATTGAAAAACTGGGTATCTACTGGTCCGACATGAATAGGTTGGACCAGTAGAAAAAAAGGGTTAGTGTGGAGCCCTGTATTAGTATTCTTACAGTTAATTTGAACCTCAAATAAAAAGAGAATTTTCATTCACATTTCAATAAATGAGCAAAATGTGATTTATTGGATCATGGACCAGTCGTAAGGTGGGCTTAATACTCACCTCCAGTCTATTGATAAGATTATCAGCATGGTGAATCATGGATAGAATGTTGAACATCAGCATATGAGATTCACTATGTAGCGCCACCGCAGGCAGAACTGAGCCAAGGTTGATATGTACATCTACAGACGAACCGTCACGCTGAAGAGAAAATAGATGGGATAATGAAATGTTAATCAAAGTCACTTGAGTTGTTATAAGAAAGCTAGAGTGTAACATGAAGAGAGATGCTTAATATTTACAAGCGATTAGACTGACACTGCCTGCAACTGTGGAAAGAATCAGACGATGCAATACCTTTTGGTCTGCCCCCTCCTACAGGAGAAATGCACTTCTAAAGATATGGAGTCTTTTAACTCCAAAGCCAGATCTTGTACCCTCCAATGGACAGGACTTGTGTTCATTGAATCTCTTATTTCACATTAGATCAATTACAAGACAAACCAACAGAAGTCATAAAGTAAGCCAAGAGCTTTTGGAAGTTACTTCTACATGTAGCATCTATAATTATTCTATTGCTTGAAGTTTTATTAAATTTACAAGTTTGCATTATTCAAAAGCTACAGCACAGAATATGTGTGTAATTGCGTTTTACAGACATATATCAATGAGCTACGATTAATTACTCATCAGACTGACCGCTCCAGGTCAAAGTCAATGATAAATGAACTCTCAGCCAATCAGATATAAGGATTTCAGTAGCTTATAACAGTTGCCAATGAAAACCATCGACAAGACACTTCATGAAACGGTCCCCATAACTGTCTTTCAACAACTTACTGATGCTTGTGATGTTACTCTAGCATTGCGCCCCAAGTCTCCCATAGCTCCTAGAATGTGCTGTACGATGTTCTAAAATTAAAAATTAATATGAATATGCAATGAAAGTTATATTATTTCTTTCAATCTTGAAAAATTTATATTTTTTTAAAAGTAGGTCTTTACTGAACAGCTGTATAATAATGTCAGCAATGAAATATAAAAAATAAGAATTCTGGAAAATATCAATAAATATTATAAACTTCTATGTCTTTCGTGTTATGTATTCTTTGTCTTTTCCACATGTAATTTATTATTTTTCTGTTCATTTTATGCAGAGAAAAATAAACTTGAATTGAAAATGGATCTCTAAGAATCTGATTACAAATTCTTTTCCAACAAATGTGGAGAAGAAAAACTTGGAGAAAGGCTGTAACCACCTGATTAATGTTAAATAATGAGGATGGTCATTGGATAATAGAACAGCTGATTACTTAGAACGATGAATCAATCACTGAAACCAGGAACAACAAAAATAAACGAGGAGGGTTTGAATAAAGGCCCTTGACATATTGCTAGCATAGCATACATGTCATTGCTACTATAATCTTTGAATATCAGAGATGGTGTAATACTTTGCTGACCTTTGCTTTTGGTCTTGTCTTTAATAGGCAGAGTCAATTATATGCAGTCTAAATGAGAAATTAATGTCTCATGGCCTCAAAACTCCAAAATCATGTCTTTGAATCAATCGCTAATCAATGTATACATACCTGAACCTCGTTAGAGTTTGCAGAAAGACCAGGCTGCTGAGATGGGGCAGAAGTAGTGGAAGAACCGCCTCTCTGTTGCTGGGAACCACTCGCACTGGTGGTTGCAGGTCGTGGGGGCGCCCTCTCCACCAGATGCATGACCTTTCCATGGAGGTTATACTCGGACAGCTTCTTCTCATCCTTGAGGACTTGACCGCCGTAAATGAGACGTTGAGTGGCAGCTGCAATGCCCTGAAAGCGATCATGTTAAAGAGATTACATTAACAAAACGAATCCTACTTAAAGCAAATTATGAGCCAGCACCCTTGTTTCGCACCACATAAAGTCCTCAACTACTTGAATCTGGCCTGGTTCCTTACTCATAATGCAACATTCTTGTCAAATATACCCACTTGAATGAAAACACACTAATTTACTACTCAATACATTCATACTGAAAACACATGTAATGATTGTATAGTTGAAAATTGAACATAATTTTATTTCAATCAAGGTTACTCACAAAATAAGCCATTTACTTTTGCTGAAAGTTTTGCTTAAAGCCAATTAGATGAATTAATCAATCCTGTGACTGTAATTCCCATGGCCTCAATTGATCTTCTTAAAGAACATTCATTTCCTGTGAGTTACGTATGTATATACAGTCATTGAAGGATTTTATTTGAAGAATTCACATGAAATTCCTTTAATGATATATGTAGGCCTACAGTGCTACTCTTCTTTGTAAATAAGTGATAGGAGAAAATATCTTACCACAGAACCTGCAATCTTTTCCTTGAAATCCTTCACCGTCAACTATTACAATTAAAGAAAATAAATAAGGTATAAATACATATAAATACTTCCAATTCATATCTAAACAATGAGAATGAATTAAGAAATCATACAAATTTGCTCAATATAAATGTTGTATTAACGATAAATGTTTCCTGATTTTTCTATACACTTAATATATGAATCATCTCTTGCTGAAGTGTAATTTTTATCATTTCCCATTCATTTAAATTACATTGGCATTGTTAATTAACATGTTGTTGTCAATTGAAATTATCATAGCTAATTAAAGTGGTATTGTAAACTGAAAATAAAATGCAATATTGTACATTATGAATTATAATATTATAAAGTATGAATTTTATGAATTTTAGTAAGCAATTAACCAGAGGATCCGTTTGAAGATTTTAAGTCTGCTAAAAAGGACATGGAGCCTCTTTCATAAAGAGTTACAACTATGGTTGCTTTACAATTATGACAACTACCATGGAAACCTTGATTGTGATTGGCTGCTGAGCCCGGTTACCATAGTAGCTACCATAATGGTAAGTTATATGTTGAAAGTCCTTCATGATATGGGCCCCTAATATTAAATGAGGGTCAATACCTTACCAATTGGCACTAAAGGACAATAACACATCAACTCTGAATCAAACCTATGTTCACTGGATAACAGAACCAAATGCTTCATCAATGGAGCTTTTGCACCTCCTAATTATTATTACTAATCACTGACATAATCTGTATTATCACTATCATCAGGGGCAGATCCAGGATTTTCTAAAGGGGGGGGGGGGGGTATTTTGTACAGGAAAAATATGACAAGCAAAAAAAAAAGTCCTGAAATGCGTATGCATGACAAAATCCCCTAAGATATCTTCTTGTGCCTTTCAAAGGGTGGAGGGGGGGGGGGGCCATGGGCTGGATGTGCCCCTACCTGGATCCACCACTATCATTCATTATTATATTGAGAAGAAATAAATCAAGCAAACTTACATCCTCTGATACAGAGAATTGCCTGGTTTGTGAATCCAGGGTCTTTACAGTAATATCAATCATTATGATCCTCTCTCTCCCTACTCTGTTGTATCAAGCTTTGATCCTAAATCTAAAGAAAAGTAAAGATAAAGTAAAAAATTAAATGACAGGATACTTCACACCACAAAATCTAACAAGTGGAAAGCTTCTGGCAGTCTCGCCTGCAGCACTTGTCTAATTCAATATAGCAGCAGTGCTGACTTGATGAAAAAATAATATGCAACTTTATATAGCTCTTAATGCAATGCATACTATTACCTGGGCTTTAGTATGGCTATCCTGGGGAGCTGTTGATCAACAGTTTTGTCCAACAAGTTGTCAGATCTGACAAATTTCCTTGAATCTGACTCCCCTGATCAGACGCTCGAGGCAAGCATTCATACTGGGTAGGGGAGAGTGGGGTAAATAAAGCCCCATTTTTCATAATTCCACTCATATTTGTTTAATGCAAAGCAGTAGAAACATGATTAGATGTCAAATATAAGGTCTACAGCAGACATACATTATCCAATAGAAATATAAGATCTAATCAATCCCATTTGCATATTAATGAGCCTTAAATATTGTTGTCAGCGCGCCTTATTTGCACATCAAAATGGGGCAAATGAGTCGCCTTGATTAAAAACTATTTTCAAAGCTGTATTCAAAGTAATAATAGTTCAGTTGGTTTGATACAATCACTGAACATTTAATAACAATCACAGGATTGATATTTAATTATTTTCCCAAAGGCCCCCATTTAAGGATCTATTTATAATAATAATAATAATATTCTGCATTTATATAGCGCTTAACACATCGAAACGACGTCTCTAAGCACTTTACAGATATATTATCACCCCAGTCATCGGATCCTTGCATGCCCGCATACAATGTATGCACCTTCTCCACTCCCTGGGGAGCATTCCAACAAGAGTTCCAAGACTCAATTGCTAGGCATACTACATAGGCTTTCGCATCCTACCGGGTACCCATTTAACACCTGGGTGGAGAGTGGCAAATTGTGGATTGACGCCTTGCCAAAGGCGTCAATTATATCCAATATTATGAAAAAAAATTATTGTTGCATTATATTATTACGTTTCTCCATGTTCTAATGAAAATGAAAACTTATAGCGTACATAAGCAAGTGTAGATATCTACACTGCATATTGCTGTTTTAAGAGATGTAGCAATTCATGCCTACATGTATTCTTCATGCCTACATGTATTCTTCATTTTCTTGATAGAGGTACATGTAACTGAATAAAAACAATTTCAAGGAAATATGGAAAAAAAATGCAAATTTCATGACTTTAAAGATGTTAAATGTAAAATTTCATCAACATTTTGGGCACAGTCACACAGTAACAAGTCAGACTTGGAAATAATTTTATTCTTTTAACTGTCGTTTTAACAGTGATTAAACACTTTGACTAAGTAGCCTGAGTGTAAAAGCATACATACATGTATGAATCATAATTCTAGACATGACATATTATTTATATATGTTCAATGCAAAAGATCACATTAGGCCTGGAACTTTCGGGTATTTTTGTCTTCGGGTACCCGTGGTAATTTTCGGGCGGGTACCCGAAAATCATGTCGCATGAAATATGACTGGTGGAAAAAACTCATAGGTGGAGTCATCCAGCCACTGCGCCGCAAGCCAATTTATGAATGAAAATATAGTAAGCAGTGCAAGCCTCCCGTGAATGTCCTATGCGTAGTATACCAGGGTGCGACATAAGCGCTTGCCCGATTGCCCGGGGCAAGTAAAAGTTAGAGTCGGGCAAGTGTTTTGAAGCAAAGACAAAAACTGCTTGCCCGAATCGGGCAAGCAAAATTCTCCTATGGAAATTATATTTTAGAAAGATTCCCCATCAAAATATAGAAAAGAAAAAGAGAAAAAAAAGCAATATCATTACCGTAATTTCTTCTTTCAAAAAAGTTTATAATTCGAAATTTTGCAGAATTTGCGCCATTTTGTGCAATAAACACACAGCTCAGAGACGTACACACACACACAGAATGGCAGTCTAGCATACCTAGCTAGCTAGCGCCTAGTCCACGCAGCCGATGCATGTAGTAAAGTTTCTACGGTGTACGGTGCTGCACGAACGAAGTTTGCTCTGGAAGAAATCTCCCACAGAACTGTCAAAATTCACATTTCTCACCGATAAAAATTCTTGTAATGTCCATATTTCCTAAAAATTGGGGTAGCTCTGTCATTTGTAAGCAGTAAAAGGAGAAATTTTCACTGCTGTTATGCTTCAAAAAGATCGGGTTTCGACTGATCGTCTGAAATACATTGTTTGACAGTCCCACATATGCATTTGTGTGTATGTTGATAAACGTGGTTTCTTTCGTAACTATTTTTTTTAGCCAAGGAAATTGATAAATTTTCTTCTTTATTTATGACTGGATAGTTTGAGCTTTCTTCCTCTCTATTTTCTTTCTTTCTGCCTATATTTCCTTCTTTTGAATCTCTCTTTATTTCTTTAAATTTCCTTCCTTCTTTTGTTCATTTTTTCTGTTACTATAGCTGTCTTTCTTTTTGTCATTCTTTTCTTTCTATCTTTTTTTCTTTCTTCCTTCCATCCAACCTTTGTTTACCTCTTTCTTTAATCCTTCCTTCTTTTTCCCCTTCCTTTCATTCTTTCTTACTGTCTTCCTTCAGTCCATCCATTCTTACCTTTTCTTCCTGTCTTTTTTTCTTCCTTACTTTCTTCATCCCTTTCATTCTTTCATTTCTTTATTTCTTTCCTTCATTTCTTCGTTTCTTTTTGTCTTTCATTCTTTCTTTCTCCTTCCTTCCTTTCTTTCTGTTTTTCTTTATTTCTGTCTTGCGTTCTTTTGATCTTTCTTTTTTCCATCCATCCTTTCTTTTCTTCCTTATTTTTTCTTTCTGCCTTTCTTCATCTCTTTCCTTCATTCCTTCCTTCATTTCTTTCTGTCTTTCGTTGTATCTTTCTTTTCTTTTTTTCTTTTTTTCCTTCCTTCCATCTATCCTTATACCTTTTCTTTCTTCCTATCTTCCTTCTTTCCTTTCTCTCGTTTTCTTTCTTTCCCTTTTCCTTCCTTTCTGTTTACCTTTTTTCTTTCTTGTTTTCCTTTTATTCATTCCTTTCTTTCCTTCCTTTCTCTTCCTCTCATTTTTTTTCCTATTTTTTTTCTTTCCATCCTCCTTTCCCTTCTTTCTTCCTTTCTTTCTTTCTTTCTTTCCATCTTTCTCTTCCCCGCAGCCATTCTCTCTCTCTCTCTTTATTTCTTTTTTTTCCCTTTTTTTTTTCTTCCTTCCTTTATTTCTTCGTCCTTTCTGTCTTTCTTCTTACTTTTTTTTCTTTCATTCTCTCCCCCTCTCTTCATTTTTTTTCTCTGGTTATTTTCAGTGATTTCCCCTTTATTTATTGTGTGTCCTAGTCCCTTCCAAAATATATGGAAAATATATGAGATTAGGAAATTAAGTAAAGAGCATATTTACCATTCATTTTGTCATGATCTTCAAGATAAAAATCATTAAAAAAAAAGAAATACCGGTACAACTACAAGGTACATCAGTTGTAATGTTGAAAAATGTATTTTTAAAGCCGTCAATGGTATGGTATGTAAAACTATAAGGCTATAACTTGTTTTGAAGCAATAAAACTTTGTTTTGAAGGATTTTTTCGGGCAAGTGAAATCTATATTCGGGCAAGTATTTTCCAACTATTTGAAAATTTACTTGCCCGACTGGGCAAGTGCTTCAAAAAAGTTATGTAGCACCCTGTTTACCATCGAAACAAGTCTGCAATACTCTGTCACCTCTTACCAAAATCGACCTAGAATTCCACTTTCCTATATTTTATATGAATTATGAAAGGTATTCTCGGAGGATCTGTTTTCTCACCGATACCACACAGGTAAGCAAATTTTGATTAC
Source organism: Lytechinus pictus (assembly GCF_037042905.1). Classification (NCBI taxonomy): domain Eukaryota; kingdom Metazoa; phylum Echinodermata; class Echinoidea; order Temnopleuroida; family Toxopneustidae; genus Lytechinus; species Lytechinus pictus. Next base: position 30,466,020 of record NC_087259.1, on the reverse strand, counting down.
TTCTTGCTTTTCCATCAAAATCTTACGAAGTAGCGTCAATATTACATCGTGTTCATGAGTTTGTAGAATCTATCGCTACGTGCACAAAGTCAATTGACTTCCAGGTTTCGGAGCATCAGATAAGCCAGCCAATCACTATCGTGTTACCATTTTTGGTTTTATGATGAACTGAAAATGGTACACGAACATAATTGGCTGGCGCTGCAAAAGAAACATGGCGACGATTGAACGATCTCAGTCACATCATCACTTGAAAAACTTGTATATTTATGGATATTTCGAGGGTAATTGGTGATATTCAAAATGAGACTAATGTACTTTTGTGATGAGTTACAATCATGTCTAACACTACGCAATGCAAATCAAATACATGTACGTTATACTGGTGAGCAATTTTTGGGTATCGGGTATTGATTTTTCTACCCGGGTACCCGAGGCTTCCAGGCGGGACCCGGGTTTTAGTCCCACCCCTAGATCACATCATATTCAATACACATATTTTAATCAGAAAATATTTGTTGCAAAAGTAAAATCTAGTAACATTAATATTCATGTATCATGAAGCAATAGTTAAATTGAAATATGATTACTGTCATTTATCCATTTTAGTTGCATTCCTATAAATCTTCCCCCAATGCTACGGACGCGTGCGTCCTTTACGATGGGGAAGAACAATAGGAAACAAGATGGTGGCGAAAATATCGGGCAAGTCTCCTCCGTCTTTTCATAATATTTTTCTAATATAATATTTTTTACTGGCCAAAAATCACCAATTTTGAGGATGACCGGAGGATGGACATGGAGTGAAATAAGGGTGAAGAGTAAGAAATTAAGCTTTTATTTATTGTTGACTACCGTATAACCGCCAGAACTCGTACACCTTTTCAGTAAAGGTCGCATAAAATGTATTTATGGTGTTTCTGGCTTACATTCTTGGGCTTGCGATGTAGCCGAAATTCTAAGCTTTCCGTAGGTGCCGTTCGATTTGGATTTTCTGGGGAGGGTTTCGGGTAGCGTGAAGATCGCTGAAGGCTTCAAGCCTGCCAGAATTCGTACACTACATGCCAGAATTCGAACACCAGATGGCGCAATACAATTTGCCTGTTGATGATCGCGCGGTCATATCCCCCTCGCTCTGTGATAATTAAATGATTGGTTTGTTCTTAATTCATTGTTTATTGACTTAAGTCACTTCTTTATCTATTTCCATGTAGTTATTTTTTAATTTCTTCAATTATTTATACATTAAATCATAGGTTCCATTCATTGAAATAGTTAATTTTCATAAATTTCATTGTTTGAATGAGTTTCTGCTACGTTTAATTTATATTTCAATTTTATAATAATTTCAGTCATATCACTTACTTTTATTTTGAGTTTTGTGCATATAGATTTTCTAATTTGTTTATTTAAAAAAATCAGAATGGATTCATTTATTTGCAATAGCTTTTTTATGTATTCCTCTCAATTACTATTCTTCTATGACTTATCAAATTATTAATATTGTTATTGATTTATTATCATATTATTTTCATATTTATTGTCATTTTCATTATTGTCATTATTAAAATAATATTTATTATTATCAATATCATCAGCATCATCTTTCATATGGGCCTATATCATTTGCTATTACTTAATTATTTGAACTCACTTATTATCACATTGGTATAATTTCTCTCTGCCAGTATATGAACTTATTTCATGGAGTAATTCATGTGGGGAATATATTTTGGAGGATATAACCACAATGCATGTCTGTTGTCTCGCTACTTTTATTGAGGCAAGTAGGAGTATTTCAGTTTTTTTTAAATTCATATTGAGATTTAAATTATTGATTTCCATATATCACTTACCGGTACTTGATTTCTGTGTTTTATTGCAGGTTTCTTGGTTCATCTAAAGAAGTGTGAAATAGAAGTTTCCCACTTACCTTAGCACACTCTGCATGGGCGCTCAATTCCGATTGCGTAATAAAACATAACTTACTGATGATATATATATATCACTCTTGCCTTATTATCGATTCCTTTATCTCCAAAAACATAACAGAAATTATACAGTAAATACAATAATAACTAAATAAAAATAAGAAATACATATAATAGTAAATAATAAAAAAATGAATAAATAAATACACAAAATTGAAAAAGATCATTAGCAATTTTTATTTGTTTTATCAACTTGAATAAATTACTTATGTGCATTAATTATGATATAATAACACAAAGACATTTATCATGTCCCAAAATGAGATTTAAAAAATTGTTTTAAGTGATCATTGACTGTCAATCATTTTTTTTTAGAAAGAAAGATGAGACAACCAAATAAAAGTAATTGTTATATCATGCAGGGAATAATTTTGCTTTACATATTCGAATAGCATTTTGGTCATAATTTAGCTCTCAACTAAGTAATGTACAGTCCTATATGTAAAAATATGCTATACGAAAGAATTTATGCATAGCAGTCTTTAAAAAGTGTGGAGCAAATTGCGATGCGATACCAGGAAAATTATTCCCTGTCATGCATCATTTCAGTAGACATTTTTTTTCCTTGATCACTGCAGCCCTTATTTTTATTCTTGATCCATTCTGTATCTTATACTTATCAATTAAGCAGAATATATATTTCTACAACGATGAAATGCTGTAATCATAAATGAAACATATTTATTTTGAGACCAATCATTTATGGATTAGCAAAATCAATACCATAATTGTATGGCCTATATACTATATGGTAATATGCAATAAAAAGCACAAGGAGTATTAATGATGTAGTGTTTTTCTATTCAAAATCTTTTGCGTTCATCTTTCAATCAGTCTTAGTTGTGAAAGCATTATTAATCATATGATCACTGTGAAACTGTGTTCATTAAAAGCAAATAAACTTTCCATATTAACAGTAAGCATCTTTTTCTCCATTTCAAAGTTCATGTATAACTGCAGAGAACATTGATGGCTAGGTATAGCCTATCCACAGAAGACATCTTTATGGACTTGGTAGGCCTACAGATCTTCTTGTTAATATGACAATAAATCCACCTCTATAGTATAGGAAAGAGAGAAAATCATGTTACAAAAGTGCAGGAATTTATACAACGGGGGGGGGGGGGGGGGGAGGGGGGGGTTCGTTCAATGAGTCGTGGCTGTGAAAATAACAATTACCCCCTGATAGAATAAAGGGATAAAATGAGGAAGAAAGGGAATTATGAAAAGGAGCTTAAAGAGTTACATGTATTGGTTGAATTATTAGTCCTGTAATTTTTTAGACATAGTTAATATTAAAATCTTCATTCCATCAAAATAGGGCATTGTCCATGGCATACAAATTAAAAGTGGTTGCAAGGGGGTGCATTATAAAGCATTCTCCAGTTGTCCCCTGATAAATAAACCTGGAAAAAAGTGTTTAGTAAATTGTAATGTGCTTTTGCCAAACTTGGCCCCAAATATATCTTTGCCACCCACCCCCCCCCCCCCCCCCCATTTGCCTCCTAGTCAAAATCCTGGTGCTGCCGTTGCATACAAACCTGGATAAATACTGTTCATATCCCAGCCTAGAATGTAGAGAAAGAAAAAATGGATTCGGTCCTGGCCATACCACCACAGAAAAAGGTAAGAATGTTTCGAGATAATGATTATAATTGTAATATATAGTAATGACAAAAGTAATGTCACAATGATAATGATGACACTAATAGCAACATGTAGATAAAATTATAATATCAATCATAGTCAAGGTCTCAAGGATCATAGGGGTGGTTCTCGATATATGACCAAAATTGCATGGATCAAAATAATTTAATATCAACCTGACAATAAATCATTGGCATTTAGGGAGAATCGCCCAATAAAGAAATATTAAAAATAAAAACTAGGGGTAATCTGACCAAAAAGGTCTTTATATGAAGGAAAAAATCACCCGATCTATACAAAAATAAATAAAAGGAAACGGGTGAAAAATTATAATAAAAGGAAACCCTCCCATGGGCGTAAATCTGTCCCCAATTTCGATTGTGAATGATGCATTTTTCTCCATCATAATTAAAAGACCACAAATAGCTAGTAGGAGGGATTTTGGGTAGGGGGGACACGTCCCCCCTGGAATTTCCACCCATGCCTCAAAGCATGTGCTAAATTGAAAAACAAAAATCCAAGTCCACGTACAGCCCGTCTATCTAGTCCTTTGTATTTGCCACCCCCTCCAAAAAAAAAAATGAGTAAATAAATAAAATATGTGTATTATAATGGGCAAATTAACACACAAGAAAAAAGCATTTGGTCAAAAAATAAAAGAAAACAAATTGATATCAAAAGAAAAGAGATCATAATTAATGCTTGATAAAGACTAGTCTACCATTAATTAAAGTGTTAGTGCTCCGGCGGAGGAGGCAGGTCATGGCTGCGGGCTTCTCTTGATTTTTTCAATCTATATCTCGGATTTATTTAGGATTTTCTGGATTTATTAACTAGACATACGTGCTTGTCTGATAGATACATACATTGGAATACTATTTGGATTTGTCAAAGGTCTCGGTAAGCAAACTTTCTAGGTCTTGCAACTTAGTTTCACGCACAACTAACACAAATTTGATTTTCCCGCCAAATTTCGGCGCGTGGTCATTATGACCGACACGTCGTCATTGATGATGGATTCCGATCTCATTGGTCAAAATAGTGGAGGAGATAATTGGTCTGTAGTTAATAACAAAACAGTAAGAAGAAAAAAGAGAAAAGTGAGAGAAGGCAGTAGCCAGAATATAGAGAATTTATCGCCATGCCGTGGAGACTCTTCTTCGGATGGAAATGACCAATCAGTTTTTCAAACTCCAACTGCCTCCTCCAACCATAATAACATGACGGTATTAATTATGCCCATTGCCAAAGAAAGGTCACTGAGAAATGTTAATATGCGGACAGTTGCGAATGCAATCCATAATTGTTCTGGATCAGCACCTGCTAACATGAATTTCTTTAGGTCAGGCATTCTTATCAAGTGTGTAAATACTAGACAGTATAAGTTACTACATGACATTGAAGATATTGGTAACATACCGGTTAAAGCCATTGATAGAACAATCACGCTAAAAGGTGTTATCTCTGACATCCCCACGGAAATGTCAGAGGAAGAATTACTTGCTGAGTTGAAATCACAACATGTAGTATGTGTAAAGAGAATTATGAGAAAGGGAAATAATAGGCCTAATGATGCAAACAACAAAGAAACAAATTACCCTACTCGTAGCTTAATCATTTCCTTCGAAAAGGTGAAAACTCTACCAAAAGAGATTGCCTTGTGTTATCAGAAAAAAGAAGTAAAACAATACATCCCCCGACTTATTCGTTGCTTCCAATGTCAACGATTTGGACATACAATAGCTAATTGTCGCCAAAAACTTAGATGCGTTCGGTGTGGAGGTGAACATCCATTTGAGGAATGCAATCGCAAGGAAGAGCGAAATTGTGTTAATTGTGGAGGTAACCACTCAGCCGCCTTTAGAGGATGTGAAGAAGCAATTAAGGCAAAAGAAATCTTAAAGATTAAGGTTGTCAATAAAATGAACTATGCACAGGCGCTCAAAAAATACAATGGGATGCAGCAAAATGACAAAAACCTTAATAATGATAGTGCGCCATCATATGCACAGGCTGTCAAACCTAACTCCAAAAGTGCTTAAAAACACATTGGAAGCAAGGAAAGTCGACCGAACGAGATAACAATCAAGGCTGAAATTCATGATGATTTAACTTCAATTCATGAATCCGCACAAGCAGATCTCCCTGGCCCAACCCTAGTAGGAAATAAAGTGAAACAGGTTGAAACTAATAGATATAGGCCAACCCCCCTGGCAAAAGAGAACTTCTTGATGGCAGCATCCAATGAGGATCTAATTACTTTCTTTGTAAAATTGTTTATGATTTTCTTCAAAGAACACTCAGAGGCCGAAGTTGTAACTCTCATTGAGTCCTCTGTTGAAAAACTTATGGCTACCAATCCATCAAGAGCGAGCTAATTAATTCATTCATGACTGCACTTTTAGTCCTTCAATGGAATGCACAAAGTATGATTGGACATGGTGATGAGTTAATAAAGTATTTAGAATGTAATAAAGATACACCTTTCCACCTCATCTGCATTCAAGAAACGTGGTTTTCAGAGGAACATATACTCCACATCCCGAATTATAGCTGCTTCACTAGAAATAGAGATAAGCAGCGTGGTGGTGGATGTGCATTATATGTTCACGACTCTGTTCACTACGATTATCCTACAATACACGCAGATATAGAAATGCAATTGATAAATTTATATATGCATAATTTTACTTTATCCGTTGTCAATTATTATAATCCTTGTAAGAGAATAGACGAAAACATTCTAAATACTTTGTTGCGCCATGTTAAGGACACTACGAAATTGTTATTATTAGGAGACTTTAACTCCCACAATACACTTTGGGGAAGCGATACAACAGATAACAATGGGCTCCTGATAGAAGACTTTCTTAAGCATCATGATTTGATGGTTCTTAATGATGGCTCAGGTACAAGATTGAATCCTGTAACAGGAAAAACCTCATGTTTAGATCTATCTATTATCTCCACTTCCTTAGCTATGAACTGTCAGTGGTACACCCTTCCTGACAAATTTGGAAGTGATCACTTTCCAGTTATAACAGAAATATATACCAGTAAACAGATCTCGAAACAAGACGAAGTCAGAGAGACTAAATACAAATGGTCCCTGAAAGGTATGGACTGGAAATTTTTCAGTAATATATGTGAGAAAAACTCTAAACAATATTATATGAATAATAATATTGATGTTAACATTCTTTATGAAAGATTTATGGACATTTTAGCAATGTCTCTAAATGAATCGGCACCCATTAAGAAAAGGGCGCATCGCAATCCAGTCCCATGGTGGACAAAGAAATGTTCCTTAAAAATCAAAGAAAGGAATAAAGCGAAAAATAAATTAAGAAAATGTCTATCAATTGAGAACCTGATTACTTATAAACAAAAGAAAGCTGAAGCTCAAAAAGAAATTCGACTTGCCAAACGTCAGTATTGGCAGTTATACTGCTCTAAATTGAGTCGCTTCACTCCGCTTGGTCAAATTTGGCGTTTTGTTAAAAGATTGAAAGGTGTTCCTAATCCAACAAGGCGTAACATGCCTGTATTGTTCTTAGAGAATGGAGAAACGCTTCTCAGTGATACAGACAAAGCCAATGCTTTTGCTCGATCTTTTGTCCAAGTTGGAGAAACTACCAATGCTGACAGTTCGGATAAAGAGATCAATAGGCAGTTTGAAAATCTTCCTTTCAAGAACACAGGTAATATGCTTCAAGCAATTAACGAACAATTTCAGATGATAGAGTTAGAAAGTATCCTACAAGGTAAGAAATCTTCAACTCCAGGAGAAGATGGAATAGGTTATCAAGTGTACGAGCACCTGCCGGAGTCCCTTAAACATATGATGTTACTTGTTATTAATAGGATCTGGGAAACCGGTACAATACCAGTGCCATGCAAGCACTCCATACTTATCCCCTTGTTAAAGCAGGACAAAAACCCATCCAAAACAGATTCTTATCGACCCATTGCACTCACGTCCTGTTTCATCAAAATTATGGAAAGTATGGTAAAAAAACGACTTCAAATGTACCTTGAAAAACATGTCTTACTATCTCCTATACAGAATGGATTCCGCAAAGGTCGAGGAACGATTGATAACATAACCCTATGGACAAAAGGACTCCTAGTCAAATTAAGTAAATTAGGTCTTACAGGAAACATTCTACTTTTCTTAAAAAATCTATTGACACATCGCACTATTCAAGTTCGAGTAGGGGACCATCTTTCTGACATTATGGAAACCAATAATGGAATTCCTCAAGGCAGTAGCCTTAGTCCTGAATTGTTTAATATTATGGTGCATGATATTCCAATTTCACCAACCATTCACAATCTTCTTTATGCTGATGATTGTGTAATATGGAAATCTGCCAATGATATAAGAGAGGGTACCAAAGAAATCCAGGAATATCTAAATATACTTCATGATTGGTTTCTCTCTTGGGGAATGATGATTTCTTATGAGAAAACGGTTCCCGTACTTTTCTCTCATTCCCCTCGATATGATCCACATCTCGAGATATATTTGGGGGACAACCTCCTAACGCCAAGGAAGGAGTACAAATATCTTGGTACTATTTTCGACTCTAGGCTAACATGGAGACCCCACATACATGAAGTAGTTCAAAGATGTAAAAAGAGAATTAACATTTTGAAATGTTTATCTTATGCCAATTTCTGTGGTAATGTTGGAGAACTACTTCACGTATACCGGGCAATTCTTCGGTCTCTCATGGATTATGCATGTGAGGCTTATGACTCCGCAACCACAAATGTTAAAAATATTCTTAACTCTTGCCAATATCAGTCACTCGCCATATGCGCGGGAGCAAAAAGGGGCACTTCCCTTCGAACTCTTCAAGTAGAACTTGGAGAAATGCCCCTAGATATACAACGTGAAATGCTGAGCGTAAGACTCAAGAAACGCATAGATAGTGTACCAAATCATCCATTGAAACAAGATCTTCAAGACTGTTGGCAGTTTCAGTTTTACTCTGACAAGAACACGAGGAAGCCTTTCGGGGAAAGAATATCGAAATTACCCGAGCCTCTCCAATATGAAATTGAGGATATGTACTCGTATACTTTTATACCTTATTGGCATTATTGGTCACCAATAATATCCATGGAGATATCCGATTATATATCGAAAAGTGACAATTTAACATTCCAGAAACAAACAAGTCTTGAATTAATACACAAGAAGTGGTATAACTTCTTACAAATCTTCACTGATGGTTCAAAGTCTCCTGAAACTGGAAAAGCAGCAGCAGCATTTCATGTACCCTATTACAAATATATATATTCAATGAGACTCCAAGATAATACATCGTCTTATAGATCAGAGCTTGCAGCGATTATACTAGCATTAAATTGGTTGAACCAATTACCCAGTCTTTATACAGGAGCGGTAGTGTTTTGTGATTCACTCAGCGCACTAGAGGCAATCAAAACTAAAAAAGAAACTAACTTTGTGAATGAAATTCTGTTAATGTATACACAATTGTATAATAAAGGAATAACAGTGTATTTTGAATGGATCCCAAGTCATTGTGATATCAGGAACAATGAGGTGGTGGATATCGCAGCCAAAAAAGGTTTACGGCACAGCCAAATTGATGTAAATAACAAAATTAGTAAGCATGAATCAAACTGCATTCTTAAAATGTACTTTACACAAGTATGGCAAAAAAAATGGGATGAAACATTATCCCCTTTGAAGGACATTCAAAAATCAGTTTCGAAAACTTTCAAATGTGTTCTAAACCAGAGATATAGCACATCTATTTTACATTGTCTCCGAATGAACAATATTGATCTTAACGAGAATAGACGGCTTGTTAACAACCACGAAACAGGTCTATGCTCATTCTGTGCTGTGCCGGAAACAACTCTCCACTATCTCACAAAATGTCCCGAATACTCACAAGAAAGGGAAAAGCTCTTACTTGAAATAAATAAAAGTGAATTGGATATAAAGAGAATTCTCAATTCAGCAGAGTACTCGCATCAAAAAGCTTTGGTATCCTTCGTAAGAAGGACCCAAAGATTCACATAGTATATTCGAGTCGTTTTAACATATTGTTAATTGAAATAATTGAACGTTGTATTTAGTTCCATTCATGTATGAATCTCATGTTTGATGACTCTTATAAACCCATGTTGGGGAAAAATAATTATATACGTGTTGATATGAATGCATTACACATATTATGTCTTTTGTATGATCTTATCAATTTGTAAATATCTGATTTATTGAACAAACTATGAGATGTGAAAATTAACCCAATGCACGATAATTGCACAAGACTCAGAACGTTTGTTTTGTCTCGAACCTAACCATTTGTACTAACTTTGATTTTCGAAAATCGGATGAAGGAGATCATTTCGTCAACAGACATCACACAGCCTTGACTGGTATTGGGGGGGCCTAAGGCTACGCATGCGCATCATGCAGTAGCTGAGAAACCTGATCAATGTACTGATCCGGGCTTGGCCAGATAATACATCTAAAGAGGTTAAGTGATTTGTGATGACAGTCTGTTGTAATTCTCCAAAATTGCGCGAATAATGCAGCGCTCTACCTTCCTTTTTACTGAATTGATTCAAGTACAGAAAAGTTATAAATAAAATTACCGCAAATTATGCTGGCGCAAATATTCACTACTGAATGACACGCGCCGTATAAGCTAAAACAACAACAACAACAACAAAAACTGGGCGTTGTGGCGTGCGCCTGTAATCCAAGCTGTGGGGAAGTTACAAATTGATGCAGAGGTTCGAGCCCTGGTCACGTCTTTCGGATGGTGACGTTAAAGGTCGGTCCCAGATGTAAATAATCATATCTGATTGATACACGTCTGACAAAACTCAAATAAACACACAACACACACAAATACGTGTTGAAATGCAAATATCAATAAATCGGGGTGTTCGAGTTCTGGCTTGAAAAAATTGTCATGTTGGTGTCATCTTTTTCCCCTTCTGAAATGAAAATTATCCGTAATTACGAGATGCCCTGACGAACACCGAGCCGACGTAAGAAGCACTTTCGGAATATTGTATATTTCTTGGTCAACTTCTTCCAATTTTATTAAAGAAGGTAAAATTTCCGTAAAAATACTGATTACGGGCACCCCGTAAAAAATCGCGAATATGATCAACTGCTACTCAAATTGTGAAGTAAAATGACTAGTTTTGCCAAGTTTAATCATCGTTTTTTATGCTTATCGCGCATGTTTGCGAAGGTACGATCGTGGCTTACCCGGCAGTAGCCCAGTTGCATATTGACATTCTCGGATACGCGTTTGCGCTGGCAATGAAAGGCGCACTGACGCAGCCGGTGGCAGTTGAGCCAGGTGTTCGAGTTCTGGCCGGTATACGCTATGTAATTATGTTGTCTTTTTTTTGATATTTTTTACAATAAATGTGCATTTTTTCCCACCTTTGCCACTCGGAGTATCCGAAAGAGTTCACTGTCTTGATGTTTGGGTAGGTGGAGCGTAGTGTAGCGGTAGTGAAGTGGAGCCTGCACGAAGTTGAGGTAAGGTCCCCCTAACAAAACACTGATCAGGTTTTTAAGCCAGGTTAGTTACACAAATAATAACAGGTGGGACCGTGATGAAAAACTAGCAAAGGAAAAATTGAACTCTAAATAAAATTCTAAATTAGGGCATAATAAATGTAATTTTCTAGACATTTAACAAATAGAAAATCGATGACATGTACAAAAATCAAAGATATCGTATTAGCATTGAGGTTAGAATAGAATAAATATCAAATGATATGAAATGATGTTTCGCTTACGAAATACGAGCTCTGTCGTGTCACGGATCCTCGAAATAGTTGCGTCATGCACCGAATCCTGGCATTCGATATCAAGCGCGAGCTAGCCCTCGCCTATAAAGTTAAAACTGAAAATAAAATCTCTTTTTTGGATCTCCCCAAATTCCTGAGATTTGGACGAAATTCCTTGAATTTATGTTTTCAGTCAAATTGTCCATAACAAGGGCCATGCAATGTAGCCCACTTTGTACATAAAGGCAGGGACGGATCAGGATTTTTCGAAAGGCGAAGGGGGGGGGGGGCGGGGGGCGACAAATTTCCCGAGGAAAATTTTGACTGTAAGTAAAAAAGAAAAAAAAAAAATTTCAACCAAGAATTCAGGGCAAAATCGTGATATAGGCCCCGCTCGAGAAAAACTTGTAATCGATTATACTACCTCAATATCTAGGTTGCTAACTTCAGCTCACTAATATATACTCGTGATATAGGCCCCGCTGCTGTGTTGAATGGCTTAGAATGTCCGTTTGCGGGGCCTGTTTCACGAGTATAGTACTATAACCGTTATATAGGCCCCGCACTACGGCACTTCAGACACTCCAACACAGTAGCGGGGCCTATATCACGAGTATATATTAAGCTTGCATCCTAAGATAATCGCTAAACCGGCCCCGTCCAATGCGCTTTTCCCAGCATTCGCACGTGTGTGGGGCTCGGATGACGACTAAATAGTAGTATACTCGTTATCGAGGCCCCTTACACTGTTATATAATGGAAAATAACGTGGTCGTGGGGCTTGTTTCCCCGGCCGGTGAGAATTATCATGGGCGGTGCTGTAGGGGGCCGGAGGATCGAGGGGGGCTCCAATTTATTTTCCAATAAACAAGAAAAGAATATCATAATCATTCAGAAATTTATTTGTGGATTTATTTATATTCATTAATCATTTGATTTATTTGTTTTCAGTTTTATTTCTTTTGTGATGTAGAGGGTCAGAGGTATCATTCGTTTTTAATTATTTTTATGTGTAAAATTTCATTTAATTTATTTATCAATCTATTTTAATTGATTAATTAATGTATTTATATTTATTTATTGATCATTTAATTCATTTGTTTTCAGTTTTTTTTTCTTTTGTGATATAGGGAGTCAGAGCTAGGTATCATTAGTTTTTAATTCTTTTAATGTGTGGAAGTTCATTTAATTTATTCATCAATCTATTTTAATTGTTTTATTAATGTATTTATATTTATTTATTAATCTTTTAATTTATTTGTTTTCAGTTTTTTTGTGATATAGAGCGTCAGAGGTATCATCCGTTTTTAATTCTTTTTATGTGTGGAAGTTCATTTATTTATTTATTATCTATTTATTCATTTATTATATTTTCATCTTTTTGTTATCTGAGGTCTTATGTTGATACAGGGTCATACATTTCATTTATTTTTCATTTATTTAAAGGTCAAGTTCACCCCAGAAAAAAATGTTGATTTGAATAAATAGAGAAATATTATAAAAGCATAACGCTGGAAATTTCATCTAAATTGGATGTAAAATAAGAAAGCTGTGATATTCTAAAATTTCGCTTATTTTTCACAAAAAAGTGATTTGTATATGCACAACTAATTTGCATGCAAATGATAGTTCCGGCCTCGCTATTTCTTTTTTTTTATTGTTTGAATTATACAATATTTCATTTTTCACCTGACAGATTTTACAATAAGGGCCAACGTGAATGAACCATATGTTTGGGACGAATTGTTTCACTTGACAATGAGAAGAGAATTGGAAAATATATTTCATATACACTGTAATACAATACTAAAGAAATAGTGAGTGGATGGCGTCATCAGTTTCCTCATTTGCATACCGACCTGGATGAACTATTATTTCAGATTAAACTATACTTCCAAATGTTATAATTTTCTTATTTTATCTGACTTTGATGATTTTTTTAGCGTTATGGTCGTTCGACTTTCTTCTTTTTATTCAAATCAACTTTTTTGTTGGGGCGGACTTGTCCTTTGAATTAAACAATTGATATATTTGTTTGTATTAAACTTTTTGTTTTATTTGATGTTAGACCATTGCAACCATTATCGTTAATTTCTCTTTTCTGCTTATGGATTTGATCTCTCTGTGTATCATAATTATTATTATATATATAACAAAATATATTTTGTTACCTTATTGAAGCCAATACGTGAAACGTTAGAAAGAGAGAGAAAGAGAGATGGCCTAATGCATTACTATTTCAAGTTCTCCTTCGTATTGTTTCACTTATTCATTTCCTGGTTTATTCATATATTCGTTCATGTTTGCACTGTTTTGGGACAAGATGTTGTCTATCAATTGACACGATAGGCCTACCCTTCAAGGGGGCAGTTTATCCTGACGCAAAGTTGATGATAATTAAAGCAGAAACCTAAAAAAATATTCTTAATCTAAAGGTTTGATGAAAATGTATATTTTTATTGTCACGCATTTCGGTTAAGAAGTTCGATATTCTCTGATCAAATATTGCGATTCTCATACTTAAATTAGTGTTTATTATTTGAAATAGTACCCAAATAGTACTCTACTCATTTGTGTAATGAATGTCTTGCTAAGATCAATTGTGAATGTCACTTTCACTTGCCCAGTAACCTGCACAATCAAGGTACTAATGGATGATTTGTTTTTCTGTTCCAATCATGTAGAAGCGAAAACGGAAATCAGCCCCCTTAGTTTGGTTTTTGAAAACACAAAAACGATATCACAACAAGAAAAACGTGTTGTGATTTGGCATTTGCATATAAAAAAAAACATAAAAATGAAATTAGAAATACTTTTGTGCTTTATCTGATTTCTCATTCTAAATTAATTTTGTGTTTTTATATATAAAAAAACAATCTCAAAACATGCCACGATTCGTGACCTCACTGTCAACTAAGTATGGATGTCGCCTTGCAACAGGATAATATCAGGGCCGTAGCTAGAGGGGGGGTATGGGGGGGTGTGACACCCCCCCCAACATTCATGGCAGTCGGCAAAATCATGTACCAGTTGGCAAAATGGAGGATAGGGGAGAAAAAGAGGGAAAAAAAGGAAGAGAAAAAAGAAAGAAGGAGAGAGAGAGAGAGGGGGAGAAAGAAATAAAGAAAGAAAGAAAGAAAGAAAGAAAGAAAGAAAGAAAGAAAGAAAGAAAGAAAGAAAGAAAGAAAGAAAGAAAGAAAGAAAGAAAGAAAGAAAGAAAGAAAGAAAGAAAGAAAGAAAGAAAGAAAGAAAGAAAGAAAGAAAGAAAGAAAGAAAGAAAGAAAGAAAGAAAGAAAAAAGGAAAGAAAAATAGGGGTACTAACTTCGAAGAAGGTTACGTCTTATAGAGTAAAGACAACCAGTTGGCAAATCCAAGTCCATGTAGCCAGGCTTAGAGCCTATACATGTATTAGTCAGCAAAATACAAAGGACAAAGCAGATGGAGCTATAATAACACACTAAGTAAGCCCCCGGTCCTCCCCCAATATCAAGCTTGTGAGTTTGCAAATTATACCACGATTATTGACGATTTAACAAACACATTAGTTTTGTAAAATTAGAGGTAAGACTAGGTAAATTAATATGGGGTGGGATGAATTTCCAAGGTTTAAGTTGAATAATCAAAGCCAAAGATAGTTGGCAAATTATAAAGTGGGCCACCCCCCCCCCTTTTTTTCAAAACCCTTCCACGGCCTGGTACACACTTGTTCCTTTTCCAAGTACATATTTAAAAAATAAATAGAGAGCAGCAGAGCAAAACAGAACTGGCCCGGCCCAGGGCCTATCAGTATGGCTCCAGAAACTGCAAGCAAGGGCAGATCCAGCCTTCGCCAATATAGGGGGGGGGGGGTTCAAAGCCACATTTCCCCCGATTGGCCGCTCGAAGTTGATTTGTGTTTGTTTGATTGTTTGTTTGAAGGGGGAGTCCTATTATCCCGCCTATAATAGCCCTTCTGAGCTTTATTCTTATAAATCAACATAAATATTCTCACAAGCCTCAGTTAAAGGTCAAGTCCACCTCAGAAAATTGTTGATATGAATCAATAGAGGAAAATCAGATCAGCATAATGCTGAAAATTTCATCAAAGTCGGATGTAAAATAAGAAAGTTACCCAAAGTTATGACATTTTAAAGTTTCATTTATTTTTCACAAAATATTTATATGCACAATTTTGTCACATGCAAATGAAAGAATCGATGATGTCCCTCATCACTATTTCTTTTCTTTTGTTTTGTTTTTTATTGTTTAGAATTTACAATATTTCAATTTTTATACAGATTCGACAATATAAGGACCAATTTGACTTAACCATAAAATGTTCAACAATGGTAATTCCACATGAAGTTTAGGGAGGAATAAAGCTTTGTTTCACAGGACAATGAGGAGAAATTTGGAATATTTCATATAATAAAGATGTCATCAGTTCCCTCATTTGCATACTGACCGGGATGTGCATAAAACATAACTTTCTTATTTTACATCCGATTTTGATGAGATTTTTAGTGTTATGCTTGTTGGATTTTTCTCTTTTTATTCAAATCAACTTTTTGTTGGGGTGGACCTGTCCTGTAAACAGTGCGAGCGCGAAACGCGAGCTATTTTTTTTTTATTTCATGTACTTTGTATTAAAATTTAAACATTCTGAGCAATGCTTGTGATCCTCAACGAAATGTGTATTTAAGTAAATATTTACTGCGAGCGCGAACCGCGAGCAGAAATTTTTAATATACGTTTTGATCATTCTGATCAATCTGTTAACACTGCTTGCAGTTAGCCATGAAGACGTTTAGTATTTCAACAATAAAAAAATGTGATCGAGCGCGAAGCGCGAGCTGAAAATTATGACATTTCTTCCTGAAGAATGGAAATTCTAAGCACTTATTGTAATCGTGAAATAGATAAGTATATAACTATAGTTTGTTAAAGAATTAATATTGAGATACATAACACGGCCTATAACACACCAATCAAAATGCCAGCGTAAAGCGCTAGCTGACACGTTTTGACACTCTGACCGTAAATATGGATATTTTGAGAACTGTATGGAATACAGGAATATAATAGGTACCTGACAAATTAAATTTTGCGAGCGCACAGCGCGAGCAGAAAATGTTAATATTCAGACCATAAAACACAGGTTTTTACAGAGCACTTTGTAAAAATCAATTTATAAATCAAACAAAGTAAAGAAAGTTCGATTTCCGAGCTGAAATGTGTTTGTATATTGACTTCAAGATTGTAAGATATGTAAATCACCTAAACGGCAATGCGAGCGCGAAGCGCGAGCGAAAATGTAATGTAGTGACATGAAAGTTTGTTTTTAATTATTTTCCAAGTCTTCCCCTTATCTTATTTTATTCACTCATTTTCTTCCTCTTATGTTTTCCCTTCTTTTCGGTTTATCTTTCTCCCCCCCCCTTATTTTGTTTTTGCTCCGTCAATAGAAGGGGCCCGGGCCCCTTGGACCCCTCCCCTCTATGAAGGACTCCCCATGCTGTCATAGCATGCACTCCGGCCACTGACCGCGCAAACCCCATACCACAAACCAACACCACACATCCCAAACCGGCCAAGCCCCTTTAATACTCCAAACTCCAACCTCCTGAAAAATCCCAAAGTGGACCCATTCACCAAACCCGAAACCGCTAAAGCCATTCTCAAAACCCGTGGCCTCCGGCGATCAGGAGTGAAGGGGGGGGGGGGGAGACGGAGAAGATGGAGGATTCAAAGAAGAAAAGTAAACCTAACTATCAGGGTGAAGAATAGACGAACACGACTCCGAGTCACTCTGTAAACTGCTTTTATAATGCTCCAATCTGGATTTCTGCCTATAATGGGTCTACGTTGATCTGGGCCTTATTCATCTTTTTATGTGGAAAATTCGGCACCTTTTTGTAAAAGTATAGTATGTTGACCCGCTGAGGTATACACTTTTTTCTTTATGTAGACTTCCTACACTGCTTGCTTTCCTCCTTACTTGTATATTATTCTCCTCCAACTCTCTTGCACGCTCTCTATTCTACTTTTTTCCCCTATCTCTTACCCTCTCGAACTGTTTTAGGGCCCTGTCCACGGATGATTATTGTTACAAGGATGCTGATTGTCAGGTACAGCACTGATCTCTCCCTTAGTGGAGAGATCAGTGGGTACAGCACCCACAGTTTTTTAATCAAGGAACATAGGTGTGTATACCAGGCACTGATCCACGGGGGCCGAAGGGGCCTCCCCCCCCTCACCCAGGGGCGTAACAGGGGTCGGTGGCCGGGGGGGGGGGGGCAAGAGCCAAAAGTTTCCCGGTCAAATCATGGTATGAGCAGAATTTTTTTTATGTTTGTGCCCCGAGCATCATAATTATATAGGGCGAAGCTCAATGCGTGATATACAAAAAAGAGGGGTCACAGCATGGCGCGCGCAGCAAAAAGTTGCTTAACATAAATATAAGTCCCGAGAAATCGAAACGAGCGAGAAAAAAAAATCACCTTTTAAAAAAATGAGAATCTAACTTTGAGATTGATTTTGACATGCATGGTTAGGTATTCAGAAAATCTTACATCTTCATTTCCTTTCCTTTTCTTTCATCTTTTCTTTTTTGGTTCTCGGTTATAAAAGTTTGGGGGCCAGAGTTATGTGGATCGGGTCCGGGGCAAAGGCGGCACCAGGATTTTTTTTTTACCTCGGGGAGGCAAAAGAACATTTGAGGGGGGCAATACTAATTTTTTTTGCCGATATCTCATAAGTCTAGAGCAAGAAGCGCGAGCTAATTTTTTTTAATGTTAGACCCTGCTGACTTGAAAAGGGACCTGTTCAGGACTAGCTGATTACATTGAGTCATGCATGAAGATTATATCTCACCAAATAAATAATGCGAGCGCGAAGCGCTTGCTGAAAATGTTTGATATCCTGAGATGATAACTGGACCTTCTAAGCATTTTTTTGTAATCATGAACTGGATGGCTATCAAATTAAACAATTGATACGAGCGCGTAGCGCGAGCTGAAATTGTTTGATTTATGAAAATTATGAATACGAATGGATGATTGTGTATCTCGAATAATGAAAACTCGAGAAGCATATTGACTTGAACATTGGATTTTTAAGCCCCAAGTGAACAGATAATTTACTTATCTCAGTCAACCGTTACTGCGATCGAGGGCGCGTAGCGTCGGCGACATTTTGAATTTCATAATGACCTGAAAGATTTATGTTAGTGACCAAAACAGTGAAAAGATGATAAAATCTTAAAAATTCAAAGAACGAAAATGCTGTTTTGGAGCACTTTGCAGCTTTAAGCTTATGGCAACATTTACTATATATTATTATTTTTTTCAAAATTTCTGGGGTGGGGCCAACTCACTGGGGGCAAATTCCCCCCGTGCCTCCCCCTTATAGTGCTGCCACTTGACCTTGTGATATTTTTTAAAGTTTAAACATTGCAGATGGCCACTTTTTTATCAAATCGCGAGTACATACACAACATAATTATATAATTCAACGCATTTGCGGATAATAAACGAAATACTTTGAGGCAGCACAACATAGCAAATGTGGAAAAATTTGTAAAACGTTGCCAGTGAGCGAATCGAGTCAGAAAAATTTGGCCTTCTAAAATGATTTTGAAATTAAATTCTAATTATGTGATAGTACAGCTTGGAAATTTAGCTTTTTACGGTAAATCTATAGCCAGTATAAAACTTTAATTAGGTTAAGACATAATATAGGGAGATATAACTAGCCCTTGGCTAAGAATTTTTTGTCAGGATTTCGACCATTATTGCATACAATTTAGCAGCTTATAAATAGACGCCATCCACCTTTCTTCCCGTTCTTTATATTTTTCAATCCTCGGTAGCCCGGTCGTGTTAATAAGTTCTCCTTTTTGGGGGCTTGTTCTTTTTCTTCATATTATGATTTTTCCAATTTAGCTTTTGGCTCTACCTTCATTTCATGTATTTGCCAGGTTTAGATATATACCTAGAGTCACTGTGGAATAATAGGAAATGAAATAGCAGACTCCTGCGCAAAAAAAGCTTTATCAAACAAAATTGAAATTCATAATCAAATAACATTATCAGAAATTATGCAACTTATTTCAAAAAGTTGTAAGATAGTTTGGCAAGAAAGATGGAATAAAACTAACTCAGCACTGAAAGAATTGCAACCATCAGTGTTATCCACATATAAATGTAATCTAGGGAGACAGGAAACTGTACTCCATCGTCTCCGTTTTGGAGTCGCTGGTCTTAACCAAGATCTACTAAGATTAGGGATCCATCCAACAGGGTTTTGTGATAGATGTCCTGAGGTAGAAACTGTCAGACATTATCTTTTACATTGTCCAAAATATATAATTGAAAGATCAATGCTCCTTGTAGAATTGAATGAATCACAGCCAGGACAAATAATGGAGTATTTAAAAAAAGATGACCCAGGGATACAGAAAGCATTTTTACGTTTCGTTTCAAGAACGAAACGTTTTAGTAAGGAGTGATGACCTACTATTCTTATATTGTATTGTCTATAAGAAATATGAAAGGATATGCTTGTAAAAGTCTAATGTGAAAAGAAAAAAAATATATATATAATGTATGATATAATATACAAAATGATATGTTCTGCACATATAACTAACAAAGCCCACAAGTGTTTTCGCCTTGTTGTTGTTTAAAAAAAAAAAAACAAATTATTTTAATGTTTAACCCATCTGTAAGCACAGGTACACTAGCGCCCCCTCGTCTATGCATGGGTGACCTAGGCATTTATGTCCAAAAAATCGGCACAATGTACCGTGCTGACCGGTATGATTGCATCTTTGAAAGGGCAGGGCAAGCGCAACTAGTTGGAACTGAGCTGAAGATAGCGGTTTGTTTTTGGTGAAGATTTGTTTATATACCAATTTGACATGAGTTACGACAAACTTTTGTACATACCATAATTATCCTTTTTCATATTAGAAGGATACACAAGAATAATATTTCATATATGTATACATCATATTGGTAATAATATCATTATGTGAGAAGTGAGATTTTTTATTAATAGAGTCAATGGCGACAATAGTCAAATATGACTAATCGCCACTCAAACCAATATAAGAAGAAGAAGAAGTTACATCGTATAGCTGGCAAATGTTGTTTATACGGCAATAAGTGGTGAACACTAATTGTTCTCCGGCATGTGTGACGGAATTATTCAATTCCGTTGCGTCGAAGGTGTTTCATTTGAATATGAAAAGAGGGGATGCGAGATAAGGGTGTGGTGTTGTAGGGGAAGTCATTCTAGCTTTCCAAGAACCGCACACTAGCACGTTTTTTAAAGAGTCTCCAGCTACATTACGTCTATCTTCGAACATGGACCCGGCAAAAATTTCTGAGCTTATTGATTCAAAATTGAGCCAGTCGCAAAATAAATTGCTAACAGACTTGGACGGTTTGATATCTAATAGGTTGAGCAATTTTCACCAGTCTATAAATGAAAACCAGAAAGCACTAAGTGATGCACAAGTTGCAAAGATAGAAGAAATGCACACCGAGAACTTTAAGTTTCAACGTAAAGGCAACGAAGAGCAGCATAAAGTGAATGTGAAAATTCATAGGAAACTGAAAGAGGCCGAGCATTGTCTCAACGAATCCAATGATACGTCAGGAGCTGTCGCAGGTGCGAAGGACAAAATAATCGAAGGTATAGACTTAGTTGAAAAAAGACAAAAATTGATAAAAATGGCGGACAGTTCGCCATTAGGGTGGAAGTTGGTTGCAGAATATGAGAGGAACACATTGGCCGAAAATTCAGAAGATGAAAAGCGCATGATGAAAGCAGAAACGAGAGCAGAGAGGAAGAGCAAGAAAGGAAAGAAAATAGCGCCGAGGCGTTTTCAACCTTAGGGCGGGAGCAAGGCATCGTGGCGTCCCAACGTCAAGGAGCAGGAGAATTACACCACATTTATTCGTCATGGTGCTGGAGGATCTTCGGATGAGCGCAAGAAGCCGGGGCTTTGTTTTTCATGCGGGAAACCGGGACACTGGAGGAATGAGTGTCAAGCCAGGGCAAGCAGAGATCAGATAAGTGATTTTGTATTGATTCATGATGATATGGGAAAAGAATCAAAGCTCTCAGAGAATATGAGAGGAAAAGGATAAAATTGCAAGTTCTGAAAATAAGAAAGCTTCTCCTGTCGGGAGGCTGAAACAAAATAGGGATACATGGTCCAATTTTGGGGCTAGTAAAGAGATTTTGGATGTTGTCGAAAACGGATATAAACTACCGTTGCATACTTTGCCAGTTAGCAAAGAGCTTCATAATAACAGGTCGTCATTGATCCATTCAGATTTCGTTAAGGATGAAATTGATAAGTTATTAGAGAAAGGTTGTGTATCTGAAGTAGAATCAAGACCCACAGTGGTAAATCCCTTGACAGTTTCTGATAAAAAAGGTAAACGCAGGCTTGTATTGGATTGTAGGCATATCAACCCGCATCTGTACAAGAATAAGTTTAAGTATGAGGATGCATCAGTTGGTAAGGACACTTTCCATAAGGGGGACTATGTTTGTACTTTTGATTTGAAGTCAGCATACCATCACATAGAAATATTCGAAGGGCACAGGCAATATCTTGGTTTTGCTTGGGATTTTGAGGGTCAAACAAGATACTTTCAATTCAATGTATTACCCTTTGGAATTTCCACTGCCGGTTACATCTTTACAAAGGTGACCAGGGTTCCAATAACATACTGGAGATCACAGGGGAAAAGGGTGGTCATGTTTCTTGACGATGGTATCGCAGGATGCAGTAACATAGACGAAGCTAATGAGGTTAGCGAGACGATTAGGTCTGATTTGGGCAAGCTTGGTTTTATTCTTGCTGAAGACAAGTGTGAATGGATGCCCCA
Organism: Lytechinus pictus; assembly: GCF_037042905.1. Taxonomy (NCBI): domain Eukaryota; kingdom Metazoa; phylum Echinodermata; class Echinoidea; order Temnopleuroida; family Toxopneustidae; genus Lytechinus; species Lytechinus pictus. The sequence goes on along the minus strand of NC_087259.1, from coordinate 30,443,695 downwards.
AAATGAGGCGATTTGGTTGGGATTGTCTTGGAATTTCATAGATGGGGAGGTAAAAATTACAAAGGAAAGGATGTGTAAATGCAAACAATCTATCCAAAGTATTCTAGTGAAAGCAAATAGAGGGAAGAGATTAATCCCAGTGCGGGATTTAGCAGGAATTGCTGGGCAAATCATATCTATGCAGCCCGCTGTGGGTTCGATGGTTCAACTGAAGAAAAGAGATGTTTTTAAGTGCATTAATAGTCGGGCATCGTGGAATGCGCCAGTATTACTGTCGGATGAAGCAAAAAAAGAGCTAATTTTTTGGTACAAGAACATGGATAGATTTAATGGCATACCCATTTCACAAATGAAGTCGTGTAATTTCAATATGTTTACTGATGCTTCGAGTACAGGTTATGGAGCGTTCATTTGTGAGGATTTAAACCTGGAAGTGGTTGGCTCTTGGAGAGAGTTTGAATCAAAATACAGTTCTTCATGGAGAGAGATGGAAGCTTTAAATAGAGCTCTGAAATCACTTGGACCATACCTGGAAGTATATAATATTCGTTGTTATACGGATAATAGAAATGTCACAAGTATTGTGCAAAAAGGCAGTAAAAACAGACAATTGCAGGAGATAGCGATTGATATTCACCAGACATGCGAGGTTTACCATTTAGGTATAGACGTAGTATGGATTCCAAGGGAACGGAATAAGAAGGCAGATAGTCTTAGCAGAATATCAGACAGTGATGATTGGTGTATTAGTTCAACATTTTTTGATTTTTTAGATCGAAAATGGGGGCCACACACATTCGACAGGTTTGCTTGTGACTATAACACAAAGTGTGCAAAATTTAATTCAAGATGGGGTTGTCCAACATCAAAAGGGGTCGATGCATTTAAGCAGACGTGGAGTAATGATGTAAATTGTTGGGTACCCCCACCTCGCTTGGCAGCGAGAGTTATCGATAAAGCGATACAGGAGAAGGCCGCAGGCACTCTAATCGTGCCGCAGTGGAAATCTGCACCTTATTGGCCAAAAATTTCACAAGGAGAGAAATTTAAGTCGTTTGTCAGGGAATATTTCATATTTTCCTGTAATGAAGTAGAGAAGGGGAGAGGGAATAATGGTATTTTCGGTTCTCCGAAACATGGGTTCACAATGTTAGCTGTGAAATTTCAATTTTAGACATGTTTTTTGTTTTAACAGGTTTAGGTCTACGCAAGGCGGTTTCAGATGAAGTAGAGGCATCGGGAGCAGTTACCAGCAAGCTTCGGAAACTATCAGATAGCATGGCATCTCATCTGGTGCATTCGATAAGTGATGGGACTGTTAACAAGTATTATTCAACATTTGAGAGATGGGAAACATTTATTACCACAGAGGGTGGCAGAGCGATCCCGCCTGAGCCTATTCATATAGCTTTATACCTGACGAGTTTGATCGACGGAGGAAAATCTCCAAGTGTCATTCAAGGTGCATTGTATGCCATTAAATGGTTTCATAATTTGAGAGGTTATCAAGACCCTACAGCTAATAATTTTGTAATAAATATTGTTGAAGCAGCTAAGAGGGAAAACGTTAAGAAAGTGTCTAAAAAGGACATTTTGTCGAATGAGCAGATTATTAATCTTTGCGACAAACATTCTGATACTCATGATGTTCTTGTTCTTCGTGATTTAGCATTCATTATTCTTTGCTTCAGTGGATTTTTTTAGATTCGATGAGGCCAGATCTTTAAAATGCAGTGATATCAGTTTTTATGATGATCATATGTCCGTACACATTTCAAAGAGTAAGACAGATCAGTACAGAAAAGGAGATGATGTAGTTATTTGTAAAGGGAAAACAAATGCTTGTCCTATTAGCATTGTTAAGAGGTATATGGAGTTTGCAGGGATAGATCCGAAATCAGATCAATTTTTATTTAAACCCGCATATGCAAATAAGGGAAGAAAGTTTCTGATACACAAGAATAAGCAAATGAGCTATACGAGAACACGTGAAACAGTTGTCGCTCGTCTCAAGGAGGTAAGCGGTGATTTAAACATTGGTCTCCATTCTTTGAGGGCAAGCGGAGCCACGGCAGCTGCCAGGGCAAAAGTAAATGACAGAGTATGGAAGAGGTATGGTAGATGGAAAGGGGAAAAAGCGAAGGATGGTTATGTGGAAGATAGTTTAGAGGACAGGCTCACTGTATCTCAAGTTTTAAATTTGTAATATGGTTTACTAGTGAAGTATACAGTATAAAACCAGTGACTGACGTAAAGATATGTTTGAACAAACTATGTACAAGGATATACGTGATTTTGTGTTAAATTATTTAAACGTTTCAAGATTATTTCAGGAACACACTATTGCCAACGATATTTGCATAGGTCAAAAAGAGTGCATATTTCCTTCTATAAAAAAAAAAAAAAAAAGAAAGAAAGAAAGAAAAAAAAAAGTTTGATTCTGATTCATTACAAGTCAGCAAAATCACAATGATGTAAATAAGATCGAGAAGATAGAGATTGTTTTTTTATATTTTTTATAAATCTTTTCCCCTTCTTTGTAGTATCCTATAGTAGCTCGGCAGGCTATATCCCAAAATAGTGTATATTTTGTTATTTTGTCAGAGTGACATCTGGGTGTGATGGTTGCTATGGGTGATATTATGTGGTAAACGATGTTAGGATGAACATGTATTTGCCAGCGTTACATCGTATAGCTGGCAAATGTTGTTTATACGGCAATAAGTGGTGAACACTAATTGTTCTCCGGCATGCGTGACGGAATTATTCAATTCCGTTGCGTCGAAGGTGTTTCATTTGAATATGAAAAGAGGGGATGCGAGATAAGGGTGTGGTGTTGTAGGGGAAGTCATTCTAGCAACCGCACACTAGCACGTTTTTTAATATGGAGTTCTTTTTATAGAGTGAATTAAAAAATGATAATTGGTAGGAGACGTTGTTACATCAAAGTTGCGGTGGCCATAGGGTTTTTTCAGAGTTTAGTGCTGATTCAGTTTTATCTCTGTTTTTTTAAACCCGGGCAACATTAGGGTTAGGGCATAACAGTTTAATTAGTTATGACTTCACACGATTAATGTTAAGAGGTATAAAAACATTATAATATTATATGTATGATTCTCAGACAGAATTTGTTAGAAGTTGTTTTCATACTTTGAAAAATGAAAGTGTTGATAATTTATGTGAAATAAATGCCGTATCTACGTGCTAGTAGCTCGGCAGGCTATATCCCAAAATAGTGTATATTTTGTTATTTTGTCAGAGTGACATCTGGGTGTTATGGTTGCTATGGGTGATATTATGTGGTAAACGATGTTAGGATGAACCGCCATTTTACCACCATTCTTGCCCGTACGTGCCACTGAGTCATATCTTTTGATTGTATCCCTCTCTTGCTAATCAGGCTAAACGTATTATTATTTCAGGATATTTTGTACTCCCTCACATATTCCTCTTTCCTTCCTTTTCCCGCTTTCCTTCCATTTTCCCTATTTATGTTCTTTCTTTCTTTCTTTCTTTTCCGAGAGCATTCTGTTATATTCTAAAAGTAATTCAAATTCAAATTCAAATTTATTTATTTCACTTCCATCAAACAAAAACAAATTGTATGCCATATATAAACATAAATATTTGTATCCGTTGCAAAAAAAATTAATGATACATATGTTGTGAAAAAACACTTAGACAATTTCGGGCAACACATTGTAGGTTTTAAATATGTATACTATTTTTCAATAGAAATTAAATTAAGATGGAAATGGAGGGACCCACTAAAAAGCAATGGTTGTACAATGTGGGCCCCTCAAAAAATAGATAACACAACAAATAACAAAATAACAAAGTATAAATACAGATAATCAAATGAGAAAAAAAAAATAAATACATGAGAAGGAAATACTCACAAAATAAATACAAAGTTATCAAAAATATATAGTTTGATAAAGGACAAAACAACCCGTCCTAAAAATATCCACCCTTATAAAACTTCATTTGAATTTGAAGTATCATACAATAATAAGATAATTCAGAGGAAAAAATCTGTAAAGTATTTAGGCATTGAGTTGACTAGCTCCCTTTCATTTTCATCTTTAGTAGAATCAATCGTGAAAAAGGCGAATGCCCGTTTGAAATTTCTGTACAGGTATAAAAGTTGTATGGATAAAAAAGCAAGGCGTATTCTCTGTTTTGCTCTTATTCAGAGTTTATTTGACTATATGCTAACCCTGCTTGGTTTAGTGGCATAAGCAAACTCGATAAAAAGAAGTTGAAAATTATACAGAATAAAATGGTTAGATTCACTAACTGTTCTGGTCCCAGAACCCATGTTGGCTACACCGAACTCTCTGGAGCAGGTTTTCTTGAAGTCAACAAAAGATCAAAACAGCTTATTTTGCACCACGTGCATAAAATCTATCACAATAGATCGAATCATTACATTGGATCAAACTTTAATATAGTTACCGAATTACATAACTATAATACAAGGAACAGCCATTTCAAATTTTGCTTACCAGAAAGGGTAGGTAGTATTGGTAACTCCTTTTATTACAATGCTATAAAACATTGGAATTCCCTTCCCAATGATATAAAGGAAATAGGAAACATTTTAAGAGGAAATTGAAAGAATATCTTTCACTTGAGAGTCAAAGAGAAGATGCAAATGATATGTTATACGGTAGATTTAGCCTGAATACTGACCACGTTCTTTTCTCTTCTCTACCACGTATTATTATTTATTTTACATAGTTTGATTGAAGCTTCGATATGCCCTTTCTTCTATTCTTTCTATTTCTTTTATCTCTTCCTTCTATTCTCCTTTTCGTGTAGTAATTGTTGTCGCCGTTTTTGCTGTTGTTCTTCTCCTTATCATTTTTCTTCCTCATCCTTTTCTTCCGTCTCCTTCTCCTTCTCCTCCTCCTCCCCTTTCTTCTTCTATTCCTCCTCCTTCTTCTCCTTCTTTTCTTCTTCTTCTTCGTTATATTCTTGTATATATTATCTATATATCTTATTTATTGGTAATAGTAAATTCTGATTTTTTTTTCTTCATTTTTTTAATATGTAAATAGTATAATTTTTCCATTTTATTATTTTTATTCTGTATGTCGAGGACCCCACTGGAAATAAGCTTTCGAGCTTTCGTGGGTCATTCCTGTGCAAGCCTGTTGTTTTAATGCTACTGTATATATTTTTTCAATTCAATTCAATTCAGTATTTATTTCCAAATTCATTAAAAAGAACAAAATGAGAACAAAAGTATATATACACAAAGAAAAAAATAAATAACTAACATGAAACAAAGCAAAGGTATCAACAAAACATTACTGAAACAAATAGTGGTAATGATAAAATTATGGTTGGCACATAATCATAGAAAATATAGATGAACAAAATAATGAATGGAAATTGGGCATGCACAAAAAAGCCATAAAAAGGCTTGTTAAAACGCACATACCCACGAAATATCAATCGTTAAAGATAAAATTCAGTATATGGTATGGATGCGGCAAGTACCAAAGAATAAATAGAGATAAGAATAGTCATTTCTTAAAAAAATAAATTAAACAAACTTCAAACAAACTTCAATGTAAAACAAAACAGAACAAAAGTTAAAAACAAAACAAAAAATATAAACAAACGGATAAACAATCAAATAAGCAAATAGTACAAAACCACGTTAAGAGAAATCAATAATTGCTCAGCAATTTCTTTTTATATTGTCTTTTAAAAGTATTATTAAATTGTATATTATATGTGTTCAGGTCTAAACTATTCCATAGTGTGGGGCCAGTATGTCGTATTGAATATTTAGATTTATCATTTGAAAAGGTCCATCTGTGGAATTTGTTAAATGCTCTAGTAAAGTAATTGTGAATGTTTGCATTAATTGAGAACATATTCATTAAATAAGGTGAAAGACTTTTTGTGTGGTATCGTTGCATAATTGAAGCAATTTGAATTTTGGTAATATCTGGAAGTTTAGCTGTACGTAATGATTTAAATAGCAAAGAAGTCGGGGCATTATAATCTGTCTTCTTACATATACGTATTGCCTTTTTTTGTAGAATAATTAATTTTTGTATATGGCTAGAATAAGTGTTACCCCAAATTGAATTGCAATATGAAAGACGGGACAGAATATAAGCATTGTAAAGAGTAAATAATATATAACTAGGTACATTACATTTTAGACGATTTAAGATTCCAATAAAACGTGCTATTTTGACAGAGATAGAACTTATATGATCATTCCAACATAAATTATTGCTTAAAATCACTCCTAAAAACTTCACAGAATTATAAAATTGCAATTGAGTTGTATCCACATGGAGAAATATGTCAGTTTGATTATATTGCACACCCCTCTTTTTATTAAATAAAACACAATGAGTTTTGTTTGTATTTAAGGAAAGTCTATTGAACTTAAACCAGGCAGAAATTTGGGCAAGATTTATATTTACAATTTCAACTAAAGTAGTGATATTATCATGGGAGGCAAGAAGTGACGTATCATCGGCATACAATATAAAATGTGGTTCATGGCAAGAGTTAACAATGTCATTAATATATATTAAAAATAATAAAGGCCCAAGAATAGAACCTTGGGGGCACACCTGTTTTTATTTCCATGAAAGACGAATGGGTATTATCATAGACAGTAAATTGTTTCCTATGCAATAAATATGACTTGAACCAATTAAAAGACACCCCTCTTATACAATAATATTGCAACTTATTAAGTAAAATATCATGAGAAAGAGAATCAAAAGCCTTGGAAAGATCCATAAAAATTCCTATAACTTCTTTACCGGCATTGAGCTCACTAATTATTCTATCATGAATTTCAATAACTGCCATTTCAGTGGAGTAATTTTGACGGAAGCCGTATTGACTATCATATAATACATTATGACGTGATAAAAAATTGTACAGTCTGTTAAAAACTAATTTCTCCAAGATTTTTGAGAAACACGGCAAAATTGATATTGGACGGTAGTTGACAAATAAATTAGGATTCTCCTTCTTAAAAACGGGAACAACTTTTGATATTTTCAGTTTTGAAGGCACAATTCCAGTTGCAAGAGAGGAATTAAAGATATGTAAAAGTGGGTCTATAATAAAGGGTAAAACAGTCTTCACAACAGATGGATCAATGTCATCAAATCCGCTACTCTTATTAGGTTTAAGCGATTTACCGATATCTAATATTTCTTTTTTTGTAATCGGTTTAAAAAACATAGTATGAGAGAGTGGGTCATTCATATAAATATCAAACGAATTAGAATTATCTTCCTTAGGATCATTGTTTATACTCGATCCGATATTGACAAAATATTCGTTAAAATTTTCAGCAATTTCACTACTATCACTAATGTTACAATCATTATGTAAAAAAGACATATGTTTATCAAAATTATTTTTCTGTTTTCCCAAAATGTTATTGATAAGTTTCCATGTTTTATTAGAATTTGTTTTCATGGATTCAAACTTGTCAAAATAGTATTTTCTTTTCAACCGGCGGAGATTCAGGGTAACAATATTACGAATCTTTTTTATATTTATCGTGATTAACTTTGGTAGGAGAGTTAAGATACAATTTATAACATTTGTTTTTCTTTCTTATAAGCTTCATCACATCGAGGGTAATCCATGGCTTTCTATTCCGATGATGTTTACCAATATACTTTGTGCTGATTGGCAGATGTTTGTTATACAATGTAATAAAGTTATTATAAAATGAGTCATACGCCCTCTCCGGGTGGCTTTGTAGGTATACATCTGACCAGTCCACGGTTGAAAGATCAGCACAAAAATGATTAATGCTGTCAGGGGATATCTTCCTGTAGGTGTGTACTTTTCGTTGTTCATATGTTACAATATCTGACAAATGTGACAAATGGAAGATCGGAAAATGGTCGGAAATATCTGTTAAAAAGGCACCCGACAGAGGGGAACTACTAAAAACATTTGTGAATATATTGTCAATAATAGTAGATGATCTACTATTAGCTCGTGTAGGTCTGTCTATAATGGGATAAAACCCCGATGAAATCACTTGGTTAAAAAAATGAAGAATAAGAGGGCTTCCAGATTTTTTAAACAAATCGATGTTAAAGTCGCCCATAAAGAAGACACGTTTATTATTTATGTAACTATGATTCATCAGTCTATCAAAATATAAAGTAAATGCAGAAATGCTCGATTTCGGTTGACGATAAATGATCCCAATCACAATATTCTTCTCTGATTTGCACTCTATTTCAATACTTAAAACATCGACACCTTCACAGTGCTCAGAAAAATCACACAGTTTGTAATTCATATCCTCTCGAATAAATAGACCAACTCCACCACCGCGGCCATTTAATCGGTCAACATGTAGGAACTTATAACCTTCAATTGAAAAGGGGACATCAGAGTTTGAGTTGATCCACGTTTCCGTTATCCCAATCACTGAAAATCTAAATCTGATATTTGAGAGAAAACTGTGTATATAATCAAAATTTTGAAATAAACTCCTTGCATTGAAATCCCGGGGGGGCCACTTACATTGACGAGTGGATACCATGCGCGACCAAAAAAACACGTAAAAAGGATGTCTTTTTCAAGATAGGGCACGTTACGTACGTAACGTGATAAGGGTGTCAAAAACACAAAAATATTGAAAAAAGGGTATCTATTTCGCTAGGAAAAATATACGTGTTTAGGGTCAAATGTGCGGGGATGATAAAACAAAGTCAAAATGTTTTATAAAGGATGTCCTTTTTGCCCCAACACTACGTGTTTAGAGTCCGATTTGCGCGAGGTGTGGAAGGTGGGGCCGTACTAAACCAAAATAATGGTGTCTAAAGGTAAAACCGACGACCGACGGACGCGTGACATAACAATAAAATACCTCTGTACTTGTTAAGGGGTTCATTTCAGGGAATACTTGCTAAGAGTATCGTTTTGTTTCCAATTCTTGTTAAGGGGTGCATTTTCAGAATATGGAAAATACATCGCTGTACTTGTTTAGGGGCTCAGTTCTGGGAATACTTGCCAATAGTATTTGTTTCCAATACTTGTTAAGGGTAGGGTTTCACACGCCAATACTTGTTAAGGGGTGCATTTTCAGAATATGGAAAATACGTGTTTAGGGTGCTTTTCAAGACCCCGTGGTCGCGCATGGTATCCACTCGTCAATGGAAGTGGCCCCCCCGGGATTGAAATGGATCATGCTAAAATTTTTTGTTACAGAGTTTTTGATAATTTCATTAAATTCAGAGGTCAAGTAATACTTCGCATTGGTGGAGTCGGTATATTCGTCCTGACCATTTTCCACAGATTGTCCGTCTATATTATCTGTATCGACGGACTCTCTTGTTAAACAGAATAAGGATTCAAATTCCGAGTCATCAATTTCTGCAAATGGAAGAAGGTAAGTATCGTTTAAATTTGCAGATGAGTTATTGATGGTTTCATCTTTATTCAAACTTGATTCTATTATTACATCATTCGACATCGTTAACAAGACGCACAGGACAACATAAAATCTACACAAAACACAAACACTTGAGAAATAATTGACAAAAGGTAATATACTATTTCAGTCACTAACTTTTATTTATCTTTAAGAGTCAGATAATAAATCGATTGATATAAACCAATAAACCAACAAACTAGACTGGAATGCACGGGGGAATGCAACAGCATTGATTTTTCTCTCAGGTTACAGATTCTCCAAGTCTTGTTTACAGTGGATGGTTTTACGAATTGACTTTCCATTCGTGGTAGTTAACAGGACTACGATTCGTCCATGTTATTGTGACTTGCCAAATAAAATCAATCAATCAATTTCTCTTTTCCCCGTTCCCCCCCTTATTTTCCAGGTGAAACCCCCCTGCCTGTTACGCCACTGCCCTCCGCCCCCCCCCCTTTGATCCCGAATCGGGTTTTGATATAGCGCCATCTACTGTGCAGCTTTGGTGCAGCTGTCCCATTCATTTTGTACGCGCGCCGAATACGTGTACTTACGCAAGTCACGCATGTGTGTCATAGCAGCTGTTCACTTTTACGAAAGTTGGCCTAGAAACAGTCTTCAAATATGCCCTCGGCCGATACGTAAGCATTAACCAGAATATTATTTAAATGTTTATTTTTTTATTTTTATTTTAATAAGTATTATAATCTCAGAAAATTGAAAAATTTATCATGATAAAGATTCTTTTTATCACCATCTTTGTCGACTTTCCCCTCCTCAAGAGGCATGCGCCACGGCCTAGCGTGTGAGATATCTTTTACACGCAATTGAATAGGTGATATCACGTTTTCTTGATAAACGTATTGGAATATCACCCGAGTTAATTCACCAGCTACGCCTATACAGCACAGAAAATCTGATATGCAAGACAGTGTTCCTTGCATTGCGATGAGTGTGACTGAGTGTGTGTTCAATTTAGTGATTAGGCAATTAATGGAACATAAGCAGACAATTCAGAATATCATTTTAGATCTAGGCCTATTTTAAATCATAAATGGTTATTTTTTTAATCTTTTGATTAGATTTAAAAATTGAGGAGTGCTCTGTCAGTAGAGAGGCGCACGGCCAATATTGGAGACTGTCTCCAATGTGGGAGATTATCTCCAATATCAGAGACTTTTGTAAAGAATTTGGGTATCAAATTTCAGAGACAGTCTCCAGTTTTGGAGACCAATTTCCTTTGTTTACATTTGCTGCAAAAGGATTACCTTGGCGGCAAATAAAAATGTGATAAGCAGATTCCTCATGAAAAATTACCCCTTTTCACCGTCTACTTTAAAAATTCACCGTCTACTTTTGTTTCGATAAGGATTTTTGTTTTCAATCACACTCAAAACAAATGGGCTTCTGACCTCAGTGAGACAAAATTTTGGGTAGAAAAAATCATGCTTTTGTTGGTGTTGTTTCTTTTGTCCTTTTGCAAAGCAAGTCTCCATTGCGGGAGATTGTCTCCCCTATTGGAGAGAGTCTCCCATATTGGCCGTGCGCCTCTACTGTCTGTCTGAGTAGGCACTTCACTCGCGTGAGCGATCGTGCGGGCAGATCAGCTGTAGCCTTGAACTTGAAGACTCCATGATGATATTTTTTAAATATTTTGACATATAATAAAAGCTTCTCCATCATGGAGCCTTGAACTGCCTGCCATATATGTATAAGAGACTCACTAAAACAAAGATGGATTTCCCTAGGAAATCCATCTTTTAAGATAAAAATCACGTAAATGTTTTTTATTTTATTTATTTTTACACCTTCATACGCCTAATGCGTATGAAGGTTTCAAAAATTGGTTAATACGAAGGTTAAAAATTGAAGGTTTCTTACCAGCCCGAACTCGTGTAGATCTCTCGATTCGTTCTTCAACAAAGCAAATACAATAAGTCTGACCCTTGAATCGCTTCGTTATGACGGTTTTAATCACGTATTAAATTTTAGTATTTGTTAAATAATAATTTTATCTATGAATTGTTCTTCAATAAGGCATTTTGTAACATCGCTAATCGAAGGTACATCATAACAAAGCGGTTCAAGGACCTATTGTAAATGAAAATAAACTTTTCTTCTTGCTTTACAGATCTAAACCTATTAGCTGGGCAGACCAAGTAGAGGAAGGAGATTTGAGTAAGTTCGTCATTTTGACTTACGTCTCCTCTTTTTATAAAGAGGAAACCAACCTAAAAAAAAGGGACTTGCAAAGATAATGATCATTGCAAAATATTCTTCAAAGGATGTTTATTGCACATAATTTAAAGTTCAGTTTCCTTTCTAGTGCTTACTAAAGCTTGAACTTGTATGGTTAATGATGAATGAATCCCAAAACTTAAAGCTGACCTTGATGAGGGTATGTGACCTTTTATGTCTTAATGTCAATGTTTGTTATGTTATTTTATTTGTAAAAACTAGGTTGCTATCATTTGAGCTTGGATGGACAATAGACTAGGCCAGTTATTAGACCAGGCCAGAATTCGGAACCACTACTGAAAGTTGTATTGAATTCATTGTACAGTAAGCTACAATCATCAATAAAGGAACTTATTCAACTGAGCATTATTTTCCACATTTTTGGTTAAAAAATCAGGCAAGATACAGGAGTGTATCACAGTCTATGCTAAATCTTTTTTTTTTAATATCTTTCTTTCCTATTATCTTACTAGGGAGTATTCCACCTCCTGAAGAATTGTTTGAAGGAGATTTCAAGAAGTTGATCGAGTACAAACGAGATGAAGATGGCAAATTGATAAAGGTACCCACAATTATTTACAAGATTTATGATTATTATCTACATTTATCAAAGAATCTACAAATTATAAAATCACTTGTCTTATGTAGGCCTACATGTATTCATGTTTGGTTGTGCATACAAGTCATTTTGTTATCATATATTCATTTATTTTAAACATATATTCATTTATTTTAAAATGGACAAATAGTCCTACAAAGTCGGACTGTTAACATCTACAGTAAGTACATCCTACTTCACTGCCACTGTAAGAGTACCAAACAGCACAGTGCTGCAATTTACTAACAAAAGTTCAGTGATTTGTTCCTTGAAATATTTATGTTCAAAGTAGGCAAATTCTCTAAACCACAAATTTTAATTTGTGCTTGTATTTCATTAATACATGACAATCAGTGGTCAGTAACAAGAAACCTAGTGCTTGATCTAGGTCTGATTTTTACCCTTGAGTACCTTGATCATTATGTGCAATCAGTCAAAGGAATCAATTGTATAATCAATCACTAATCTTTGTGTTACATGCCCCTAAAAGAAATAATTACATTGTGTGATTTACATAACAGGCTATATGTATTTAGTTTTTTTGAAATCATGAAGTTTTTTTTTTCTCTCTCAGATCACACGCACATTTAAGATTGAGAAGAGGAAAGCCTCCAAGTCAGTAGCTCAACGAAAGGTATGAAGATGAAATTAGCAAAAAAAAATGGTTCTGATGTCAAGTTATACCAGATACACATCTCTTTTTCGTAAAAGTATTTATAAACAGCATTACCTGATTCTGAGAGCACCCAGCTGGTAGACCTCATGGGTGGCTCTGTGCAGTAGCATGCAACACACAGAGTCCATGCCTGCTAGATTAATTCTTTATGGTATTGTTGTACCCCTATCGCAAAATCATAGATTGATGAATAATTGACCATAGCTCTAGTCATTCCTGTTCTATGTAATTGAGTAATATATATGTATATTTTTTATTTGTATTAAATGATCTAGGACTATATTTGTCTAAAGTTAATGATATGATGTACATGTAAAGCACATAGATTTCCTGATTGTGATGTGCTATATAAGTAGTTATTATTATTATTATTATTGTTATTGTTATTGTTATTATTATTATTAATCATAAGTATTATTGTTGTAATTATTATTATGATTATCATTATTATTTATTGTTCTGTTGTAACAGCAATGGGCAAAGTATGGAAACTCAGCAAGTGATCCTCCTGGTCCTAATCCAAGTACTACTGCTATTGTACACGATGAAGTCTTCATGAACTTTGTGTCAAGCAAAGATGTAAGTACTAGTAATATCTTATTAGCTCATCACAAAGTTTGAAAATATCTTGAGATCATTTAAGAGATTAATTTTGTCATTATAGTTTAATTTTGTTATTATAGTTTTGACTGTTTTACAAAGCGCCTAGATATTCTCAATTTTTAATAATGCCATATGTAGGTAGTAAGGATGATGATATTGAATAGCATTTCTATAGCATTTTTTATTTGTTAAAAAACATTTGAAGGCGGCGACTTCAAAATTATGTCACACTTTTCACACAGCTGCCGGGGAAAAGGTCTTAAATTCAGATTAAAAGGTTTCAATGTATATGATTGCTAAAATGCTTTGCATTGTATTAGTATTTTCCAAATTTGATATGCTCAGAATCAATTCTTTATCTTGTTTTTTGTGTATTTAGCACAATTCAATCATTGAATTTGAAAAAGACAAAAGGGAAAAATTTGAAAGAGCTAATGTAATAACTTAATTTGTCAAAGTCAAATAATATTGCATCTAGGTTTGTGAGACATTTTTGTTTTGGTCTGAAATCCCCCCAAACAATGATTTAAAATATAGCTCTTATTTTATTCTTGCACATGAAATGGTCTAATGATCACGAGCTTCAATAAGAATATAATGCTACTAAACTACTTGTACATACATATTGACAAAATCAAAGTCTGGTTCCTGTCATCAACTATGAGCATTCTACTAATTAGAATGTTAGTGTATTTATCCCCAATTGGCTATTTGGTATAATGATTGATCTTGTAAACTCTTATCTGGGAATAGCTTCATCAGACCGTCATAACCAGTTAATAATCAAAATTTGTATGGGGATCAGCTGGTCTGAGAAGGCAACATTTTGATTATTCACATCCTATTGAATCATGTCACGTTTGCAGGGGTTACAATTTCTCAAAAATTCCTGGATTTTCCACCAAAGTTGGAAATACTGGGAAAATGGGGGAATTTTTATTTTAAATACCGGGAAATTCCCATTCAATCCATAAATGAGTACACAGGAAATTATATGAGGTCAACCTAGATTGTCAGTAATACCATCCAGTGGTCTTGTTGCCAACTTCTGATAAAATTTTATTATATGAAAAGACACGTTGAAAAACTCTTTTTTAATTTCAGTCATAATGCATCAAATACAATTCAGAGCTTACTAGTACATGTTATGTGGTAGTATACATACTATACAATGTATCGAGGAGAAATGACAAACAAAATTTGGCAACATAATGAAACAGCAAAAGCGGTCTTTGGTATGTCCATTCATATCATCCAGAATTTTAAAAGCAATTGTGATGATTACCCCTTTAGATTGAGAAGCAGCAGACTCCAGAGGACCAACTAGAGAAGCTCAAAGCCAAGCGTATCATGGTATGCCGTGTGTGCAAGGGGGAGCATTGGACCACAAAGTGTCCCTACAAGGAATCCTTGGAACCGCTTCAACAGCAGCTTCTTAACAGTGGAGGGGATTCCACAGGTGCACAGGATGGAGAGGCCGGTAATACCGGTACGGAAGGCTCTAAAGTTGGATCAGGAACCGGTTCGGTGGGTAAATACATTCCACCTGGTGCAAGGGACGGAGGAAAGAGGAGAGGAGAATCCATGGGAGGAAACAAAAGAGGTCTGTATTATTTGTTTATTTATCTTATCAATCTTATTTTCTTAATATATTTGACTCATCGTATTAATATTCATTTGGAAATTTAGTTGCATGTATTAATTCTTCCATTCATTCATTTAATTCATTCAATCTCTCATTCATTCATTTGTTCATTCGTTCGTTCATTCATTCATTCTTTCATACACTTATCCATTTTTTTTTTCTTCAAAAAGTCTAACATAATTTTACATGTGGATTCAATGTATCTTCTATGACAAACAAATATTTAGCATCATGAAAAATTAAATGTGATAATTACTATGAGAAAAATCAGTAGTTAGCATGTTGATGTTCATATATATGTAACATGCCTTGATCCTTCTGAGCCCTGTACAATGAAATATACAATCAATTTTACAATTAATCATTACTGTATATTAGTACTGTTATCGATAACCTCTTTATTGCTAGTCCTGTCGATAAACGCATGTTTTTGCTACTTAGCGATTATCGATAACCTTTCTCCCGTTGTCGATAATACCCGCTATTATGTAGGGACAGTGATTTTCTGCTATTGCGGAAAACAGACAGAATTCACTGAAACAGCCTTTTGAAACAGAAAGTGGCTTTTCAAATGGGAAATCAAAGAAAACATATTTTTCGTCAAAATGCACAGAACAGAAACAGAAATTACTCCAAAATCTCAACAAAATACGAATACCTACTGGCCACAAAACACAATCTCACTTCGCTACCATCATGACAATATAAACATTGCGACTGCACTCGACTCCATCACTTGATTGTATAGAAAACATTCATTAGCGCAAACTCAATTTAGCGACCAAAACAAGTACCAAATAACATAGAAGCAACATGGCTGTGTGTTGCTGCCCTCTACGTTCGAAGATGTAACAGCACGAAATCCAAAATGGCGGATAGGCGAAAGTTATTGACTGCTCAGAATGATGTCCAAAAAGCCCCCAAATTATCAATATAATTTCATCCAACCCTAAAATAATGCTAATAACCTGAAAGAAGAGTGATCTACAGACTCTCTAAATATGTTTTTTACAATATGTTATGTACTCGTGAAGATTTGATGAATATGGATTTTAAAGCGTTGTTGGTACAGTGAGTGGCAGATACAAATTTTGACCAGCGCGAGTATTAAGA
Organism: Lytechinus pictus; assembly: GCF_037042905.1. Taxonomy (NCBI): domain Eukaryota; kingdom Metazoa; phylum Echinodermata; class Echinoidea; order Temnopleuroida; family Toxopneustidae; genus Lytechinus; species Lytechinus pictus. The sequence goes on along the minus strand of NC_087259.1, from coordinate 30,427,368 downwards.
TATCACTAATTGATGCCATGCATATTGATTTTCTATGTAATAAATGGAATTGTCGCCTAGTAATAAAATGTTCTTTTTTCAACAATTGTCTATATTGGTAAGATATTTTTTAGCAATATATCGACAGAGAATCATCTTACTGATAACAGCACTACTGTATATTTGTGGCAAACCATGTGTAATATGTTACAGAAATCAATTGTAAGTAATAATATATACTGATTTATATAGCGCAGAAACTATGTGCATATATTCTACTGCGCTGCAATTAAGAGATAGTGAAATGCTTGAGAACAGATTTAGAAAAGGGGGTAAAGAAATGTATGGGAATTATTTGAACAGATTGGTTTTTAAGTTTGAACGTTTACTAATTGTATTAATTGTGTCTCTATGTGTTACACCCTCAGATGAAGCTGCTACCATAAGAGTGACAAACCTGTCAGAAGACACGCAAGAGAGTGATCTACAGACCCTATTTAAACCGTTTGGTGCTATTCAGAGAATCTTCTTGGCTCAATGTAAAATCACCGGACAGTCTAAGGTGGGTATGACTAAGCAAACTAATATGGTCTTTAAGTAAAGCAGGGTCTATTATAAATATGAATAAGTCCTGTTGCAGAAGTCATCACTTATCTCAGGCACGGATCCACCTTTGCAGACCTGCCAACCAGTACGAAGCTCAGTGGCATGCGCACTGGCATAGATCTGCACTTTCGCAAACTGATACGCTAAACGCCCCACAGTCCCTGACGCCGCAAGTAAACGGTCTGCCGCCATTTTGTGTCATATATAAAAACACGTGGCTGCTGTAATTGTTGTTCCAACATTATGTATACGGCGATGCATTGTGGGGTAGCAAGATGGCGGATAATGGTGATCGAGGCGCGCACAATATCTATTCAATTAGATAATATATCTGATTTGGGGTAAATCAATCCTACCCGGATCAATAGATTACAGATTCGTGAAAGGTTGATTTAGCAGCATTTCAAATGAATGACATTACCAAGCTATGCTGTTGATAACTTGTTTGCCTTGTTTTTTAAATCTTTTTTTTTGGTGGGGGGGGGGGGTATAATACCACAGGGATTTGCTTTCATTAGTTACATGAAATGAACATGTACGCAACTGATGAGTTTGTTTTTTCTTTTATTGACCATACAACAGGGTTTTGCTTTCATCAATTACTTTTTCCGGGAGAGTGCAGCCAAAGCCATTGAATGTTTGTCAGGTTATGGATATGACCATTTAATCTTGAAGGTAGAATGGGCCAAGTAAGTCACATTAATAATAATAGTAATTATACTTGCTTAACTTATATACTAGTAGCGGTTAACACTTACTTTTTCATGAGATTGAAAGACGAGAATCATAACCACTAGACCACGATGCCCCATCATTAAATCTACTCAGTTCATTTCATCCTTTGTATTCAGAAAAGGGTGATCCTTTCCAGATAAAGATGTAACTCTCAAATGTGTTTGGATTTCAAATTTGACTCTTAAAGTGGGAATAAAATCTGTTTAATTTGATTTTGAGGCCAAACAATGAATCCTTAATTCCTGAATTAAAAAGTTGATAAGTCGAAATTTGTATATGTTGACCTTCTGTCAGTCCATGCATTTTTTTAGACCAGATTATCTAAAAGGTGATATGACTTCTGGAGTCAAATTTCTCCAAAGTCTAATAAATTTCTGCGGTCCCTATAGATTCAACCTAGGCAAAGCTTACTGTGTTATGAACTGAGGCCTGGTGGGAACGATTAACACCAAAAGTCATGTGTGCATACGTCTTTCAGTTCATACCCACAATCATAGATTAATGGTACAATTGGCGCAATATAAAATGTTTTTAGGGTATTGTTGTTCCAAACAATGTCCAGGGGACCTGTTTCGTAAAGAATTAGCCATTATTGTAACTACCATAGAACCTTGTTTATGATTGATTGCAGAGTGTTGTTTCTGTGTGACATTGCCATAGTTGTAACTCTTTGTGAAACCTGCCCCATGATTGTCAAGTGTAGTGGGCGATGACAAGCAACAATATCAAAAAATTGTGTAATAAGGATGTTGCCCCGGGCCCTGCAATATAAAGATTCGCAATTGATTGTGGAGCTGATTTCTGTGAATAATTACATTGATTATTGTGTATGATCAATGGTAAATATCAATGCTATGATCAATCATCAAGCTTTTTGTTTGGGGTTCTGGGTTCCGTCTTACAAAGAGTTACAATTGATCCGATCAACCAAAACTAGGAAAGCCAGCAATGTCATCATCTAAAAAGCATGTATATTCAAACTGTTTTTTTAGGTGATGGTGAATACTCAAATACATTCATTGTTGTCTTGACAATTCAGTGTGTTCCTCTTTGTTTACAAAGGACATTGTGAAAATTTCCTGTAGAAAAAAATTATGGTAATGATTGATTCCATAGAGTTGAGGTTGATTGGATCAATCATAACTCTTTGTAAGACGGGGCCCAGGTGTTTCTGATAAGTGCTTGAATATATCTTTCCATTGATGATCAAAGAATTGATTGCTATGGTATAATTCCTTTAATATTACTCTTTTTGGTTTAAATGAATATGACTATTTCATAGGTAAATGCAGAAATAAAACCTCATTTAATATTTTTTTTTTAAACCAACAGGCCATCTGGACACCAGCACTGAGGATCAAGTTGAACTGGTCATCAATGATATCAAATTTAATTCACACAATATTCTACAAGCATGTCAGACATGGTCATTATTGAACTTCATCAGGATTGGTGCCCCCCCCCCCTCCATGATATTCAGGTCATGAAAAAAGAAAAAAGAAAAGTGAGGTCTGAAAAAAACTCTGAACCATATAAATCTATGTTATCCCTGTTATTCCATTACAAAAAAAATGTCCTCTTTGAGTCATCTTGCCCAACCCACCCCCCCCCCCCACCCTCAATCAAAACACTCTGGTGCCACCCCTGATAATCATGCATGTGATTGATAATGTTATTTTCAAACTGACTACAAATGATGATTTATTGCAGTTATTTTAAAGGGTCTAGAGAAGAGATTTACTGAAGAAACGTAATACTCATCTGTTAACCCTAACTAGGCCGGGCTTTTTTGGCTGTTCTGTGGCCGGGGGGGGGGGGTTGATTCAACCCCCCCCCTGAGATCTCGGCCGTCGATCGCGCAAGCGCCGCAAAAAATTTGCACGCTGGTAGTGTGCGATGTAATCTACAAGGCTGTATGGTAAAATTGTCCAAAATAATGAGATTTTATTTTATATGAATTAATTATGCTAATTTATGCATAAATCATACTTTTGGCTCTAATTCACTAAATAAAGCTCCTAGAATGCTAATTTTTGGTAAAAATATTCTTTGTCGCATTCTTAACAATGGCAATTGAAAAAAACTTCGGTTTGGAAATCAATTTCTTATGTATTTTATTGTTTTATGAATTTCTTATGTATTACTTTGTTTTTCAACCTTTTGTTTTTCTTTGTTTTTTTCACCAGATTTATTGTACAACCTTTTTGAAGCATAATTATGCTAAAATCAATTGCTTTCAGCTGTTTAAAGTAAAAATAATCATATCTTTATGAATAAGATGAGAAAACTCAATTTGCATTGACTTTGTACACAAAATCACGTTTTGGAACAATTTTTGGTCTGACATGCACTTACAAAATGTTGCGTAATTTCGAAACCGCGTACCCGGGCGTCGTAAATTTTGCCTCAAAAGATGCGCGAGACTTAAAAATATAAACTCTGCGAGTGGCGCGGTCAAAAAATTTTGTGCGGCGAAATGATCGCAGAAAATGTTGAGGGGGGGTTGATTCAACCCCCCCCCCAGCCATTTTAGGGTTAATGCAGCAAAAGATAATCTGAATGTTTAAAACTAAAAGAAACCAAAATTGCAGAAAATTGATGTCTTGAGGGATAAAAGTGCTAATAATGCATTTCTTATGGTACTTTTTGTATTGCTTTAGTATATTTCTTCTCAATATTCTATTTATCATTGTCTTATTCTCCTGGTATCATATACTCTATAATGTTCTTTTATTTAATGTAATTTAAACAATATCAAATTAGTTTTCTTATTCATATTTGTCACTGGAGTTCTTAACACAACTTGCTAGAAAATTCAATACTCCTTGTTTTTCAAGCATTTCAAGCAGAAAAACAAACAAACATCTAAAAACTGAAATGCAAATTTGGAATCTTTGCTATTGTACCATTTCATCATCTATGTAGGTGTGACCCTAAATTATTACTCTTAAATATGATGACCTTTCTTTTTCATGACATTTATTATGTTATGAATTATTTTATTTAAAGATAAATGCCAGTTGTAACGATTTCAAACTTGAGTTCTTACAGAATCCAGTAAAATTACCTACCAAGTGTCTGCGTGCATAAATAAAAATGATTTCTGGAAGGAATTGTTTAATTGCTGAGAAATAAGCAAATTAAGAATGGGATTCATTCCAATTTCTGGGTCTTTTCCCCAGCGATGATAATACACTGTCCCACATGTACTTATCTGTGTTGGTGATCTACAGTGTGATCGTTTTTCAGTTTAGATTCATTTATTTCATTAAGTTCAGTTTATGTACAACTGTACCGGGTCTAGATCTACAATGATATAGTGATAATTAATCTTCATTGTACAGACTTTCACATGAAATCAGTGTTTACTGCAGCTACTTTCATTTATCTTTAAGCATTTCCTTTTGTTTAGCTATGTTTATGTTAGCGGGTTTTCAGATTGTGAGGATAAGAAGAATATCTCAGTCCACTGATCATGTTTATCAATGTAGAAGAGAAAGAAAGCTATATTACATAGTTATCTTTACCTTATTCCTTGGGATATATTCAAAGTGCAAAATTTGATTTAGAACTCCACCCTTGGAATTGATAAAACCTGAAGTAAATCCTGAATAATGCTAGTGATACACAAGCAAAAACTAAAATCCAGGGTGTGTTTTACTTTTACAAAGATTTAAGGATGAATTGCACTTAAATTCCAAGTTGCATGTAATATAAAAGACGTCATTGCATTGGTCAAATTATATGCTAAGAGGACACACATTACTGTATATTATAGATTGCATGTTAAATGTTGAGTGTGTCGGCATTTAATCATGACTCTAAGGGGGTGTTGCAGGAAACTTGCGATCAATTGCAGGTCTATTTTCAGTCCCTAAATCAATCACATGTCTTGCAATTAATCATAAGGAGTGTAATCTTATTTGCTACAGCTGAAATTGATATATTGATTGTAAAATTGCAACAGAATGTTTGCAATTGGTCGCAAATATTTTCTTGCAACACCCCCTAAGTCACACTTACTCTTTTTAAAGGTAAATTGCCACTTCGTCTACTGCCAACTCGTCCACTGACCACATCGTCTACTTTCATTTAGTCTAATGCCATTCTGTCTATCAACATTCTGTTTAACAACAATTTGGTCCAATCATCACTTCGTCCAATCACTATTTCCTCTTTGACCATTTTGTCTCATAACCAGTTGGTCTAATATCCATTTCATTTTCATTCATTTTGCACAATTTAACACTTAAGTCCAATTAGACCAAATGGTATTTGAACTAAATGGCAATTGGACTAACTGGTTATTAGACAGAATGGCATGAGACTTGATGAAAGTAGACCATGCGGTGAGTGGACAAACTGATGGTAGACCAAATGATAGTAGACGAGTTGGCAATTGGACGAATTGGCATTAGACGAATTGGAAATAATCCTTTTGAAACACCCCCATACCAGTGAAAGCTATTGTGTTATGAGCAATGACACACCAATTAGTTGGTCTGGAGTAATGTTCCTTGATATGACTGTTGTTTCAGTGAAACCGGCTGGCTACTTGCTATCCCATTTAAGTACATTTTTCATCTTTAACTTCAGCCATTTTGGCTGTGAGTTTATTGGTCAGTACAAGCCACACGAATGCTCAAAGGTGGTTTTGAAAATTACGCTCAATTCAGCGTGTATGTTGAGAAAACGTCAAATAGTGAATGCACGCATTTGCTGTGTGATGCTAAATTGATGCTTGTCAATAAGGTTACTTTATCAATGAGCCCAGTGTTACTAGAATGGACTCCCTACATTGAGTACAACTCATAACAGTGGGCTCAATAACCTTTAATTGTGGGGATGGTTAATAAAAACCCCCTCCCCAGTAAAGATCTGGTTTGAAGAAGCCCTGTTAAAATAAGATCAATGCTAATTAATTATACCTGCTGAGTAAAAATTATGCATTCTATATTGAATGCTCTCTCATCATATGTGCTGAATTGAGCCTAATCAATGCATGAAGTCTGTAAACCATGGTTTGAAAACCACCTTTGTGAATATGGGCCTTTATCTCTATCAAAGAATTATACCACACATGTTTAATACCATTGTACGAAAAGTAAAATTGTGCATAAATTATAGCTCTTTGGAAAATCAAGTTAGTGTTGAAAATGTGTTTTCTGTTGCAGTAGCGTACGCAGGATTTTTGAAAGGGGGGTTCGAGTTGAAAGAAAATTTGACAAGCAAAAAAAAAAAAGTTTGCACAAATTCTGAGGGGGGGGGTTGAACCCATAACCCTAACCCCCCCCCATTGCGTACACGCCTGTTCTGTTGTTTATTGTAACCTAGCTTAAACCTAGTAATAAAGAAGGTGAAACATTAGATATTCTTCAGGAATTGCTTTAAATCCAGATTATTGTTTTGCACCTGCATTTCATCAACTCTAAACGAGAATGGAATCCTCAAAACTGGAATTGTATAAAACAAACATACAAGAAATAGATCAATGAAAGTTATAAGCATATGAATGATGAGATAACTAATGCCGCTCCCTTGTGTGCAGTGCTACCAATATGTATAATGTCACACACGATCAATTAGTTTAGGTCAGGGCCCCATCTTACAAAGAGACGATTGATCCAAGCAATCACATCTATGAAAAGCCAGCAGCGTCAACATCTGAAACATGTTTGTTCAAAATATTTTCTAGACATGTATATTCACTTTGTTCACAAAGTACATTGTAAAAATTTCCTGTAGCAAAAATTATGACATTGATGGATTTCTGTATAATTGAGGTTGATTGGGTCAATCGTAAATCTTTGTAAGAAGGGGCCCTGGTTTCATAGAATATTTCTTGGATAAAGAGGTTGCACTATCATAATAAAATATATTTTTCATCAATGGGTAGGGTTGTGACATTCAAATGTTCACTCTTTTTTTAAATTTGTTTTATTTCTCAAACTGCAGATTGATGGTATTCTTTGATTTTGCTACACAAGTTAACTTGTTCCAAGCATTTTAATTTTAAAAGGCAAGTCCATCCAGAGATTAGAAAAAATGAACACAAAGAGAAAAATCAATCAATTAACACTGAAAATTTCATCAAAATCAGATGATGTAAGAAACTTATAAACTTACAGTACAGTTATATGCACATAATTGGTTTTCTCATTTATTTTTGTACCAGCGAAGCTTAGACAAATTAGCTATCTATCTACACAATAACTCAGTAGTAATGGTACAAGGAAAATAGCAAAATTGAAAGAAAGTACGAGAAGGACAAAAGTCAGAAATTTTCTCAAGATTAATACTGCATGCAAGAGTTCGTTCTTAACCTTTTTATTCTTTTTGTTTCAAAGGTGGCCGCATTTTTAAAAGTTCATTTTTTTATTCTGCCAATATATGACCCTCAAAATGGATTCAATGAACTTCGATCCGCTGTACACAACCATCGGTATAACATCATAAAGTTTCAAATAGGCCCTAGAAAACAGAATAAAGATGCACAAATAAAGTGGTATAATCATAAGTGTTGGAGGTGGGTAAAAGAATAAATTAAGAAAGGGGCAGGAAAGGAGTAAAGAAGATAAAAGACCAATAATACATCGAACAGTTAGAGAGTAGAGGCAGAGGAAAGAAAAGGAGAATGAAAAAGGGCCATAGTAAAAGAGCCATTTGCATTCAATGTGGAAAAAAATCCAACTTATACACATCTTTTTTTTCAACTCTGGTCATAGCCGCTCCAAGTCTTTTCCTTTTTTGTGAAAAAACGGTGCTTGCCAACACCTTATAGATTTTCCGTGGCGAAGCGAAGAAGAAGTGGATAATTATTTTTGGCACCATATTTTCGTTATTTTATAAATCTCAGCATGGCGGAAGCTGACTGGGATACTGTAACTTATTTAAGGAAGAAAGCACCATCAGCAAAACAAGCAAAATCTCAAAAAGTAAGTATGGTTTTCGTTTTCGCTGTCCAGAATTATTATCTTTCTCGAAGATCGAGATCGTGAGCTACTGGCTTGGCCTGGCTCACGCTGCCTTGGGTTGGGTCGAGTTCTTGCCGCTACTTATCGGGACGCTATCCCGACGACTTGAGTTGGAACCCCGTAGAAGCTCGGAGCTGTGATACTGTCCTGTCCTGTGAGTGTGACTGTGTGTGCGTCATGCTCAGTCATGGACCCGGATCTGGGACTGGGTCTGGGGTCGAACAGTTAAATATCAAAACCTTGTTCATTGAATGATTGGGATCGACACGGAATAGAAGGGGGTCATTTTTTAAAGCTCAAGTTACTTAAAATTTGATATTTAATTGATTTACATTATTATTTTGAACAAAAATTTGACCAAAATTAAATGAAAAACAAAACTTTCAAAAGCTTCGATCTCTGACTGAGTCTGACTCTTATTCTTAATTGTTTTTGTTCCTCTGAGTCTGAACTACTCTCTGGCTCCACTGGCACTGCATTGGCATTAAGTTACTTACAGAGACCGAAGTTCTAAATCGATCTTTACAGGGACTCAATGCCAATGGCCATATGTTTATGTATTATTAAGTTCGGATAAACCAAGAAGTGGGGGTTGAGCGACAGCCGAAGTAAGTCACTGTTTTTCCCCTTTTAAGTTTATTTTTTCCTGTTTTGGTGCATTTCAGGCCAAAATGGAATAATAATCTTTATTTTGGCCCAGTTCTTTTCATATGTTTTTATAAAATAAAGACAAAAATCAATTTCTGACATTTCACTATAATCCCCATTTACCGACTGTAGTACGTTAGTGTGAGCTCGCATGTGTTATATCACAGTCACCAATTCGGGCGACGAGTACTATCCAGAGACCAGACTTCAATATAAAAATAAAAAAAAATTGAATTTACAGTCTAAGGATTTAGAAACTACCTAAATAATGTCTTGAGAATGTGAATAATCAAGACATATGAAAAAAGAGATTAAAAGGTGATAAAATAGTACGTTACCAATGTGTACTTGTCTTGTTCTCGAGAATCACCCCCCAAAATGGCAGCCAAAATATGAAGTATATGAAGTCTAGATCTATTCAGGACCTAACTTTTTTAGTTAGTCTAACTCTAATTTGAAAATAAGTCTAACGTAAAAGTCGTTAGCTCTAAGTCACATTGATGGCAAGGCAAATTGTTGATTGTGGTATTCGTAATTTATTGCCTTCCTCAATTTGGTGACTTAAAAAAAACAACTCCAGCAACGTTGGCCAGCATTTAGAGAGTACGCCTGCGCCTGGTGAATCAAACGCATGTTACAAAAAATATGTGCACGTTGGTTAGCACATGTATGCAAATTATTTTTTTTAAATATTATTTTGACGGGCGATCGATACACATTGTGCCAGATGTCATGTTAAGTAGAGTAACCTTGCATACAAACATTTAAAAAGAAATCTTAATGCCTCCTGGCTAATAAGCAAAAGCCAGCATGTGCAGGATTCCAGTTCAAACATGGTCTAACAAGCCAAAAAGAATGATGACAAAAAGAAGCTAAAACAAATGAAATAGAAATTACGATCAAAATCGCTGATTTTGTAAATCCAATTTTTCTCACAGATAATGAATATGTTCGGTAGCCAGTAAAGTCAAATACCAATATCAAGTCACTAAAACATTGCACATGTACAAAGAGGGGTGTGATTGAAGAGATATCCTGCTGTACATAAAAATGATTATAGATCTCTGCATACTTAAGTACATGTATTTGTGTAGATATTGTGGAAAATTGATGAATTCAAGAAATGAAGAAAACAGTGTTAGTGATTGATGAAAGTAATGAAAATTATTTGATGATATATCCTAGTTCATTGCATGTGAACTACCAGAAAAATTTACAGGCCTACAAGTATGGAGGTGTATCCTATTAGTAGGGACAGTGATTTTTCGTTTAAAAAAATTGCCTTTTCCGTTTCAGAAAATCTCAAATTCCGTTTCAGCATGTCAGAAAACGGAAATTCCGTTTCCCCATAGACTTTGTACACACGGAAAAGTGACAATTCCGTTTACACATTGAATAGCAAAATCACATTGAATCGCACTGGTCAAAATTTGTATCTGCTACTGTACCAACAACACAATAGAATCCGTTCTAATCGGATCTATGCGGGTGCATAAAATATTTTTACAAACCCATTTAGCATGCATACATCCTCACCTTTCACATTATTAGCATTATTTCACGGTGAAATGATATTTCATCGATAATTTTGGGGTTTTTTGGACATCGTTATCATCAGTCAACGGCTTTTGCCAATCCGCCATCTTGGATTTTAAGACCACGATATCGTGCTGTTACATCTTCAAACGTAGAGGGCAGCAACACACGACCGTGTAGTTGAACGATATGTGTGCATGTGAAGCCCAACCCGGCCGGCCGCGCCGGGTATAGGTACGGGACGCGTGCGGGGTACAATCGAGTGTGCTGATGTCGAGTGCAGTCACGATGTGTGAATTGTCATGATAGTAGCGAAGTGAGATCGTGTTTTATGGGGTTTTGTGGCCATTTAATATTCTCATTTTGTTGTGATTTTGGAGTAATTTCTGTTGCTATTCTGTGTATTTTGAGGGAAAATACGTTTTCCGTGATTTTCCGTTTGAAATGCCACTTTCCGTTTCAAAAGGCCCTTTCCGTGAATTCCGTCCGTTTTCCGCGATCGCGGAAAATCACTGTCCCTATATTAGGTGCAAGACTGTTTATAGTATTCAATGATATCAATACAATATTTTCTTCAAATTCATCAATCTTCCATTACAAATGCCTTACATGAAATAATAGATGTTGAATTTTTGCTGTGAAAGGTTGTCTCCCCTAGCAAGCACAGACCCATACATGTATTTGACACTTTAACTAAATTTAACCAATAACAGGTTTAGAATAAAAACTAGACGCCAAAGGCTCTGTCTGGTAGAGCCAAACACAGTACATAATGAATCTTGTCTTCGTATTCAACAAACACAAAGGAGGATCACGGAAATTGTCATGACTGTTGCACGCCTTGTTACGGAATTCACCTCATTGATGGACATTTTGTTCTGGATTTCTTCAGCACTAATTTTCCTTTTGGATTATTATTTTTCCAAATTGGATAGATCTACAGTGAATCTTTGTTGGACCTGTGATTTTTGTGTCACCTGCATAGCAGAGTGAGACTATAGGCGACGCTTTTCCGACGGCGACGGCGGCTTCAACACCAAATCTTAACCGAAGGTTAAGTTTTTGAAATGACAGCATAACTTAGAAAGTATATGGACCTAGTTCATGAAACTTGGCCATAAGGTTAATCAAGTATTACTGAACATCCTTCATGAGTTTCAGGTCACATGACCAAGGTCAAATGTCATTTAGGGTCAATGAACTTAGACCATGTTGGGTTAATCAGCATCAAAATCTTAACCTAAGGTTAAGTTTTTGAAATGTCATCATAACTTAGAAAATATATTGACGTAGTTCATGAAACTTGGACATAAGGTTGATCAAGTAATACTGAACATCCTGTGCAAGTTTCAGGTCACATGATTAAGGTCGAAGGTCATTTAGGGTCAATGAACTTTGGCCAAATTGGGGGTATTTGTTGAATTACCATCATAACTTTGAAAATGTATTGGTCTAGTTCATAAAACTTGGACATAAGAGTAATCAAATATCACTGAACATCCTTTGCGAATTTCAAGTCACATGACCAACATCCAAGGTCAATGAATTTTGGCAATATGGGGGGTATCTGTTGAATTACCATCATAACTTTGAAAGTTTATGGATCTGATTCATGAAACTTGGACATAAGAGTAATCAAGTATCTTTGAAGATCCTGTCAGAGTTTCAGGTCACATGAGCAATGTCAAAGGTAATTTAAGGTCATTGAACTTTGGCCATTTAAGAGGTAATCATTAGATTGCTGTCATAACTTTCAAAGTTTATAGATATAGTGTATAAAATGTGGATATACTGTAGGGGTAATCAATTATCACTGACAAGTTTTAGGTCACATGATCAAGGTCAGATGTCAATGAATGTAATATTGTATCATTATATGAATGGTGTTTTTTGTGAATAATTTATAGTAGTTTTCAAAGTCAGCACTGCTGCTATATTGAATCGCGTGATGCAGGTGAGACCACCAGAGGCATTCCACTTGTTTGTTGTAATAGATCTACAGTGCGTATCCAAAAAAGTTTACACTTTGAAAAAGCCCTGGGAATTAAAAAATATACAACATGTGGGTAATTTTTTCACATATAATCTTGGGTTTGGGTCTCATCTGTCCAATGAAAGTAAAACTTTTGACAGAATGTTACACTTGAGTGAGCACTGTCCATTTTTGTAAAGCTAGCAGAAATCTGTTTGCGCAGAAATGCTCGTTTTCATGCTGTGTCAAGGGGAAAGGGCGAAATCAAACTTAACCTGCGAAACATTTCTCATACATTTCCCTTGCACTTATAGTCAATTGAAATAAAAGGGATACATGCAAGCATTTTGTAACAATTTTGCCACCCAAATTGAAATTTCAACACTAAGTAAGCACAACCTTTACCCTTTTTGTGCCAGCTGGATCTGAGGACATAACTAAATCTGAACAAAAGTTTATATCAGACATCTCCAGCATTTTTCACTAAGTTTTTATCATTCAAAGTGGGTTTACATTTTATTTTTCATTTAATACTTGTTTCTCCACACTTTTTCCAAGCTTGTCAATGATTAACAAAATGATACGCACTGTATTAGTAGATCCTGTTATTTTTTTGTTATAGACTTTAGTAGGCCTGGATCTAGAAGCAGATGTTTGAACAATATGGCTTGAGTAAGACTAAGTCATTTAAGCCCAAATTTTCCCTCCAGGTATGCACAAAATTGCACTATTTAAGGACGTTCCACAGTTATGTTTGTGCGCATTATGATCTGCGCATAGTTTACACTCTGCGCGCTGACGTCACAATGGATGAACAGGTGATTAATTAGCTGCGGGTATGAGCTGATTTTTCTCATCTTCTGCACTTTAACTGCAGATCCGATGTGTTATTTCATGAAGCTATAAAGTGGAATTATTCCATGGACCATTCAAAAAAACATTCTCTACAATTTCAAAATACTTTACTCTGCAGTGCTGCCAAGAATCACGAATATTACCCCGAGTTTGAATAAATGGTAGAGTGGTTTTGATTTTTTCTTCACATAGATACAAAGCATTCGGCGCATTTTTGGTGTTTTAAAAAGCACATTTGCTCTAATAAAAATGCTGATAGTTTAAAAACAAGCACATGAACCCCTATTTTTTAATGTTTGTACCGCTTAGGTATACCTTCTTCTACAACTCTGCAAATTTTGGTGAAAATGACATGGATTTTGAATAAAGTGCAGCATTTATTGTACGTTTGTAGTTTGTAACTGAAATTTCACATTTTTTTAGATTGGGATTTTGTTATCTTTTATGCAATTTTTAAGAAATGGCAGTGCTGTTAAACTTAAAATTGCAAACAAATAGCACTATAAATAGATTCTCCATTCTAACGATACAATTATTAACTCTCTTGCGAAATTTGATGACTTTTTCATGTATTTTGACTGAGTAATAGAGATTTAAACTCATTGTAGTAATCTTGGGTGGTCTAAAAATGCCAAATTCTTTTGAATGCGCAATTTTTAAGAACATCAATTTGGGTGAACTTTGAAGCTCTATAGCAAAAAATCAAGCACATGGACCTATGTTAATTTTTGCATATTTCGAATATTAAGGTTCTAAAGTATCTATGTGCAAAGTTTGGTGAAAATGACATGGATTTCACTTTAACTGTGGAACGTCCTTAAAGTCCCAAAATGCAAAAAGTCCCTACTGTGGGAGGGGATACCCCCTCCCACACCCTCCCCCCTCAGTCGCTTCGCTCCCTCAGGCTTGGTCGCTACGCTCCCTCGCTTAAGTATGTCTATTTTTTCAAGAGTGAATATCACCTCTGCTGTAGGAAAAGTTCGACAATACATGTCAATGATCAGCTATTTTGTTATTTTGAGATTCAAGTAAAGACATTGAAAATGGCCCTTTGCTATCATCTTTAGAATTACTTTTGGAAAGATGTTGCAAAGTTTTAAGTGTGTGATATTGTTTTCTAATAAGTATTAATGGGTGTGTTCAGCAACATACATGTGATATGATGCTGGATAATAATTTGTTTTTCCATTCTTCTACATGAATCCTTGACTACATGTTTCAAGATATGTCACACTTGTAATTTTAGAAGTAAAAATTAAACAGATTAAATTCTGCACTATTATGAATTTTCTTGTAAAGATTTTCACAGAAAATAGAAGTGTCCTGTACTCTGTAGATATTACTATGGGTCTAGCAAAGCTACCTACAGATACATAGCTATTTGTAAATGAAATGCAGGATACAGTTCTGAACTTAAATTCAAATATTACTTTATATTTTCTTGACATATTTGACATTTCTTCAATTTTTTTTTGTTTCCACACCTTTTTAGTTACCTTTTCTGCAGTTGTAACTTACAAAAGTTTTGACTTACTGAAATCAAAGTACATTTCTGTTCATTTTTGTTTGTGTTTGTAGGCTGTCAATAGCGCATTGAGGCAAGGTCAACAGGTAGAAACAAATAAAAAGTGTAAGTAACTCAAAACTATTACATATATTCACAACTTGTGAGTTGATTAATGATTCTTTTCACATTGAGACAGGTTATAAATAATTTTCTTCTAATTGATAGAGTTGGCAATATTCTTGAAATTTATTGAAAGAGGCATGTAGACTCCATCTAAAAAAGGAAAACTTAATAGATTCTTTCAAAATAAATTTTAGTGAGTCTCCTTGTATAGAAACAAATATCAAGTGATCCTGTTTATACAGTATTTTGAAATATCTGTTAGTGTTTCACAACCCAAACTTGATATTGATCACTGTAACACAAAGGGTAGCGATTAATTGTACGCTTGATTTTTACGTTTGATTGTACAATGTAGTCAGTGTAATCGATCATAGAAAAAAAGCTAAGCTTTGTATTACAGACCCCTGGGAGGATTTTTGTTGTTGAATGAAAGCTCCCTAATATTGGGCAATTTTGAGACCTTTGCTGACATCTTGATGTCGGACCGTCAAATTGACTAATCTCAGTGGCTTGGTACTGTTATTAGAATTTTTTATGAAACTGGTCCTAGCTCCAACACTGGACTTGACATCACCCATTGTTTATTCCAGTTTTCAAAGTAAACACATTCATGCTTTTGAAGGGCATATTGAATGTGATATACTCTTCATTGAAAATCAAGAACAGTGAATTACAAGTATTGTATTGACAGGCCTGGGGCCTGTCTTACAAAGAGTTACAATTGATGTGATCAATCTCATGGAAATGCATCGATGTCATGATTTTTTCTACAAAAAATTTGCACAATGTCATTTAGTAAACAAAGAGAGTCTCACACTGAATTTTCAAGAGAATGATGAATGTATGTATATACATCATATCTAGAAAATATTTTGAACAAACTTGCATTTTAGATGTTGATGTTGCTGGCCGTCCATAGTTGTGGTTGATTGGATCTATCGCAACTTTTTGTAATTGACAGGCACCAGATGAGGTGCATGGGTAGATGCAGCATGATTACTTCCTTCAAGCAGCTGATAGTGTACCATTAAACACACATCGTGACAATCTGTGCCTCGTAAATGCTATATTATTATTATCATAATCATTAATATATTATTATATTTTGGGGGATAGTTATTTCTTTGTATTTCTCTTTATATCAGCACAAATAATATAGGGGTATGTATAAATTCTCCCAAGGTCAATAAGAGGGGCATTTAGGTCAGTCAATGAGGCATCTACGGCCACGGCCTCGCTACTGTAAGGCACATTTTATATCAACACAAAGAGGTGAAATTTAAAGGGGTCCCAAAGTAAACAAGTTCATTACAAGAGGGCATCCATGGGCATTGCCTTGACAGCCTTTTATTAATACATTGAAAAAATAATTATAAAAATAAATAGATACAAGCCCTGTGCCAATATCACGATCCTCTTGATTATGGCATTGTGTATTTACCATGATCCCATTTTATTCCTTTTCTTTGCAGTTTCCGCTGGGACAAACAAGCAGCATTCTTCGTCTAAAGACACTGCCAAATTAGACCGGGAGACGGAGGAACTTCATCGTATGTATTTCATGTATAATATTGGTTCTATTCAATGCACTATTGAAATTTCACAAAAGCTCTGCATTTTCATTCATCATTGATTGTATTCTTCGGTTCTGTTATAGGGTTGTTACAATGTTATTCATTCAATGGTAACTCAACACTAAATGGCTAGTGTAAGAAGAAATTTTATTCTTTGCAGATATAGTTTGATAATGTATATACTGGCTAAGATGCAAGTCCCAAATACAATTCTAGAATTCTGTGACAAATTTCATCTCAGCCAATCAAAAGACAGGATTTTAGTAGCTTATAACACAGATGAATGAAACTGTTTTTTTTTTCTATTCAGATGCGCATGTGAGTCTAGATGTGGGTAAGGCAATCCAGAGAGGTCGACAAGGAAAGAATCTTACTCAGAAGGAATTAGCCACTGTAAGTTATCAACTCGTCTTTCTGTTAAATAATATGAACAGTAGGGGAGACCGGGGTTAGTTGGAACACGGGGTAAGTTGAAACATTGTAATTTTCTTTAACGTCTTTAAATAAATTTCTGCAATACTGCCCTCAATTTATTGTCATTATTAACAGCCATCCACCATATTACCGACAACACATGTGCAACAAGCCTGGTGAAGTTAGAAAGGAATTTTTGTTTTTTCACCTTCCGAGTAATTTTTTTCTCTTTCAGAAATGTTGTATTATCTCAGAGAAGTTTATAGGTCAAGTTGACCAGTTTGGGGGTATAATAGACACTTATACCAAGCTGCAAAATGAGGTTATTAATATGCCATGGTGAAGTCCCTTTTTTGTGCTGTAAGCTTATGAACCTCAAATGGGCCTCTGGGGTTAGTTGGAACAAAATTGAAGGGGCTAGTTGGAACATGTTCCAACTTACCCCAAACATAATTATGAATAAAAACATTGGATGTGAGAAAAAAATACATAAAGTATTTCACACTCTTCTGAACATGTATTGTATACCATGCTTGTTTTGTTTATCAGTTAGGTCTGAGTGTGCATTTAAGGCCTATTGTAGGCCCCTAATGCAATATTAACCCTTATTAAACTGGGGGGGGGGTCAATTTGAGGCCCCCTCGAGAAATTTCGTCACTACGCCGTCGCGCAATTTTTTTTTACTATACTGCTCACTGACTTTAAATTTCAAGTCTTGCGCATCATTTGAGACCAAATTTGCGATGCCTGTAAGTGCGGTTTCGAAATTACGCAACATTTTGTACATGCATGTCGGACCCAAAATTGCTCAAAAACGTGATTCGATGTACAAGGTCAATGCAAATTGTGTTCAACCAAAAGTCATATATGTATGATTATTTTTTACTTTTGTTGGTTCAAATAGATTTATTTTATGCTATTTATGATCGCAAAAGAGTCCCGACAAAGTTCATCGGAAAAAACAAAGGTTCGAAAAACAAAGAAATACATTTAAAAAAAAAAAACATAAGAAATTATATTTTTTGCAAATGTGGGTGGATATTTGTTATATGTGAAAATTGATACTCTCACCAAAAATTAGCATTCTACTATCTTAATAAATAGAGTTAAAGGAAAAAACATATAAAAAAAATTTAGGGCAATATTCATATGCCTATTTGCATAATTAATTAATGAAAAAATATAAACAATTAATTTTTGTCTTGTAAATTTGATGCAGAAGTACATGAAATTGCTGATAGTACACTTAATTGCATGTAAAATCAAACGCACCCAAATATGCGGAATTCTACTACACAGTCTGCTTGCGTGAGTGGCTGTATAATAGAAAACATCAAGTTCAACAAATCCACACTTTAAATATTTTGAACTTGAAAAAAATGAAGCAAACAGGCTAAAACCATGTAATATTACAGTTTTAAGTAGTTTTAGTATAATGCCTAATTGACCATGCAGTGTTCCAACTTACCCCATACCATGTTCCAACTTACCCCGCATTGGGGTAAGTTGGAACGTTTGCGATGGTCTTGTTCAAGGTGGATTTTTTTCAGTAACCATAATAGAGTTAAAAATTTTATGGGGTACATTTGAAGCCCTTAGATATATGCTTCAAGCTGATATATTGATTGTTTCTCACATAAAATCTATTTGGATTTTACAGCCATTTTTGTCAAAAATGTTCCAACTAACCCCGGTCTCCCCTACTGTATAATTTTATGGACTCGTTTGGACGGCCAAAATTATGACGTCATTTTTTTCATATCTTAGAGGAGCATGATATGAAAACATCCCCAGCCCAAATTTGCTGTGATTTGGTTGATCAATGGGGCCTTTCTATGACAATATCAATGTCAATTTATTATTGGTCCGATTCTAAACAGTTAGAATTCCAGGCGAATGGAGCATTGTAGTGGATTGCAGTGGATTAGTGCCCGGACTTTGAAACAGAGAGTCGTGGGTCCCAATCCCAGCCGTGGCGTAATTTCCTTTAGCAAGAAATTGATCCACAATGTACTGCACTCAACCCATGTGACTTAATTTGGTACGGGCAGGAAGGAATTCCTCTTAAAGCTGTGAGCACCGGAATCGGTAGACTAGCTTAGCCAGGATTATGTAAGAGCGCCTTGAGCACCTAACAAGGTGGATATGTGTGCTGTACAAAACCTCATATTATTGTATCCCCCGAACAGAGTTCGGAGAATACTAAGGATTTGGCCTCGTTGCGACGCCGCCGCAGAAATTTTCTTGTGAGCGCTCAGCTGCATTTCTTCTCCGTTCATCTTCAAGTTTGGCATGAAGGTAGAGTATGGTATAGCGAAGCCGCCGATTGATTTTGGTGTGGGCGGAGACATCGTTGCCATGGTAACAAGAGGTTTTGTGGAAATAGCAGAGATGTCCATGTGAGCGCGCTACTAGCTGCATTTCTTCTCCGATATATTCAAATGTGGCATGAAGGTCCATTATGGTTAAGCAAAGCCGCCTATTGATTTTGGTGTGGGCTGAGACATCGTTGCCATGGTAACAAGTTTTTGTGGAAATAGCAGAGATGTCTTTGTGAGCGCTCTACCAGCTGCATTTCTCAGATCATCTTCAAATGTGGCATCAAGGTCCATTATGGTAATGCAAAGTCGCCTATTGACTTTGGTGTGTGCTGAGACATCGTTGCCATGGTAACAAGAGTTTTTGTGGAAATAGAGATTTCCTTGTGAGTGCTCTACTGGCTGAATTTTTTCTCCAATTATCTTTAAATGATAATTGTATTTATTTGTCAACTTTCTATGTGAGCTCTATATATCGCAACGACGGATGACGCGGTGGGTTCGGGGGATACATGTGCTCGGCTGCGCGACCCGCCGAGCATTTCTATTTATTATTATAGCATTGACATCTATTGGGCTAATTAGGCATTCATGTTGTCATATTTTGGGACACGATGAACTGATTCCAGCCACATTTTGGCCGTGGATAAATGCAAAATCCGTTGTTTTATTTTTTATGACATTACATTTTGGTACTCTATGTACAGCAAACATAGGATCCGATTGGAATTTGGAAACACACCCCAATTACTAGTATGCAGAAATAAAAGGAGCTTTTTCAATTTTCATTGATGCTTTCCACCATAATCAAGATGGAAGGAGTGCAAGTTTAGTGCTAGCCCTGGTATTTGATTTTGCTAGATGTGCCTCTGAGCACAGCTGAGTGCATTGTGGACTGTTTCAAAGTTATAGATGTTGAATGTTGTAAGAGTAAAGTGCATTATTTGTTTTATAAGATGGTAAAAGATATGTCATGTAACTCCTCTTAGCATGAGTAATAATCGCACAAAAAATGGATGAGACATCAATTAAAATGAAGTAAAATTATTTATCTTCAAACTTTTTAACTCCTTTAATATACTATTTTTCTAATCCTACAGAAAATCAATGAAAAGCAGCAAGTCATCAACGAATACGAATCGGGAAAGGCAGTTACTAATAACCAGATTCTTGCAAAAATAGAAAGAGTTATTGGTAAGTATTCATATTTCAAAATTGAAAAAAAACATTGAAATCTTACATATTTTATTATTCATTATCATTAGTTTGTTGAATCGTTATCCCCCGGATTATTCTAATCAGGGTTGGTATATATCCTACTGTTTGTTTTATGGTCCTCACACCATCCATTGTGATTATAAGGTTTTAAGTCAATGAGAGAGATTTATATTTCTTGCCCAGTTGACCTGGAGATACAACTTTGGCCAGGAAATATGCAGAGCTTTGTGAATATTTCTTTTTCCAGATCATGCATCAGTATTGAAATTCAAGTTATTGAGCATAGAAATTCAAATCTGTTGTCGCTCACTAGATGAAAATATGGCCATGGTTGATTGCATGTACAGTATGCAAATTCCTAAGGAATCACAAGATATGCTGGTATGCATCAAGTCATAATCCCATCCTGTTATATAATTTATTTACATATACGGTATGTTTTACAGTCCCCCCCTCTCAGAATAGACTATATTAACCCTTGTTTTTAGGATTAATGATGTGGGCTTATGCAAGTTAGTAAAATTAATTTTATTCATATTTACTTAAAGATAATTCGATTAGGGGTATGTTTCATGGAAGAAATATTTTCATTAAAAAGAATGGAAAGCAACAGATAGAAAACAAAGAAATAATAAGAAATTTAAAAACGAAAGAAATGCTAATGAAACAAAATTTGGCTTCAAATCTATTGTTGCTTTACATAACTCACTAGATCGAAAGGTACAAAGATGAGATGTGGAAAAAAGGTCTGTAAATGCTTTTCACTAATAAATTTGCATATTTTATTCAAAATAAAATAAAAACTTTTTTAGGATTTTTTGTTTTATACTGGCTTGTAAATAATGTAATGGATGTGCATGCCAAATTATGGCGTGAACACATGAACAGTGGCCGAGATGAGAAGGGGGGGGGCACTATAGCACCCCAGTCCTCTAATCTCAAATAGCCCAGTCCTTTAGGGTTAAAAATCTTGTACTGGTTGTTTAACCTAGCCTATAATCTAGGCGGATGCTGCAGATATTGTCTTTGCTGTTATGCTGAACGTAAGCGATACGTCTGATCTGGCGAAGACTACATGTACGCATTTGTGGCTGCAAAGCAGCCACCGTCTATAGACTCTCATCTTGCTTTGGATGTTTTTTTTATTATCGAGTTTGAAATGACGCCAGTTTTCTGTACGAAAAATTCTCATGCATATGTATGAGAAGAAATAAATCGGACCTATCAGATATACGTTGGAAAGAATATTAGTCTCTTGACATGACGTCACCTCGTCCACGTTGGCGAGTATGAGTACCAAGTACATGCGGGAAACTTCTGCAAGAGTTTTGTATGCTGCCGATAAACTTCGCATTCGCGGCATTCCTAGTGGAAAATTCCGTGACCTTTAAAAATCTGCCTTTATTGACGACGGGAGGGATAGGGAAATAGCGAAATGTACCAGGCAATCCCTCTTTGTAACGATAATATCTTCGATTTTATGATCTCAAGTTGTTGGCACACGACAGCAAGTACCGGTACGGATCCTGGTACCACAACACGTCAAACGACGAGATGAATACATGAATATTGATTGGGCAGACGGGAGTCTGTAGGCGGTGGCTGCTTTGCAGCCACAAATGCGTAGTCTTTGCCAGATCAGACGTATCGCTCGCGTTCAGCTTAACAGCAAAGACAATAACTGCAGCTTCCGCCTAGATTATAGGCTAGGTTAAACACAACCAGTACAAGATTTTTTTGTATCGTGATTTTTTCTCGGGATGCGCAAGCTTTCCATATAAATAATGTGCCATCTACTTTACAAGATATTTAATCTTGCCATGTTGACTTATGGCAAGAAGCATTATCTCACCAAGTTGATTTATCGAAAGGGGGATGACCCATTCACGGCATGATATGTAAATAATAATATAATAATAATAATAAAGGTATATTTACCCAGGGTAGCCACTTCAGTTCCGAAAACTGTTCTCCCAGCGGGCCCTGCTATTATAATAATAATAACTGGCCATAAAAACATAACTTTAATATGTTAACTTGGTAAGATTATGTGTCTCACTATGGCAACATAATAAATAATGCTAATAAATCAGCTTGGTTGGATAACATATTTCGTCAAGAAGACAGCACTTTTAGACCGGTAAATATATCCATTTTTTTTCCCCTTTTTTTAGGTTTGAAGCTAAGAGGCAAGAACATTGGAGACCCGCTGGGGGGCAAGAAGAAATAAGGCAAGGCTATGCTTTTGCTCCCCGATATCTTCATATACATGGCCTTGGGTGGTAAGCACCCGGTAGAAGTCCTTTCACGGCATTATCAAACTCTCATCAATTAGTAGTTGTTATGGTAACAAAAACGTTCTTGATTAACACCCTACTCTTCATATTATCAACTAGACTCCACCGAGAAAGAACACCCAAGATAATCACCCAGTAGAGTCCTTTCCATGCATTATCAAGCTCCCGTCAATAAGTGGTTGTTATGGTAACAAAAGGTTCTTGACAAGGTTATAGTCGAGGCCATGTTTATCCGGCCTCAACCTTGGCCCGAGTCATAAGTACAAAGTTTTTGAGAAGTTTTTCTTTAGCTACCTAGTGACTCAAAACTATTGACCACGACTACATCTCTTGTTCTTGATATAAAAACACCACTTGTCATATTATAAACAAGACTGAAAAGAGAAATAAAAGACAAATTTGTGTTTACATTTTTATTAATTTAAATACAACTTTTTTATCCTTTGCAATAATACCTCAGATTTTCAGACATTTGATTTTTTTGATTGGGGATGTGCAGTACAGCTGAATTCTGAGGGGGTTGAACATTAATCTGTGAAACATTCATTTGTGTCTGTTACTAACATGGGAAGTGCCAAGCTCCCATTTCAGTTTTTTTAATTATATTTGTGTTTTGTTGATGTCCATGATTCCAACGACAAAAATTATAAAACAAATATACTTATATCATATTATTAGCTTGTTATTTTCCTGTTTGAATGGTTCTCATAATACTGATTTATTAGGGTGTTTGACTTATCATACAAGTTCTATTGCTACATATAGCATTTTCATAATCCCATTCCTGCTCTTCAAATTAGGAATGTTATTAGCCTTGTTTGCATCATCATTCATATAATATGTTGTTCATTGTACCTCTGATATTTTCTATGGTTTTGAGGTTATTGTCTGTCAAAGTGTTATATACTTTGTATGAGGAATTGTTAAATCTTTGAGTTTCCCAGCCATTGGAACAAAACAAAAATAGGGGGAGGGAAAAAAGATACTTTCTGAATTGGGGCTATTTGAAAAAGAAGTTGTTGATGCCAAATGAATGTGACATTGAACACTAGCAGATTTATTGAGGTTCTTTCCAATTTTGTGATGGTCAATTTTTGACATTTGAATCAACCTTTGCCTGGGTGTACATAGTAATCAGATAATGTATGAGGGGTAGCTTACTTTTCCCTTATGCTACATCCAAGACAATCACAGCTCAGGGCTTGTCTGAAGAGTTACGATTGAAATCAATCTCAGATGTTTTATGCTTAATCCTAAATTGACTGGGCTATTTTGTCATCTAAAAAGATAGGGGTGGGGCGATGCATCACTCCCCCATATTCTAGTCAGAATCAAACCAAACTTTAATAGTACGCACAATGTGTCATGTAAACTACAAGAATGCACTTTCAGATTTATGATACCTTCTGTAATCAATTTTATATTTATGCAAATCGAAATCAGAAAGTTCTTTTTATGTTTCTATTCATTAATTTTTTTTGATTAAAATACATGAACCTTACAGAATAATTTATAAATTTGAATTATTTGTTATTTGATTCTAAATCTGAAAATTCATATATATGAATTTTGGGCCAAATCATGATTTTTTTTTAAATGTTTGTCTCTGCTTTCTATTCATGATATTATTCTTGTTTTTAGAAATATTTTTATATGTGCTTAATTTATGAACATAACCATGATGATGACTTCTTCCAGTCTTTTCAGGGTTTAGACACAAGTTGAGATTGAATAGAATCAATCGTAACTCTGTATGAGGTAGCGAATAGGGTTCTGTAACACAAAGCTTAGTGATTAATTGTAAAGCAAATATTTATGATTGAATGTATTGACCTCAATTTGCAATCAACATAAATAAATTCAGTCATACAATTAATAACTAAGCATTGTGTTACGGACCCAGATGTTTGTATGTTATAGTTCACATTTACTGCATTAAGAAAGTTGTCAAGATCAATCCAAATACACTTGAAAATCTAATACTGGAATACCATCGTATACACAAAGTCAGTCAGAATCTGTTTACTGTATCATGAATGTCGAAAAACATAAATGCTGTTGAGATGATGAATAAAATCAGTTTGAAAAAAAAGTTTAAAATGAATGCTTGTTCTTGTAATGTTCTTTTCCAAGTTGTTGTTTTCATAATCGTATAATCACTTTCATATTTACTGTCATGGACACAGTGATTTCAAATACAGGTAGCTCTGCCCAAGTCTTCATTTCTTACATTTCTTGTAACAAGAGAAATCTGTTAAGAGAGGCACAATTAAAATTTGCAATGTGAAACAAGTGTGCCCCCCCCCCTTTTTGAAAGGGAGGACCTTTTTTTTGTGGACACAATGTCCTTATTTTTTTGTTATTTTGCTTGTAAAATTTTTCCTTGGGGAAAATGTGTCCCCCGTTTTAGAAAACCCTGGATCTGCCCCTGGAGAGGTATATAACACACATTTTCAATAATCTGGTCTAAAAAATTGCTTCGACTTAAGGCGATTATTTGACTTATAGATCGACTTAGGCAAAGATACCTGTACGACTTTGAAATCTGTTGATGTTGTGTCAACTCCAACAATACCAGCTACAACATTGTACTTGGATTGCCAGTTGTGAGATTGTTGAGCGCTGGGGGAGGGGATGTTTCGCCAAGAGTATGGTCGTGCTTAGTGTGATTGCAAAATAAGGACTGATATGCAATATAGCATGATGATTTGACCAATTCAGTGATGTGTTTCATACCATGCACTCAAATGGACATAAAAGTGCAAGAAACATCCCCCGAACCATGCTGTCTATGAATAGGGTTTATAGTTCATATATGTACATACCATTCAAATCTGTACAAGTCAAATCTCTTGGGGCAACAAAAATCAATTCAACTTAGATGTACATAACACTTGTTTTGCATTTCCAGATTTTAGAAATGCTTTGAATATTGAGGTGCTTTAATCAGGGAACATAAACTTTATTTTAAAAGTTCTTTGACTCTAATTTACATTCCATAACATAAATTTTTAATCTTCCATGAAGTGCCACACATTTAGTGCTTTCCCCGAGTGCAAAATCACTGAACATGGGACACAATTTTGTCAAAGATTTATTTTAAGTAAATGATTTTTCCACAAATTTCAAGAAGGAATTGGCAAATTTCCAGACTTTTTGCTTCGGAAAATTATTATTAAATACTCTGTATTAACCTTGAAATATGTTTGTTCAGTAAACTTTGCATATAAAGTGGACTTTCCTAAGTCAAATAATCGCCTAACTTTCATACCAGAACAAGCCAGTTGTGTTAAAGGGGAATCCAACCAAAATAAAAATGTGTTTTTCAAGGAAAACAAAATATCAGACAAGTTGATAGGTCAAAGTTTGCACAATATTGGACAAATAATAAGAAAGTTATGAATTTTTAAAAGTCGTAAATATTGGTAATCACTATACCCATGGGGACTTCGAATTGGCCGCATATGTGATGTCATAGTGATGTAAGGCAAGGACTTCTCTTTCATTTACTCCAATACATAAAA
Organism: Lytechinus pictus; assembly: GCF_037042905.1. NCBI lineage: Eukaryota > Metazoa > Echinodermata > Echinoidea > Temnopleuroida > Toxopneustidae > Lytechinus > Lytechinus pictus. The sequence continues at coordinate 30,401,088 of NC_087259.1, read as the reverse complement.
TAGTTAATATGTCATTTTTACAAGTTTTACTTCGAATATTTCTTTCATGATGACATAAAACAATATACTACCTGGGTTATTTTTAGATTACTGCCCCAGGGAATGGGTACTAAGGAGAAAACCACAAATCCCTGATAATTAGGTACATGGCCTATGGGAAAGTTGTCCTTGCCCCTTGTCATAATTTACTTACCCAGTTGCCAGTTTAAAATCGACAGTCTTAGGGATCTGTTAATAAAGCAAACCATAACTATCTTATTGCTTGCCCGTTTCTTTCAAACTTTTACAATTCTGATTTATTTATTTTTCTCCTTTCCAACACATTTTATGACCAAGGCTGGACTCCCTTTGAAGTTTGAAGATGTCTTAAGAGTAAAATGTTCAACAGATTTCCGTAGTCCCAAGAGATTTGACTTGAACAGAGCCACCAGCATTTAATAATATCAAAGACTTCAACCGTATAAGAGTATTACAGTAAAAAAAACAGACATCTACAGCTATGTATGAAAAAAGACTATTTATTCATTACTCACATAAGTGCACAAACAAATACACATAAGCATGCTTGCACAAAACTTTGATACATGACCTGAATACCTTTCATATTGTATTACCAATCAAGAAGATTTCGTAAATTCATTATAAGCTTCGATATCTTTCTCCTTACATTATCATCAATAGACAATAGTACTGTAAATATCTCAATTAGTAGACTTGTTAACTGCAAAAAAAGGGGTGAACGCTGCATTTTTTAGTACAAATGTCCCACTTAGCACAAATGTTCCTTGAGTCAAAAGAAAAGGATTCATCCAAAGAGACACGCTGTATCTATGCAAATAGGCAAGTAATTTGCATAAATTTGCATATTATATCGATATAGTAAAAACAAGTATTTCAGAATATATTTTTAACCAGAACTGCCCTAAAATTGGAAATAAAGACTTAGGGTAAGAAAGGGAAGAAAATTGTCATAAAATAATTGGGATATCCTTGTTTATTATTACCTAATTTACATAAATTATGCAAATTATAATTTAAAACAGAGTATTTTTTCATGAATCCTGAACTGCTTTTAAAAAACAGCAACTAATACACAATGTCAACATTCTACATGAAAGAGAATATATTAGCGAAAACATCGATATGCTTCATGACAGTATTAGTGTCTTAATTTGCTTAGAAAGAGGGCAAATATGTCAAAAAGTATGACGTGATATTGCGCTAAAACGAGACCAAAACAATCTTTATGTCACAGTCACACTCACGAATCGGACAATAAAGCGATCAATGGTATGTCATTCGAGATAACACAATCTCAACACAATAGCTTCCATCGGCTTCTCGTATCGCTTTTGTTGGTGTGTCTGCCACACCGTAATCTATGGTATATACGGGCAAAATGCATTTCGGTATCGTAAAACACTATTAATTTTGTTTTATTTGTTTCTAATTTGTTTCTCTTGGAAAATTTACAGGAGACATTGCTTTGCAGGTTACTGCTTTAATGAAGCTCTGGCACATGAATCATGACGAATGTACCCCACCTCAATCCATATTTTAACTTTGTTAAAATATATATCTTTTGGAGACCCCAAAGTGGCAAAACTGCATTCCCCGCGGCATTCCCGCTACTTTACAAAACCAGTTTGACTTGTATTATCGACTTGGAAAAGACAGATGTATGAGACATCAGTTAACATGTTTCCAGAAGATAGTTTTTTTTTTTTATTTAAGCCTACGTCCATGGGAGCCCTCCGAATTTACCCCATCCCCTATCTGTATTTCGACACTAAATAAAAAAAAAAATATCGTGTTTTAAAGCCACCGGCAAGGCAAATTGCGTTTTTGGTATAACAAAGCAACTTTTATATCTATATTTCATATTTATCTATATTAATATTATTAATATCATTAATATTATTATTATTATTATTGTTATTATTATTATTGTTGTTGTTGTTTTGCAGTTTGTAATAATGCTCTAGCACAGTAAAGGCTATAACCCAACAGGAGCATGCCTAGGATACCCTTTCCCCTTTTAGTAGAGCGGATTAGCCGAACAATTGTGCAAATTATGACTAAAGCATGAAACTTTCACAAGTATTAGTATATGCCGTAAGATTTATTTTAAAGATGGGAGGTAAATTTATAAATGCCATTTTCGGCGGTTGCCATGGCAACGGATTAATTTCTCCAAAATAACATGCATTCCCATGTAAATGGTAAATAAACATGGTATAGATGACCAAAATAATAATTTCAGGCTCCCAATTAAATACATATGATATTTAGAAATATTCAAGATCATCAAGATAGTTTCAATTGGTCTGTTGCCATGGCAACGGCTTGTTTTTCCCCAGCAAAGTAAAAAAATTGATAAAAAAACGTTGTAGAATATGATTTATCTTTAATTTCCCCTAACTTTACAGTGCTTATCGGAGATATTTTAGTTGCTAAATGTGTAAACTACATCTCAAGCCATTGCCATGGCAACCAAATAACATCTAATTTACAAAAATAACATGGTTGACAAGACAATGGACAGGTAGAAAATACAAGTGGAATTAACTTAATATGTATGCTTAAGTTTTGACCCCTCTCATTTGAACAAAAAATACACAAAGTGTTCTGAAGGAGTTCTTTATAAAGATAAAAAATCATGTTGCCTTGGTAAAGCTTGAATTAAATTTAAAAAGAAACAATTTTGCAAAGGGCCCGTTGCCATGGCAACAGCTTATTTCCCTCTTGAAAGGTAAAAATATTGATAAAAATGTAGAATACATGTACGATATGATCATCATTCCATTTTCCCAAATTTAAAGGTACTAATCAATATATATGTTTGTGACTAAATTTATAAATATAACATCTTAAGCCATTGCCATGGCAACCAAATAACATCTAATTTATAAAAATAACATGGTTGACAAGACAATGGACAGGTGGAAAATACAAGTGGAATTGACTTAATCTGTATGCTTAAGATTTGACCCCTCTCATTTGAACAAAAAGTACAGAAAGTGTTCTGCAGGAGTTCTTTATAAAGATAAAAAAAATAATGTTGCCTTGGTAAAGCTTAAATTAAATTAAGAAAGAAACAATTTTGCAAAGGGCTCGTTGCCATGGCAACAGCTTATTTCCCTCTAGAAAGGTAAACATATTGATAAAAATGTAGAATACATGTACGATATGATCATCATTCCATTTTCCCAAATTTAAAGGTACTAATCGAGATATGTTTGTGACTAAATTTATAAATATAACATCCTAAGCCATTGCCATGGCAACCAAATAACATCTAATTTACAAAAATAACATGGTTGACAAGACAATTGACAGGTGGAAAATACAATTGGAATTGACTTAATCTGTATGCTTAAGATTTGACCCCCTCATTTGAACAAAAAATACAGAAAGTGTTCTGCAGGAGTTCTTTATAACAGATAAAAATTAATGTTGCCTTGGTAAAGCTTGAATTAAATTTAAAAAGAAACAATTTTGCAAAGGGCCCGTTGCCATGGCAACAACCTATTTCCCTCTAGAAAGGTAAAAATATTAATAAAAATGTAGAATACATGTACGGTATGATCATCATTCCATTTTCCCTAATTTTAAGGTACTAATCGAGATATGTTTGTGACTAAATTTATAAATATAACATCTTAAGCCATTGTCATGGCAACCAGATAATATCTAATTTGAAAAAAACCAACAACATAGATGATAAGCTTATGAACAGGTGAACAATATAATAAAAATTAACGTGTACATACGCGTAACGTTTGACCTACTCAAATAATTTAGGGGAAAATAATACAGTCAGTGTTCTTCATGAACTAATTAGAATGATAAACATTGATGTTGCCTTGGTAACACTTGAATTCAACAATAAATATCAATGTTCCAAATGGCCTGTTGCCATAGCAACGGATCATTTAGTACCAGTTTTGATTGAAAAAGGGACTGTAGAATTTGATTTTTCTTGCATTTCCCCTAATCTTAGTGTGCTAAACATCGATATGTTTGATGCAAAATGTATAAATAACATCTGAAGCTATTGCCATGGCAACCAGATAATATCTAATACAAAAAAAAAATAATTGGGATGACAAGATTATGGACAGGTGTAAAATACAATTACAAATAATTAACTCAATATGCGAAAGGTTTGGCCAGTCATTTAATTTTTGAACAAAAATTTCAGTAAGAGTTCTGTATGAGTTCATTAGAATAATAAAATGATGTTGCCTTGGTAATACTTGAATTTAATGATAAATATTAGTGTTTCAAATGAACCGTTGCCATGGCAACAGCTCAATTCCCCCCAGAAAAGTATCATCTTTGAAAAACACAAAATTGTAAAATCTGATTTTTATTTCATTTGCCCCAATTTTAGGGAGCTAAGCATATATATGCTTGCTGTTAATAAATAAATAACATCTTCAGCCATTGCCATGACAACCACTTAAGATATAATTTTTTAAACAAACTAACACAGTTGAAATGATAATGGACAGGTGGAATGTAAAGTAAAGATTTACTTAATCTACATAAGGTTTGACCAGTCATTAAGTTTTGAACAAAAAATACAGTGTTCCGTACGAAGCCCCAAACCGGACATTTTTGACATCCAAAAAAAAAAAAATTATCACGTACGTACGCAGTATTATTACGTACGTACGTAATATTATTACGTACGTACGCAGTATTATTACGTACGTACGTGATAATTATTACGTACGTACGCAGTATTATCACGTACGTACGCAGTATTATTACGTACGTACGCAGTATTATTACGTACGTACGTGATAATAATTACGTACGTACGCAGTATTATCACGTACGTACGCAGTATTATTACGTACGTACGTGATAATTATTACGTACGTACGCAGTATTATTACGTACGTACGCAGTATTATTACGTACGTACGTGATAATTATTACGTACGTACGCAGTATTATCACGTACGTACGCAGTATTATTACGTACGTACGTGATAATTATTACGTACGTACGCAGTATTATCACGTACGTACGCAGTATTTATTACGTACGTACGTAATGTTATCTCCCAAAAGGTCATACATGAATTCAAATACCGGTAGTTACTGAAATCTGATCAAGCTAGCGCGAAGCCCGCAGGCTTTAAATTTTTATGTGGGCCTACAATAGGCCTTCTGCTTTGATTGTTCCCGCATAGAATTTCCCTTTAAATACCAGCCTCTTCAAATAGTTTTTCTTTTTTTAAACACCTATACATCTTCACTTAATTTACATCAATTAATACCATATCATATTCAAATTTAAGCAGAGAACGAAGCAATTTCAAAAGGGTGGTAAAATAATAGGGGCTCATCCCAGTGTCGCGTGTGGGTACATTTTTGAAAAAAACTGTCTCGCCAAAACACTAACATAATAGGCCTTTAATTGTCCTTTCCCCAATGTGTTTCTAGCAGTTTCTGAAAGGAATGGTTTAATTGAAAACACAGCCTGATGACGAGAACAAATGAAATGGTTATCATATGAATATTGTGGGTTATATAGCAGGGACCTGGGAACTCGCGGGGGTGCTGGGGGTGCTGAAGCACCCCCAAAATTTTTCCTGGGGGTGCTGCGTGTATTATTTTCCATAGGCAGCACCCCCACGAAATCAGGTTCCCTTTGTATTTTTTATATATGTTATAATGTACATAATTATCACATCCGACAATCGCAAATCATACAACGTCTTTCACATATTCCAATAACATCCCTCCTATAACATGTAACGCGACTCAATCAAGCTCCGGCACGCCGATACAGACGTAGTCGCGCGCGATACGTGATAACCATTATAGTTTACACACTACCATGACTACTCGATAGCGGGGAGGGACAAGGGTGTGGTTGGACTTGAAACTTAGAGGGTTTTATGTCGAATCAAGTGTGGGCGAGCCCGACCGCCCGTGTTTTGTATAAAGAATTACAATTCAGACAATACAAATCAAATTTCAGTCTTTTTCGCCCTGCCCCATGGCCCTGGGAAGCGGGGGTGCTGGGGGTGAAGCACCCCAAAATGTGGGGGTGCTGCATGTGTTATTTTCCATAGGCAACACCTCCTGGAAATCTAATGGTAAGTTGATGAATGACAGAAATGTAATGAAAATGAACGACGTTTTGTAGACCCCCACCCCCTTAAGAATTTTCCGACACAGTACTTAAAATAGTGTTTAAATTCACCCTTTTTCAAATCGGAATATCAAATATTTTCTGCTCGTGCTTCGCGCTCGCATTATTGATTTTTATAATAAAAACAAAGTATTTACAACGCCCAGATACTAAAGGGCTAACTCTAAACACGCGCACGCATGTTTATTCAGATACGCAGCTTGTTTTGGGGCTACTCCGGGCTGAAAATATTTATATCAAATACAATTTTATGAAAATCTGATAACAAATAGTTAAGTTATTTAATTCTAAAGTTTAGCAATAGTTTATGAAAATGGTGATATGCATGTCGTCATGAATATTAAATAGGTGGGTTGACATGTGCGGAAATCTCTTCCCAAAGGTAGAGGGACCAGGGCCTGCATGGAAAATTTGACAAGCATAAAAAAAAGAAGAAAAAGTTTTTCACCCAAAATGTAAGGTCATTTAGTCCAAAAGCTATTATTTCGATTGTGAAGTGATGTATTTTTCTCCATGAAAGACCAAAAATAGTAGGGGGGCATTTGATATTGTGTCCCCCTACTATTTTTGGTAGGGGGGACACGTCCCTCTGTCCCCTCTGGGATTTCCGCCCTTGCGGGTTGAAGATATCACATCCCCACTATCCTGTTTCTTGTGTTATTACATGGAATCAAAATTGTTTAATTTTTTCATACCAGTGTGAATGATATGTCTCCCTTATAATGAAATAAGTTGCAGCAAAGAATATCTAATAGACTAAATTAGTTGTCAATTCAACTGTTTTTTGGTTCTTGAAGGGAAAATATCAAATAAACCTAATTTTATATAATAAAATACAAAAGAACAATTGGGGATATGACATCATCAGTTTGCTCACTGAATATTAATGAAGACATGCTTAAAACTGTTTCACCGGAATAATGCTAATCTTTAAAATGCAATAACTTTGATATTCCTTGTCGGATTTTGATCAAATCTTTATTCTTATGTTCGCCTGATTTCTCTTTATCTGTTCAAACCATATTGCATTCAGTGTGGAGTTTCAGATCAGAATATCAAAAAATTTCTGCTCGCGCTTTGCGCTCACATTATTGATGTAAGAATATATCCAATTACCCATCATTTTCTTGATTTTCAAAACATGAATAGAATGTCCCAATTATAGGTCTGAAATCTCAATTTTGTTTCCGCTCGCTCTTTGCGCTCGCATCAATTGTATATATATACCTATCCTGTTCATGATTAGAAAAGTGCTTAAGATGTCCTGTTTTTAGGTCTGAAATCTCATTTTTAATTCCGCTCGCGCTTCGCGCTCGCATCAATTGTATATTTATATACCTATCCTGTTCTTGATTAGAAAAGTGCTTAGAATGTCTCGTTTTTTGGTCTGAAATCTCAATTTTGTTTCCGCTCGCGCTTCGCGCTCGCATCTTATCCTGTTCATGATTGCAAAAAGTGCTTAGAATGTCCAGTATTTAGGTCGGAATGTCAATTTTTTTCAGCTCGCGCTTCGCGCTCGCATTATTTGATTGGTGATATATGAATCGTCTTAATGAGTAACTGCAAACATTCCTTATAACACTTCCCTTTTGATCAGACCAGAGCGTATATAAAAAAATATCTGCTCGCACTGATCACGTTCGCAGTTATTATTTGTTACATACGCATCTTGTTCAGGACCACAAACATTGCTCAAAATATTCAATTTTTCAGGACAAAATACATGAATTTCCCCCCCCCAAAAAAAAATAGCTCGCGTTTCGATCGCGCTCGACTTATCTCATTATATATCTATGTTCTTTTATAAGAAGAAAGCTAAGAAGTGACTGTCATATATATGTATATATATATATATATATGTAATATATATGTGTGTGGGGGGAGGATTGGTTGGTGTGTGTGTGCTGCCCTTAGAGGTGTGTGTGTGTGTAATTATGGAAAATTCAATTATTGTGTCCCCCCCACCTTTGAGGAGAGATTTCAGCACCCCCACTGAAAAAATCGTTCCCAGGTCCCTGTTATATAGGCCCTATAATCGATGAAAAGTCATGATCATCACCAGCATGACTATGGTCCAACCATGGTCCCAGCTAGCAAGCTGACGTTAGTTGGGCCAATGCGGGGTGCCGATGTCGGCCACATTCGGCGAATATCGGATTCCATAGACCAATGAAAATTAGAATACTACGTACGTACGTAATAATACTGCGTACGTACGTAATAATACTGCGTACGTACGTAATAATTATCACGTACGTACGTAATAATACTGCGTACGTACGTGATAATACTGCGTACGTACGTAATAATTATCACGTACGTACGTAATAATACTGCGTACGTACGTAATAATACTGCGTACGTACGTAATAATTATCACGTACGTACGTAATAATTATCACGTACGTACGCAATAATACTGCGTACGTACGTAATAATTATCACGTACGTACGTAATAATACTGCGTACGTACGTAATAATACTGCGTACGTACGTAATAATTATCACGTACGTACGTAATAATTATCACGTACGTACGCAATAATACTGCGTACGTACGTAATAATTATCACGTACGTACGTAATAATACTACGTACGTACGTGATAATTTTTTTTTTTTTGGTTGTCAAAAATGTCCGGTTTGGGGCTTCGTAGTTCCGCATGAGTTCATTAGCATGATAAAAACTGACAGTTGCCTTGGTAATGCTTGAATTTAATATTAATGTTTGCAAATGTGTGTTCTGTTCCCATGACAACGGGTCATTTTATTACCCCTAAAATACCATCTTTGATTAAAAAATGCCTTGTAGAATCTTATTTTTCATTCAATTCTACTAAGTTTAGGGTGCCAAACATACACGTACATCTCTGTTGTTAAAAGTATAAATAACATCTTAAGGCATTACCATGGCAATAAAATAACATTTAAGTTTCCAAAAAAATAACATGGCTGACAAGATAATGGACAGGTGGAAAATACAATAAAATTAACTTAATATGTGTAAGGTTTGACCTACTCTTTTAATTTTAAAATCACATTAAGTGTTATGCCTGATTTCATTACGATATGTTGATTTGGTAATGCTTGAACATAATGATAAATATCAATGTTGCCAATGGTCCCTTAAAAGTACAAATTTTTATGAAAATAATATGTTTATTTTTATTTCCTTTTCACTTATTTGAGGGTGCTGAACATAAATATGCTAAATGATAAGCACCAATTTATTTCATTATACATGGCATCGAAATAAGACCTACAAAAATCATATCAGACTTTTTTTGGCTCAAATAAATTCCCGAAACTCTAATTTCGACGCTGGTCAATTTCGTTCAAAGTATTCGCAGGCTGCCATTTTGAAGAAAGCGTCTTGGTGTGATTTGTGCTTTAAGGCCGTTCATCATATCAATATATTAGGGGATTATAGGCGTTGATAAATCAAAATCTTAAGTCTATTTGAGGAGTTGACATGGTCTTGAGCTCCTACATGTAATCAAAGTAAATACAGTAAATCAACTTTTACATGGAAATCATTAAAATTTTGCTTTGTCTGACTGTTTTAGCATAATACTTGGCTTGAAATTTGAAGGCAAAGAATTATCAAGTATCATCTGCTAGGGTATGCATTTTAATTTCTGCATAGAAAATTGTTACTTTTTATAAATTCCCATCATTTCTTGAAAATTGCAGAAAATTCCAAAATTTCCCACAAAATTCCCGTTTATACCCATGAAAAGATTCCATCAAGAAAATTCCCGGGAATTCTGCAATCCTACTCCACCCCAAAAAAATCATTACCAAGAAAAAAATAAAGAGAAAGTGAAAGAGAGATGGATAAAATATGATTATTTTCCGAATACTATACCCAAAATTTTATTTTTGTAAAAAAAAATGAAAAATTTCGAAGGTTTTACACTTTCGCTGGGCTAGCTGACAACTTTTAAAAATACATTTCACTCGATACATCATATCTGGACCCCTCCAAATTACGCTACTGATTTTGACGAAGAAGATTTTGAAATGCTGTGATAATTTTTAGATTAACATGATTATGAATGGAATCAACATGAAGTATAATCTATTCACTGCTAATTTTACATGACAAGTAGACTTATTAAAATATTTAAAAAATTTTAATACCCTTTATACTGGTTGAAAGGTTGAAAAGAAAAATTAAGTACTCCAGGGTAACAGGAAAATCCAAGATGGTGCCCTCACTGGCTGCCGTATGCTAAAATCCACAACTCATCCATTACTTCATAAAATGGCTTTAATTTGTTTTTTATTCATTGGTTATTAAGGATCAAATAGTACATAGGGCCAAGTTACAGGGACAGCCAGTGGTCTGGAATGTCCAAAAACATAAGATGGCTTCAAAAAATTGAATCTAAAATGGTTGCTGATACCTTAAGTGGACGTAGCTCATTTCATATTGGCCTTGGGGAAGTGATTTTGACTCTAAATCATTGGTTTCAAGAGTCTAATAATATTAGGACAAGTTACAACGACAGACAGGTATGTCCAAAAATAATTATAAAATGGCTGCTGATACTTAAAAGTGGAATAGTTCATTTTATATTCACCTGTGAGATATGATTTTGGTGTCTAAACTATGATTTCAAAGGGCAATAATTATAAAATGGCTGCTGATACTTAAAAGTGGATTAGCTCATTTTATATTCACCTGTGAGATATGATTTTGGTGTCTAAACTATGATTTCAAAGGCCAATAATACATTAAGAAAAACTTACACGGACAGTCGGTGGTCTAGTATGTCCAAAATTCCAAGATGGCTTCCAAAAATGGGGTCTAAAATTGACTGTTGTTACTTAAAAATTGGCATAGTTCATTCTATATCCGCCTGTGAGATGTGATTCTGGTGTCTAAACCATATTTTCAAGAGTCAAATAATAAATTAGGACATAGTTTGTTCAATATCTGTCTGGGGAATATGATTTTGATGTCTAAACCATAATCATAAAACCATGGTTTAATGCATTAGAACAAGTTACGAGGACAGTCAGTGGACTGGTATGTTAAAAAATCCAAGATGGCCTTCAAAATGGGGTCTAAATTGACTGTTGGTACTTCAATATGGACATAATATAGTTCATTAATAATATACATTGGGGATATGATTTTGGTGTCTAAACTAGTATTAAAAGGGTCAAGTAATACTGTACATTTGGTCAAGTTGAAACGACAGTCAGGTGTCATTATTGTGTCAAAAAATTCAAAGATGGCTTAAAAAATGGGGGTTTTAATGTTACTTAAAATTAGACATAGTACATCAAAAATACACCTGGGGATGTTATTTTGGTGTCTACACTAGGGTTTCAAGGATCAAAATATACTTTGGGACTGGTTACAATTGTCCATTTTGCCTGAAAATCCAAGATGGCTTCCTTAAATGGATTCTAAAATGACGACTGTTACTTTGAAGTGGATGTAATATCCACTTGTGAGAAATAATTTTGGTGCCTACATTCAAAATGCAAGCAGGTATGAGTTGGCAACAGCACCCATTTTGATGTAATTTTAGAATCTACCTTGGATTTTTGACAAAATTGATAACTAATCATCCGTGTTACTTGTCCTAATGTAATAGTTGACCCTTCATACCACAGTGTAGACACCAAAAATATTTCTCACAGGTTGATGTTGTATGAACTCAGATAATTTCTGAGTGATAGAAGTCATTTTAGACGCCATTTTGAAAACCCTCTTGGATTTTTAACGAAAAAATGGACAACTGGATATCATTGTAACCAGTCTAAACATACTTTTTAAACCTTGAAACCAAAGTGTGAACACCAAAATATTTTTACTTGGTGGATTTTAAATGAACTATGTCAATTTTAAAGTAACAGACTCCGATTAGACTCCAATTGTTGGAAGCCATCTTGGATGTTTAGACATACTGGATTACTGACTGTCCTTGTAACTTGTTCCAATGTACATGATGTATTTACTGACTTTTCAAACCATGGTTTAGATATCAAAATAATATGCCTTTGGCATATATTACACGAAATATGTCCATTTGTTAGTAACAGGAGCTTTTCCATTTTTGGAAGCCACCTTGGATTTTTGGACATACTTGACCACTGACTGTCCTTGTAACTTGTCCTAATGTATTATTTGACCCATTCAACCATGACATAAACATATTCCGGGATATCAAACAAACTACGTTTTTCAATGCAGCAACAGCAATTTTAGACTCCATTCTTGGAAGTCATCTTGGATTTTTTATATACTGGACAACTGACTGTCCGTTCAACTTGTCATAGTGTATTATTTGACCATTAAAACCATGGTCTAGACACCAAAATCATATATCTCAGACGGATATGAAATGAGCTATGTCCATTTATATATCAACAGCCATTTAAAACTCCATTTTTGGAAGCCGTCTTAGGGTTTTGGACACGTCAGACCACTGGCTGTCCTTGTAACTAGTCCCAATGTACTACTTCACCCTGAAAACCATTGAATAAAAACCAAATCAAGCCACTAAATTAGATGTTATTTGGTTGTCATGGCATTGATGGCAATGGCCTAAGTTATTTGTACATCAACAGCAAACATATCTATGCTTTGCACCCTATAATTAGGGGAAATTTATGACAAAATGCAGATTCTAAACTGTTTTTCGATCAAATTTGGTGCTTTTCTTGGGGAAAAAAGAGTTGTTGCCATGGCAACGGCCCATATGCAACATTGATATTTATCATTAAATTCAAGCATTACCAAGGCAATCTCAAATTTCATCATTCTAATGAACTAATGCGAAACACTGTAATCTTTGTTCAAAATTAAATGACTGGGTCAAACCTTGAGTTAATTGTTATAAATTGCATTTTCCACCTGTCCATTATCATGTCAACCATTTATTCATAAATTTAGTCACAAACATATCTCGATTAGTACCTTTAAATTTGGGAAAATGGAATGATGATCATACCGTACATGTATTCTACATTTTTATCAATATTTTTACCTTTCTAGAGAGAAATAAGCTGTTGCCATGGCAACAGGCCCTTTGTAAAATAGTTCCTTTTTAAATTTAATTCAAGCATAACCACGGGAACATAATTTTTTATCTTTATAAAGAACTCATGCAGAACACTTTTTGTATATTTTGTTCAAATGAGGGGGTCAAAACTTAAGCATACAGATTAAAGTCAATTCCAATTGTATTTTCCACCTGTCCATTGTCTTGTCAACCATGTTATTTTTGTAAACTAGGTTATATTTGGTTGCCATGGCAATGGCTTGAGATGTAATTTACACATTTAGCAACCAAAATATCTTTGTTAAGCACTGTAAAATTAGGGGAAATTAAAGATAAATCATATTCTACAAGGTTTTTCAAACAAATATTTTTATTTTTCAGGGGAAAAACAAGCCGTTGCCATGGCAACGGACCAATTGGAACTATCTTGATGATCTTGAATATTTCTAAATTTCATATGTTTTCAATCGGGAGCCTGAAAATTATCATTTTGGTCATCTATATCATGTTTATTTACCATTTACATGGGAATGTATGTTGTTTTGGAGAAATTAATCCGTTGCCATGGCAACGGCCGAAAATAGCATTTAAAAATTTACCTCCCATCTTTAAAATAGATATTACGGCATATACTAATACTTGTGAAAGTTTCATGCTTTAGTCAAAATTTGCACAATTGTTGTGATTTTTGGAGCTAATCCGCTCTACTATTTTGGTTTTATGTATTCAAAAATAGTTTATTGTCTTTAGAACTCATATCTTGGAATAGATTGAGGTGAAAATACTCTACAATTGACATGGAGAAGAGCTGTGGTACATTGAAGAAAAGCCACACGTAAGCTCTAAAATACCCCTTTATTGATTCCACTCTATGTTAAATTTACATATTTTTAGAGTCCATTCGGAAGAAAGATACATTTCTACTACACACAGTAAAGCCTCTTTACTTTCTCCTCTTGAAAAAAAAAACATAGAAGGCATTGTTTTATATCGCATAAAATCAGTTCGTGTACATGACGGTGGCCTGTCGAAGTTGCCCAACCCTTTATTTTGTTTTGACAATATATATTTAGAATATCGTCTAAATGAAGCCCTCATCTGGAAAAGGGCACTTATTAAAGGCAGCATCTACATTATATAGAGGAGGCCCTGGTACTTGGAAGCGGGGGCTGAAGCACCCGCAAGATTTTTCTGAAGGGGGGGGGGGCTGTGCTACGTGTGTTATTCTCCATAGACGGCACCCCCTGGAATTCCGGTAGATGTGACAAAACAAAAAAAGAAACGTTACCAAAAAAAAAAACCTTCATTTTGTAGTGCAATCCATTTTGTTTATTTGCTTGTTAAATTTCTTGATGTTAATTTGAAAAGCAAAAAAGTTTCAATGTAAAATTTTGGTCCGAAGAAATTTAACAAGCTTCAGCCCCCTCTTCCCAGTGCCAGGGCCTCCTCTATATAATGTAGATGCTGCCTTTAATAAGTGCCCTTTTCCAGATGAGGGTTTCATTTAGACGATATTCTAAATATATATTGTCAAAACAAAATAAAGGGTTGGGCAACTTCGACAGGCCACCGTCACGTACACGAACTTATTTTAAGAGATATAAAACAATGCCTTCTATGTTTTTTTTTTTTCAAGAGGAGAATGCAAAGAATATTGAAATATAGATATAAAAGTTGCTTTATTATACCAAAAAACGCAATTTGCCTTGCCGATGGTTTTAAAACACGATATTTTTTATTTAAAGTCGAAATACGGAGAGGGGATGGGGTAAATTCGGAGGGCTCCCGTGGGCGTAGGCTTAAATAAACAAAAAAAAACTTTCTTCAGGAAACATGTTGACTGATGTCTCATACATCTGTCTTTTCCAAGTCGATTATACAAGTCAAACTGGTTTTGTGGCGGGAATGCAGGGGGATGCAGTTTTGCCACCTAGGGGTCTCCAAAAAGATATATATTTTAATAAAGTTAAAATATGGATTGAGGTAGGATACATTCGTCATGATTCATGTGCCAGAGTTTCATTAAAGCAGTAACCTGCAAAGCAATGTCTCCTGTAAATTTTCCAAGAGAAACAAATTAGAAACAAATAAAACAAAATTAATAGTGTTTTACCGATACCGAAATGCATTTTGTCCGTATGTATCATAGATTACGGTGTGGCAGACACACCAACAAAAGCGATACGAGAAGACGATGGAAGCTATTGTGTTGAGATTGTGTTATCTCGAATGACATACCATTGATCGCTTTATTGTCCGATTCGTGAGTGTGACTGTGACATAAAGATTGTTTTGGTCTCGTTTTAGCGCAATATCACGTCATACATTTTGACATATTTGCCCTCTTTCTAAGCAAATTAAGACACTAATACTGTCATGAAGCATATCGATGTTTTCGCTAATATATTCTCTTTCATGTAGAATGTTGACATTGTGTATTAGTTGCTGTTTTTTAAAAGCAGTTCAGGATTCATGAAAAAATACTCTGTTTTAAATTATAATTTGCATAATTTATGTAAATTAGGTAATAATAAACAAGGATATCCCAATTATTTTATGACAATTTTCTTCCCTTTCTTACCCTAAGTCTTTATTTCCAATTTTAGGGCAGTTCTGGTTAAATATATATTCTGAAATACTTGTTTTTACTATATCGACATAATATGCAAATTTATGCAAATTACTTGCTTATTTGCATAGATACAGCGGTTACAGCCCGATAGACCGCGGGTCCGATAGACCGCGGGTCCGATAGACCGCGGGTCCGATAGTCCGCGGGTCCGATAGACCGCGGGTCCGATAGACCGCGGGTCCGATAGACCGCGGGTCCGATAGTCCGCGGGTCCGATAGACCGCGGGTCCGATAGACCGCGGGTCCGATAGTCCGCGGGTCCGATAGTCCGCGGTGTGTGTAAAATTATGGTCAGGATATAGTGAGATCCAATGCCATCAAGAGGTCAAAAGGCCAATGATACGAGTCCATTGGGGTTCTATAACGATGACCCAAAGGACAATCGCCCCCTGACATCTACTTCAAGGAAAATATTATCCCCATATTTTTATCGTCAGGGACTGTTACCCCCCCCCCCCGGAAATTTACCCTCTAGACGCCATACGGAGCCTCTAAAATGCCATCGACTTGACGACATGGCGAGATATTTTATCTTGCCAAGTCGACTTAAATAAGTTACATGTCAACATAGCGATATATCGGGATTCTCGCCGGGACTTGTACACTTCATATCTCGCCATGTGGACATATCGACTTGACAAGATAGAATATATCGCTATGTCGAAATAATAAGCGTATTAATTACTTAGGCGGCGGAAGCGGGGGGGGGGGGGACCTTTCCCCCCTAAATTTGAGGTGGGGGACGGCCCCCCTAGATTTTTAGTTGAGAACCTTTTTTTTTGCTTGTCAATTTGTTTTCTACGTCCCCCCCCCTAAATTGAGGTGGACCCCCCCTAAAATCTTTTTGTCCCCCCCCCTAATTTTGGTTGATAACCTTTTTTTTCTTGTCAAAAAATTTTGGTGGTCCTTCCTATAAATTTTGGTTGACTTGCTTGTCAAATTTTTTACCTGTGTCCATCCCAAAATTTCAGGTGGACCCCCCTAATTTTTTTGCCTTCCGCCGCCAATGATTAATTAAGACATGGCAAGATGGCATTTTCAAGGCTCCGTACTAGGGATAATTATCCGGGGTAATTGTCTGGAGGGTAAATTTCCGGGGGGGGGGGGGTATCAGTCCCCGGCGGTAAAAATATGGGGATAATATTTTCCTTGAAGTAGTTGTCAGGGGGTGACTGCCCTAATTGGGTTATTGTTATAGAACCCAGGCGCGGATCCAGGATTTCGTGGGGAAGGGGGGGGGGCCAAATTTGACCTGATTTTTGGCGCCAATATGTGTATTTTTCGAAAAAAAAGCGCCCACTCCCTCCCGGGAAGGCTAAATTAAGTGCCTTAAATTGATTTTGAATTATCTTATAATCACATTAAAAAAAATAAAGACCACTTTTTTATGTGTTTTTGAAAAAAAAAATCCATAAATATATAATGTAATATCAATGGGAGCGCGAAGCACGAGTGATTTTTTTTTTTTTTTTGGGGGGGGTTCAATTTGGTTTAACTTCTAACCAGAGTAGGCCCTACCAGAATATTGTGTGAACGGGAGCTGTAGTTTCTGTACTGTTGTGTTAGAATACCCTTCAATAATATTAATGATAACCTCTTGGGAATAATGCAATATCGAAGCAATCGACTAATTCTCCTCATCAGTGGCGTATTTATTCAGCATGGGTGCACGGGGGGGGGGGGGTGGCGAGGGCACCGAGTTAAAAAAAATAAATGAAATGGGGGGGGGGTAGACGTCAAAGAAAATCTGAGGTTTCATTCTTAAAAACAAATTGAGGTATCTCACAAGGCCTAAATAAATAATGAGAACGCGAAGCGCGATCTTTTTTTAAATAGATTTTTCATGCATTACATCCTGAAAGCCTAAGTCAGGGGCGGACCCAGCTTCCGCCAATAGGGTGAGGGGCCATTGTTTCACCCATATTTTTCCCGATCGGCCGCTCAAAGTTGATTTTTTGTGTGTGTTTCTTTGAAGGGGTTGTCCCAGTGCCGTAATGAGCCAACAATTTCGAGGGGGCTCGATATGGTGTATCGCATAAAATTAATAAGAAGTTGCCAGTGAGCGAAGCGAGCAAGCAAATATCCTGACATTTTTATTACAAAAATACAAGGTTGTGATAGATTTTGACATAATATTTGGAAAATAATATTATATTTCATCCTAATCCCTTTCCTTTTTTCTCTATTTTTTCTTAGTCTTGATTCTCTCTATTTTTTTAACAGTCATTTCCTAGCTTTACTTTATAAGCAACATAAATGTGTAATAATCTCTTAAGCCCTATGTAATCTAAAAATGAAATTTCATGTATTTTGTCCTGAAAATTGAACATTTTGGGCAATGTTTGTGAACCTGAACAGGACGCGTATGTAACTAGATAATTACCACGAGCGCGAAGCGCGAGCAGAAATGTTAAATATTCGTTCTGGCCTGGTCGAAAAGGGACCAGTTAAGGATGTTTTGCAGTTAGCCATTAAGACGATACACATTTCAACGATTAAATAATGCGAGCGCGAAGCGCGAGCTGAACATTTTTGATATTCCAACATAAAAAGATGAGATTTCAAATCCCCCAATGGGACATTCGATTCATGTTTGTCAATCATGAAAAAGGATGGGTAATTTTTGGTATCTCCCTACAATAATAATGCGAGCGCAAAGCGCGAGCTGAACATGTTTGATATTCCAACCTAAAAAGATGAGATTTCAAATCCCCCAATGGGACATTCGATTCATGTTTGTCAATCATGAAAAAGGATGGGTAATTTTTGGTATCTCCCTACAATAATAATGCGAGCGCAAAGCGCGAGCTGAACATTTTTGATATTCCAACCTAAAAAGATGAGATTTCAAATCCCCCAATGGGACATTCGATTCATGTTTGTCAATCATGAAAAAGGATGGGTAATTTTTGGTATCTCCCTACAATAATAATGCGAGCGCAAAGCGCGAGCTGAACATTTTTGATATTCCAACCTAAAAAGATGAGATTTCAAATCCCCCAATGGGACATTCGATTCATGTTTGTCAATCATGAAAAAGGATGGGTAATTTTTGGTATCTCCCTACAATAATAATGCGAGCGCAAAGCGCGAGCTGAACATTTTTGATATTCCAACCTAAAAAGATGAGATTTCAAATCCCCCAATGGGACATTCGATTCATGTTTGTCAATCATGAAAAAGGATGGGTAATTTTTGGTATCTCCCTACAATAATAATGCGAGCGCAAAGCGCGAGCAGAAAATTTTGGATATTCTGATTTGAAACTGGATAATTTTAGCACGTTTTTAATAAGATCAAGATGTGTATCTCAAAAAATATGCGTGCACGTGTTCTAGAGTTAGACAGAATCCTGGCAATCTGAATACATTTCATTCTTCATCATAAAAATCAATAATGCGAGCGCAGAGCCCGAGCTGAAAATAACATTTGAAATTCCGATATGAAAAGAGTCAATTTAAGCACTGTTTACAGCACTGTGTATATAGGGAAATTTGATAGCACTATATAAATAATGCGAGCGCGAAGCGGGAGCTGATATTTTATTATTTATTTGACCTAGGATCGAGACATTTTAGGCCTAAGGACATTTTGTCATCATATAAGAATGATGACTATCTTCTATTTTTTTTCCTAAAACTTGTTGATATTTATTTCTGAAAAAGGGACAATTTAGTTATTATGAATTCATACAAATCTTATTTCATATTTATTAATCTGTTAAGCCTAATGAGTGTGTGAAATTTGTTGACAGTGCATGAGGCCTGAAAACTGGATATTTTAAGTATTTTTGTAATCATAAATAGGATTCATTGGTTGATATATTTTTAGCAAATAATGCGAGCGCAAATTGCGATCCGGAATTTTTTAATGGGGGGATTTAAGTAGTTTGTTATAGAATTAATATATAGGTATACATAACTCACCAATCAAAATGCGAGCGCGCAGCGCTAGCTCATAGGCCTTTATTATTTTTTTTACAATCGAGACACCTGAAAAGGTATATTTAGAGAATCTTATATGAAATATAAAAAGACAATAGGTAGGCCTACTTGGCAAATAGTGCGAGCGCACAAAATGTTGCAAATGTTGATTCAAACCATAAAACGGACATTTTCCAGAGCACTTAAAAACATAAATTGGTAAATAAAACAAAATAATGAAAGGTCAATGTCCGAGCTGATTTTTTTTTTGTATATTGATATCAAAACTTGATATTTTAAACTACATATCAGCCTATTGAGCAAGATATGTATCTCATTGAACAGGCAATGCGAGCGCGATGCGCGAGCGAAACTTTAATATAGTGACATTAAATATTTTTAAAAATTGTTTTCCAAGTCTTCTCCTGACCTTATTTTATTCACTCGTCTTCCTCCTTTTATGTTTTGTCTTCTTTTTTCTCCTTTCTTTCCCCCTTTTTTTTCTTTCCCCGTTTTTCACAATTTATTTGCTCTGTCAATAGGGGGGGAGGTTGCCCTCGGGCCGCCTCAATCCGCCTATGTTAGTAGTTGTTATGATGAACACGATGCATATCTATTAAGAAATGAATGCGACCGCGAAGCGCTAGCTGAAAACTTTTATAATGATGAAATGAAAAATACATTTTCAGTTGTCAGGTTAGAATATCAAATATTTTCAGCTTGTGCTTCTCGTTCGCATAAAAATTGTAAGGTCGGGATGCGTATATAACTAAACAATGTATTGATGCCAGCGCGAAGCGCGAGCTCAATTTTTTATATACTGACTTAAGAAGGACTAAGGTATAATTCCTATTCTAATTGCTTGTCCCTTTTCTCTTCCTTTTTTCTGTTTCTTACCCCTTTTTTGCGCCACCATGGGGGGGGGGGGGCAAAATCTTTGCCCCCTAGATCGGCCTATGTATGTTGACTTGAAAAACACTAACACTTACATGTGGGATTGAAGCAGAGGATGAATACCTCGTTAATCAAATATTGCGAGCGCATAGCGCGAGCTGAATTTGATAATAACCCTTTTTGTGACCCTGAACAGTGTATCTTTCTCGCTAAACAGACTTAAAACTCGAAAACATTGTTTTTTCTGTTATCGTAAAAACGAAATATTTTAATTCAGCCGCATTAATTTAAGTTTTTGGGGCAGGACATATATTTCACTAGAAACAGGCAATACGAGCAATGTTGCACCCCCGGTCGAAAATGAATTTGCATGAAGCCCCCTATTAAAGTTCAAGGTCAATTTGGCGCCCTCGGTTGAACATAAACTTGGCGCCCCCATGTGAAATATAACTTTGTCCTCCCTCCCCCTCTCTGAAACATGTATTTGACGCATTATGGTCAAAATTCAAATTAGCGCTCCCCAAGTTCGAACATCAATTTGGTGCCCCGCTATAGATCATGTAGATCGAACATCAATTCAGCGCCCCATAGTTCGAACGTCATTTTGGCGCCATCAAATCGACGTCCAGGTCAACATCTCCCTCTTCCGTTTCCCATCTCCTTTTCTTTCTTTTTCTTTCTCTTATCCTCATTTCCCTTCCTTCCTTTCTCTTTCTTTCTCCCTCTTCTTTTCCCCCTTTTCTTCTCTTTCCCCCCATCTTTTCTTTCCCCCTTTTCTTCTCTTTTTCTGTCTTTTCTTTCCCTCTTTTCCTCTCTCTCTTTTCTCGTTTTTCCTCTCTTCCCCCTTACTCTCTCTTTTTTCTTCTCTTTTCCTCTCTTCTTCTCTCTCTCTCTTTTCTTATCTTTCTTCCCATCTTCCTCTCTCTTTAAATATTATTATCTTCCTCTTTTTTTCTTCTTCTTTTCCCCCTTTTCCTTATTCTGTTCTTTTCTTTCTTTTCCCTCTTCCACTTTTTTCTCTTTCTCCCTTTACTTCTCCCTTTTTCTTTTTCTTTCCTTTCCCTCTTTTTTCTCTTTTAATCTTTTTTTCTTCTCTCCCTCCCCTTCCTCCCTCTCTCTCTCTTTCTTCTCTACTTTTCCCCTCTTCCTCTCTCTCTCTTTTTCTTATCTTTCTTCCCATCTTCCTCTCTATTTAAATATTCTTCTCTTCCTTCCTCTTTTTTTCTTCTTTTTCCTCCTTTTCCTTTCTCCTTTCTTTTCTTCTTTTCCTTTTCCCTCCTCTTTTTTTACTCTTCTTTCCCCTTTTCTTCTCCATTTTTTTCTTTGTCTTTCCTTTCCCCTTTTTCTTATCTTTTTTTCTTCTCTTCCTTTCTCCTTCTTACTCTTTTTTCTATTCTCTTCTTTTCCCATCTTCCTCTTTTTTTTATTCTCTCCCTTTTCCCCTCTTCCCCCCTCTTTTTTGAGCTGGGGGTGAGGGGGGTGAGGCAGTTCCCCCTCGGCCCCTTATGGATCCGCACCTGATAGAACCCCATGGCTTCGTATCATTTGACCTTTGGACCTCTCGATGACATTTGATATATCTGATCATAATTTTACACACACTGTGGACTATCGGACCCGCGGTCTATCGGACCCGCGGACTATCGGACCCGCGGTCTATCGGACCCGCGGTCTAACGGACCCGCGGTCTATCGGACCCGCGGTCTATCGGGATGTCCCCGATACAGCGTGTCTCTTTGGATGAATCTTTTTCTTTTGACTCAAGGAACATTTGTGCCAAGTGGGACATTTGTACTAAAAAATGCAGCGTTCAACCTCTTAGCAAGTCTACTAAATGGTCTTATAACCATACAGGAGTGCCTTGGGCAACTAACAATGTAGATACGTGAACTATGCAAATCCTATATTGTTAATTTATTCATACACACAGTTCAATAATACTTCATTTTAAGCTTTGCTAAGCCATGGTACAACGAAGCTCATCTTTTTATATGGTGTTGAAATATGATGGGATAAACCACCCCACTTTGATTTACATATTCTCTAATGAACTGCTTTATGAATAACATCATGAGTCTGATTAATGTCCAAACTTGACTGACATTGCCTGACATATTGACTCTTCCTTTGAGGTTGGTGGTTCAAGACGGAGGGGATGGCCGAAGGAGACATGGAAGATGCAAGTGGAGGAGAGTAGGAGGGTTGGGTTGAGTTGGGACAAATCAAATCAAGTGGAGGGAGAGGGTAAGGGTGATTGCTGCAAGTGTGAGGTAACTCCGGCCACCCCCGTTCACAGGCGTGTAGCCAGGGGGGGGCGGTCGCCCCCCAAAAAAAAAGAAAAAAAAGAAGGGGAAAAGGGAGATAAAGAAAAAGCGAAGGGAGAAAAGGGAAGAAGGGCATAGCTTTATTGTTTTTTTTTGTTTTTTTTTTTTCAAACATGTCAAAAGAATATAAACCTAAATGAGATGTTTGTTTCTCTCTTCATACAAAATTTTGCTTCCGCGCTCTGCGCGGGAAAAATTTCAGAACTGCCTTTCCCCTTTGTTTCCCTCACCTTTTTTCTACTCCGTTTTTCCCCTTCCCCGGCCATGGGAATCACATTCTTGCCAAAAATGATAAAGTATACATGGATAGTATGAAAAGTATTTTTTAAATTGCACTGACACAAAATTTCGGCTCTTCTGTTCAGAGCGGGTAAACTTTTATACCGTCACTCCCCGAGTCCCCAAATGCTATTTTTCCGTTTTTCAGCAAGCAATTTGTTGGCAAAGCTTCTGCTCAAATGGGAAAGCATTAGAATCATGCCGTACTATGAGATATGCAAAAGTAGGTACGATGAAACTTTATTCTATATCGCTGCACATCCATCTCCGATCCTGTTCTGGTTTTGCACCATTGATTTAAAATTTTGAATATCACTGAAGTTTCTTAATCATACAAAAGGAAGCGCTTAATATTGAGCAAAATTACACAATTTTTTTTTTCTTCCAAATAAGTCACAGAGGTATCCATCCGTGCTTCGCGTGCATGGGAAAGGAAAAGTCCCTCTTCTAGCTTTCATCATCCCTTTCACATTTTGAGCTATATTTTTCTTCGTATTATCTAAGAAATATCAAAATTAGAGCAGGTTAAAGTTTCAGAGAAATTTATACAATTCAGAACTTGCCATTCGCGGGAAGAGATCCCTGCATGTATTAGCTTTCCACAGTCTGTTTTGCGAGTTAAAGAAATTTATTTACAATCAAATCTGATGTGACTAAGGTAGGTATTTTATATCACTTTTGTTCTCATTTAAAAAAAAATTATAACGTCTTAGCTTTCGCACTTCGCACGGTAGAGGAATTATTTTGAATTCCTAAATCTTTTCCCATTTTGTAGGCGCTCATCTTTTCTTTTGAAAACAGGGTTTGTTTTTAATCACAGCAAGTCAATTGAATTCGTGTTGATAAGGGTATTAGCCTATAGGGACGCAAGAGACGTCTTATTTTGATTGAAATTTGATGAGATATCTAAAACTTCCCCCTCCCTCCCCCTAAGGAGAGCGTGAAGCGCGCTCTGAAAGTGTTGGCACGCTTTGCGTGCACTTACCGCCCCCTCCAAAATTAAATCCTGGCTACGCGGTTGCCTGTTCATAGGGATAAAATCAGATTTGAAACTTTAGATTGATGATGATATCATGATCTTTGCTAGGATAGTGGTCAGGCAAAGTGTGCTTGTGCATGGTCGGAGTATATTGCATTGCTTCACTTCACTGACTTTGTATGCCTTGAACACGAAGCAGATTGTTATGGCCTACTTACATAGCAGTCCACTAAAGAATGTGCAAACTGCGAGTTTCTTATGTTAGAAAGACTATAACATACATGCCAACTCACAGAAAGTTTTGTACTGACTTGGGAGTTCCATGGATGATGTCCCCTTGTGAGAGTTTGCCAATAATTTCTAAGAATTTGATTGGACCAGAATTTTTAGAGATGGGCAACAGAAACCCCAGCACTATAGTTTGGTCTGATATATGTGGGGCATCGTGATCTAGTGGTTATTACTTGTTTTTCAATCAGAGGGATGTGAGTTAAAATCCCAGCCATGACGTGTTTTCCCTCGGCAAGAAATTTACCCACATTGTGCTGCACTCAACCCAGGTGAGGTGAATGGGTACCCAGCAGGATTACTTCCTTGAATGCACTGAGCACTGAAAGGCAGCTTGAGCTAAACCCAGGTAATAATAATAATAAAAACGCGCCTGGGAATAGATTATTTCTAAATAGAAGGCACTATATAAATGCCTATCATTTCTCATTGATTATCAAAGTACACAAAATGTTGTAGACTGTTGTACCATTTGTTAACATTTTTAATGAATACTTTTAGGGAAGATAAAAAGCATACCTGAATATGAACTTGACGTCAAGTAAAAAAGAAATAACATGTTGCATATATTTATATAAAACCATTAATAATTTTGAATTGACAGTATCATCAAATAATAGAGCACATATTTTATTTTTGACTAACGTCACTAGAAGCAAATTCAAGGTTATTCAAACCAATCAATCAACTACTCAGTAATACATTACAGCTACAGACAAATCATGCAATGATAAAAGAAGAGCTTGTGAAAGGGTAGGGGAGCTCTTTAAAAAACAAAAATTCAGATATAAAACAAATATGCCGGCATAAACCAACATATACTTGTATTTCCATTGATTATAAAGCATTTTATAAGAAGCTTCAAAATGAAGATGGGTATTTAGCATTCTACACCATCCTAAACCAGAGAAGAGAATATGTCATTTATAATTTCTGGATCTCTTTTTTGGTGGCTAAACAAGGGAAACATTCTTGCATTAATAGCAAGATATTCAGATCATATTGCATATAAGTTGTTTTTTTAAATCCTTTTCGATATGTTTCTAGCTTAGCCAATACCTGTGATGTCCTTCATATGCCTATGCAATATACTACAAAATGTTTCTACACAACTTATTATCTATAGCAATTTATATTCAAAACTACTAATATTGTCATATAAATAGTTGGATAAGGGAGCATGGGTGCTGTATAAAATAACCACACATTGCATGATAGCTACTAGTACTAGTACCGAGTATTATCATGACATAGAATAATCACACTGCCACTAAGAATAATGATATAAAACAAGGATATGCGTGAGTTGCATAACTTTTCTTTTTGGAGGGTTATATATGAATCATAAAACAAAATCTTCACTTTCCATGATTAGAATACCAATAATGGAGAAGTAGCACATTTTCCCCATTTACCATTATTTCAGTATGAAATGACATACACTGTATTTCAGTTATTGCTGGCTAAGACACCACTCAACCCAATGTTTGAATGAATGGTAATTACAGGGAGAGTAAATATAATATTAGTGCATAACAAACAACTTGCCAACTACAACACAGTATTCAGGAATTGAAAAAAGGATGGATGCTAATGATGCAGAGCTCTTCCGATATCATGAAAATTGTAATACAAAAATAAAAATTGCTCTTTGCTATTAAATGGCAGGTCAGGCCCTTTTTGATGGAATTTTATTGTCAATGAATTTAAACAATAGTAAATATTAACCATCAATTATAAGGTAATGAATAGACAACAATATATATTAATAATGGCCCAAGGCAATAATACTGCAACGTAATTACGGTATTGAAGAATGGGCCCCTCTCACAAGTTCTGCTTCTATGGGGTCCCAAACCTATCATATATTATCATTTTTTGTTAAACTGTAATATGTCTCTTGTTTTTGATTGGTTTAAAAAAATCTCCAAATTACATCTCTGTATGTGGCATGTTAATAACAATTCATCAGTAGTCAGTAGCGCATTAAAAAAAAGGCGGTTGATTCTGAAAATTCATTGTCGTAGCAATCGAAAATGAGGTAGGCAGTTTGCTCACACCACTCCCTAATCACCCACTTTCAACTGAATACAAAATGAATGAAAAAAAAAAAAAAATTCAGAACAAGTGGAACGCCTCTGGCAGTCTCGCCTGCATTACGCGATTCGATATACCAGCAGTGCTGACTTTGAAAACAGCTATTAAATAATTATTCATAAAAGAAAACACTCATATGATAATAAAATACTATGTCCCTTTATCCAGCATGACCTCAGATATGTGCAAAACTCGATTACCCTTATGTCTATGTTTCATGAACTACATGTGTAGATCCATAAACTTTTCAAGTTATGATGCCAATGGAGTAACTATGACTCTCTTTCTCAAGAATACGTCACATTAACATTTACATACTTTGGCTTAATTAAAAAGGAAATCTTGGATAAAAGATCAAGGGGCGGGTGAAACTGACCACAGGTCTACCAAGGTACCAAAATCTTTACCCTGAGAGGGACCGGGTGAAGCTTGTTTCCATCCTGAGTGGGTCCGAACCTGCGGCCATGGTTCGGAAGCCTGTTGCTTCCTGCCCAAGGCGGCTCAATCCAATGGATAGGACCGACAAGGGGCAACCTAGAAATTCGATATGGGAACCGCTCTGTGCCATTGGCTTCACCTTCGCGGCATGATTCCAATCAAAGTTTGATAATTTACACAGGGACGATGGGTGACGTTCCTTCGAGATGGTAAGCAGCATGCCAGGTGATGGTGGGAGCTAACCTAGTCTGAACTCGCATGATACGGAGGGTTTGGCTTAGCCCTGGGGAAACAAGAACGCGAGGGAAGACGTTGGCTAGTCTCTGACCCCCTTGCGTTGGTCAACAGGCATGAGAGTGAGAGGTGAACAAGATTAGGCATTAAGGCTAGAATGGCTACACCTGGTACAGCTCGAGGTATTCCCACGGAAACCCACCGCAAGGTATTTTGGATTCGGTCAAAAGAGCCAAAGTAGAATGCACGTGACGGCAGAAGTGGGGGAGAGAGTCATAGTTACTGGGAGGGGGGCCTCCACGTGGCTCCCGCTGGAAACGCCAGAAGCATCTGGCAGCTAACCTCCTCCCGCCCCCAGGTTTCTGATGTCCAGAGAATTGGCCTGCGGACTGGGGCCCCGCAGGAGAATTCTCTGGACGAAGGTCTTTAAGGGCCTTGTACGATCGGAAACCTGGGGCGGAAAAGATGCTTTATAGCCAATTTTTATGTCACGATCGTACTTTTTTGCATGTGCATGTTTGTGAATATGTTTAACAACAGTCTTTTACTTATTTTATAGGTTTGTCATTAGATGACATGCCCACGACCTGTATGGACTCTGCGTAGTTCCCAGTGGGAAGAGTGAGTTTAGGAGAGCATAGCAATCAAGTTTGTTGTACAGACACCAGAGTAAAACCGATCACATCTCTTAGGGGGAAGGATCGCCATGGATGAGAATGTAGGACATTACCACCAGGTTATTACTAGAAGGTTTAGCAAAGCCGCAAAGCCCAAGGGAAAGGGCAAAAAACGAATGCCGAAACCCTCTGCGAAGGGAGAAGGCTTGTTGGAGGAGTTGGTAGAAAATAGTCAAAGGGCTATTGATATAAGGCTTAGGAAGGGAGCCGTAATAATATATCCGAGATTTTGGATGATGAAATGCAATGTTCCATAGCCGCCTTGGGGGCAGAGGAAATAATTTTTGACAATGATGAGGATAGCCGCCAGGCTATAGATTTTAGGCCACAATATCGTGGTAATTAAAGGTAAACGAGATGTTTATAGCTGTTCGTGCTGCACAAAAGACTTCCTCACCCTAACAACGATTGGGGCGCATATCAAAGACGCTCACGGTAAGAGGGTGGTGTATGAATGCACTCGATGTCTCAATAGATTTCAGAAAGCACACGGGCTCGAATGCCACGTTCCAAAATGCACAAAATGCAAAGGCCGGATAGATACCCCGGTCATGGAGAGGCAACAGTTTGGATGTTTTGAGTGCGGATTAAGCTTTAGTACCAAAAGAGGTCTATCGCAGCATGAACGGCATGGACATCCAGAGATATGTCTGTTGGTAAAAAAGAAAGCTAGGCAGGCTGAAATTGACAAAAAACGAGCCTTGAGGAATAGGAGGGACATATGGTCTAAAGGAGAGATAGCGCTCCTAAAGAGGCTGATGGTACAATATGAAGGTCATAAGAGGATTACTGTTAAGATTTCCGAACACTTTCGGAATAAAACGGGTAAACAAGTGATGCACAAGAGGAGAGCAATACTTGAAAAGGAAAGGATAGCCGAGAGGCAACTGGTGGAAAGTTCTGAATCGGAAGGAGAAGTTGTGCAGGTGCATTCTTCTCCCAAAGAGGAGGTAATGGAAGAGGTGGGGGCGGATAAGGGGGGTTCTCCCCCCGAGAGTTATGGGGAGGAGGACTCGCCGAAGAAGCCTCGAGACTCCGGCGAAGGCCAGGGAGCGCACGAACACGGTGCCCCACCGAGACAAAATCGAAACGAGTGGTCTCCTGGGCCTTTGGAGGAGAAAGTTGACCTCTCCCTGGATGCAATCACATTTGATTTAAACTTCCTTTTCACACAAGAAGACGGTCTATCAAGGGAACAATCAGGTGGTTCAGATGGAGGGATATCGGAGGACTCCTGCCAGGAGTACCTCAGGGCATGGCCCCAAAATAACAAGGGTGATGAATTAGAATTCCAATCACTGGAAGGGGACCTGACAGAAGGGAGTCCGGTGGAATTACCGGAAGAAGTCCCAAAGCCTGTGGAATTTGACGATCTGATTCTCCATCTGGAGGATAAAGTACAGGAAGGACAGATAACTGGTAATTTTGCTTGACTCCTTGAAGTTGGCGAACAAACCAGGAGAAAACGATCGGGCTGCGTTCCGGATCGAAAATGATTTGGATCAATTTGAATAGTTGGTGATAGCTCAAAAAGGAATGAGGGAGAGTCGCCCTTGGCGACGTAACCAAGGAACCCCCAGAAGGGCCTGGTCAGTGGGGCCCGTAATGTCGAACAGAAGCAGAGAGAAAAAGAAGGCCTTCTTCGAGACTCAATCTCTCTTTCGTAAAAGCCCTAAAAGGCTGGCTGAGAAAATTCTCGAGAAAGAAAGAAAGAACCAGCTGTGATTTTGACATACAAGCCGTTCAAGACACATACAGAGACCGATTCTCCCGGGCAAGCAAAATGGTGAATATTGAAAGGTATGACCTACCCGAGGAAGAAGCAGACAATGAAGGCTTGTTTTACCCCGTTTCGTTAGGGGAAGTCGAGAAGGCACTTCTGTCAACAAAGAAGGGTTCCGCCCCGGGCCCGGACGGAATAACGTATGAGGATTTACAAGCTTTAAGCAGAGTTTACTCTGTTTACAAATCATGTTTAATACATGGTTGTTGGTTAGGAAGTACCACAGAAAATTAAACAGTACAGGTCGATTCTAATTCCTCAATCACAAGATGTGAACGAGTTCAGACCGCTTACGCTCGCCAGCGGCTTCGGGCGACTTTACTCGAAGATCCTAGCCAAGAGATTGAGCACAGCTGTTAGCATCTGCCCAAGATATGAGAGGCTTCATGGAGAAGGCGGGCATAGAGGACAATACCATTGTCCTTAGAGAACTTGTTGCACAACGGAAACGGCAGGGTGAAAGCACGGCAGTGGTCTTTCTAGATCTCGCCAAAGCCTTTGACAGTTTCTCACGACCACATAATCAAGGCACTCAGGAGGCATAAGGTGGATGAGAGTATGGTGGATATTGTCCGAGATCTATACGACGGGGGATGGACTACGTTCACGACAACAACGGGTACGACAGAGCCCATACCAATCACGAGTGGGGTCAAGCAAGGGGACTCCCTGTCTCCGATGGAGAAGGGGTCCTTCTACAGGGACATAGCATTACATCGTTGGCTTATGCCAATGACATGGCGTTGGTCTCGAGCACGAAGGAGGGGATGCAGAGGAACCTCAAAAAGGCAGTCAACTACTTGAGCACAAGCGGTCTGAAACTCAATGTTAAGGAATGTGAGGGGTTCCTTATTACACCACTGAACAAATCATACCTGGTTAATGAAGCCGTAAATTGGGAAGCCCAAGGGGAGCAGATCCCGTGGGTAATGCCGGGTGAGACAGCCAAATATCTAGGGGTGAGAATCGGACCATGGTCTCGGCCATGGCCCAGAATTACATCAGTACAGCAATTGGTTACTGAATGCTGTGAACGAATAAGTAGGGCGGCATTGAAGCCTAGGCAACGTATTTACATGTTGTCTACACATGTAATTCCAAAGATAGCCTATCAATTGATTGAAGGCGGATACAGCCAAACAAAGATAAGGCTGATTGATCTTGCTATTAAGAGCTACCGTATGTGAAAAAGTGGCTCTTCCTCCCTAATTTCATTATTGTCCGAGATCTATACTGTAGTGTAAGCCTGACGTACACATAAAGATCAAACTTAGAGATTGTTGCTTTCAAAACAATTTACAACTGGATTTTGATATATTCCGATAAACCAGAAGATCTGTGTTTTGTTTACGATCATATTGGATTAATAAACTTGAATGCTAAAAAACACAAACTTGCCTATGTTCTTTGTTTGTTTTCCCCCTTTTTTTTAAAAACAACAACTAGGACATAATGCAGTTGTCTCAGGGTCTACCCTGAGACAACTGGCCACATCTCATGGCACTGTAGAGCCATGAAAGATCTAAGACTTATCAGGCATGACAGGGTCTGTAAATCTCTAACAAAAGCAGCCGAGGCGGCTGGCTACAGAATCATGGAAGAACCCATGTGCAAATTTGGATTGGAAAAGCTCAAACCAGATTTCATTCTCTGTTCGGGGGAAGGGAATCCTTGTTACGTGTTAGACCCGACCATAGTATGAGATGACAGTCCCAATCGGCTGAGGAAGGCGTGGGAGGGCAAGGTAAAGAAATACACACCGTTAAAACCGGTGTTGAAGCAAAAATACAACCCCTCGACTGTACAGGTATATGGCTTCGTCTGTGGAGCCAGGGGTACATGGTGCCCCAAGAATGACGAGGTGGTTAAGATTCTAGGCCTGAGCAAGGGCCGCGTCCGCGACATCCTGCAAAAGGTGTTGTGTGACACGATTTGGATTAAAGCTTTCATGAACCACTAAGACCTACGGCTCGCCCATGCACTTTCCAAAAGCCAGAAAGGGGATGTAAGGTAATTGGTTACTGAATGCTGTGAACGAATAAGTAGGGCGGCATTGAAGCCTAGGCAACGTATTTACATGTTGTATACACATGTAATTCCAAAGATAGCCTATCAATTGATTGAAGGCGGATACAGCCGAACAAAGATAAGACTGATTGATCTTGCTATTAAGAGCTACCGTATGTGAAAAAGTGGCTCTTCCTCCCTAATTTCATTATTGTCCGAGATCTATACTGTAGTGTAAGCCTTACGTACACATAAAGATCAAACTTAGAGATTGTTGCTTTCAAAACAATTTACAACTGGATTTTGATATATTCCGATAAACCAGAAGATCTGTGTTTTGTTTACCATCATATTGGATTAATAAACTTGAATGCTAAAAAACACAAACTTGCCTATGTTCTTTGTTTGTTTTCCCCCTTTTTTTAAAAAACAACAACTAGGACATAATGCAGTTGTCTCAGGGTCTACCATGAGACAACTGGCCACATCTCATGGCACTGTAGAGCCATGAAAGATCTAAGACTTATCAGGCATGACAGGGTCTGTAAATCTCTAACAAAAGCAGCCGAGGCGGCCGGCTACAGAATCATGGAAGAACCCATGTGCAAATTTGGATTGGAAAAGCTCAAACCAGATTTCATTCTCTGTTCGGGGGAAGGGACTCCTTGTTACGTGTTAGACCCGACCATAGTATGGGATGACAGTCCCAATCGGTTGAGGAAGGCGTGGGAGGGCAAGGTAAAGAAATACACACCGTTAAAACCGGTGTTGAAGCAAAAATACAACCCCTCGACTGTACAGGTATATGGCTTCGTCTGTGGAGCCAAGGGTACATGGTGCCCCAAGAATGACGAGGTGGTTAAGATTCTAGGCCTGAGCAAGGGCCGCGTCCGCGACATCCTGCAAAAGGTGTTGTGTGACACGATTCGGATTAAAGCTTTCATGAACCACTAAGATCTACGGCTCGCCCATGCACTTTCCAAAAGCCAGAAAGGGGATGTAAGGTAATTGGTTACTGAACGCTGTGAACGAATAAGTAGGGCGGCATTGAAGCCTAGGCAGCGTATTTACATGTTGTCTACACATGTAATTCCAAAGATAGCCTATCAATTGATTGAAGGCGGATACAGCCGAACAAAGATAAGGCTGATTGATCTTGCTATTAACCCTTTGCACGCTGATGTTGCAATTTTGCACATTCGTACAATTAAATTCAACAATCGTAATAAATAGTTTTATCCACTAACTTCATATTAGAGAAGCTGATAAATGGCAAAAGTTCTTGGATAACATCTACATGTATATGATAATTATCAGTATCATTGATGCAATATGTAAATCTTGATTCAAAGAAAATAACATGGAAACAATTGTCATTATTCCCCCCAAAATAATTCAGCGTGCAAAGAGTTAAGGGCTACCGTATGTGAAAAGTGGCTCTTCCTCCCTAATTTCATTACGAAAGGCTTTATTTACACAAGGGCCAGGGAGGGAGGATTGGGGATCACTTCCCTGGCGGATTACGTTCCGACGGTGGGTATGAGAAAACTGATCGAAGTTGCTAGGTCAGAAGACGCCATAGTGGCAGGCCTAGCCAACGCCTTAAATTTGGAAAACAAGGCAATCGAAATTGGGGAGAATGCAAACCTCCCAGTGCCTATCGGCACAAAAAGGGCACATGAAAAATGGAGGAAGAGGCACAAAGATAATTGGAAGTCTCAGCCTAGCCAGGGCAGAGGGGTGATGTGTTACAGATTCAGGGAAGGGAATAGATGGTTGAGGAACAAGAGTTTAATGACAGAGAACGAGTACCTCTGGGCACTGAAGGTGCGAGCCAATGTAGTACCCACAAGGGTCACTATGGCAAGAGGAACTATTGGTATGAATACAAATTGCAGAAAATGCAAAGAGTACCCTGAGACAACTGGCCACATCTCAGGGCACTGTAGAGCCATGAAAGATCTAAGACTTATCAGGCATGACAGGGTCTGTATATCTCTAACAAAAGCAGCCGAGGCGGCAGGCTACAGAATCATGGAAGAACCCATGTGCAAATTTGGATTGGAAAAGCTCAAACCAGATTTCATTCTCTGTTCGGGGGAAGGGACTCCTTGTTACGTGTTAGACCCGACCATAGTATGGGATGACAGTCCCAATCGGCTGAGGAAGGCATGGGAGGGCAAGGTAAAGAAACACACACCGTTAAAACCGTTGTTGAAGCAAAAATACAACCCCTCGACTGTACAGGTATATGGCTTCGTCTGTGGAGCCTGGGGTACATGGTGCCCCAAGAATGACGAGGTGGTTAAGATTCTAGGCCTGAGCAAGGGCCGCGTCCGCGACATCCTGCAAAAGGTGTTGTGTGACACGATTCGGATTAAAGCTTTCATGAACCACTAAGACCTACGGCTCGCCCATGCACTTTCCGAAAGTCAGAAAGGGGATGTAAGGTAATGTAAGGTAATGTAAGGTGTCATACATTGTAACCACGTTTCAGCAGATAGATATCTGTTTTGGAATCTATTTGTAACGTTTGGAATCATATAATCTGTAAATGCTATGCAGAATCAATAATAAACAAAAAGAATTTGTCCGTCCTAAGCAAATTCCTCGGATCCGGCGGAGGTGCTGCTCCTCTGGGGGCGGTCCATGCCCAAGTGACAGCGGAATGCCCCGAAAGCTATCACTGCAAGTTTTATTGAATGCCAATTGATGCGGTCAAGGGTGAAATTGCCCTGTCCGCGGCGGCCTGCCCATGGATGCTCACGATGATGGCGCCAATTGCAAGCACCAATTGCGGTACCCCGCCACCCCTGTAACAGGAAAAATGCAAGTTACAGGTGCAGGCCCGAAGGACTGACATCACTGAAGGAATGGATGTTTTTCAGGTAACATTTTCGGTCAATACTTTTGGTTGCGTAATGCTTTATCACTTGACAGACAATCTCCTCAGTCCCACCGGGCCGCTGGAATTCCTGAGGTCGGGTGGACGTGAAGTCGGCCCTTTGATTATGGGGTCACTAGATGGTAGAAAAGGGGGGAACCTAGCAACATGCACGTCCAACATCAGTTCTCTAAAAGGTCACTCCAGCCAGAAATGGGGTAATGGAGATGTAAGTCGGAACGTCCCACCCAAAATAACTTGGAAAAATCATATAAGTTTACATTTCAAACAAAATATCAAGGGTTATTGGAGCAATAAGTAGATTGAAAAAGGTCTTACCTCATAACATTCTATTGTCCATTTATCAATCTTTAATAGGATTAATTGAATTGAATTCAACAAGTACCCCAACACGGCCAAAGTTCATTGACCCTAAATTACCTTTGATTTTGGTCATGTGACCTGAAGCACACACAAAATATTCAGGGATACATGGTTACTCTTATGTACCAAGTATCATCAACTAGTTCCATAAAATTTTAAAGTTATGATGACAATTCCACAAATACCCCCAACATGGTCAAAGTTTGTCGACCCTAAGTGACCTTTGACCTTGGTCATGTGACCTGAAACTTAGGCAGGATCTTCAATGATACACTATCCTCCTTATGTCCAAGTTTCATGCACTAGGTCCATATACTCTTCAAAGTTATGACGACATTTCAAAAACTTAACCTTGTTTATGATTTTTATATTGATTCCCCCAACATGGTCTAAGTTCATTGACCCTAAATGACCTTTGACCTTGGTCATGTGACCTGAAACTCAGGCAGGATGTTTAGTAATACTTGATTACCCTTATGTCCAAGTTTCATGAACGAGGTCCATATACTTTCTAAGTTATGATGACATTTCAAAAACTTAATCTTGGTTAAGATTTCAATGTTGATGACGCCGCCGCCGTCAGATAAGCGGCGCCTATAGTCTCGCTCTGCTATGCAGGCGAGACAATAATATACCATGAAAATACTGTTGTCCTGTTAGGGAAATTTTAGAGATATAGAATAAAAATTTATAATCAATAATACGTTCAATAACTGGTCTGCCATAAACTAACAGGTACACTAAATTTACACGTAATTGATTTATGATACGAGGCACTTGATTGATACTAAAGGGGAATGAAACCTTTGGAAGAAGTAGGCTTGTGTCGGAACAGAAAAATCAAAGAATAAGAACAAAGAAAGTTTGAAAAAAATCAGAAAAATAATGAGAAAGTTATGAGCATTTGAATATTGCAATCTATATAAATGCTATGGAGATCCTCCCATTGGCAATGCAACAAGGATGTGTGATGTCACATGTGAACAACTTTCCCTTTGATGGACTATAAAATACCCCCCCAATTGTCTCTTTTTGATTTTTCTTATGGTGATCCAACTCTTTATCCATGATGTATTTAAAAACCTGTATTACATGCCCTCCTATAGAAAGAGCACATGATCTACTGATAGATGTGATAAAAGAGGTAGTTTTAGTGAAATATATACTTAAGTAATAGGGCGAGTTGTTCACAAGTGACATCGCACATCTTTGTCGCATTGCCAATGTGAGGATCTCCATAGCATTGGTAATCGCAATATTCAAATGCTCATAACTTTCTCATTATTTGTCCGATTTTCTCAAACTTTCGTTGATCTGTTTCTTAGATTTTTCTGTTTTCACACAAGCTTTCTTGTTCCAAAGGTTTTATTCTCCTTTAATTATGCACAGAAGAAAAGATTATTTCCAAATAGATGGTGATATATAATATCTATTATATTCACTCAAAGATCTGACATACTAGGGTAGCCAACATTGGATTTGAACACGTCCTTCACTAAACAGCTATTTTAAGTTTTCATCACATATTTGAAAACTACATTCAGGTTTTGAATTCCAAAACTGTTACAAGTCTAAGAAGCATATAGGCAGTTCAGAAATACAAGTATATGGACTTAGCGACTGGAGGATTGACTTTAAATGGTTCAACCAAAACTAAAACCTTTGTTGACACTACTATATTCATTGTCTAGTGGTTCTCACTCTCGTCTTTCAAACAAAAGGTCATGGTTTCAAATCCTAAGCAAGGCATGTTTTACTTGAGCAAGAAATTGATCCACATTCTGCTGCACTCAACCCAGGAGAGATGAATGGGTACCCAGTAGGATTAATTCCTTGAATGCACTGAACACTGCTAATGATGAGGTAGCTCAAGCTAAAGCCAGATAATCATAGTTGTACCTTGTATCCTCTGGCAAAAAGTGATGCCTAAATCCAATTATCATTATAACTCTGTTCAAACATATCAGATATGTGTATCTGCTGATGAAATGAAATGCATTGCTCCAACAGCATACTTCTATACTTTTATTTCAGCAGTAACTATTTCATAAGCTCATACCCTGGCTGTTAGCCAAATGGCGCTATGTCAGACCAAACTAAACAACGGCATCATTCAACATCTTATAGAAGAGTTTCATGTCAAATTTGGTCACGACTTCAATCTCCACCCCCTTCAGCTCAGGTATCCATGGTGTATTGAGTTTATGAGTCACTACCTGTCCTCTTGTTAACATACCTTGTAACTCTACCTTACAAACAGAATGAACAGATTCCTCTATTGAGTCTCTGTCGATCGCAACCACCATGGCGCTTCCATCAGCACTCATATACGTGGGTAGCTTCTGTACTTCCCTACAGCGAGTGGTAGATCGTTTGTTCATGGCGTGCATGAATTGCGCCCTGGGCGAATCCTTTGAGGCAAGCTTGTCAAACCAATCCTGCAAAAAGAAGGAAAACAGCAGGGCTTGATGATTATATTCTCAGGGCTACGGCCACTCTTCATTGGGTATATTCTATAATAAAGCAAAAATGGGAAATACTAAAAACGTCACCAACAATGGCCAATCAGAGAAGCATTAAGGCTATGGCCATGGTAACCTTGAATTAGAGTCCTGAAACAGAACTGTCTACTGCACAGCAAGCTGCAGAATATGTGTAGCCCACAAGATCATTTTAGGGAAAGGGAAAAATGTGATGTTATGCAATTTCACAACTTTTAGCTATAATCACAAGGTAATTTCAAAAATGTTATTTCTCTATATTACTGCATGTGATCTGCCACAATAAAGCCAAATAAAGGGTAATACATTACAAGAAAAAGGAATGTAGAGGGTTCATCTACTTACCAATGATAAACCATGGTCAATGCATGTCTCTAAAGGAACAAGGAGTGTTGGACATTTGGTTTCTTCTAAGACGATATGAGCAGCCTCAGGGTCAAATCCAAAATTGTACTCGGCAGTCCAGAATCCTGTGCCCCTTCCTAGTCAAGTCAAGAAGAAATATATTCCAGTTATTTGTAAAGATTCTATTCTCTAAACTTATGAATAATAATTGTTTGATGTCACCTGTGCCTGGGGAGTGAAAATTGAACTGAATCACATTCAATCACTATGACCCATAATTCTCTCCTCCCAATAAACTAATAAGGGGGGATGCAGGTGGACCACAACACTGAGGTTTCCCCCTACTCTTATACAAATATTGCAGTGGGTTCTTAACGTGCAAAGGTGGTGACTCTCCTCTACACAAGGCCTCCATTTAACGTCCTATCTGAGGGACGGAGTGTTTTCCACTGCAACATGGCCTGCATCTACAGGACAGGGAAGAGACACACAATGCAGGCTTCAGTCATCAGCCTGGAGTGTACTAAAACTCACAATATAATATTCATCACATTGAATATACAGGTAACTTTGTGAGTCAAATCTTTTGGAACCATAGAAATCTGTTAAGACTTCAAAGAAATCTGCCTCTATTTCTAGAAGAACCCGTTTTTGATCATCAGGCTTAAAATTTGTTTCAAACTAGGCAAGTATTCTTTATGATTTATGCAAGCATACCAGTACTGTAAAAATCAATACTGATGTCAATGGTAGGACAATCAAAATTAGAGACGGATGAGCTTTACACGTTAAATTGTAGATCGGTTCAACACCATCCCCCAGCATCTGGTCCAATGCCAACATAGGCTAACATGAGTTTGGTCTATGCAGCGTGCATTTTTTCTATCCAAGAATTGTCCAATCATTGAATGGTTAAATTATCAGTTCGTCCATTGACCATTTCTTCAAATCCACAACCCATTTGGTCTAAACAGCACTTGGTCTATTGCAGTATTTTCTCAAAAACCAACTTGAAGGATATGCCCAAATCATTTGAAATACAAATTCATCTAATCCAATGAAAATATATAATACTGTAAAATTTTTGATATAAAATATTCTGCCCTCAATTGCCAAAGGAAGCAAGTGATAAACACAACATTTCCTCTATAAAGAGAGCAAATTGTATTTGTACTTTAATCTGATGTCAATGCAATGTCATGGTGTCTTGCTTATTAAACACAGTTGCAATTCCCTTCCACATTTTCAATTCAAGTGTCTTGCATATTTTATTTTATTTGAATATTTTGTAAATATTGTTTGCTTTTTCATTTGGGCTGTTATCGTTAAGAAAATTCTCTGTTGATATATCGCTAAAAATATCTTACCGATATCGATAACAATCGACAAAAGAACATAATCAATTCGCATTTTTTATGAATTACAGCGATGTCCCATACTCGCGTTGGTCAAAAATTGTATCTGCCACTGTTCCAAGAACACTTTAAAATCTGCGTTCTTTGGATGTAAACGATTATATATTATCTTTTAACAAACGTATTTAGCAGAAATACATCCTCACCTTTCACATTATTTGCATTATTTTAGGGTTAGATGAAATTTTATCGATAATTTGGGGGCTTTTTGGACATCGTTCTGAGCAGTCAAAGTCTTTCGCCTATCTGCCAATTTGATATTGTGCTGCACATCTTCGAACGTAGAGGGCAGCAACACACGACTGCCTTCTATGTTAGTTGGTACTTCGCTAAAATTGAGCTTGCGTTTGTGATGTTTTCCATTCAATCAAATGGAGTCGAGCGCAATCACGATATTTGGATTGTCATGATTATAGCAAAGTGGGGGTGAGATCGTGTTTTGTGACTAGTAAATATTCATATTTTGTCGAGATTTTGGAGTAATTTCTGTTGCCGCTCTGTGCATTTTAAGGAAAAATATGTTTTCCGTTTGAAAAGCCACTTTCAAAAGGCCGTTTCCATGAATTCCGTGAACTCATAATAGCGGGTATTATCGACAACGAGAGAAAGGTTATCGATATCGCTAAGTGGCAAAAACAAGCGATTATCGACAAGACTAGCGATAAAGACGTTATCGATAACATGCCTATTTTCCATGTAATGTTCTTAATGGAAATAGGAAGAAAACACCTACTTTAGTAGAATGTGTGTTTATGCATTAAACTAAAACAGAAGTAGAGCAAGATTACCATACTGTGTAATGAAAAATAAAATCAATAGCTTATGTTGGATGTCACTACCTCACTTTTTCTCCAATGAGGGCAGTATTGATAATCAATTTAAAGGACAAGTCCACCCCAACCAAAAGTGGATTTGAATAATAGGAGAAAAATCCAACAAGCACAAGACTGAACATTTCATCAAAATCGGATGGAAAATAAGAAGTTTCGCTTAATATCACAAAATAGTTATATTCACATCCTGGTCGGTATGCAAATGAGGGAACTGATGACATCACACACTCACCATTTCTTTTGTATTTTATTATTTGAATACGAAATATTCTAATTTTCTCCTCATTGTCCTGTGAAAAGATGTTTTATTTTGCCCTGAACATGTGGAATTACCATTGTTTAACATTTTGTGTCAGTCAAGTTGGTCTTTATTTTCCAATCTGTAAAAATTAAAATATATTGTATGATTCAAACAATAAAAAACAAAAGAAATAGTGAGGGACATCATCGATTCTCTGCATGTGACTAAATTGTGCATATAACTATTTTGTGAAAAATAAGCAAAACTTTGAAATGTCATAACTTTCTTATTTTACATCCGATTTTGATGAAATTTTCAGCATTATGCTTGTCTGATTTTTCTCTATTAATTCAAATCAACATTTTTCTGAGGTTGACTTGACCTTTAAAGAGCTCACCTTTGATGTTTCCTCCCATGATGATGAGATCTTTCAATTTACTAGTAAACAATGGATCAAGCCTTAAAGCTAATGCAACATTCGTCAATGGACCAATGGCCACTAGGGTTATTTTATGAGGGTGCTCGTTGACCATGCGTATCAAGGCCTGAATGGCATGTTCTGATTGGAGCAGATCTGAACTGGGCGGGGCCTTTGGTTTGGGGATATTTCCAAGACCATCATCTCCATGTGCACACACAGCATCTCTGGCGGTTCCTATAATGCTTGTTGTCGCACCAACGTAGACAGGGATCTGCAATGAGAAAAATATAACCAATAAATTTCATTAAACATTAATAAACATTTCATTTCCCATTGTCATTAATTTGGCAGAGATTTTTCAGTATCTTGAATATCTTTTCTTACTTATCTGATATCATTTGATAAAATTTGACTTCATTTTATGACCCATAATGCACCATGGGCATTTCATCTCAGAGATACATTATGTATGTGTTCATTACTTTTCCAAAATTATCCCCAAATCATAGATTTGAGAATTAAATCAATACCCTTCTCCTGCCTCCCTCTATTGATATCTCTCTCCATTTCATTCCCATTACTTATGTTCTAAAGGTATGTTCTCATTTCGTTTTTTTTTTTGCTTTCTTCCTTTCATATTTGCATTTATTTTTTTCTACACTAAAAATGTCTTGCCTAAAGTAAAATATATTAATAGCCAACCTATCCAAGTTATTTAAAAAGGGAAAGTCCATGATGTCGAGGATCCAAGAGGCTGATTTTCTCATTCTGTAATCTTCTTTTATCAAGAGGTTTGTCTATGTCGATTGAAGACTTCAAGATTAACTTATTCTTCAATAGACTAAAATATACACTAAGTTAGTAACAAATTAATCAGAGGAAAAAAGTATGCGAAAATCAGCCTTTGGACCCTTGTGGGAAGAGCCCCTTTAAACTTACATCCAATCTGTTACACTCCTGTAAAACTCGAAGAGCATTGCTGGCCACCTTGTTAACTCCTACATTCCCACTGACACAGGTGATAGCCATTAAATCAACGTTAGGTTGACCTAAAGCCATCATCAGGGCTGTAGCATCATCAACTCCAACGTCACAGTCCAATATCATTGTTACCTTCTGAGCCATATTGGTTGAGGTTGAAAGTCTCCTTTGATTGATGGTGCTGATGAAAAAATGAAAAATCAAATGGAGAATTATCAATCCTATGAACATAGGAATGAATTGCAAGTACAGGAGAACAAAAAAATGTATGTTTGAAGAAAAAAAAATGATCCCAATTTAATATGAAGTTTGAAGAATAGATAATCGTAGCATTCTTTAATGAGACACATCTCGGCTCAGAAAATTTTGAATTTTCAACTAGATCTACAGTACATGTAATTTGTAAAACATTTTCTCGTAAAGAGATCTACATACATTTCAGTGATTTCACTGTACTCCCTGAAGTATTATGTCCTCATATTGTAGGGATGATCCAGACTCATTTAGAGCTCGAAAACATAATAAATAGTCAGAGTACAATCAGTCTTAGGAAGTAGTAGCCATGATGTTTATTGCTCTAATGTTATTCGTTCGCGCCGCATCACATCTTACGCGTAGTAACAATATAGATCTTGGATATATCACAACATCCCCCTCCTTTTAACACAAGTATGACCAAAGTTATTTCTATAACACTAACAAGGTGCAGCCTCAAAATGAAACTCCTGTATCAATAATGATGCCTAAAACCATTGAACAGTTTTGATAAA
The DNA here is from genome assembly GCF_037042905.1 of Lytechinus pictus. Classification (NCBI taxonomy): domain Eukaryota; kingdom Metazoa; phylum Echinodermata; class Echinoidea; order Temnopleuroida; family Toxopneustidae; genus Lytechinus; species Lytechinus pictus. Next base: position 30,358,561 of record NC_087259.1, on the reverse strand, counting down.
CATTAACAATGCAAAGTATTTCCTGACAACTTTTGCTGTTGGTTTGTAACAAGTTTGAACATATAGTATCATCTATATATTACATATTAATTTCTAAGATTGAACTATCTATCCAATATAAAATTGAAAGTTTTGAATAACACTTTATACATTATTAAAATGCATCTATGTAAACATACTATGATGATTGTAGTGTGCAATAATCATTTTGAGTTCCATGCTATTGCAAATGCCTTTGCTATGTTGAAATTAAAATAAATTATCAAAAATGACTTTTGTTTTCCTTGTACATTTGTCCATTTCTCTCAAATGCTAATCAAGTATTGAATATTAACTTCAATTGCATTGTTTTTCATGTAAATTTGTCAATTTCTCTCAAATGCTAATCAAGTATCGAATATTAACTTCAACTGCATGTATTTATAAAAAAACATTAAAACCATGCACTTAGCCATTTCAACCTTCAGCTTTCTCATCACAAACTTAATCAATTCTTAGAGAAATTATTTAAGCTAAATTAACTTCCATCAATAGCTTTCATAAAATTTACTGACTTTTCTAAGTAAACTTTCTTTGCTTTGAATTAAGGTGGGTTTAAACACATACTTAACAAATTGTATGATACATCTCCCCTTGTTGGAAGTTAACACTTCTCAAATCCAATAAAAGTGTGTTTCCTTAAAAGGTGAAATTCAACATATATACATATAAAAATGTGATTCTACTCTATATCTAATTATTTTTTAACTGTATGTGTGTTTGTTTTATTTGATTTTGGTCCTTGCTTTTAATTATTTATTTATTTTAATGTGTGTGATTTCTGTAGCGAACTGGTCGGTGGATTTGGCGACCATATCATGTGGTGTATGTATGTCTATCAGATTGAGAGTTTGGAGTTCTGTCTGAAGTGTGCATGTGTGGTGTTTGGTTATCGGTCTCTTTTGCCTCTTCATCCTCAAGGTCTAGTCTCCGTGGATCAAGACTAGCTGATGAGGTGTCACTTTTTGGCTGGCCTGTGAACATCTTTCTGAGGTGTGACCGGTTTCGTCTTAGAGTCCTTCCATTGGGAGTGGTGACTTTGTATGATCTTGGTGCTTCACACACTCGAGACACTTTGGCTGGAATCCATGTGTTATCATCTGTATCCAGCATCCTTACTCTCTGACCAACGGTTAACTTGGGTAGTTCTTTACCAGCATGTTTGTCATGGTCATGCTTCATTTTCTCCCTTCTTTGTTGGATTTGGTCGTGCATATCGTTGTGTGGATATCCGTAGCTGCGACCTGGGAGCGTTGTTTTTACTTTTCGTCCGTACATTAGTTCAGCAGGAGATGGTAAGTCTGCTTGTGGCGTTGCACGAAGATGCAAGAGTGCTTCCAGGAGATCCTGTCCTGTTTGTCTGCATTTCTTGATCATTGATTTCACCGTGCGTACCATTCTCTCCGCAAAACCATTCGAACGAGGATATCGCGGCGATGAAGTTGTATGCTTAATGTTCCATTTTGCACACATCTCTTGGAATGGTTTGCCACTGAACTGAGGGCCATTGTCCGAGACAACCTCTGCAGGTACTCCGAACATGCTGAACGCTTCTTTCATCACTGTAGTGACTGCAGTGCTAGTTGTACTGTGCATCCTCCTGATGACTGGGAATTTGGAGTGGTAGTCAGTGATGAGGAGAAAGTCTGTACCATCTTGGTGAAACAGATCTGCAGCAAGCTTTGTCCATGGAGTTGGAGGAACCTCATGTGGTTCGAGTGGCTCTTTCTGCTGTTGATCCTGATTCTGCTTGGCAGGTTTTGACAATGTTTTCTATGTCCTTGTTTATTCCTGGCCAATACACACAGTCCCTGGCGAACCGCCTGGTCTTCTCAATGCCCATGTGGCTGGTGTGTAGTTGTCTCAAGATGTCTTCTTGGAGTGCCTTGGGTACGACTACTTGTCGACCCTTGAAGACTATACCGTTGACGGTGCCTAGTTCGTCTCTGTATAACCAAAAGGTTCTCAGGCAGTTTGGTACCTTTCCGAATTCATCGGGCCAACCGTCTTTGATGATCTGGGCCAACATGATCATGACTGGATCAACTGCGGTCTCTTTTCCCAGCTGTGTTTGCTTGTATTCAGAGAACACAGACAAATCATCTTCGCTATCAGGGATTGTTAGCATTTCATCGACATGTGTAGATTGATTTGTACGTCTTCTGTCTTCTTTGGGTTGGGAAGTCTGCTAAGCGTATCTGGGAGGACTAACCGACTACCTGGACGATACACCACGTTACAGTCATATCCTTGGATCTTGACTAATAGTCTTGATTTCCAACGGTTTATGATCTGTGTGGACAGTGAAACTGCTGCCGAACAAGTAAGTGTGGTAACGTGTGATGCCAAATACCAGAGCGAGCGTCTCCCGTTCAATGTTTGAGTAGTTTGATTGTGCTTCCGAGAGGCTCTTAGATGCAAAAGCTACAGGCTTCCCATCTTGAAGTAGGCATGCTCCAAGTCCCTTGCCTGATGCATCCACCTCCAATACTGTCGGGGCATTAGGTTTGTAGTACTGGAGACAAGCTCCCTTTGATACCTCAGCCTTGAGGGACTGGAACATTTCTTCGTGGTCATCTTGCCACAGGAATGGCACATCTTTCTTGAGAAGTTCTCGGAGGATTGCTGCTTTCTCTGAGTAGCTGGGTATGTACGGTGAAAGATACGTCATCATGCGAAGGACCCTCTGCAGCTCATCCTTGCTTCGTGGAGAAGGCATGTCCTTGACGTCTTCCAGCTTACTCGGATCAGGTAGAATACCTTGGTTTGTGTACAACGATCCGAAGAAGTTGATGCTCTGTGTCTTTATTACACACTTTGCACTGTTGAACACAAGGCCTTCTTTCTGTGCAACCTCTAGTAGTTTCCATAGATTGGCATCGTGCTCTTGTTCTGTTTTGCCAAAGACTGCAACATCGTCTGCAATTCCAACACAGCCTGGCACCTGTGCGATGATTGAGTCCATCCTCTGCTGAAAGATGTCTTGACTCACTGAAAGTCCGAATGGCAGTCTACGAAAACAGAAAACGCAGGATTGAGTTCCTCAAGTGTCGACACTTTGTGAGGTCACCGCTTCAGACTTTGGTTCAGCTTTCGGGGATGCAAGCAAATTGTAAGTGAACCATCTTTCTTTAAGGCGGTGGTGAGTGAGCTACACCAATCTGTGTGGTGATCCACTCTTCTGATGATGCCGTTGCTTTCCATCTGATCCAACTCTTGTTTCTCTTGAATGTACATACTGCACTTTCTCGGCAGGTCGATTGATGGAGTAGCATCATCCTTAAGGTGAATCGTTGCTGTCCCCTTGAAATTTCCAATCTTGTCAAACTGCTCAGGGAACGCTTCCTGTAAGTCCCGCACTGAATGTATACGGGGTCGTTCAGTCTTCTCCTTCACAGATTCTCGTATCTCATTGATGGTGACAATACCAAGCTTTGTGCATGTTGGGAGTCCAACAATGATGGGTCCATTCACATCTACGACATACCAAGTCTGCTTTTCCCAAAGTGAGTCTTTGAATTGACTTGAGATGACTATGGTACCCAGACAAGGAAGTTGAGCTTTGCCGTACGCTGTCAACTGCGCATGAGTGGGAGAGAGCATTTCTTTCCATCGGCTTCCATAAAGCTCCTTCAATGTCCTCAGTGGGCGTATGTTCCCGCCTTTGCTCGAAGACGTGCTTGTCCTCTGTGACGTGGACATTCAACCTTTAGGCTAGCAAATGCTTCTGTCTGCTTGGAGTCTATCGAGTTGATCAGAATCTCTATCGTGTGCAACTCTTTTCCCTCAGTTTTTTCTTGTGCGATCTCTAAGTCCAGTTCATCAACTCGCTGTCTGCTTGTCTTGTTTGGTGGAGTGTACCTTGAGTGCTGAAACTTGGACTTTCCTTGCCGGTCTTGAAAATGACCCTTCGGCTTTGACTGGGGATATCTGGACTGCCTTTCTTGACGACCCCGGAAATTATCCTGTCTGTCTGGTGGTGGTCGTCCCTGATCAGGCTTCCTCTGTTGAGGCTTTGTACTCCTCGCCTTTGTCTTTGAACACATCTTTGACCAGTGTCGTAGTTTCCCACAAGCATGACATGTATCTCTGTAGGCTGGACATTGTCTTGGGGGGTGGCTGAGTCCACAATTTCTGCAATGCCCATAATCCTTCCGGATGGCATCAACCTGGATGCTCTGTAATGTCTGTAAGCACTGCTTGCCTGCCATGATCGCTTCATACTTGCGTCCTGTATCGACTAGATCCTCGACCTTGAAGCCTTTTGGTCTGTCTAACAAGTCCTTCTGAAATGCTTCAATAGGTGTGGAAGCTATGACAAGCTCTACGAGGCGTTCGCATAACTCTTCCGTGCTGAATTCACATTCCCTGGCCTTGGTGCGACACCTGTTCACGAAATCATCTATGCTTTCATCTGACCTCTGCTTGTATCTCATCAGTTCTAAGCGATGTATTCTGAAGTTCACCTTGACCTTCAGCTGATCCTCAAATAAGCTCCATAACTTGTCAGGCTTATCTTGCTCCTCTGGAGATAGACCTAAGGTATTTATCTTTCTGAGGCCTTCGTTACCTAGAGCTATCTTAATTTTAGTTGCTTGTTTCCTAGGATCTTCTATGTTATTATCTAACAAACACAGCTCGGTTCTCTGTTTAAACAATTTAAGCTCTTCAGCGACATTGCTGACACTCCAGTTCATTTCTGGAAATCTGGCCATGACTGCTTTGTATTAAAGCCAACAAAATATGAAGCTGTATTGTGTAGTTTGACTGTTAACACTAGCAAAATGCAATGTAATGTGATCTGTAACAATGAGTGTTTTACATCAATATAAATTCATGCAAAATTCACATCTACACATACATCAATTGAATGTACAATCAAAACGATCATGTAGTTGCAAAAATATCACAATAACACATATTCATATACAATATGACTTGACTTGGACCCAATTAACTCTCTGGTCCTGGAACCGAAATATACTCAGGGAACAAATACAAAATGTGCTTTTAGACAACGTACACTTGTAAGATGAATAAAAATCATCAACTAGTTTGCATGGATATCAACCTGGATATATGGATTCACACTAGACCTCATCTGGTCCTGGACTACACATCGACTAGGATTTAGCTTTAGAATCGCCTGCTGGACCTGGTCTTATCGACATATACCTTAGACCTATTTGCCAATGGTCCTGGACTATCAACCACATTCAGTATCAGACTAAACTGAATCACTATCTGGACCTGTTTACACCTGGTCCTGGACTGGTCTAGACTATTTAGACCTAATAAAATCCGAATTACTCTTTGGACCTATTTAGACCTGGTCCTGGATCAGTAGCTTTACCTTGCTTTAGGCCTGTTTGGTCCTGGAATCCTATAAAGACTACCGTAGATCTAGACTAACTGCACCTTGGACCTGCAGATTGGTCCTATTACTTAACCCTATTCTGGCTTGGACTAGTCTAGATTTAATCTAGGCTAGGTCTAGTTTCTTCCTAGCTGACAACACTTGGCCTAGTTCTTGCCAAGAAACATGCTTCAAAACATTGAAACATTAAATCGGTCCTGATTTATAGACTAGATCTACACATTCTAGGCTTAGAATCAACTTTGACTGGTTCTGCAGTCTCACTCTTAACCTTCTAACCTAATTACCTAGTGGTCACGCTTAGATAAAGCGCTGAACAGCTATAACATACTTAACGTTGTTCTAGTCTAGAACTGGTCCTGTTCAATTTGGACCTTATCATCTTTTTATAAAGGGTTCTAACTTCTAGTAACGTTAGACTAGATTATAATCTAGGCCATTTAGATATCTAGAAATCTGGTTAGATCAGACTGATTGACAATAATTGAATAAACATATCACAAATTGGATATTGACACACATCAGAATTGGTATCGATTGAACAATGCAAAGTCAACGATATTGATACATAAAATGACATGAAAATGTGATTGAGTCCAATGTAGAACTGAGTTCAGTATTTAAAATTCCAATGATTTAATTTCCATCTGATCTGTTCGTCAATGTCGTTTGATTGATCAAAGTTCTCATCTCTTTCTCTCTCTGACGATAGGTTCTGCATTCATTTCAACATCAAGTTCAAGTTCAGTGTATAAATCATTCATCACGATCACGTTGACAACCTTGCACTATTGCGATGACGATGATCGATCGTTGATCGGCGCTGTCACCCGTTCTGATCCTTTCGGCCAGCAACGCAACAGTTCTGTTTTGTCCCAGCTAAGTAACAGTTCTGAACTCCTGGTCCCGGTCCTGGTCCAGTCGACACTCGACAACATTATCAATGACAGTGGTGATCTAATGTGTGCCCGTAAGCGTCCATAAACTCACACATACCCACCCATTCAGTAGCAAAATAAAAACGACCCAGCAATTAATGTGTGCCGCTCGAGCGTTCATATAACTCACACATATTGCGGTACCGGTACCGTACTCCTATCGTCTGCATCGCAGGTTCCGAGCGTTGATCGTTCAACCAAAATTATCGTAGAGAGCAAACGACCGTGGCAATGTATGCTCCTAAGCGTCCATAAACTCACACATTGCTCACTTTCCCGTTCCAAGGATAGATCAAAACATCGACAGCATCACCGCTGCCACCATGAAGTATTATGTCCTCATATTGTATTTGTAGGGATGATCCAGACTCATTTAGAGCTCGAAGACATAATAAATAGTCAGAGTACAATCAGTCTTAAGAAGTAGTAGCCATGACGTTTATTGCTCTGTTATTCGTTCGCGGCGCATCACATCTTGCGCGTAGTAACAATATAGATCTTGGATATATCACAACACTCCCTTTCTGTAAAATTATAATCGGATTGGCAAATTGGCTGATTAATTTTTACCGTTTGAAATTTGAATCTATTTACACCAATTTAAAAATTGTAGGTATACTTTTTTTGAACACATGATTGTTCATTTGTTGATATAGATCTCATGTTAATTTCTTTATTCAAGAAAAGTAGATCGATCTGGATTATTTATTAACTTAGATTTAGAATATCAGCACTGCAGTACTTCATTAAAAACAGATAACCTTTTCCATAATCCATTTTTTTTTTCAAATTTAGTGGAGGGGGCATATGGAAGTCTCGCCTAAATATATATAATTTGAAAGAGAATCTAAAGTTGGTACTCTTTGGGGTGTTGCAAGAAAATATTTGCGATCAATTGCAAATTTTCTGTTGCAATTTTACAACTAATAGATCAACGTTAAAGTCGTTAGCTGTAGTGTAGCAAATGCCAAATCAAATTAAATTTCTCGTTTCAAGGTCAGGAGCAGATTAATCAATCAATCACCAATTTGCAATTAACTGCAAGACATATGATTGATTTAGGGACCAAAAATAGACTGGCAATTGATCGCAAGTTTCTTGCAACACCCCATAAGTCTAACTTATAAAATCCTAAATGATAATTAATCAGGGAGATTCTCCCTCCATGCCCATGGCCTGGCCCTGGGCGTGGTGAATCCCCGAGGCCGAGGGGTGAGCGTGCGTGCCCGGGTGGATCAAAGTTGTTGAGCTTTTTTACTGACCTCTTAAACCCCCAAACAATTGTATCTGCTCCAACAAAGTTTGTACCAGTTTGACACTCCGTCTTCTCCAATATATTTTGAAAATAGAAAATACCCCTTCTTAGCTGATGACAAACTTTTGCTGCTGGAATGAAGCTCCCCAATTTGTACATCACAGATATTAAGCGAGCACGTGGACCGCGTGTAACGTCTCGATCTCTGAAGCTGATCTGACGACTGAGCTGAGAAGTTGGAAAGATTGTTCTCACAGCTAGCTCACAATAAATTAGGCCACAACGTGCAGCAGCGGCCGGCTAGGTACGTCCGTATCATGCTGAAAAATGATACCACTCTTCTTTAATGGAAAATGGCAGCGCACATGATGATGAACAAAATTTCAATTTTGAAAGGTGAGTATAAATGTGTTTTTATTTGATAGTCATCAAGTTTAAACACAGAAATTACCTGTAAATTGTAGAATACGTCATTTATTATTTGTTCGATTTCACTACACTATTTCGTAACGGCAATACCATTAATGAGACCATCTTCATGAGACCGGTACTTACTGTTATACGTGTGTGCGATATCTTATGCACGTATGTGAACGGGTGCTATCATATTTTCGTGTTGGAACAATCCGAATTGCACACTAGCGAAATTGCACGCTAAAGCATAGAAGGGGTGTAATGTCTGGACACTTCAGAAAATCAGGCTTACCTGTAACAAAGAAAGATATACAAAAATTACAAGGGGAAGATCGGACACTTCGGCCATTTTTTGAAACGCTCAATTAATGCTCAGCCTCAGTCGTCATGGCAGGGGCAGGGCCTAGTCTTGTTGAGTTAGGCCCTAGTTGAATTGAGGACTCCATTAACGATGATGATGTCTTTTTAAAATCCTTTGACATACTTCTTCATCATCGATCATTGGAGTCTTGAACCCCCATCCATATATGTATAAGAGGGCCCAGGTAAACAAAGATGGATTTCCCTAGGAAATCCATCTTTTCATAAAAGAATCGCGTAAAATAGGTTTATTTTATTAATTTCTACGCCTAATGCGTAGGAAGATTTTAAAAAATGTTTAAAAATGAAGGTTTTTTACCAGACTGATGTCGTGTAGATCCCTCGATCCATATGTACTAGGCACTTCAGTCGGGCGGGCGATCGCGCGGACACAGCGCTAGACGTAGATTTTTGCATTGCAGTGAATGGCGAGCGCCTATCTAACACACACAGTTCGCTCCGCTCGGCACTTTGGCCGAGCGCTGGAGTTGCATTCGGCATTGCTCGAAAAGACTGAGTCAGTTTCTTCCTTTATTCCGCTGATTTTGATTGGTCAAAAATTCCCGCGGTTACTTCGTACATCTTTGGTAAACATCGGAAGTATACAAGACGGAGTCTAACTTACCTTCATGCGAGGGAAGGACCTAATATTCAGGTATTTATTTTTCTTTGCTTGAAATCACCTTCTTGTAATCATCGGATCCCTTGTAAACTCGGTCAGTAATAAAAGTGTATATTTGAGAACATTTTGTGAAATTCTAATCAAATTTAGTCCGTAGAGAGTTTGCGAATATGAGCTTCAGTTTTGAGTGTCATGAGGTGTTTGTGAATCTGACTCGGCCGATCGAGCAGGGTTGTTTTGAGCGTATACGAACAGCTGTGAGTGACGTCATCCCCACTGCGTTGGGCCTGAGATTAGTCTTGGTATTCAGACACAGCATGTCTCAGCCGTTGTATTTTTTTTTTTTTTTACGATTTGAGCTCTGTTAATTATGAAAATCAAATTGTTATTTTGAAAATAATTTTGTGGAATTCGTGTGAAATAAGTATTAAGAGCAAAACTGCAAGTAAACTTCAAGAATTTTGTTTGATATGTGATTTTTTGTTGGAATGCGTCTGAATGTCTAGAATATGGTATTGTTAAAGGAGAATGAAACCCTTGAAACCAGCTGAATCCATATCAAAGAGAAAAATCAAAGAAACATATTGTTGAAAGTTTGAGGAAGATTGAATGAATAATAAGAAAGTTATGAGCATTTGAATATTGAGATCACTAGTGCCATGTAGATCCTCCCAACGGCAATGCGACCAAGATCTGTGATATCACACACGTACAACTCCCTCATTACTTTAGTACTAATTTTACTTATATTCTCACTTTTATAGAGTCTATCACAAGGTGAGGTGTTCTCTTTATGAGATGACAAGTACAGAGGTTTCACAACATTATATCATTGATGAATCGTTTGTCATATGATTAGAATGAGCAAAAAGAGATGTTTTGGGGTATATTTTCAGTGTCCAAATGGGAGAGTTGTACGTGTGTGACATCACAGATCTTGGTCGCATTGCCAATGGGAGGATCTCCATAGCATTAGTGATCTCGACATTCAAATGCTCATAACTCTTTTATTGCTAGTCCTATTTTTCTCAAAGTTTTGTTGATCTTATTCTTTGATTTTTCTGCTTTCACAAAAGCTAACTTGCTCCAAGAGTTTCATTCTCCTTTAATGAAAGTCGTATTTTTGAATGGCACAGAAAGCTCCTTGCATGAATTTAATTCAGAAATAGGTTCACATACATGAGATGTGTTTCATGAATTTGATATCTGATTTATGGACCTTTGTTATGGTGTTAATTATTAATTTGAAGATATTATGAAAAAGTAAGAGAAGACAATAATGAGGCAATTAACAGTGATGATGAGACATTAATAATATGAGACAATAAACATTGAGACACTTATAATAATTATTATGATTATAATGATAACAATTATAATTATAATGATAATAATTATAATTGTAATAATTATTGAGACATCAATTCTAGTATTTATTGACAATAATTATTACAGTAATCATTATTATAATAAAATAATTGTAATGATAACAATTATAATGATGTACTTTGAATTGTAATAATTACTGAGACAATAATATTAATGAGATATCAATAATAATCATTATAATAATAATACTTATAATTAAAATAAATATAATTGTAGAAACAATTATAATTATAGTAATTATAATTATAGGCCTTATAATTAATGAGACATTAATAACTATTATTACAATAATACTAATTATTATAAAATAATTATAATGATAACAATTATAATGAAAGTAATTATAATTGTAATAATTACTGAGACAGTAATATTGAAAGGTCATCAATAATTATTATTATAAAAATTATTATGATTATAAAAATAATCATAATTATAATTTAAGGCCTTATAATTATTGAGACAAATAACTATTATTACAATAATAATAATTATAAAATAATTATAATGATAACAATTATAATGAAAGTAATTGTACTTGTAATAATTACTGAGACAGTAATATTGATAAGTCATCAATAATTATTATTATTATAAAAATTATTATAATTATAATTATAATCATAAAAATAGTCATAATTATAATTATAGGCCTTATAATTATTGAGACAATAATAATTATTATTTCAATAATAATTATTATTATGAAATAATTATAACAATAATTACTCTGATAGTAATTATAATTGTAATAATTATTTAGAAAATAATATGAATGAAACAAAAATAATTATCATAATAATAATTATTATAATTATAATACTAATTGGGACAATAATGAAACGACGATGAGACAATAATAATATCAACAATTTTATTGAGACCATAATAACAAGACAATAATGAGATAATAGACAATTGAAATCAATCTGTTTTTTTTTTTTTCTAGAAATCCTAAGATTATTATTTTAATTCTCTTTCTTTGATTACAAATTATATTCATTGAAAACTTAATTTCTAATGTTCAAGCAAAGAAAATCAATATCAAGTCATGTTTACCCTGTGCACAAACCTACCACAGGGCAATTACCCCCGAAATAGGGTTAGGTTAGGTGTAGATTTTTGGATAGGGGTACAGTGTAGTTGTCCGGGGGGGGGGGGTAATTGTCCAGGGTGGGTGGGGGGAGGGGAATTGTCCGAGGGTGGGGGGGTGGGGGGTTATCGTCCAGGGGTAGTTGCCCTTGAACCAAAGAAATCATATGCCAATATGTCAAATCAATCTGAGTACTTTAAGATTTAAATAAAAAGCTTGTACAATTCCCCATAAGCTATGTATTATAAATGTGCCATGCCCAAAACAAAGAGAATAATAAGATTTCGCAATCTTCTTTTGTCCACAAAAAGGCCTGTTTTTTCAACACAAAGATGACAATAACTCGACTTCTAGATATCGGAATTTGAAAATTCAAACAGTTTTGTGAATCGTAGATATTGAGCCTCATTGTGAGCCCATCAAATATGCTGGAACAGCCTTTCCTAATTTTCACCTGAAGTGCCTATATGTACACAACGCAAATACAATGGCGCCGACCCTTTAACCGCTTATGTATGATGTACTTCCGATTAGCGATGCCGTTTTGAAGAACAATTTATAGATAAAAATTATTTCACAAATACAAAAATTTATTACATGATTATAAATAATTAGCAGTATTATACTAATTATTTATAATCACGTAATAAGCTTAAGTATTTGTGAAATAATAATAATAAAAGGTCAATGAACTTTGGCCATGTTGGGGGTATCTGTTGAATTACCATCATAAGTTTAAGAGTTTATGGATCTGATTCATGAACTTGGACATAAGAGTAATCAGGTATTACTAAACATCCTGTGCAAGTTTCAGGTCACATGACCAAGGTCAAAGGTCATTTGAGGGATACGTCTCAACAGAGAGTTCAAGTAGAAGATGATACAAATGTTGGTTCAATTCACTCTCAATTTGAGCTAGAGTTGATTACTAGAGATTTTGTTTTGAAACAGATTGATAATCTGAGTATAGATAAATCAACTGGGGAAGATCATGTCAGCTGCAAACTTTTAAAGATGACAAAAAATATTATCGCAGAGTCCCTTTGTGATATTATTAACAAATCCCTTACTACTGGAGTTGTTCCTCGTGAATGAAAAAAAGGCTCGGGTATAGTACCAATATTTAAATCTGGTGATATGTCTTCGTTGAATAATTACCGCCCAATTTCTATATTACCAATCGTTAGTAAAATTTTAGAAAGGGCTGTTCACCAACAGCTAAGTGAATTCTTGGACGTGAATGATTTATTACACCCAAATCAATCTGGTTTTCGGCCTATGCATTCAACAACTACTGCCCTTGCAAAACTTGTAAATCAGTGGTCATTAAACATTGATAACAATTTAATTTCTGGAGTTGCGTTCATAGATCTTCGGAAGGCCTTTGATACCGTGGACCATGAGCTGCTTTTAAAGAAATTAACTTGCATTGGTTGTAGTAAGAGGACTATCACTTGGTTCAAATCATATTTATTTGATCGACAACAAGTGACACAATTCAAAGGAGCCAAATCGCACCCTTCAATCGTCAAATTAGGCGTGCCACATGGGTCAATTCTAGGTCCCCTTTTATTTTCAATATATGTTAATAGTTTACCTGAATGTATTCATGAAGGTATTATAGATATGTACGCTGACGACACGACACTTACCGTCAGTTTTGGAAGAAAAATTAACTGTTGCATTAAACAAGGTCATGGTATGGATTAAAGATAATCAGCTCGTCCTCAACACTGAAAAAACTTGTGTCATGATAATAGGTTCTCGTGCTAATCTCAGGAAAATAGATTATTTCACGATTTCGTTAAACAGTGATTTGATAAATAGAGTTCAATTCACCAAATGCTTAGGAGATTTGATAGATGAAGAACTGAAATGGTCAAAACAAATTGAAAATGTATGTAAACTTACTCAGAAAAGCATTGGCATAATAAAGAGAGCGAAAAGTTCTTTGCCTGTGCAGTCCTTAAAGTTGCTTTATAACGGTTTAGTGTTGCCAAGATTTGATTACTGTTCTGCTGTATGGTCGAATAGATTTCAATCCCATACAATTAAGCTGCAAAAAATTCAGAAGAGGGCTGCAAGAATTATATTGAACAAGACATACGACACACCGTCGGCTGATTTGTTCACAAGTCTTAAATGAATGACACTAGACAAACGATTTGAGCTCAGTCGCGTTTTGATGATATTTAAATGTGTTCATAATTTAGCACCTTCTTACCTTCAGGTAAACTTAACCAATCCAAATGATGTACATGAACATCATACCAGACAGAAAGACAGTGGATATTTACGCGTGCCCAAGTTTTGCACTGATTGTTATAAGTGTAGTCCAATCGTATCTTCAATATTTGAATGGAATAAGCTTGATAATTCAATTAGAACAGCTCCTTCTGTCATTTCATTTAAGAGAATGTTTAAAAGAACTTGTAATTTATAAATAACTTGCGGAACATCCACTGTTGTGCTTATTTTGTGTTAGCATGACCTTGATGATTTGGTGTATATTATCAGTATTTTCAAGATGTCCTTCTTAATTAATTTGATTTATTGATATTTTATTATACATCAAACGAGTGCCCGTCTGCGTTTTGTTTGCTGCTAAGTTTGTTAATGTTTCGTTTTACATTCAAATCCTAATGTGAATCTTAATGCTGTAACATTCTGTACATACGTTATGCATTTTGTAAATATGTTTATTGTTATTCAGGGCCCCATGGAAGACCACTACTTATTGGTGAATGGGCTACCCTGTCAAAATATCAGAAATAAATAAATAAATAAAACTAAATTTAAGGTCAATGAACTTTGGCCATGTTGGGGGTATTTGTTGAATTAATTAAATTGAAAAATTGAAATTGAAATTGAAATTGAAACCATCATAACTCTGTAACTGTTTTGGTCTAGTTCATAAAACTTGGACATAAGAGTAATCAAGTATCACTGAACATTCTGTGAGAGTTTCAGACTTTCAGGTCACATGACCAAGGTCAAAGGTTAATGGACTTTGGCCATGTTGGGGGTATATTTTGAATAACCATCATAACTCTGAAAGTGTATGGATCTAGTTCATAAAACTTGGACATAGAGTAATCAAGTATCATTGAACATCTCATGTGAGTTTCAGGTCACATGACCAAAGTCAAAGTTCATTTAAGGTCATTGAACTTTGGCCATTTTAGAGGTAATTATTAGATTGCTGTCATAACTTGCAAAGTTTATAGAAGTTTTCAAAGTCAGCACTGCTGCTTTATTGAATCGCGTGATGCAGGTGAGACTGCCAGAGGTGCTCCACTTGTTTCTATCGGGCAAGCAAATTTTTTCATCACATTCCCTGTCAGGCAGGTAATGAAAAAAATTAGTAGAGGCCTGTAATTAGTATTAATATTACAATTAAAGATCTAATTAGACTATATTTTTTATTAATATTAGATTATCTAACTGTTATTCATGTTAAACTAGCACTGGCCACTGTGGTCAGTAGAGGCGCTGGACAGAAAATTGGGACCGTCCCAGTTTACAGGGATTGTCTCAGTTTTCAAAGATTTCTCCACTCAAGAAATCTAGGAAAGTTCATTCACCTGTCAAGTGCTGACACTAATCAAGTGTGCTAGTCAATATTATCAGGTTTCATTACAAGATTATTGGAAGATATCAAGTCGTGAAAAATAGACGGTGAACTGAGTGGAATTGAGGTCACTAGCACAATTAATTATGATGTCTGATAATGTGGATGGTCTTTGTCTACAGTAAGCCATTTTACCAATATGTGGGGCCAGTGGCTTAACCTAATTTTCAGAATATTTTTTATATTTCTGATTAAGAATGAAACCCTGGCATTAACTCTATTGACTTAAACATTTTTTTACCTTTTTTGTTTCTCTAACTTTATTATGGAAAAGTAAATGAAGCAAGACATAGTCCATCAGAACAACCAACAAAATGAAGATTGAAGCTTTTGCTCTATGCTTAAAACAGCTTGGCAGTTAATATCCCTATGACTGTCCTAAAAAGGGATAAATTCACGTGCTGAAACTCAACTTGTTTATGTTTTCTTCTTTAGTAGTTGCCTTTGGATATCAGATTTCTGATCAGAACCATATTTGCAAAGACCAAATATATTTGCAAAGACCAAATATATCCTCTTGTATTTGTTTAGCCACCAAATCAAAATTTATAATTAAAATTGATTTTCCCCTTGGTTTTGTATTTGTTTATTCCCCAAATATATAGCTTTGGTTCGTCAGCAGAAGCCATTAGATCAGTCATGGTATGCTATACGAGGAGCACTGATGTGTTCACATGCCCAACCTGAAACATTGCCTTCGGAGAACTCATTGGAAGGTAACTTTAAAAATTTGATATTTTCTACTTTTCTTATTTTTGAATATTAAACTATGAATTGAAGATTTTCTCTCTTCAGGATATTTCACTCAAACTTCAAGGTAAATCAATTTTTTTCTTATACATTTCTTTTTTACTCTCTTTTTATATTCTGTTGCTAAAATTGTTTTCAGTTTCATTTACTGTTATACTGTTCTCCCTTTTTTGACGTAGAAATTACAGTCAAAACGAGGCCTAGCCTAAAATATCCTGATTTCATGTGAACCACTAAAAGAGTTTGAATTTGAACAGAAATTGGATGAGTGTCCATTTTACACTTTATTATGTATCAGGCAGAGTTATAGTCTAGCTTTGCTAGGTTACTCCTCTATCCCAAAATAGGTCATGAAATTGTAAAAACAAAAAAAGAAGGAAACAATTTCTCATTTTCTCGCCCTTTTTTTTTTTTAGAACTGTTTGTTTTAATGAGAATTTCCATTATACAGCAAGGCCCATGCAATGCCAGATTTTTGCCATGCAATGTTTTGACAGTCACACTTTAGTGTTAGTGTGCTATTTTTTCATAGTTCAAGTAACCTACTAGTTGCCTTATTTCATACATGTACTTTCTAGATACGTTGTTTCTTGTTGCAAATTAGTTTTACTTGACATACTTCTCTTATTTGACCTCAATAACTAGGAGAATCAACAAGCAAATGTGCCTTGGAGGAGTCCTTGAACCATGAGGATTTCTTTGATGTCAGTAAACTCTTCACTAGAACAGAACTCTTTGAATCGCGAGTTCATCTGGGTCATAAAGAGGGTCTCTTAGACCCACGGATGAAGAAATACTTGATCGGAACACGACGTGAGCAATGCATTATGGATCTTGACCAGACAGTACCCTTGCTAAAGAGCGCCCTTAATTTCACCGCGCACATCGCCTATCGCAACGGCATCATCCTGTTTGTGAACCGAGTGCCCCAGTTTGCTCATGCAGTAGAGGAAATGGCACGGGCTTGTGGTGAGTACGCCCACACTCGTCATTGGCAGAAGGGTTGTTTCACCAATGCTCAGATTCAGATGGGACCCGGTACTCGTCTCCCTGACCTCATCATCTTCCTCAACACACTTAACGATGTCTTCAGTCAGCACCAAGCCGTCACCGACGCAGCTAAAATGAACATCCCAACCGTCGCGGTTGTGGACTCTAATTGTAATCCAAACCTCATCACTTATCCTGTCCCAGGAAACGATGACACCCCTGTAGCGGTAGAACTCTACATGAGATTATTCAAAGAAGCTGTATTACTTGGCAAACAGAAGAGAAAAGAGCTTGATGAAACTCCTGTATGAGATTTACAAAACTATTGAAGGAAACAGAATCATATTCCTGAATTTGTACCTGGTTGAATTACATGTATGAACAATCCCAGCAGCGCTTACACTGAGATCAAATGAATGAAATACCAATTTGTAAGTTTAGGGATTTTATTCACTGTTTATGTGCTTATAATGATTGTTTCAAAGACTGCACTCAGGAAAGTTGGAAAGGTCTGGTCCAAGAGGATGTTGTTTGATTTTGGGTCAGACTTAAATAGGACACAACACATTTCTAAAAAGCTCTCAAACAATATGAGCTACCATGATAACAAATTTACGCTCTTTATTTCTGAAAATATTTCCCTAGCTGATGTCTATTAACTTGTATTGCTTGTTTCTCCCTTGGATGAGCAATGAAGGGATCTTGTTTTGTTGTATTAATGTACACAAAACTCTAATTGTAGGTACTCATTTCATTTTTTCTAAATGGAGAAAAAAAAAATTGGCACGATTGGTCTATTCTATTGAGTAGGTTTTGGATCAGCTTTCTGTGATGCATCATTGCTCTGGTTGAGAGTGCATTTTTCTCTACCCCTGCATCATGTAGCAAAGATACAAATGATGTCATGAAAAACACACTAAGCCAATCAGACACTGGGGCCCGTATTCTAAAGTCAGGTTTAACTTAGACCACGGTCTAACTCTGTGCTAAAGTTATGCGGAGCCAAAAGTTCAAAAATTCAGTTTATATTGTATATTTCTTATGTTTACTATTTTGTTTCCTTTTGCTTTCATAATGAAGAAAAATACCGTACTTCAGTTATCATTCCCAGACAATTATGAACAATTTGGGTGTCATATGAGTTAATAAATCGAATGTGTACTGTAAGGGATTTGTGCACCAATTTGGCTCTCCTTAGTTAAACCACAACTTTAAACCAGAGAGATCAGAATATAGGCCACTACACTGTATGTCCAACTCCCTCATTGTGACATCACAATTCAAGGTTCAAGAAGTTCCCGATGTAAAAGTTGCCCAGAACTGTTGTGAAAGAGTGGATGACTTTTAGTGACTTTGGGTCACATAAGTTGAATATACACCCAAGTGAAGCAATATTTTTGAGCAGATAATGCAGATCATTTGTTAAATACCTATTCTAAGTTGAATTTCTTTTAAGTCTAATTTATATGGACCACATAAATCTGTCCGACTTAGGAGAAAGAGATATATAACACAAGTTTTCCATAATGTGGTGTAAAACATTGCTTTAAACGAGGTGATTATAGACTTTATCATGGAAGGTCGGCTTGTGAAAAGACATTGTGTGCCATTGTACTTTTTGAAATGAAATATAATAAAGTAATATCCATGTATCATGTGTATTCATTGAGTACATAAGGATGGATAGAGGTTAGTGAGAGAGGGATGGGGTGAGAAAATATTAGAGGTGAAGATTATGAACAAAGTGATGATTGAGAAAGAAAGGGAGAAAATAAAGAAGGGGTAGATATGGCAGAAGGATACATGGTGCGTTGGGAGAGAGAGAGAGAGGGGGGGGGGGGGTGACTGAGATAAGGAAGTTCATGCTACAGTCGGACTAACATACTTCAAACTGACTGATTGTATATCATTGAAAATAATGTAATAGGTTTTGTGGGTCTGAGTCGGTGTCGCCATTGTAACTGTAGCATAAAAGAAGTGGAGATCAGATAGGAACGAGTGAGTGGATGAAGGGCAGGAGAGAGAGATAAAGGATTTAGAGATAGGATGAGAGAAGGGAAGGGTAAGAAAAGAGTGTTTGTTCAGAAGAGATAAATGGAGAGACAGAGTAAGATTTGATATGAGATACAGTGTGGGTATTGGGGAGACCAAAAAGGAGTAAAGAAGGGATACAGAAACTGGAGAGAGGGAAGGAAAGGTTAAGAGAGTGACTGGAAAATAAATAAGATAGCAGATATGGGAGGTAGAAGACAGGAAGGAATGGGACATAGATTTATAAGAGAAAGGAATGATGAAGGGAGTGGGAAAATACATATTTGTGCTCAAGAGTTTCATGAAGAAAATCTGTGATTTCCTCCTGTTAATTTGTTCTTCATAGATCAGATGCAAGGATTTACATGGTTTGTAACAGTTGTCAGTGAAAATCACTCATTTGTATCATGAAATACTCCTGTGGTATCAAAATGAAGATTAAAGAGAATTAAATTAATAATGTAATAAATATTATTTTTTCAATGGCATCTTGAGGAATGTAAACAATTTTACTATTGAATAAATCACATCTGGACATTTTTTCTTGATAATCAATAAACTTATAGAAATTTATTTCATAAATGTACAGTAGAAGGTGCTTATTGAAATATAACAAATATACAAATCTCCATGAAATACACTCTTGGAGCAAATAATTTACAAAAAATAAATGTCATCAATACATATATTACATATTTTAAAAACAATGAATAATACTTGAATAATGCATTCATCATATTTTGGTATTGTTTTTTTCATGAAAACATGGACGGAAAGGACATGGACCTTGCAAACAAGGTAATGACAAATATTGCCCTGTATTCAGCAAAGATTACCTCAACTCAAAAACAAGATCAAAGATTCAACTGAAAGCTTATCAGCAAAGTACAAATTTTAACATTGATATGTACAGAATAGAATCATTTCCAATAAATCATTTTGCAAAAGAATCTACATATCAATTTTCAAATTCAAAGTTCAGCATTTACATATGCAATTTTAATGAAAACCAATGTCAACCTTCATGGCCATATGAAAAAAAATCAGATAGTATGTTTAACTTAAGACTTCGAAGCAAAACCATGGAGATGAAGTTTCCTAATATGGCCAAATTACAGTGAATTACGGCATATCTTTAGTTAGCTTCAGTTCCCATAAGATTCAAAATATTCATCAAACAAACATTTTTATAATATAAATATTATAGAATTACTCGATTAATGATCTTCAAGGTCTACAAATAACTCCACTCTGTTTGAAAAGACCTCAATTTACTTAAAATGGGTAATCTTATACCAAGGCATACAAGAAGCAAAATCAGAAGTAACACAAATCTATAAAATCATTGACCATATTGAAGCTTGTCTATTAAAAAAAAAAATTTGATTCTTGTACTATTGGTCAGAGAATTATTCATGTGGGCGCGTCGTGGTCTAGTGGTTCTGACTCTCTCCTTTCAAACAGAGGGTCGCGAGTTCAAATCCTAGCCATGGCATGTTTTTCCTGCAGCAAGAAATTTATCCACAATGTGCTGCACTCAACCCAGGTGAGGTAAATGGAAGTAATTCCTCAAAAAGTTTTGAGCACCAGAATCGGTAGACTAGCTTATCAGGGGTAATATAGGAGCATCTTGAGCACGTAGCAAGTTGGATACGTGCGCTATACAAATCCTATATTATTTTATTTATTTATCATTAACCATGGGTGTGAAAGCCTAACTTTCCTCAGTGATTCTCTGGGCCATTACAATGAGGCATGTCAATGTTTAGGCAAAAACAAATTTTCTTACATAAACAAAGCCTTTCTTTTTGAAAATATCAAATTTCTGTGAATGCCAGCTACATCATTTTGCCTCTCAAAATTAATAGAGTACCAATCAATCTGCAAACATCCCCACCCCCATTAAAAAACATTAAACACCTCTCTGGTTTGTTCAAGGCACCAAAATCAGATTGAATTCATGAGCGTCGTGGCCTAGTGGATTAGTTCGAATCCCAGCCATGGCGTAGTTTCCTTCAGCAAAGAATTCATCCACAGTGTGTTGAACTCGACCCAGGTGAGGTAAATGGGTACCAGCAACAAGTAATTCCTATAAAAGCTCTGTGCACCTAAATAGGTAGCCTAGCTTAGTTTCAGTTTGGTTTATTTTCATATCTCATAAAATATCAAATACAATGTATTGTCCATCAAAAGACAGTAAATCATTAATATTAAAATAATACAATACATCACCATTATTCTTAATAAATAAGACAAATGTTATACAATTGAACGTTCAGATTGGAGACAGAAGTGGGTACCCTGGGTAAATATACCATTATTATTACTATTATCACACTTTCATCTAGCTGAATGACAATACTAACCCACAAAAAATGAGAAAAGGTGTTCTCTATTTCTTCTTCTGGGAAGGACAATAAACAATGGGTGAATTTGATGTTTGGTGTCAGTACTTGTGTTGGAAGCCCAGTTCAGATTGCCTATCATAACTTCAAACATCTAATGTGAGTTTACAAATATGATCATATAATCTCATTACTGAATACCTTGTGTGATTCATGCAAGACCAGCTTCATTCTAAGTTTGGTGTTGTGCTGATGTGAAAACTGTCCTGACACCAACACCAAATGGGTCAACACTCAATATGAAATCATAAAATGATTTAATCAATCCTTTTAAATATAATGCTACCATCACACCAATACAACGAACCCAGGGCCCCGTAACACAAAGGTTAGTGATCAATCGTTAAATGAATTGGCCTATCATGACCATCGTTGCATGCGCATTTTGCTCAGTAGACTGAATATAGGAGCCAATCAGAATAGCCCTTTCAAATTAACAATTAATGGCTAACCTTTGTGTCACGGGGCCCTGGACTTATGAAAGCTACTACGGTATATTATTTTGAATGGTATACAAGTACCATTGGAAGGTTTGGAGTCAGTTTTGTAGAATTATATAAAGACACAAGTCATTCTTTCAAATTCAGCTCAGTAATTATTTTATCTCATAGAAAAACCCTACATTGAACTTTAAATCAAACTCTAATCAAGTTTATTCCAGTCACAAACAGTAGGTATTATCTCCATTACAGAATATGGTCAATACAATCTGGATAAATTCCTCTTTCCCTCTTTCCAACAATTTTATAGCTGTCACACAGAATAGCAACATTCACAGTCCCTTCACTAGTGGGCCTTACCAAATAGTAAGCATTACCGAAGTCAAGTTCCAAAACCCTGATGGAAACCTACATATCATTGCACTGCACTCATAATAGACCAAGCATCTCCTTATCATTGTATTGTCTATTCTAGGCTGCTCACTTTGCTTCAGCCTTTGTGTTGTTCACATATGGAAGGAAAAGTCCCTGCACCGAGCCCTGATGCCGTTTCTCTAAATCCAGCGATCGTACCCTTGAAAGGAAATGAGCATAGTCTCTACGCTGTTCTATAGCTTCTGCAGTTAGTGGTTCAACGTAGTCTATGGGTACCCTGGGGATGGACGGTGAGGCACCAGGTTTCATCTTGACCTTTCTGGGTTTGGAAGGAGCAAGACCAACCTTGTCTCTCTCTTCCCTTGCTTGAGGTGCTATGGCTTCTAGATGCCATCTACTGTTCTTCTGCATTCTCTGAGAGTAACCAATGTGAACAGCACTCAGACTGAAATACAAGCAGAAACATGAACTTAGATGGATGATAGTATGAATGAATAAATGATTTTATTCATTTGGATACCAAATAGAAATGCATAAGAAACAAGATTTACCTTTTGTCACTGGCATACAATACACAATGGTCTCATTTTGTCAAGAGGTCTACAATTGCAGATGAGCTGGTGATTCAGCCACCCCCCCCCCCACCCACAATAGAATCCAAAAACACCATTGACTCTCATGGTAACAGTGAATACAATACACCAATTACCCAAAGTACCAAAGTAAATTGTCAAATAATTTTTCAATCAGGTCCATTTGGAATTATTGATGGGCCTACCCTGTTAAAAAAAAAAAAAATAAATAAAGAAATGAATAAAATAATGTTTTGCTTCAATTTTCATAATTATTTCACTTGAAATAAACTCTATATCAGAGCAGAGTCTTCTATTAAAGAAGTTATAATATGAACTCACTCCTTGGCTAGTTTCATTTTCTCTGTAACCTCTGTTTGTCTTGCTTCCTCACTCCACCACGGTGTTGAGAAATCCATCTGATCAAGAATATAAAGATAAATATACATTCAGGTTTATTATGTTTGAAGAAAAAAAACTGAATTGTTTCCCCGCTACAGGCGACCAACGTAACACCAGTGCTGGTTTGCTTCTGTAGTGCCTGGCTGTCATTTAAGGTACATGTTTACCCATGATTAATGAAAAGTGCCATTAAAAAAAATTGTTTGCTATCAATAAATGTTTGCTGAACCTAGTGTTACAATTATCAACCACACTATTCCAAAATACACATTTATTCAACAATGGAGGTGACAGATAAAGGTAAATTGATCTAAAAATGGCTGAGTTTCATACCTTGTTTCCTGGTAAGACGACAGGATTCAAGGTTCGGAGACGACTGATGGTCTTGGGTGGAGTGGTCAATCTGACCGTGCTACTGGACTTCAGACGAGCTGACTTAGAAGGAGATTGACGAGGGGACTTGGCTGCCAGACGACTGGGTGCTAAACCAAGGTATCGCATATCAAGTCTCTCTAACATGTTCTTGCCTTTCTCACCACACACAGCACAAAGGACTTGAAGCACTGCATACAGCTGGTTTCTAAAGAAAAGATATAAGACCAATAATAATAATAATAGGCGAGTTATTATTATTATTACCCCAGCTTTAGCTCGAGCTGCCTCTCAGCGCTCATGCATTCAAGGAATTATTCCTGCCGGGTACCTATTCACCTCACCTGGGACAAGTGCAGCACAATGTGGATAAATTTTTTGCTGAAGGAAATTACGCCATGGCTGGGATTCGAAACCACGACCCTCTGTTTCAAAGTCAGAAGACTTATCCACTGGGCCACAATGCTCCACAGTAATAATATGATAATAATAAGACTTAGCTTTTACATAGCTCTCAATATTTAACACTTAGGTTTGGGAGTGGTAAAAAGTTTGGATTAACTCATTGCTAGGCCATGGTTGAATTCGAACACAAAAATAGGGCCAAGTCATTATGGGTTTTTTTGGACCGGTGAAAGCCCATGATTTTTCAGTGAAGACAGGTGGACTGCTAAAATAAAGAGATAAGAAACTCACCAAAGATCATGAATATTAACCACTTTAAGGACCATATTTTTTCCTTATCTAGATCTATATATCAAAACATGGAACTATACTTCCAAACCTTTAATCACCAAGGTACAGTTATGTTAATAATAGGAATTCTGCTTGAATTTATTGGCCCATATCATTATAATCCTGGCACGTGAGCATGGCCACGTTGTTCCATTTGTTGGCAGCTCTTAGTTACTAAAAGGCGCAAACAGAACAAAATGGCCGAGCCCACGCACAGGGAGTACAACGTTATGGCTGATGAATTCTCAAGCAAGGCTACCTGGTTGGGTGCAAAAGCGTCTACAAAATATTTACATGATATTTATTACACTCTTTTTATTGCATTGCATATATTGTCATGTTCTTGATTTCTTAAAGTGACAAATGAAATAGTAATGATTAGTAAAATGTTTTTTACTTGTTTGATTTGCTTCCTTCAAAGAGTATCAGCTTGCCAACCTGTCTAAATCCCATGGCTTGTAGTATCTCTCTAGCTGTATTATCAACCCACATACTATGGATACCAGAATCATTACATCGTAGTTGAATCTCGGGCATGTGTTTAGTGATTGACAGCTGAGGGAGGAGACAATGGTAAATAAACATACGTTTTTAAAACATAAAGAGAATATTAGGAACATTTAATTTGATAAATAATCAATTGAAGATAAAATGGATGCAACAATAAATATGGATAAAATGTGTAAGAAAGATTTTAAATAGCAGTATTGCGAATATTTTCTCACATGACAGAAAATTCAACAAAGCTGTGTGAACAATCAATTGTGGTATTGTTTTCAAATGGTGGATCAGATTTTATTTCCCATGGATATAACAGTTACAGATATTCAGATTGGTCTTCCCAAATTATAACTCAAATGTGCAGTAAAAACAGAATTCTTAATGGCAGGTGATAACAATTTAAAATAATGACTCACTTTTCAAGCATATACTCTGTGAATTTAACATAACAACTCATATTTCGTTAAGCAAGAACTGTTAAACTCTGTGTAGACAAAAAGGTGTCAACAGAATAACCCAAGATAGGCTACACTACCAACATGTTAGCAAGGCTCAATTTTAAAACCATCTAAAGATTTCGAATGTAAGGCTTTCCGAGAAATCTTTCAATTACCGTTCAGTGTTAAGAAATTGTCTTGCTTGTATCAACTAAATGCAAATCAAACATGAAATAGTAATAGGTGATTTAAATCACTCTTGAAAACCAATCTCTCCCTGATTAGTGATAGATCATTCTGCAGCAAGGTTGGGGAACAGTCTTTCACAGTGTCTTCACATTTCTAACCTATAATTAATGGTAACTATTTCCAAAATTAAACAACACCAATTCCACAAATCTTGACACTAGCTACATCATTCTGAGATAAATCATGAAGTCTCTTGTAGCTTAACGGTCTCATTAGTCCAGTCCTTTAATTAAATAATTAGATCGCAGCACTATTACACATCCCAATATTAGAAAGGATTCAAAGTGAATTTAGTGATGTGCGACCAAGAAATGTTGCATCAACTCATATAAGTGGTAAACTTACAATGTCAATAAGACCTGATGAGAGCTTTTCATGTTCAGTCAGGACCTTAGCCAAACAATGACTCACTTCTGTGTTCTTTGAGATAGCTGCAATTAATAATAAAAAAGAAAGTGATAACAAACCTTGATAAATGGACATAAACAAGAGAATCGATAATATCTAATTCTCCAACTGCATTAAATCAAATTAGTGTGACAACTTGAAAAAACAAAAAGCATTAAGGGGAACAGAAATCACCATTTTCTTCAGAACAATGAGGCTTCATTTTTTCTTGAAAACAAAATGCACTATTTATAAGTAAAATGCTTCCCCTGCCCCCCCCCCCCCCCCCCGTAAGAAAGCAGAAATGTAGATGTTGGCATAAAATCTCTCTCCCTCTCCAGTTCTTTTATTTTTCTTCACTCTTCTCTCATCCCTTCTCTTTTCTCCACCTGTCTCTTTTTTTTTTTTCGTCTCCCCTCTCTCCGTGCCTGTCAGTCTCTCTCTCCCTCCCAAAATTATGGAATGGTTTGCGGTATGTAATAAGATCCTGTCCATCAGTAGAAATGTTCAAACTCAAACTTAAAAACCCATCTGTTCAAATAATCCCCATACATTTCTTCACCCCCTTTTCTAAATCTGTTCTCAAGCATTTCACTAGCTCTTAATTGCAGCGCAGTAGAATATATGCACATAGTTTCTGCGCTATATAAATCAGTATATATTATTATTATTATTATATTCTTGTAACTCTCTTTCTATCTCTCTCTCTCTCTGATTCTTCTCTCCATCTCTCCCTGTTACTGAACAGATTCCCAAGGCTACAGCCATCCACTTACCGATCAAAGCTTCAAAAGCCTGGAGTGCAGGGTGAAGAAGGCCATCCAGATCTCGTGTTGGGAACACCACGAATGGTTCATAGCTTGTCTGGCCACGAGGCTGGAAATGGAATCCCATGAGGTTAAGAAGAGGAACAGCTGCAGGAGAGGTAAAGACTTCAACCGGTAGGATCCAAGATGGGAAAGGTTCACCCTCAGGGCATGATAGAAGCTTCTTAGTTTGTTGTAGCTGTATCGGGAAGAACAGGATAGGGAACTGAAATGTTACGGAAAAGTGATTCCCTTATCATGAACTTTATCAAAAACAAGTTTTATTCCTTTGGCTAACACCAAATTAATTGCAAAACTTTACCATTTGTAATTGATAATAAATTTCATTTCATTTCATAAAATCTTCACCAATAACAAGTTAAATTTGTTTGCCAAAATCAAATTAGTTGTAGAAATTGGGCATTTGATATTGATGATTAATTTTGTGAAACAGTGTGCTTGGTACGAGGATTCAATAAATAAGAGACATGCATGAAACAGTGATGGACTGTGCACAACAAAGTTGCCCCTACAAACTCTACCCCACCTAACCAAAGATATTGATAGACCCTTTCAAACTGACAAATTGGTGTGAGACTATTGGGTGTTTGTAAACCATTTCAACTAAAGGGACTCCTTTTTTATTACTTTCTGGAGAATCTTTTGTACAGTAGAGTGTAAAACTATTTGTACAATGACTTTACAAGCAATTGAATGTGATTTTAATTCCATCTCCATTAAATCTTTAATTTTCACGTACATATGTTGATAAAATATATAGAAAAAATAAAAAACAGAGAGTAGAAAAAGTCCTGTTCATACCAGGCTTAGGATGCAGCTCAATACAGTAGGAAAATGAACATGATGTGTGAGAGCTGAGGCCATATGTGAACAAAGCTTTGTTATCAATGCTGAGTCAGTCTTATCTGAAAAAAAAAGGTATAAAAGAGAAAAATGTGTTTACTTCTTACGAAATCACACTATTTTCAGAAACTGTTGCTACATTATTATATTAAAGGATATTCAAATTATAAAATATTTTCATATTAGAAAATTTCACAAGATTTTTATTCATTCAATACATTCATTAATAGTTTTATCATATTCATGGGTTTATTATCTTGACCATTGTAGCAAGGTAGAAGAGTGGATGAATCCATCAGATGTAACTATATCACAAGGATTTGATTGCTTTCAAACAGCTGGTGTATCATCCACATAACTAATCTTTAAGATTGATTTATCGAGTGAGAGTCCCATTTCTCCATGATCAAAGTGCGGAACCGGAAGTGTCACAATTAACCCCTCCCCCAAGTAATAAGTCTAGGGTGCATCCGGACAGAGGTCAGAATTACTTTTTAGTTCATTGATTATTATATCTACTTGTCTAAACGAAATCTTTGACAAACTTGAAGATTGGTAACTATGAAGTATGTCTACACAGGGCTTTAAGTCTATTAAAACTAATCATTAAAGTTTAAAACTTCTAAATTAATCTCAAAGTATACCAACATCATGTGATATATATCATTTCATATATATTTACTGTACCTTCAGGATTGTCTTCCCTTAGATTAAGAGCATCTTCTTTCATGTTATTAAGAACATGTTTCTGTGTTTGATTCAGCTGGTGATCAACCATAGCATGTTTGATGGTCATAAGATTGATATACTGATCAAACCCAATCACATGGAAGGCACCCCAATTACGTGCATCTTGGAACCTATACAAACATGAAAATCAGAATTATCAATATTTGAACATGGAAATATCATTTGGTATAGCAATGCCTCAAGAATATAATTTTTTCCATAGACTGGTAATTTACAAATGGCTCTCTGTCTAACCAGAGGTTATCAGTGACTTTGTGGATATCATTATCATCAAATCTGTGGATAAATTGCATATTTAATATACCAAAATACTTAAGAACTAGTAAGAGCATGAAACATCAATGGCTCAATCCGTTGCATACCAACCAGGATATGCATAAAAAAGATTTTATTCAAATGAAATAGTGAAAGTTAAAAATGCCATAACTTACAGTTTTATAATATCAGACTTTTTATAAAATTTTCAGTGCAAAGCTTGCCTAATTCTTTCTCTATTTGTTCAGGTGATCAAATGCTGGGGTAGATTTAGTATTTAATTAAGTATGATTGCATGAGGTCAATACTAATATTCACCTATTATCTTGTCTGATTGCCTGTTTAGCTGCTTGTACAGCTTGTGATACCATGGTACCTTCTTGAAGAGATAGGTAGAAATGATGCCAGAACTTATTCCTCACTAGATCATTGACCGCCCATAACATTACCAAAACACATTGAGCACCTTCAGGGAAAAATAAGATAAGGTTGTCAAATAAATGTACACTTCAATATCAATTCATAGATTTAAGTCCAAACCAATCAAAAAGAAATAGAAAACAAGTCAAACTAACAAATACACCAAAATATTGTTGAAATATTCATTTTGATGATAAAAAAAAAATTCAGTTTTTTTTTTTTTAATCATGCAAAACAACATTAACATGAAATAAAGCATTCCATCATTTTGTTTCCAAGACAGAAACAAAAACTTAATTAGAGCCCTTTATCTATCGAGGAATACAATGTGCTCTGGAAATATCAACGTAAGATGACCAAGATTTAAGAAGGATTTATGTAATTCTGTACCAAATCCTTGAAAGATACCACTGAAGAATTAATAAGTTTTAAATCATGATTTCTTATTACAAACCTGCGGCAATGAATGCAAGGGGTAGATCAAGATGAACGGTCCGATGCCTGTTGCCATAGCAACAGCTGAGCACCACAAGCTGACTGCATAGCTTCATACCAAGGATGTCTTGTACCCCGATCTGATACGCCCCTTCAGGATACACCCCATCCCCCATCGGTTGGGTGGTAGGGTTAGGGGCGCATGCTAGCACCCCATCCTCCCATGATCCATACAGAGCTAAATGGATGAGGGTTGCCGTTGGCAATGCTGACAAGATAGCTTCCTTGGTGACCTTTGACCCGAGGTATGGTTCAGTGTGAAGGTAATCAGCAATCTTGTGGGTTTCCATCTGGGCAATTTCCAGATCAGAGTTAGGTTTCCAGATCTGTAACAATTAAAACAAACATAACACCAATCTTTCTCTTTTGTTCAATTGTTATGGAAGTTACTTGGAATTAATCAGAGGACCTGAAAACAACTAAAGTGAGCTTGTCCAGACACAAAAGTAAGCCCCTTCATGAGTCGCCAATAAACTTTTTGACTACAGTAGTGCTCAATTCATGACTCAGCAACTCAATTTTTCATAACTTAAAACAAATATTTATCTCATAAACTAATATTTCAGACCAATTTACTCCTATAACAAATAATGCAATTATTTGTGATGTTAATGGCAACTCAGGTATCACAGGTAATTGCAATGTTTTTATAAAAACATGGTTAGGTTCATGCTTGATGCACCATTGTAAATACCCCCAAGGTATGCTGCATTGCAATAAGCATATTCTCACCAACACATTAAAATGAGTCTTTGAATCAAATTCAAACCTCAAACCAATGCTCACCTTGCCATGTAGTCTCATCTTCTCAGGCAATGTCGGGTTGCCCATTGCAACGATACCAGCTACCCCTTCCCTCTGTCGGTACGTCCCCACCCTCCCGTCCCTGACGGAAGGTACCTCTCCCCCGCTCCAGGTCTTGCTAATAAGGGTACTCCCTCTTGCACACCCCTCCCTCACTCTCCTCTCCTCCTGCGCTAGGACAGGGTCCCTGCCATCTCCCACCGTGCCATGGAAAGTCCTATCAAAGGCCACATGGCTTGGGTTGTACATCCTGGTGGCAGCCATCTCAGGTGCTACTTTGACAGTATCCATGATGGGTTGGTGAGGTAGAGTAGACTGAGGAACAACTACACGATTCATGTGATCAAGGTAGATTGGAGAGGCTGGGTTCAACTTGGAGCCTTCATCACCTACAGTGTAGACACATCACAAGTATGACAGAATCAAATAATATTGGACTTTGTCCAAACTGATTAATCATTAGTTTATGTGTCTGAACTCTACTGAAACAGTAAGCTGAAAAAAAAAACCAGACAAACCAAAAAGAAAACCCTTTTACAAATATCAATAGGTATTTCTAAATGGCATTATAAGGGATATCATCTTAACTGCCTTTCATTGTGGTGATTCCAAATGATAAATGAAAGTTAAATTTCTGAGTTACATAATGTAATAGCTAAAAAAAGATTGAATAAAAGACAGCTTAATACAATTAAAGCCTGATCCCTTGGTTTCCTGCACATTTCCTCAAGCAAACTCATATATATTATGATTTAATATGATACAGAGCTGGCCTTACCTGTGACTTGAGATGCTTGATCATCTGTCGCATGAGAGTCTGCCAGATATAGATTATTGATGTTCTCTTGGTTGTTGATAAGATGCTTTAGAACCATTAGAGATGGTATAGATGTCATATTCAATGTATCCCCTAGCTGGTGACCTTCATTATCAGTCAGTGAATCAAATGAAAGCTGTGTCAATGCATCATTAGGAACTATGATGACCTCCCCTTCTGTGACATGTTCAGCAATGGGCTCCCAAAGGAAGCGGTGCAGCGTCCTCAGTGGATTCTGTGTGGTCTTTCCAATGGGAGTTCCTGGGGCACTGTAAGCTCTGGAAGTGAAGCTTATAGGTGTGTAATTCCTTGACATTGACTTGAAGTAGAGTTGCATTTTGAAAGTCTCCGAATCCAGCATGGGTAGTGCTCTGTATTCACAGTCATACATACTCTCAAGCCCGCCCTCGCTGGAGTGAATAGAGGAAACCAGGTCCTTGAGATACTCTGAAGATCTTTGCCTTCCTTCTGGAACTTCTTTCACAAAGTGGACACAGCCCTTGTTAGGTTTAAGCACCCATGTGAGAACACCAAGATCAGTAACATCATAGTATACAACAGTACTTGACTGAGAATTGACCAGCTTACAAATGTCCTGGAATGTCATACTACTGCTCTGATCAATGGTATCATCTCTCGTCTGTTTAGCAAGTATCTCCTGGAAGCTAGAACTATTTTGTTCTTCAGCAATCTCTAGAGCTTCCAAGTTCCTCTGAAGCTGGCAAAGGCTGATTTTCAACATAGAAGAGCTTCGTAAGAGGCATTGTTGAATCTCTTCAGGAACTACTGTGCCATCTTCCTCGTGAACCATTTGAACTCTTTGACAATATTTCATACTCTCCTCACACAGGAACCGTGCCTTTTCAATTTTCTTCTCATCGTCTGACTGAACAAGAACTTGGGCTAGTTTAGAGGCTGCTTTATGAAGGTGTGCTGTTAGTTTAGTCCTTTCTGCAAGATTAAATGCCTGTTCATAGTAATACTCTGATTGCATGACTCTATCTTGATGTTGATAGAAATCTCCTATGTCAATGAAAGCCTCACATTCAGTGTAGAACTCATCTAGCTTCCTACTTACTCGAAGATACTTTTCCAAGCATTTGATCGCCTCATCGTGATTCTCTCTTTCAGTAAATAGCTTGGCAAGATTTTTCAGAGCAGAAGCAACCATTTGCAAGTACTTGAACTTCTCTGCAATAGCATGCTGTTGTTCATAGAAAGACTGCGCTAGTGAAAAATTACAAAGTCGGTGGTACACTCGACCAAGACAGCCATAGGCTCGAGCAATCCCAGATTTATCATTCTTTGTTTTACTCACAGCAAGGTATTCCTGGTAGTGCTTGAGAGCCGTTGCATAGTCTCCTAAACCTTCCCTAAGGAATCCAACCAACAGATATGCCTTTCCTACAACCTCCTTGTCCTTGCTGACATCTTCTTGGACTGTCTTAGAGAGGTACTGGTCAGCATGGAACAATGCTTGGGAAAGGTCCGATGCAGCTCTGTAAGCACTGGTTAGAATTTCATGCACATGCTTTTGTAGTCTATCCCCTACAAGATAATCCATCTCACCCTTGCTAGTTGTGGCATCAGCTCCGTCGCTTCTCTGTCTCAAGTCTTCGCAGATGGAAAGAAGTTTCTCGTAGAAGACAATACCATGGTGGATCTGACCAACCTTAAGATTCAACTGAGCTAGGTTGTGATAAGCCGAAGCCTCATAGATATCATTCTTGTGACTCAGAGCCTGGGATAGGAGGGTGTGGAACTGGTCCAGAGCACGGTCTAATTCCTCAAGTTTCTGATAGCACATGGCAAGAAGATATTGAGACTTGAGTTTGGTCTCTTTGTCTGTTTGTTTCATATCTTGGATAGTCTGCTGAACATGGATGCAGACATCGTATTGCTTTGATTCATACATACACTCAGCTACAATCATCAGTTTCTCAATAGGGCTGCAATCTATAAAAACAGACGAGAGAGATAATGGGGTAAAATCCAGTCTTTTTAACAGAATGAAAAGTATAAACAAAATCATATGAAAATGCTGAACACAAAGTGATATATATTAAAGTTGTATATTGGAGGTCTTGTTACCGATGGTTGAAAATTGATTTACTGCATTGGTGCCCTTTTTTTAGAGCACACTGAGCAATATCAGTTCTCAAGATGCTTACCCTAAATGATACAAATGCTGTGCTCAAACCAACCTCCTAAAATGGCTAAACACCATTTGATCGAAATTGTTAAAACCATTATCAAGGCTGTTTAGACCCAGTAAACATATGAATTTTAAAAGGACCAAAGTAACAAAATAATGTAAATAGTG
This sequence comes from Lytechinus pictus, assembly GCF_037042905.1. Lineage (NCBI taxonomy): Eukaryota > Metazoa > Echinodermata > Echinoidea > Temnopleuroida > Toxopneustidae > Lytechinus > Lytechinus pictus. The sequence continues at coordinate 30,325,263 of NC_087259.1, read as the reverse complement.
AATTGATATTATCTTAACTCTAATACCTTTCTCCTTTATCCATCATCAGTGTTTAAAGTTCAGACAAAATTTGGTTTAGATTCAAACATGACAATATAGCTTGAGAACTCAGATTCTTTTCAACAAATATGAAACTAAACTCACCGTCTAACTTTTGAAGAACATCCTCAGGAAAGTGACACAGATTAGCAGCAACAACAGCAACATTGTCAACCAGTTGTGTTTGGTGGTTTTGATCATAGCGTAATGCTCTTAGGAAAGCAGTAATAGCTGCTCCATACTCCTCTAGATTATCAAGACACACTGCTAGCAGATAATGACCCTGTTTGAAATAATATAATAACATGACCCTGTTAATATATTAAAAAGTAAGAAAACTTACATCCAAAGCTATTGAAATCGGAATAAGATGTGTGTATGTAACTATCTCCTGTAACCTATTCATAAAAAAAAAGAACATTCTTGTCATCTGGACTTACATAGAAGTGGAGAAAGTCTCATGTCAGACCACTGATGCTTCATAAGCCCACCTGTAATCTGATCATCATTCTCCACTAAATTGGGAGTCATGATGACAAGAATTATTTTCCATCTTCAATTGACTATCCTCGTGGATGAATCAAAATTCGTACCTGTTAATTCTTTAAGTAATCATGAGGTGCTTATTCCTTTTTTTCTTAAATTGATGTATTTACTTAGTGACAGGAAAGTTTAATTTACAATGCCTACATATTACTCAATACAAGTGATAAAATACACAGGTAATTAATCCATAACTGATGGAAATAGTGAGATAAAACATTGAGATTACTTTTATATTACTTGTTCATTTTATGAAATGAGTGTATGCCACTTTTTTTTAGTATTACAGCAATGCATCTGTTCAAACACTTTGAGCAATTAATTCAAGCCGCATTGTTTATCATTTGAAATACTGATATTTGTTTAAGGTAGACAAAAATAATACTGTACCTGAGGAACATGAGGATTGAGTTTAACAAGGATATCAGCATCAATCCTTGCATCTTGGTAATCCTTGAGTTCAATGTTGGAGACTGCCCTCTTTGACAAGAGTTGGACATTCTCTTCATCGATCTCAAGAGCTTCTTTGTAGCAGGCAGCTGCCGCGGCATAGTCCTTCTTCTTAAAGGCTTTGTCTCCAAGCTTCTGAAGTTTGCGAACCTGTATGGAAAATCATCATTCAATAAAATAGTAGGTTGACTGGTACATGTTGTTAATCAGATAACAGCAATTTGAAGATTTAAAGAAAAGGAAAAAAAGATCTTAACCAAGTATACATGAGGAGAAAGTAGATATTATTTGTCCAAAATCCAAATAATTACAGTTCAAATAGGTTAAAGACACTGCATTCAATTCTATTAAAAAAGTGTATCTTTGAGAAGAGTGTAGAAGTCTGCCATCATTATCAAGCCTAATCGCTCACGATGGCGTTCTCCTGCATTCCTTTCCATTATAATTTGGTTAAATGAACAAAATGATTTGTTATTTATTTTCATTGCTTATGTGACGGCCACAGTATTGTTGATTTGTTATATATTCATTACCTCTGTATTTATTATATATCTCTGATGTGAATGCAGAAATAAATCAAATCTCCAAAATTCAATATATACAGTCTAATATTATTTACAGATATCGAATTGTTACAAAAATCATCCATAACCTATTAAACAGTTCTTGATGTGTATAAATCATGATCAGTAGGTGACTTACACTTTCAATCTCATCTGTTTCACTAATGGGTTCACTGAATTCAGCAATGCTTGCGACACTTATACACTGTCGACTAGGTAGATCTGAAGCCATCTTGACGACTCATTCACTGCACTAACAAATCAAACAACAGTTCATGTGATGCCATAGCCTTAGAAAACGCCTTCTCACCTGAAGAAATGAAGGATTTTTTTTTCATAAATCATTTTAATTAACCCAAAAGAATTCAAAATCATCAGTCCATTTATTGGCAAATTAAATATGTAAAACATTCATCTGAAAGAGAAAGGAACAGGTCTGTCATCAACATCAATCAAGCCATTCATACATAGGGCGAGTAGTGACCAAAACCAATTGTGAAATGTGAATGTATCGTAACAACAAAAAAAAACATTTGTCTAAATCTAGATATAATAAAAAAGTAGAACACCCGTTTCAGTCTCATCTGCTTTACAAAACTATATAGCTAAAATGTTGATCTTATTATCAAACTTTTTTAAAAATTTAATCTCTCAATATATTTCACGTCTTGAATTGATCTCTCTGAGCTCTGCCTTCTTGGTTGGCCATTGCACAGCTGGCCTAGTCAGGCACATCTTCTGAGTCAAAAATTTCATCAAAATCGGATGTAAAATAAGAAAGTTATGATATTTTTAAGTTTCATGCAAATGAGGGAAAACTGATGACTTCTCCCACTCACCATTTTCTTCTGTATTTTATTATATCAAATATGAAATATTCTGATTTTCTCCACATTGTACTAAGAAAATGTTATATTCCTTCCTGAACAAGTGGAATTGCCATTGTTTTAACATTTTATGGTTCAGTCGAGTTGGTCCTTTTTCTCAAATCTGTAAAAATGGAAATATTGTATGGAAAACAAAGAAATAATGGATATCATCGACTCTTTCATGTCACCACGTTGTGCATAGAACTGATTTTGTGAAAAATAAGCAAAATTTAAGAATGTCATAACTTTCTTATTTTAATTCTGATTTTGATGAAATTTTCAGCAGTATGCTTGAATTTTTGTGTATTGTTTCAAATCAACATAGACTAATCAATTCATGTTGGTTTTATACAGCATCACACTTGAGAAAATTACAGACACTGCCCGGGGGGGGGGGGGGGGGCCACTTACATTGACGAGTGGATACCATGCGCGACCAAAAAAGCATGTAAAAAGGATGTCTTTTTCAAGATAGGGCACGTTACGTACGTAACGTGATAAGGGTGTCAAAAACACAAAAATAATGAAAAAAGGGTATCTATTTCGCTAGGAAAGCTATGTGTTTAGGGTAAAATTTGCGGGGATGATAAAACAAAATTAAAATGCTTTATAAAGGATGTCCTTTTTGCCCCAACACTACGTGTTTAGAGTCCGATTTATGCGACTGAGGTGTGCAAGGTGGGGCCGTATAAACCAAATGGTGTAAAGGTAAAACCGACGACCGACGGACCCGTGACATAACAATAAAATATTGCTGTACTTGTTTAGGGGTTCATTTCAGGGAATACTAGCCAAGAGTATCGTTTTGTTTCCAATACTTGTTAAGGGTAGGGTTTCAGACGCCAATACTTGTTAAGGGGTGCATTTTCAGAATATGGAAAATACGTGTTTAGGGTGCTTTTCAAGACCCCATGGTCGCGCATGGTATCCACTCGTCAATGGAAGTGGCCCCCCCGGGAGACACTGCCAAAAGTAAGGGCATAACTAACTTAAGTCTTAGTTAACGTACGTCGTCAAGTGCACATCATCATCATGTCATGAAAGACATGATCATCAGATTTCATTCAAAACACACGGTCATCACATCAGATTTTATTATCTTGTCTTGTTTTTCTGTTAATGCCACAATCATTATATTGATTATTATGGCATATGAACGTCTAGCTTAACTTGACCTGAACCCTGAATTTTGCCGGGACCGGCAGGTTCAATACATAGGGTGAACACCCTACTCTTTGACGATTAGTGTATTGGTTTTAACGCATAGGTTGTGACTCTCCTATACGAGGGACCAGAAGTAAGATCCCAGCACAGAAGTAAGATACCAGAACAACGTCTATCGTTGGTAAGTTGATTAGAAGTAAGATTTCTGAACGTCTAAAGAAACTTTCGTCAAACTTGCTTGTAATTGAACAATCCTTATTTCTCACACTTCATATCTAGCCATTTTCATGATGATCTGATAACGTTATCACTCCGTGATTGGAGATAGAAACCAGGTATGCCGATTTCACTTTCTCAGTAACCGAGTTGGCACATTCTCTAGTATGAGCCCGTGTGTTATAGTGAATGACTTCCGGGGAAAAATGGCGACCCGCATTGGCTCGCGGAAGTGTCAATTTTTTGTGACGTTTCCAAAATCCATTAACATCGCGAAATTGCCAAAAAATCCACTTTTTGAACCGTATTGCTTAATTATGATGTTAAGGAAATGCGATTGTGACATTTTTAGTGCAAGATGCGGTCACTTAGATAAGAAAATTTCACTTTTGTTTGAGATTTTGCTCATGTCATTGGATGATTTTGTTGTGATAGGGAGCTTGTGAATACGTGGGGTGCATGTATTGTATTGAGTTTGTGGCTGTGATCAGTGGTATTTTGCGAAGTATGCTGAACGTTTTATTTTGTATACGACAATTACGAGTGGTGAGCTGTTTTCTTGAGTTAATTTATCGATTTTATTTTATTCTTCTATAAAAGTAGTTAACGTTCCAACTTCCAAGGCTAACGGCAAGGGCAAGGCCGGGGGTATGTGTGAAGTACATTGCACTGTATGTTATAAATGATACCACGTACCCCGGCTAAACATTGGCTTTTGCCATTTTAATCAGTTATCACTTTAATTAGGCAAAAAAAAAAATTCCTTAAAAAGCTGTGTGCACTATGAACGCCTAGCTTAGCCGGGTAATATAGGAGCGCCTTGAGCACCTAACAAGGTGGATATGTGCGCAATATGAATACCCTACATTATTATTATTGAATGAATATTCATTTATTACCTAATTTGCATATTATTATATTTATGGTCTCAAGAACAACAGATATGAAGTAAGCTTAAAGGAGAATGAAACTCTTGGAGCAAGTTAGCTTTTGTGAAAGCAGAAAAATCAAAGAATAAGATCAACAAAAGTTTGAGTAAAATAGGACTAGCAATAGAAGAGTTATGAGCATTTGAATGTCGAGATCACTAATGCAATGGAGATCCTCCCATTGGCAATGCGACCAAGATCTATGATGTCACAGATGAAGAACTCTCCCCTTTTGGACACTGAAAATATACCCCAAAACATCTCTTTTTACTCATTCTAATCATAATATGACAAACGATTCATCAATTATATAATGTTGTGAAACCTCTGTACTTGTCCTCTCATAAAGAGAACACCTCACCTTGTGATAGACTCTATAAAAGTGAGAATATAAGTGAAATAAGTACTAAAGTAATGAGGGAGTTGTACGTGTGTGACATCACAGATCTTGGTCGCATTGCCAATGGGAGGATCTACATGGCATTAGTGATCTCAATATTCAAATGCTCATAACTTTCTTATTATTAATTCAATCTTCCTCAAACTTTCAACAATATTTTTCTTTGATTTTTCTCTTTGATATGGATTCAGCTGGTTTCAAGGGTTTCATTCTCCTTTAAGAACTCTGCACCTCTGTGAAATTTGGTGATTATTTGCCTATCCCTGTTCAAGTTATATCATTTTTGCATATTAATTAGGCAATTTTCCCATTCGTTATGTACAAATGAATATTACTACGGTACCTCATTTGCATATTATTGTATATTTGCTCACAAGAACAACATATATGAATCAAACTTACGAACACTAAATCTCTGTGAAATTTTGTGATTAATTGCCCATCCACTTTCAAATTAAGCCATTTTCGCATATCAATTAGCTGGTCATTTTTTGCCAATTTCCTCAGGTGCCATAGGTGGAAATTTGTGTTTTCCCAATTTTTTGAACTCCTTTAATATGAAAACGAAAAGTAGTTTGGACCCAATTTTTCAGGTACATGTTGGTGGTTAACATGTTAGGTGCCCCAAGAAAAAGCAACCTCTATACTTCATCCAGTTTTAAAATAGGTAGTTTTAAAAATGGCAAAAAACACAATTTTGCAATTTTGGCCACTTTTTGGCAGGAAATCTGCCTTTTTTCAAAATTTGAATTGGCCGTAGCTCGGCAACCCCTGGTCCAATTTTGATGATCTTTCTTGGTATCATTTTACTCGTGCTTCAAAGCTTATTCCAGTTAAACTATTTAAAACTAGATTTACACCATTTTAATTTTTGGGGTGGCATCCCTGGCTGTATTATTAAACTATTAGTATTACTTAGTAAAAATAGTACGGTATTATTAAAGGAGAAATATATTGAAAATCGTAAAAATGGAGAATCATATATCAAATCAAAGGAGAAAATAAGGAGAACACGATGGTGTACATCATTTATCATGGAGACCGATGGAACTCAGTTAATTGATAGTTTTAAGTTCTCTCTCTGAATGCTTCAAACACGCAGAATTACGTTCGCGAAATTGGGGATTTTTTATGACGTCACTTTCTGTACGAGAGGCGTGATTGGCTCTCCCACGTGAAGCTCCACTTGCATGCAAAACCTGTTGCGAGTGTACGTTTTCTCCACATTGTCACTGAATACTTCGATCACAAAATGAAAGAAAACCGAGAATTTTATCTAGATTTGGATTTTCAAATTGATGATTTTGAAGATGAAGAGAATGATGATGAAGTGAACAACAAAGTGACGTAGTTGGGGGTAAATTTGGGGAATCGATGACGAGGAGTCGGACAATTCAACTTGCAACACGATCACATGCTGATTCGCTACCAACTCATGCAGCTGCTAAGTGCTAGCTACACCGCGCGTGCCAAATTGAATTCACGAAAATGACTTACCACACTGTCCAGACAGAGTCTCTTACTTCTGTGACTATGAAGAAGGAAAATAATGATAAAACTGTACTTACAAATAAGTGAATGTAATCCGAACCTGAAGGCAAATCAACTCAACGAATAGCAGCAGACGATATGCACCGATGATAAACTTCATGTGGCTGGGATAGATTAATTGTCACTCGTTCTGTTAGATGTAATTTTTATCTCATTAATTTGACAAAATTACAAAACTCTGGGAATTATTCATCTATATAAAATATAGTAACATCTCGTATAATTTTTAAATTACGATAAAACGTTTTTTGAAGGAAAACGTTGAGGTAAATTGAAATTAGATGTAAAAGATCCCCAACATGCGTGCTTGATTGAGAGCTGTGCAATACGTGCATAGATCTACTCTCTCAGCCAAGACGAGCAAGCAATACGGCATGTTTGTGATTTTGATTACGATCACATATACGAGCTTTTAAAAGGTTTTATCGTAATTTAAAAAATAATACGAGATATTACTATATTTTTATATAGATAAATAATTCCCCGAGTTTCGTAATTTTGTCAAATTAATGAGATAAAAATTACATCTAACAGAACGAGTGACGATCTATCCCAGCCACATGAAGTTTATCGTCGGTGCATATCGTCTGCTGCTACTCGTTGAGTTGCCTTCAGGTTCGGATTACATTCACTTGTTTGTAAGTACAGTTTTATCATTATTTTCCTTCTTCATAGTCACAGAGGTAAGAGACTCTGTCTGGACAGTGTGGTAATTCATTTTCATGAATTCAATTTGGCCCGCGCGGTGTAGCTAGCACTTAGCAGCTGCATGAGTTAGGTAGCGAATTGGCATGTGATCGTGTTGCAAGTTGAATTGTCCGAGTCATCATCATCGGCGTAATTCCCCCATAGGCCCCAATTTACCTCTAACTACGTCACTTTGTTGTTCATTTCATCATCATTCTCTTCATCTTCAAAATCATCAATTTGAAAATCCAAATCTAGATAAAATTCTGGGTTTTCTTTCATTTCGTGATCGAAGTATTCAGTGACAATGTGGAGAAAACGTACACTCGCAACAGGTTTTGCATGCAAGTGGAGCTTCACGTGGGAGAGCCAATCATGCATGTCGTACAGAAAGTGACGTCATCAAATTCAAGTCAATTCAGAGACCGATGCGAGGCATATTTCGGAGAGGCATTTTGAGCGTTTTTTAATCGGCGATTTTCACCTTATGTATTATTTTCGTTATTTTTTAATGACCCACTGATAGTGATAATCCCCACATCATTACCTTTCCATTGACATATAATATTAGGGATCCCAAAACGAAAATCTAATTTTTTAAATCTATGCTTAAAAGCATTGAAAAGTACCTCACCTGAATCAGCATATTAAAAAACCCCAAGTGAATGACTTTTAGTGTTCCAAAGAGATCTAAATATCTGTTAATCTGAGGCTAAAGTGGGTCCGAATTGTGACAGATTTGTGTACAAATTTCATTTTGAAATTTCGTCGACACGTATGCACAGAGCTCGGCACTGAACGAGGGATTGTGGGCGTGTCCTTTCTCGCCTCGGCCTATTGTTACCCAAATACACAACTCGAACGAAAGTGCGTTCACCGTCCCAGTTAGTCTCGGATCCGAGCTTATCCAAATAAACAATGATTAAATAACAACAAAAAATAGAAAGAAGAGAAAAGAGAAAAAAAATGGCTCAAATGCAGTCGTTTGGTGACGGATAGTATGCTCTGACCTCTTGCTGATATAAGGATTAGATATGACATAAGTTTTATGCCATGATAACTAAAGCATGGGGGGCGGGGGCACTGACTTTCAAAATAATAAATTCTTTAAACATCTATATCTAGGCAAGGGAGGGTCCAGGATTTTCCAAAGGGGGGAGGGCACTATTAGCGGCGGCAATCAAAAAAATTTAGGGGAGGGCACCAAAATTTTTGACAAAAAAAGGTTATCAAAGGGGGACCGAAAAAAAAAATTTAGCCCCCAAAAAAGGTAATAACGTCCCCCCATAGGCAGCGGGGGGGGGGGTCGTGTCTCCCCTAAATTTGAGGTGGGGGACAATCGCCCCCCCCCTCCTAATTTTTTTGTCGATAACCTTTTTTTTTTGCTTGTCAATTTTTTTTCCTGCGTGCCCCCTAAATTTCAGTGGACCCCCCTAAAAATTTCATGGGGTCTCCCCTAAAATTTGGTTGATAAGCCTTTTTTTTTTTTTGGGGGGGGGGCTTGTCACAAAATTTTGGTGGTCCCCCTCCCCTAAATTTTTGCTTTCCGTTGCCAATGGTCCCAACCTCAGATTTAGGGGGGACAGGGCCTATGGAGGGAACATTTTCCCGATGCAAATTTGATAAGCATTACAAAATGTTTTTACCAAAAATTCAAAGTCATTTCGTCCCTAAAAATTGACAAGCAAAAAAAATAGGGCCTATATAATATATATATAAATATATATATATATATATATATCCTCACTTTCAAGGGGCATGCTTGGGTAAAAAGGGCATGTTTATGTTACAAATTACAAATTTGGCTCTCGATAATTATGCCCCTTGGATCCACCAGTAATCTAAGTGGAATTTTTTGTTTTTAGTTTTGATATGGCTACCTTCTCGGAGGGCGTCCTCGCCGCGGTAGCTGGATAGTGCTGCAAAAGAGTAGGCCTTATACATCTTTTGCAGCATTAACTGACACTCCGAGACTTATAATTTTACCTTATACTTAAAAAATGAATAATACAAAATAAAACATAACACTTGTTTTTGGAGTATGTTGATGTCAAAATATATTCAGTCTGGGGCATGAAGACTTGGAACTCTGCCCCATATCATTGTACTTGCCTCGCTCGATTTGTATCATAAAAAAAATTTAAAAATGTTTCCACATTAAAATATAGATCTAAGTACAATGGCCAAAAATAATAGTACGAATAAGCTAGCAGAATTTGTATCATACCACCCATATTATTGAACGCCAACGAAGGCAGTTTCTAAATCCTGTTTGCTTTATCCCACTTTTCCACTAAGATTTATCCCTTTTGCGTGTCATATGAAAGCAGTTTTGTGCGCAGATCTAGCGTACCGGTAGGACCACATGCAGTCATTAATAGCTCTCTTTAATTTTTTTTCAACAAATGATGTCTCATGCTTTCGTTAAAATTAATAAATTAGAATCCTTGTATATGGCCCTGGGAAGTGGGGTGCTCGGGTTGTGACCCCCAAGTTTTTTTTGTTTTTTTTTAGCTGGTGGTGCGTTTTTTGTACACGTATATAGTTTAAAACAGGAAGAAGAATGACATTGATTTTTGTACCGCATTATTTTCATTAATTTATTGGTAGAAATACAAAAAAAAAAGTTTTGAAAAAACATTTTTCAAAACTATTCCGCGGCTCCTGGAAGAATGGAGAGATGGACGGAAGGAGAGAAATGAATAGGATGAAGGGGTGGATCCAGCTTTCGCCAAAGGGGGGGGGGGCAAATTTTTTTTCACCATTATTTTTCCCCAATCGGCCTTCTTTGAAGAAATGTCACTTCTTAGCTTTTGTCTTATAAATCAACATAAATATATAATATCATAACCCTTTTTATATAGTGCGAGCTAATTTATTTAAAAAAATATGTTTTTTCCCCAAAGTTTGAAATTTCTGGGCAATGTTTATCATGAAAAAGATGTGTATGCAACTAAATAATTACTAAGAACGCGAAGTGCGAACAGAATTGAAATCATAGGCACTTTGCAATTAGCAATTGATGCGAAGCGCGAGCACAAAATTGGAAGATTTAGACCTAAAAACGAGACATGTCTAGTCATGTCTTTTAAATCATCATGGAAAGGATGTCAAATTGCCGATCTTTGTTACTTTAATAATGCTCGCGCAAATTAGCGCGAGCATAAGATTTTTGTATACGTTTTGAACTGATCAAAAAGGTACCTGTTAAGGAGTGCTTATTTCACTTAGCCATGGAGACGTTACATATTTCAACAATAAAATAATGCAAGCGATTTTTTTTTTACACTTCTACATAAAGAATGGACAATTTTAATCAATTATTGTGACCATGAACAGGATCGTCGTTATAAAACAATTAATGCGAGCGCGAAGCGCGAGCGGAAAAAAATTGACATTTAGACCTAAAAAATGGGACACTCTATTCCTGTTTTGTATAATAAGGATGAGTAATAGGGGTTCTTCCTACATAAAAAATGCGAGCACAAAGCGCTAGCAGAATTTTGTTTTTCAGAAACTGGATAATGGTTGAAATACTAACAAGTTGAGTATCTAGATAGACATGCGCTCGCGTGTTTCCGATTTAGGCCTACAATCTAGGCATTCTGAATATATATTTTAACATGAAATTGAAAATCAAAGCGAGCGCGAAGCGCGACCTTAAAATATTTGACATTCTGATCTGAAAAAGGGGTCAATTTCAGCTCAAGTACTTTGTGAGGTGGATTTGGATCGCACTTAATAAAGAGCTGATAGATTTGACAAAGGACCGGGACATGAAAGTGATGAATATCTTCCTATTCCTCTTGCTAAGAGCGAGATGAAACAGAAAGGACAATTTAGCCATTAAAATTAATATCTGATCTATAAATGCCTAATGAGGCGCGAAATCTGATGATAACATGGTATGAAAACTGGAAATTTCAAGCACTTTTGTAATTATGAATATGATGTATCAGGTAATATTTTTAACCGTTTATGCGAGCGCAAGTCGCGAGCCAAAATTTTTATAAGGCCAAGTCACAAGGATTACCCTCCTTTTAACTGCCATTATCAATATGTTACTACATTATAACCATGTATTTACTCTACATATGCATTAAATTCTGTGAATCCCATAATCTTGAACCATTAATGCTTCTTTCTTTGACCCATGCTATTTCTGCCCATATATCTCTTGAGGGTTTTTTTTTTCTCTCTCAAGGTGTGTATGGCACATTGAGGAGTATAGAAGCATGTTGGAGATATTGAAAGGGGTAGAATAATTGAATGAAATTCACGAATGGGAGAGATGCCAAGGGGGGGGGGGGCAAAGATGTTGAGACAGAAAGGGGGTTTGAGAGAAAAGAGGGGAATTAACTATAAAGGAACAGCAGTCAGGAGAGGGAAAGAGAGAGGGGGGAGGAAATCGAAGGAAGATATGCATACGATAAAAGAGTCCTCGTAGAAAAAGTGAGAGAGAGGGGGGATATGGAACTGAGAGATCATAATGAGATAAGAAAGAAGTAGTAGTGCATGGGCGGATCTATCGCCAATAGGGGGGGGGTGCCAATTCGTCTGCGGCCAACTTGTCCACTCATTACATGGTCTACTTTCATTTAGTCTAATGCCAATCTGTCCATCAACATTTCGTCTAACAGCCATTGGTCCATTAACCATTTGGTCCAATCATCACTTCGTCTAATAACCATCTCGTCTATGACCATTTAGTCTCATAACCGGTTGGTCTAATACCCATTTTATTTTCATTCATTTTGCACAATAATACACTTATAGTCCAATTAGAAGAAATGGTATATGGACCAAATGGCTTTTGGGTCCACTGGTCATTAGACGGAATGGCATTAGACTAAATGAAAAAAAAAGACTATGTGGTGAGTTGACGAACTGATGGACCAAACGATAGTAGACGAGTTGGCAATTAGACAAATTGGAAATAAACCGGGGAAGGGGCCGAAAAATATTTGCACCCGTATTTTCCACAATCAGCCGCTCAAAGTTAATAGGGGTAGTCCAAACAGTCACTTCTTTATTCTCATTAAACAGCATACACAAAACACAATATACAATAATCTCATAGCCCCTATAGTGCAAGTGCGAAGCGCGAGCTAAAATATTTTTGAAATTTCATGTTTTTTATCCTCAAAATTGAACATTCTGGGCAATGTTTGTGAAATGGAACAAGATGCGTATTTTACTAAAATTGCTGCGAGCGCGAAGGAGCAAAAAAAAAAAGTAAGTAAGAAAAGAGAGAAATATACGTTCTGGCCTGATCGAAAAGGGACTTGCTAATGGCGGTTTACAGTTAGCCAAGAAGACGATGCATATTTCAATCAAAATAATGCGAGCGCAAAGCTCGAGCTAAAATGTTTGAAATTCTGACCATAAAAATAGACATTCCAAGCACTTTGTGTATGAACAGAACACAGTGGGAGCACGAAGCGTGAGCGGATAACAATTGAGATATATAGACCTAAAAAGGAACACTATTTTATATTTATGTTTTCTAAATCGTGAAAAGGGTGGGTAATTGGTTACCGTCTTACATTATTTTATAATGCAAGAGCGAGAAGAAATTTTTTTATATTCTAATCTGAAGCGAGATAATTTAAGCATGCTGTTTTCAATAAAGGATAAGCAGCCCGTCTCAATAAACATGCGTGTTCTAGAATTTGTGCATTCTTAATACACTTTTTATCACGGAAAATCAATAATGCGAGCGCGAAGCGCGAACTGATAATATTGGATATTCCGACGTGAAAAGGTCAAATTAAGCACTGCACTGTGCAGGAAAATAATCGTAAAGTGGACATGGATTGCTCTTAAAAAATGAGGCGAATGCAAAGCATGAGCTGAAGTTATTCTGGCCTAGGACCGGGACATTCTAAGGACATTTTTTCATCATAATTATGAATGTCTTCCGATTCCTCTTCCCAAGCGCAAAAAGAAACATGTCGATCTTCCATTTTGAAAAAGTGACAACTTAATTACGGTATTAGGAATTAATGAAATGTTATTAATATCTTTATTTACTAATCTAATAAGCCTAATGAGAGCTCTAAATTTGTTGATATTAAAGTGTTAACCCTGGACATTATAAGCACTTTTGTAATTATGAATATGATGCATTAATTACCGGTACGTACTTTTAGAAATTAATGCGAACGGCAATTGCGAGCAAATCTTTAATTTAATAAACTTATTATTAACTCAAAAAACTGTCATGAAAAGGCGATTTTAAGTACTTTGATTTATATATATTTTAGGTATACATAACTCACCAATTTAAGCACGTGCGTGCAATGCTAGCTGATAAGATTTGACAATCAGACCTTAAAAAGTTATATTTTGATAAATTTATGGAATAGGGCCTAGTACATGAAGAGGATAGGTACTCCACAAATGAAATAATGCTAGGGCACAGCGTGAGCTAAAAATGTTGATACTCAGATCATAAAACGAATATTTTACAAAGCACTTTTTTATTGATTCGTTATACCTCGGTCACACTTTTTCTACGGCGAGTAGAAAACAGTCGTTTAAACATTTTTTGTGCCAGCTAAATATAGGTGGTTTGAATAAAAATGAATAAAACGGCTGTTTCGACTCTCCGTACGGCCGCCGCAGAGCAAATGTGACCGAGGTATAAATAAAAAAGAATAATGAAAGTTCAATGTCCTAGCTGACCGTACAGTATATGTTTTGTATTTTGACTGCAAAGCTTAAATGTCAAGCTCATATATATCAGCCTATTGAGCAATAATTATGTACTCATCGAAAATGAGCAATGCGAGTGCGAAGCGCGAGCGAAAATGTCAATTTTGCATGTTCTTTTAAATCATCAAAGTCTCCCCTCCCTAATTTTATTCACTTTTCTCCCTCCCTTTTCCCCTCTTCCTTTTCCACTCTCTTTTCCTTCTGTTTCTTCTTCCTTTCTCCATTTTTTGGTCTTTAATCCGCCAACAGGGGGGGGGGGGGGTGACCGCCCCCTGGATCCTTCTATGGTAGCGATGGTGAAAGCATTTGAATTATTCACCTCACAGTGTTAAACGGGGAAAATAGGAAATGGCTAAATTTTGAAAATCATTAATGTGGAGCCCTATTCAAGTTTAGTTTCATCTATATACACTTTGACAGGGGCTGATCCAGGATTTTCCAAAGTGGGGGCATTCAAGACCTAGTATGCTAGGAAAAAATCATTCCATACACAAAATTCCTTGGAAAAGTTGAAAAATAAGTCCTCACTTGAGAATGAACGACAAAATCCACTAACAAATATTTGATATATTACGGGAGGGGGGACCTTTATTTGTCTCCCCTTTCCTTATTCCTCATCCATTCCATAGGCAGATCCAGGTGCCGGACCCAATTATGGGCGGCGGCAACCCCTCCTACTGGCTGGCGGTGCGAATTTTTTTTTTTTTTTTTTTACGGCGCAGATCGGGGAGAAAAATTGTAGTCCCCCCCCCCCCCATTAGCAAAATTTTGATCTACACCGGGTATTTGTCTGTCGTACCTTCCAGTAAATGAAACAACAAAATAAAAAAAAATCACAGTTGCACTAGTATTAAAATTTTTGCGAGTCTTTATTTTTCAAATATTTTTGTTTATAATGGTATTCATTAATTATAATTATAGTGGAGGTTCGCATCCCGAGAATGTGAAATGAAAAAAAGAAAACAAAAATTGCACTGAACAGGAAACACTAAACGTCCTTTTCAATTCCAATTTACTTAAAGTCATTCAAATAAAAAAAATTAGCATAATTTTTTGATACCTTAACTTGTTCATCACGAATACAATGAAGCCGACAATTATTTAGGTTTGTTTTGGATTAATCTTTATAATAATTCACTTCAAATAAAATTCATACATTAACAGGAAAATATCACAGAAAATAATTTTAAAAAATTAATTGCAGTTGTATAAAACATCATAGAAAATAACACGACAGATAAATTTTATCTCGACAGGCACACTGTTCATTCGATCATAAAACAATCGCGCTGTTTCACTCCTTGTACACGCACAACTCTATCAGTGTTGTTTCATCTTCATCTGTCCTCAATGGCAAGGACACCAGCATGATTCATTCACTTCAAATAAAATTCATACATACATATACAGGAAAATATCACAGAAAATAATTTTAAAAAATTAATTGCAGTTGCATAAAACACGATAGAAAATAACATGACATATGAATTTTATCTCGACAGGCACACTGTTACATTCGATCATGAAACGATCGCGCTGTTTCACTCATTGTACACGCGCAACTCTATCTGAATTGTTTCATCTGTCCTCAATGCGGCAAACACCAGCAGTGCAGTGACGATAATAAGTTGCAGTTGCACGTGCGCGGAGAATGAATTAAATTCGGCGGCTGAGTAAAGTCTAGCGAGAAAGGTACGTCACCAGCGAACTTCACGATAGACCACGCCTACTTGCCGAGGTAACCAACGTTGATTGACGGCCCATTTAGTTTTTTGAGTAGTATGAAAAAGTACAGGCATGTATAAACTTCATTTTAGTTTGAATTCATTAAAAAAAAACATTTTTCTTCTAATATAGATGTTTCAAACATATTCCATGTGGAAAACATAATTTTTAAAACATTTATTGCTATATTTTTATCATGAAAAAAGGATTTCTTACGCAACAACAAGTATGATATGTGTGGGCAAGAGAACTACCGTTTTAGCCATAAAGCATATTTTTTATGATTTTATTGTGAGCCTACTCAAGGATTTTTGTTTATTTTTTATGAATTTCCAGACCAAGTTCAACAGCGCCGTCTCGAGCTTGCAATAACGCATGCGATCGCACGCATTTTTCTCCATAGCGAATACACGCGACGAAACTCTGTGGATTTCTCGTGGATTTAACCTCCAAACGTCACTTTCGATACCACATGAAGGTAAGACACTTCATCCCACATAAGTAAATTTAAATATATAAAACACAGGGCCTAATTTTTTTCACTAAGATGAACTAATTTGCTGAGGAAAAGCATTTCAATGCTCATTTTTGCCGTCGAGAACAGACGATGGTGGCAATGCACACTGTTTACGCACTTGCAATTGACTTTTCATTTGCCCATAGCAATTTTGCTCAGTGGATCGGCCGACCTTTTGGTAACTCTAATAATATAAATATAATAAGACCACATTCATAATCAATATAGGGAGCCTAGCCCTAGTTCTCCTTTAAATTTCACCACAAAAAAGTAGTTACAAATGTTTTCCAATCAGAACAAATATCATCATGATCATATAGGGTGGAATGGAACAAGTATAAGAGCCGAGGGTGAAAGCAAGGCCAAAGTTCCGGCGGGGAAGCTCCTGACTTGTGCTGAGCAGTTTAGTGGAGTTCAGTTGGAGAGCGACGGCGCGGCACCTGCCCTTTCCCCCGCCCGGCCCGGTCCGTTACTTACCTCAGTCTCAGACCCCGTCGCGATCGCACTGCACCAGCCCAGTCGTCGGCATCGAGATCGGGATGCTGGACATTTTTACAAATTCTACATCAAAATTTGGACAAAAATACTTAAATCAGTCCTTTTTATTTAATTGGAATCTATCATTTCTTATGATCAAATAGATTTAAACGTTGTGGTTTATAACAGTGAAAAAGTTACTGCAATAGCTCACCTTTTCCGTCACGAAAGCGTTCACGAAACCTTGGTAACACATCTTTTCGCTGACTCTGGCCATATTGATAAGCGCGCGCGCAGCGCAGCTCGCTAGCGCTAGCGCTAGACTAGACTGGCATGGCATGGCGTATTAATTGGGACTGGGGTGGGAACAGCGAAATTTTTGCTCATTGCGCCCATAGAGTTGGATTGCTTTTTTTTATTACTTTGAAACACATTTAACAATTTTCTTCTCAGATTAAACCAGATATAAAGCTTTTTTTTTATTAGACATGGAACAAAGATTACAAAGAGGGCTACGTTTCCCTGTTATTTATCTTTATAAAAAAACCGATATGTTGTAGTATAATATGAACACTAAAAATGCATGAATGGGCTGTCAGTCGATCAGGCATTACACGAGGACCAATATCATAATTCCAGATTAAATATATATAGGCTCATATTCTGCAAGATCAAAACCAGAGTTTGATGGACGTTATATTAGTTCAGAGGCACAAAGCAATAACTTTACAACCCTATGATAACTACAATGGCAACAATTATAAACTGCCAAATAAAATCAAGGATTTCATGTAATCAACACTGAATAGTTGAGTTGCCATAATTTCATCTTTTCTAGAACAGGGCTTTGGGGGGCTCTTGAAGAAAGGCTTACAACTATACTAACTTTGCCATTATTGTAACTACCAACGGAAACCTTGATTATGATTGCAGTTTGAGCATTGTTACCATGCAGTTGTACAATGATGGCAAAATTACTTAGCTGTATCTCTTTATGAATCCGGTCCCCTGGTCAACCAAGGATGATTGTCTGAGACCAGTTTCACAAAACAATACAACCCAGAAGCATTTCATTAAAAAAAGTTATTTTCAGTGATTATTGCTGTAAGCTACTGAAAACCCGCCACAAAACACTTCTGGAACCATATGAACAACCCGTAGAGATGTGTGTTAATTCTAGAAGTAACGCTATAGTTTCCATGGGTTGTCAATAAGGTTTGACAAATGATAGTTTGGTGAAACAGGCCCCAAGAGTGCTTCTCTCTATTATACTCACAGATAATCAAGGACTTTCACTTTGATTGAAGCACCTGAAGGTAGAAGCATGGAGCTACTAGAAGCATGGCCAAGATGGCAAGGAGATAGGCACAAGAGACTCTCAAGCAGGCTCTCACTTTTAAAAAGGCATCCTAAATCATTTTAACGATTGATTTGCAGAATATGGGCCTTATATAAGGGAGATATCAAGTGATTATATCTTCTTTTTTTTTTCTTGATGAAGTACATATATTTCATTTCTTTAAGTGCAAAGAATTGATTTATGAATTAAGGTACCTCATCAACAGTCAGTGCAGTGTCTATCCTTCAAGAATCCAACAAGAGACTTTTCGGCGTCAAACGTCGATACAAATTGGAAAGATGCTGTGAAGAATTTTCAATAAAAGACACGACAAAGACTTTGGTAAGGTACCTCAGTAATTTTTTTTGCCACAGATGAAATAGCCAGATTTCAACATGTAGCATTATGTCAAAAGAATACAAAATGAAAGCTTTGAGTTTTTTTTTACTTCAATGTGTCAATTTAGGTCACAGGGGATATTACACAGAAAGGGAGTGGTACAATATTACGTTTATAAAATGGTAAGAAATTACATTGAATATATAGATGTATGGGTATAATGCCATGTCACTGTTCACATTACAAAAATAAATATTTACCGTACCAGACCAACATCTACATAATAATCTCCTGAATGCAATGCTTTAAAACGTTTGGCGATGCTGATGTGAATGGACCTCTTCACAAGATGGTGCTCAATACATCAACTGCAACATAGAGAAATTCATGACATCGAAAATTAGCTGGATTATTCCCCGGGGATTATTCACTTTTCAGTTTAAAAAAGTTCCAACAGATTTTTTAAATCAATATTTCTCGACTCAATTCTAATAAAAATAAATTAAAAAGGAGGAACTAAAACTGAATACCATCTACTTTTAAAGAAACTAAAGATGAAAAGTCAACATCGGTGCTATACACGTAATATATATAAATCTTGCTTCAAACATTATTGACTTTGGTAATGACAAACCAGACAGTATACCTGATAAACCCTAACACAGATCTCTTTTCAGACACAGGAAATGATTGCCATGTTGCAAGGATCATTCAGATATGGCATGGTATATAGTCTGCTTGAGAAGAACAAGGATTTCATGACACATATCTAAATGGGCCTGCAAAGCTAAGCCTTCAAAAAAATAACTACCTTACATCATTTGAAAATAGGCTAACAGTTCACTGTGTCGGTGCAAGAACGCCCTTGGCAAAACATATTCGTGCACCGCGTCAGTGCAGAAATGCCCTTATGCAACGCACTTTGCTGCTAGGGGAGTTTTTGCGTGCTTGTGATGCGCAAAAGTGTCATGTTAAGGGCATTTTTGCACTGACACGACGGGTTACAGGCTACTAATATCTACATGGAATTAATTCTCTATTTTGTAACATGCACTGTCATGGACAAGATTTATTGTTTCATATACAAAAAGACGCTGATGGTATAATCACATTAACAACATCTTAGCATCAATAAACTTGTTTAATAACAGTTAGGGTTAAGGAAGGAAACAAGAATAGATTTTTATCAAATGTGTCGCAGTGTTTAGGTTAAGAAGTAGTACACTGTACACTCACACATATACAGTATAATCTCCAGGAAAGTCATAAGGGAGTTTCACAAAAGATTTGCAGAATTGATTGCTAAAATTGGTCTTAAAGTATATAGGAAGCCACATCATGCCGGGCACTAGGTGCGAGTCAATATAGGTGGTGTAACAAGAAACTTGCAATCGAAGACAAGTCAATTTCAGGTCCCAAAATCAACCATAATCCTTGCAATTATTTGCCAATTTACTATTGATCGCAGGTCTCCTTCTTGTATGATCAACAATTATAAATTAATTTGTTTTAGTTAAAGGGATACTCCAGGCTGAAGATATTCATATCTCAATAAATAGCGTAAAATTCGCAGAGCAAAATGCTGAAAATTTGATCAAAATCGGATAACAAAGTTATCAAATTCTAAAGATTTGCATTATTCCGTTGAAGCAGTTCTAGGCATGTCTTCATGAACATTCAATGAGCAAACTGATGATGTCATATCCCCACTTGTTCTTTTGTATCTTATTATATGAAATTAGGTTCATTCAAAAAAAAATTACCAAGAACTAAACAAAAATTGGATTGACAAGTGATTAAGTGTATTAATTATTTATTGCTACAACTTATTTCATTATAATGGAGAAGCATAATTTTTTACACATGTATGAAAAAATGAAACAATTATGATTTAATGTAATCACATAAGCAAAAGGAAAGTGGGAATGTGACATCAACCAACCTAATGAATATTCATGATGACGTGCATATAACCGTTTCAAAAAATATAGCTAAACCTTGAATTTCAATAACTTCGTTATTCGTCATCCGATTTAGATGAAACCCTCAGCATTTTGTTCAGTGAATCTCCATTTATATCTTCAGCCCAGAGTATCCCTTTAAAATTGATTTGTAACTTGCTACTGGAATTTGCAATTAATTGCAAATATTTTCTTGAAACACCCCCAGGCACAAATCTGTAGAATTCAAATGTTGATAAAAAAATTACATCAGTGCTTTTGATGATTCAGAGTTTGGTGAAAGCAAACAATGGAATCATACGTTGTCATAGTATATATCTTGGAGCATGTTGTAAGAAATTTTTTTCGGATAATGTTCAAAATTTATGTCAGAAGGGTTGATTTGAATCTTACAGATCAACTTTATGTCATTTCTGACGTTGCAAGGAGCAGTCCAGCAGTGAATTACAATTGCATCTTACAATAGATTTTGGGACCTAGAACCAGTCTTGCAAAATCCCTTGGTGAAACATAATCATTTTTTTAAAGATTATATAGCTCATCTCTGTCTAGCAATACAATAAGACAGACTTATATCAAGACATATATTAAATTCAATTTCCCCCTTCTGCTCTCTTCCAAAAGCAAGTTTCAAATTAACTCTCTATATACACAACATAAAAAACAATTTCATTTTATGACAAATTCAGTAATTTAAAACGCAGCCAGACAATTCAGTATCTTCTGACGCAACACATCTTCTGCTTGTTTAAGTTTTTCTCAATAGCTAGATAAAACACAGCCACTAAATTACATCTCCTCAGCAACAGGCTGTTTCTAATATACGCAATAACAATATATACATTTTAATAGTTTGTAGTGAATAACAAGTATGTTTACTTTCTCATCAAGAGATGATTCACATTGATAACCAATGCAGTCTGATTTCTTATAACTTTTATTCTGTTGTACTTATCTACGCTTAGTTTAGACTGCTACAGTTAACACACAATCTTGAGTACACAAAGCTCATTAAATCATGTGATTAGGTGTACTAAAGTGGAGTGATTCCAGATAATGTAATGATCCACATAACATAGCCTGGGCCTTTTTGTCAAAATTTCCATTAATAAAAAAGAAAAACAGGTAACGGTATTAGAAAAATTGCAGACATGTTCAGATTATTGGCCTAATCAAAATGATGTGAATATCACATTCAGATAGACCATCCTATAATCATTTTCAAATGAAGCAAGTAATTGATTATGATCCATTCTTTTGAATAAAGATATTCATTATAATAGATACTAGAACATGTTATATTAAATTCTATTTTGGGGGGCAAAATTCATCATCAAATCATGTTCCTCTATAGATGTATTAGCTAAAAGTGAAAAAAGTTTAAAAGTGAAGAGGAAAAAAACCACACAGGAATGACTGTCTCAACAAATTGTTTTTGAGTAATATGAACAGGTGCATAGGCGAATCCAGCTTTTGGCGAAAGGGGGGGGGGCGCACTGCCGAGCGGCGCACATATTTTTGCACTTCACCAGCGCCATAAAAGAAAATGTTGAAAAAGGGGTAAAGTCTGACCCTGTCAAATGCTCTTTTCAAAATGTAGGATTTCCAGTTATGCCATTTTGCATGACCACACGCAGATAATATTTCCGGGGGGGGGGGGGCAAGACTCGAACTTATTTAAAAAAATAAAAAATAAAAACGATAGAGTAAACTGACCGAGTTGCTCAATGGGGCGATTTTTTTTTACAAGTGTAATAAAAGTATTTGGTGCACATCTCACATTTGCACATTTTTTAAATAGTTTTCATGAAATGTTAAGGAAAAAAAAATGTGTTTTCACAACATCTAATCGGGAATTTGCCCCCCCCCCCCCTCCCCCTTGCTGCGTACGACCATTCCCTGAAGTGCACTTAAACATATCTCATTATAACAGAAAATATACATCAATTTAAACATATAATCTTTCTAAAACATAATATAGAGAGAGATTGAAAAACTTATTAAAGAAAGAAACTAGCAAAAAGTAACACAAATTATGCATGTTATGTGCGATTTCAAAATCTCGTGTACTAACCCTTTTATTGCGATGAGGCCAATACTTTTGTATATTAATTGAGATACAATTTTGTTTTACTATATATATATATACACAGGGGCGTCGATCCTTTTGTCAGATGGGGGGGGGGCAAAATCATGAATCAACTTTCCAAAGGCGCTCGATCACACAAAACAAACAAACTCACACACAATCACGCACACACACATATGCATATATATATTTATTTATTTATATGACTCATGAGATAGAGACACACTGTTATCTCGCCAACAAATTAATGCGAGCGCGAGCTGAAATTTTTTAGTATACTGACCTGAAAACAGGAAAAAGGTGCCTGTTTAGGACTGTTTGTAGTAACTCATGAGGAGGATACATATCTCACTACACAGATAATGCGAGTGCCGAGGGCGAGCTGAAATTTCTTTATATTCTGACCAGAAAGCTTGATATTCTAAGCATTTTTGGTACCAATGATTAAGATGGGTATCTAAAAAAACAATAGATGCGAGCGCGAAGCGCGAGCTTAAAATTTTGATATTTCGATCTGAAAAAAATGACAGTTTAATGGAAGTTTTTAATAAAGAACAGGATTATATCCAACAAAAGATAATTGCAAATCGAAGCGGGAGTTCTTTTGAGGTTTAGAACTGAAAACGGGACATTCTATTCACCTATCTAATTATGAAAAGTATGGGGTTTTGCTACAGAAATGATGCGAGCGCGAAGCGCGAGCTGAAAATTTTTATATTCCAATCTGAAAAGCGGACAATTTTAGCATGATTTTAAACAAAGAACGAGTTGTGTAGCTCAATCTCGCTTGCTGATTTCTGTGTAACATTACCATCTTATTTTATTTTTGCACATGCGGAATCATGGGGGGGGGCACAATTGTGTCACAATTTTGACACAATACCAGACAGTACAGTTTTTTAATTACTATCAGGCTTAGAGACAAACAGTAACCTTGATATTTTTGGTTTTGATTTGAAATTACTTCAGATAGCCGCGCCACTCATACAAACATCCTTGACATCTGTCTTTAATTATTCGCTCAGAAACGGGATCGTTTTTGATGAATGGAAATACTCAAGAGTTACTCCCATCTATAAAGGTAAAGGACCCAAAGATGTGTGACCAATATCTGTCGTGTGTCATATAGCTAAGATAATAGAAAAAATAATCCAATTGAATTTGTACCAGTATTTAATCTCAAATGAGCTTAACTCTATTGACCAATCTGCGTTTTTGTAATCACATTCTACGATAACATGCCTCCATCGCGTCATCGATGATTGGTACGATGCATTGAATAATCATGATATGGTTGGGGCATGTTTCCTTGATATATCAAAATGTTTCGACAGTATTAACCATGAATTATCATTGTTTAAATTGAAGAAACATGGTATTATTGATGTTGAATTCAAATGGTTTAAAAGTTATTTATCTAACAGAAGACAGTCTGTCCGATGTCATGGTCTTCAATCTCAACCGATCGATCTTGATATTGGAATTCCACAAGGGGGAGTCCTTGCATGGCCCCGATCTTTTTCTAATTTTTATCAATGACATAGTCCAAAGTGTTTCTAAGGGGACTTGTAACATATTTGCTGATGACGTTATTATTTATTGTACTGATCCATCACTAAACAAGATTGAAGAAAATTTACAAAATTGTATAAATAGTATCAACGCCTGGTATACTGAAAACCGTCTTCAGATAAATGCTTCAAAGACTAATATCATGCTCATCTCTTCTCGTAAATCAAGAAGTAGAGGAGAGCTTAGAGTTGAACTTGATGGAATTGAATTGAAACAAGTGAACAGTGTTAGATATTTGGGTGTTGAAGTTGACTGTAATCTTTTGTGGGAAAATCATGTAAAAAAACTCTGCAGATCATTATCGTTTAAAGTACATGCACTAAGGCGTTTAAGTTCTATACTAAATAAGCAATTGTTGAATACATTGTACAAATCTACTATACAACCATGCATTGACTATGGTTGTTCAGTTTGGGGTAATTGCTCTAAAAAAAACAGAAACCTTATCCATAAACTTCAAAAAAGAGCAGCCCGCATAATTACCAAACAATTCGATTTTTCTGTAAGTAGCGCCGATCTATTCAAGGAATTAAAGTGGCAGCCTTTTGAAAAAAGACGTGACTATTTTTTGAGTATATTAGCATGTCAATGCATTAATGGGCTTGCACATTCTAGACTGTGTAATAAAATTGAAATGTATTTTGACAGACATGGTATTAATACTAGAAATTACAACTTCCTAAACGCAGTCTTGCCAAAACCCTATAAGGAAATTTTTAAACTCTCATCCACTCTTTGCCAACATCAACGCAAAATATCCAATCCCTGCAATCTTTTAAACGTGTTTATAAAGCTGCCTTTTTAACTAATGTCATTTTTATTCTTTTATCAATTGTTACCTTACCTCCTGAATATTAATTTTGTCTCATTTCTACATATTTTTTTGTGAATTATTGATATATACTTTGTTTTAACTTTTAATTCTTTTAGATTACTATATTATTTTTTGTAGTTTTATATAATGAATTCCCTAGTTACTTTGTTAAATTGTATTTATTTTTATCTATTTGATGAATTTTTTATATACTGTTATATACATATTCAATTGTTTAACCTGTTGTATCAGGACCATGATGTAAAACAGCTGTGCTGATCATGTTTTTATCCTGTATAAATAAATTCAAATGATTAAATAAATAAATAAATAAAACGATATGTTTGCCCCCCCCCCAATATTTTCATTGGTGGGGCGATCGCCCCCCCCCCCCAGGATCGACGCCTCTGTGTATACAATGATACTACATCATGAATCATTCAGATGAAAAGTGCCCTAAAGTGCCCTAACTGTGAGCAGATCGGCGAGGAAGTAAAGGAGTATTTCAACAGTCAGGAGTTTAGAAAACTGTTTAAGGCATCACTTACTGATGCCATTACAAAGCAAATGGTGGATCTTAAAGACAAGTTGGAGAAAGCTGAAGGAAAAATCCTATCACTTGAACATATTGTGAAAGAAAAGACTTCCATCATAGATAAACTCCAGGAGAAGCAATCACACATTATAGAAGACATCCGGACTGTTCACCGAGATTTGAATGACGCATAACAATACTCTCGACGGAACTGCGTAAGACTCTACGGCATCCCAGAACAGCCCCAGGAGGATACAGATGCCCTGACACTGGATCTAGCAAACCATGATCTTCAACTCAATCTGAAACCAGATGATATTGACCGTACACATCGAGTTGGTCCTCCACGTCAACCCATTACAGATGGAAAATCACTCCCACCAAGACCCATCATCGTGAAATTCACCTCCTATCGCGCTCGGAATCTTATGATCAGGAATAGGAAACGACTGAGAGGAAAGAGAAAAGGTATTGAAGAAGATCTCACAGCGGCGAATCGACTGTTACTGAAGGAAGCCAAAAAGGAAGTTGAACAAAATGAAAGATTGGATGCTGCTTGGTCATCAGATGGACGGATAATAATTCTTGTCAAAGCCACAAACGGAAGGACAATTCGCAAAAGGATTCAGTCTGCAAGTGATTTGAGGAAATTGTGATGTCTGAACTATAAATAAACTCAATCTTGACATGGAACTGTATTGTTCTCTCTTGATGATAATGTATATATTGCCAATGCCCATTACTTATAATTTTCATATTTGTACTATCTTTTACCCCCATTTTATAGAGTGATTGTTTTATTGAACTATAGGATTTATTTTGTGTGAATGAGTGTGTGTGTTCATTGTGAGAGCTCTACTCTTTTCTCTACTCAGTCATGGCTATGTCAGTATTGTTGTGCTACTATTTTTCCATTCAATCATGTTGAAGATGATAGTGAATTTCATTGGACCTTATTTGATTATTTCAATTTAAACAAGACGATTGATATCGAGCATTTGTTGAAATTGAAATTAAATCCCTTTTCAATGAACAAAACTGATACTAATGCATTTTCTGATCCAGACATTCGTCTTGACAGTGCATGTGAATATATATTTTGTGAAGAATTCAGTAGACAGTTTAGCAATGTGATGTCAAAACTTTCTATCTTTCACTTAAATGCTCGAAGCCTAAATAAAAATTTCGATGAAATGGAAATTGTTTTATCATCTTTAAACTTTGAATTTGATATAATTGCTGTTACTGAAACTTGGTTTATTACTTCTACAAATATAGAAATGTATAAATTAGATAGTTATTCACTTGTTTCTAAATGTAGACCTTCCAAGACTGGTGGTGGAG
Organism: Lytechinus pictus; assembly: GCF_037042905.1. Taxonomy (NCBI): domain Eukaryota; kingdom Metazoa; phylum Echinodermata; class Echinoidea; order Temnopleuroida; family Toxopneustidae; genus Lytechinus; species Lytechinus pictus. The sequence continues at coordinate 30,298,423 of NC_087259.1, read as the reverse complement.
TTGCTCTATACTTGAAAGATAATCTTACCTATAATTATGAAATGGTATTTGTTGAAATTGCCAACAACCCCAAACCTACCGTTATTGCTTGTGTTTATCGTCCACCAGACTCTGATATATCTTGCTTTAATGACAAATTACAAAATGTTTTAGAAACACTGGGGAGAGAAAGAAATGATATCTATATTTGTGGTGACTTTAATACAAACTTATTGAACTATGGTTCCCACAATAAAACAAATGAATTTTTAGATACTATGTTTTCATTTAATGTATATCCTTTAATATCAAAACCATCTCGAATTACTGACAAAAAAGCATCAATGATTGATAATATTTTTACAAATAATATACAAGATGAAAAACACAAAGGTCTTATTTATAGTGAAATTTCAGATCACTTTCCAGTGTTTTCAATATCATGTGATAATCATGCAAAGCCTGTTGTAAAAAAATATAAAGAAGCGTGTTATATGATTCAACTTTGTCAATATTTAAAGAATGTTTATCATGTACTGATTGGAGTGATGTTTATATTTGTGAAAATGCCAATGAATCATATGACTTGTTTTTTGATAAATTTAATGCAATGTATAACAAATGTTTTCCTATTAAATCAATGAATCAAAATAGAAAAGCACATAAACCTTGGATTACACAAGGGATATTGAAATCAGTTAAGCATAAACATAGATTATATGTAAAAAGTATAAAGAGACCTAGTACTAGTCATTAAAACAAATATTTAGAGTATAAAAATAAGTTAACAAATATCATCAGAACATCAAAAATGAAATATTATGAGTCTTTATTTTGTAACTTAAAAAATGATATGAAAAAAACATGGTCTCAAATTAATATAATACTTGGTCGAAATAAACATAATAAACTACCTCAAACCATGTATGATAGAAATGTGAAAATAAGTGGTAAGAAAAATATTGCACATCATTTTAACAACTTTTTTATTAGTGTAGGTAAAAAACTTACCTCATCGTTTCAAAATCAAAGTTACTCATTTGAAAAATACCTGTCAAAACCAAACTTAAGTTCATTTTTTGCTAGGTCAACAACTACTCATGAAATTGTCCAATTATCTCATCTTTTAAACATTGATAAATCAAGTGGACCTGATTCTTTTTCCCCTAAAGTTGTTGAAAAATGTATAAATAGCTTTGTTAATCCACTATGTGACATATTTAATAAGTCTTTGAATAGTGGAATAGTCCCAAACAGACTCAAGGTGGCAAAGATTGCACCCCTTCACAAGAAAAATGATATTAATGATGTAGAAAATTACAGACCCATTGCCCTTTTATCAGTTTTTGCAAAATTATTAGAAAAGGTTATGCATAAAAGACTATATGATTTTTTACTTAAATGTGACATTCTGACTTCAAAACAATTTGGCTTTCGTCGAAACTATAGTACTGATTTGAGCATCGTTAATTTTGCAAATGATATCCTCCGTGAAATTTCTAATGATATGTTTTGCTATGGAGTATTTATGGACTTATCCAAAGCATTTGACACCATCGACCACCATATTTTACTTAAAAAATTATATCATTATGGTATTCGTGGTGTTCCACACCAATGGTTTTCTGATTATTTACTTAATAGAAAACAGTATGTGGTGGTCGATGGTGTTGAATCTGATTATATGAATGTTGACATTGGAGTACCACAGGGATCAGTACTTGGACCACTTCTTTTTATTATTTATATTAATGATATTGTCAATTCGTCTAAATTACTTAATTTTTCATTATTTGCAGATGACACTGTCGTGTATCATTCACATTCTAACATACTACAACTGGTTTCCCTTTTAAATGAAGAATTCGATAAATTGAATGTTTGGTTTAAATGTAATAAGCTGTTTTTAAATAATGATAAGACAAAATATGTAATTTTTCATAAGAAGAAAAAAAAATACCTAATTCAATTGAATCTGTTAAAATAGACAATGTTTTTATTGAACGTAAGCAAAATATATTTTTCTTGGGTATTTACATCGAGGAGTGTCTTGATTGGAAATGTCATATTGATTATGTCTGTTCTAAAATTTCTCGTAGTACTGGTGTCTTGTATAAATTAAAAAATATTCTCCCAAGGAACATATTAATGAAAATTTATAATTCAACAATCCTTCCACATTTAAATTATTGCAATGTTATTTGGGGAAATACATAAAAAACAAAACTAGAAAAAATTTACAAGTTACAGAAACGCATAGCTCGGTTAATTACAAATAGTCATCATTTATCCTCAAGTTTGCCTTTGTTTTTAAAAATGAAAATTATTCCTGTAACTTACTTAATAAAGCTTAATACACAGGGGCGGATCCAGCTTTCGCCAATAGGGGGGGCCGAAAAATATTTTCATCAACATTTTTCTCGATTGGCCGCTATAATCTGATTTTTTTTTTTTTTTTGGGGGGGGGGTTCAGGGGGTAGTCCTAACTAGAGAATGAAGTTTTAAGTATATGTTAGTTTTTATTGTTATAAACAAGATAAGGTATATCATGTGGTCTTAATATATAATGCAAGCGCGAAGCGCGAGCTCAAATTCTTTGATATTTTATGTCCTTAGACCTGAAGATTCTGAGGAGATTTTATAATCATGAAAAGGATAAGTATCCAACTAAACAATACGAGCGCGAAGCGCGAGCCGAAATTTTATCATAGTAACGTGAAAAGGGACTCAATTAGGACTGTTTTTAGTGATTAATGAAGAGGATACAAGTATCACCAATTAAATAATGAGAGTGCGAAGCGCGAGTTCAACATTTTTTATATTCCGACCTGAAAACTGGACAGTCTAAGCGTGTTTTTATTTAAATACAGAAAAAGATGTGTGTCTCAAACAATTAAATGCGAGCGCGAAGCACAAGCTCAATTTTTTTATATACTGACATGATAAAGGAGCATTTTGACAAATTTTGGTAAGAATTTCCAAAGAGGATACGTAACTCACAAATCAAACAATGCGAGCGCACAGCGAGAGCTGAAAATTTTGATATAAACAATTTGTGTAAAACAAACAAAGTAATTAAAGCTTGATGTGCGAGCTAAAATATTGTGTGCAAATTGATTTCAGATCTGAATATATAAGTGTCATTTAATCCTCTTGCGAGCGAATTTTTTTATATAAAGTTCTTTTTCCAATTCTTCCCCTCACCCTTTTTTTCTTTCCTTTCGGGGTCGGGCCGGCCGTTACGAGGTTGTAAATTACACATCCTGGGTATGATACCTCTTTCCTACTTTTCTTCAGTGTTTTTCCTATAGTACACTTTTTCTGCAGGTTGTCAAAAAATAGGGGGGCGGGCCGGGGCCGGCTCGGCCCCCTCCTGGATCCGCGCCTGATACATCCATGTTCATGTTCAAATTTCACAAAAACCTTTTACATCCTGTTTTTATTGGTATGTTCCAACCAAATTCTGCATTTCATAATTATCCAACTCGTCAAAGCAAAAACTTACACATTTCTCTTTGCCATTCAACATTACTCTATAATTCTTTATCTTCTGTTGGGGTACGTGAATGGAATAATCTAAATTTCGATATAAGATCCAGTACTACGATAAATCGATTTAAGTGTCTGTATAAGAAACTTATATTCAGTAAAATGTTGTCCATGGTTGAGTAGGATACTTATCTATTTCATCTTCTAAAGCTTTTTTTTTTTTTTTACTTGCTTGTATCACTCTCTTTCCTTTCCTATTTTTCTCTATGATCTCGAGCTATGTGTTTGCTCTGTATGGATTGATGCGTGGATGTACATGTATTAGGATGGGTATGTACGTGAGTGTATGGGTGCATATGGGTGTGTGTATGTGTACAGACTAATATTTTACATGTATTTTTATGTAGGGCCCAGTTTACAAGCAGTTTTGCTTCTTTTGGGTCCTGGCCATTTTTGAATTGTTATCTTGTTTGTCAATGATTGATTTGTATGATACTTATTTTATTTTATGATGTTCATGTACTATGTTGATTTTAAATGGTCAAATAAATGAAATGAAATGAAATGAAATGAAAATGAATACATCACCAATCCAGGTTTATATATCATCATTCAATTTTCATGTACATGATGTATAGGCCTATATACAGATTTGGTATTTATATAAACATGTATATTGTGATGCTTTTCACTAAATATAATGCAATTTGTAATGATGAGTAATTTTTATCTAATTACTTTGATGAAACTGGATATAATGCTTATGACCTGAATTCAGAAAGAGATCCTTCAAGACAGAGCTTTGGAAATAGTTCTCCAGTTTTACAGGTATCGTTATCTTTTTTTAAACTTCTTCCTGAGTGATCAGATGAATAATATTTAACTTAATGGAAGATTTTGTGGCGTAAACATTTAAACGTTAAAACAAAGGTATTGACAAACTGTATTTATACATTGGAAATGATATTTAGTGGTTTAATGTCTAACGAATATACGTCTGGTTGCGTAATTATACACTCCCGGTATTAGCAACGGGTAGTTTTGGACTAAAATATCGAATCTTCTAGGTGGTGGTGTTTGTCTCTACATAAGAAACGACATTGCATTTAATATAAGAGAAGACTTGACTTCAAGAAATATTGAATCATTGTGGATCAATATTCTATTGCCTAGGACGAAGCCCATTACACTGGGTGCTCTTTACAGACCCCCTAAAGATAATAAATTCATTGAATCACTCTCTGACACTTTAGAAAAAATTAAAAAAGATGAGGAAATTATAGTCTTAGGGGACATGAATATTTGCCTTTCGAAAAAGTCTCCTTTATCCCAGAAATATGAGAATATACTTAATCTAAGTGGTTTAAGCCAACTTGTAAAGCTGCCCACACGTACAACTCAGACATCTTCCTCCCTGATAGATCACATATTATGTAGTAAAGTAGAGCATATTAGTCAAAGTGGTGTTATTGACCTCGGTATAAGTAATCATTTATTAATTTGAATTTGAATTTGAAATTTGAATTTGAATTTGAATTTGAAAATTTATTGTTCAAGAAAGATTGTTAGGCCCGTATTTGGGCACCACAGAACCGTATCCATCAGGAGATTAAAAGGTTATAATGTAGATGGTTTCAACTTAAAGTTATCCCGATCAGACTGGTCCAAGGTAACTGAATGTAACGATGTAAATATGGCTTGGGCAAATTTTAAATCTATATTTTTATCAATTATAGATATAAGCGCACCTCTGAAAGAGGTAAGAATTAAGCAATCAACTGAAAAATGGATGAACCATGAAATTATTGTTTTAATCAAAGAGAGAAATGTAGCTTATAAAAGTATGAAAAGGAATATTGGCAATTTAGACCTTGAAAGAAAATATAAAGTTTTAAGGAATTTAGTTCAAAGGAAGGTAAGAAGTGCCAAAAACGAATACTTTCAAGAAAAAATCGAAGAAAACAAACATGACTCTAGAAAATTGTAGAAGAATTTGAAAGGTTTAGGTCTAAAAAGTAAAGGGAAATCTGATCAAAAAACGGTTATCAATGTGCAAGGTGAATTAAGTCATGATAAGGCTAAAATTGCAAATGGGTTTAATCGTTACTTTACGACTGTGGCCGACAAGCTAGTTTGTAAATTACCAGTAAATACAAACAAATTTCATGCAGAAAGTGACCAATTTCAAAAGTTTTATGAAGAAAAGGGTATTTCAAAAGGTAGTTTTCATTTTTCCCCTGTTACAGAAAAATTTGTTTTAGGTGAACTAAATAAGTTGAAAATATCAAAAAGTACTGGTCTAGATATGATACCTGCAAGATTTTTAAAAGATGGGGCAAGAAATTTGTACAAACCTTTGAATTATGTCATCAATTTATCTCTTATGTCTTCTACCTTTCCTGATGATATGAAATTTGCAAAAGTTACCCCACTACATAAAAAGAAAGATAAAACTGACGTTAGTAATTATAGGCCTATAAGTGTATTAAGTGTAGTGTCAAAAATCTTGGAAAAATCTGTTCATGCTCAAGTGGAGAAATACTTTCAAGAAACCAAGCTAATATATAAATTTCAGTCCGGCTTTCGTAACGGATATTCCACTGAAACTTGTTTAGTACATTTAACAGATTTTATCAGGAACGAAATTTCACATGGGCGCATGGTTGGAATGGTTCTCCTAGACTTACAAAAAGCCTTTGTTACTGTAAATCATAACATACTTTTAAAGAAATTAGAAGTGATGGGTTTAGACTCTGCTTGTGTGACATGGTTTAGATCATATTTATCTAACCGTCATCAAGTAGTTACCATGCAGACGGTTCTTTCTGATTCACTGCCTATTAAATGCGGAGTCCCTCAAGGAAGCATTTTAGGCCCCATTCTTTTTATGTCTTACATCAATGATATGTGTACTTGTATTAACGAATCTAAATTAATTTTATATGCTGATGTTCAGATACAAATCCCAAGATAATTGATAAAAAACTTAGTGCAGATCTGGCAAATTGCATTGAATGGATGTCTGACAACAAGCTTAGTTTACACGTTGGAAAAACAGAAAGCATTTTATTTTGTTCGAAACGAAAGTTAAAATATACACACGATTTCAAGGTTTCATATAATAATCAGGTAATTGACAGAAAAGATTCAGTGAAATATTTGGGAATTAATTTAACAAGTAACCTATCATGGACGGGTTTGGTAGACTCAATCGTCAAAAAGGCAAATTCACGCTTGAAATTTTTGTATAGATATCAAACCTGTTTGAATATGAAGTCTAGACGTATTTTATGCTTATACAATGCTTTATGCTTATACAATGTCTATTCGACTATGCTAATGCGGCTTGGTACGGTAGTCTGGGTGTTACAGATAAGAAAAAGCTAAGAATAATTCAAAATAAAATTGTGAGACCAAGAGCACATGTCGGATGTAAAGAACTTGAAAATGCAGGATTACTTCATGTAGATCACAGATCACAACAGTTAGTATTACACCACGTGCATAAAATATTCTATTCGGATACATTAGATCATTATATAGCAAATAATTTCACCCGTGTATCAAATATCCATAGGTACGGTACTCGAAATAGTAATTTTAATTTTGTATTACCAAAACGTGAAGGACATATAGGGAACACTTTTTATTTTAATGGCATCCAATCTTGGAATGCTCTTCCCAATCAAGTAAAAGCAGTTAAAATATTTTCTCAATTTAAGAGTGCATTAAAGAAGCACCTAAAACTGGAAGCTACCCGAGAGCAATATAACCAGTAAAAATCAAACATTTTGTACAGTTGGTTTCTAGTATTGTAGATAATGTAGGGTATGTTGAAATATAATCTTGTTTCATATATTAGGAGGATTGTTGTTTGCTTCAGATGTTTGCATATTATTTGACTGATGGATATGTATGTATGTATTTCATTATTATTGTTTTAAAACCATATTCCAGTACTTGTCGTAGTTTATACTTGTTGTTACAATATGTTAATGTTTTATACTAACTATAGGACCCCATTGGAAATAAGCCTTTCGGCTTTCATGGGCTATCCTGTCAAGGTATTCTTCAATTTTATTGTAATCTCCTGTGATATTCTTGACGAATAAAATCAATCAATCAATCAAAACACTATAGTCATGATATTAGCTGTCTTACACTTAAGGCCATATAGAGGTGGCACAATGTGGAATGTGTAAAGAAGAAAAGTGACTGACCTTTTTTTATTAAAGCATTAGAAAATAAGATCAAAATTAAAGGATTTGCTTTACACTTTTGTATGATTCTGGGATTTTTTAAATGACATATTAAAGATTTCATGACATCTGTGGGCAACTGCCCCGCCCCAGTCCACTCTGTAAGGGCATACGATAAGCTTTATTATTCATTATGACCATTTAACAATAAAATGTATAACCATGCAGGTGCCGCTGATCATTCTTGACCGGCGCCGATCTAGATTTGGTTGGCAATAGGCCCTTCTTTATTATTCTACCGGCGCCTATTTATTGGAACCAGGGGACGCTGATTATTCTTGACCGGCGCCGATTTAAAGTTAGGTGGCGCCGGTTAAGACTATGGCAGCGCCGATTTGTCTTGACCGGCGCCGATTTAATTAGAACAAGTAGTATTGATTATTTTTACCGACGTCACGTAAGATTCAGGCAGCGGCAATTCATAATCGACTGGCGCCGATTTAGAACCAGGAGACGCCGATTATTTTTGACTGGCGCCGATTTTTAACCAGGTGATGCTGATTATTCTTGTCCGGCGCCGATTTAAATTTAGGTGGAGCTGATTATTCTTGATCGGCGCCGGTTAAGACTCAGGCAGCGCCGATTTATAACCAGATGGCGCTGATTATTCTTGACCATGCAGCCCCGATTTATATAGATGGCGCTGATTATCCTTGATCGGCGCCGGTTAAGAACTCAGGCAGTGCCGATTTTTCTTTACCGGCGCCGATTTATAACCAGATGGCGCCGATTATTCTTGCCCGGCGCCGATTTAGAATTATGGAGCTGATTATTCTTGATCGGCTCCGGTTAAGACTCTGGCAGCGCCGATTTATAACCACATGGCGCCGATTATCCTTGCCCGGCGCCGATTTAGATTTAGGTGGAGCTGATTATTCTTGATCGGCGCCGGTTAAGAACTCAGGCAGCGCCGATTTTTCTTTACCGGCGCCGATTTATAACCAGATGGCGCCGATTATTCTTGCCCAGCGCCGATTTAGATTTAGGTAGAGCTGATTATTCTTGATCGGCGCCGGTTAAGACTCAGGCAGCGCCGATTTATAACCAGATGGCGCTGATTATTCTTGACCATGCAGCCCCGATTTATATAGATGGCGCTGATTATCCTTGATCGGCGCCGGTTAAGAACTCAGGCAGCGCCGATTTTTCTCTACCGGCGCCGATTTATAACCAGATGGCGCCGATTATTCTTGCCCGGCGCCGATTTAGAATTAGGTGGAGCTGATTATTCTTGATCGGCGCCGGTTAAGACTCTGGCAGCTCCGATTTATAACCAGATGGCGCCGATTATCCTTGCCCGGCGCCGATTTAGATTTAGGTGGAGCTGATTATTCTTGATCGGCGCCGGTTAAGAACTCAGGCAGCGCCGATTTTTCTCAGTACCGGCGCCGATTTATAACCAGATGGCGCCGATTATTCTTGCCCGGCGCCGATTTAGATTTAGGTGGAGCTGATTATTCTTGATCGGCGCCGGTTAAGACTCCGGCAGCGCCGATTTATAACCAGATGGCGCCGATTATTCTTGCCCGGCGCCGCGATTTAAATTTAGGTGGAGCTGATTATTCTTGATCGGCGCCGGTTAAGACTCTGGCAGCGCCGATTTATAACCAGATGGCGCTGATTATTCGTGTCCGGCCCCGATTTAGATTTAGGTGGCGCTGATTATCCTTGATCGGCGCCGGTTAAGACTCTGGCAGTGCCGATTTTTCTTGACTGGCGCCGACTTATAACCAAATGGCGCTGCATGATTATTCTTGTCCGGCGCAGATTTAGATTTAGGTGACGCTGATTATTCTTGATTGGCGCCAGTTATATGCAGGCAGCGCACTGCTGATTATTTTCAACCGGCGAAGTTGTTGGGAAAAGGGTAATTAAAAGAAAAGATAAGGAAGATGATATGATTGTGCTTTGCTGGGGGATAGCCTTTCCTTTACTGTTGCTAGTATATATCAGTGTATAATTGGTTTAAGCGGCGCCTTTTCTTTTCTTTCCTTTATTTTTATTTTTTTCAAGCGGCACCTTTTCTTTCTTTTACTTTTTTTTTTTTTTGAGCGGCGCCTTCGGCGCCGCTTAAATATTAGGGGGCTGGGGGGCGCGCGCCCCCTGTACCCCCCCTGGATCCGCCACTGAGGTGACCGCTAATAGGCCATATCTGTGGCTTCCAGGTCCAGTCATGATGATTCTTAAAACAAGACTGATTTCTTGGAAATAGCCTATAATGGCATTATGTTAGTTGGAACTACCCTTTTATACACATCTATTGACTTGAAAGCAAAAAAACGTTGAAACTAGTCAAAAGCAGCCCAGCTCAAGTTCTAAACACCACAAATGAGAAATATGAATGGAGATTGCATGTGGTGAAAGCCAGTAGAGCATCCCGGGGGGGGGGGGGCACTTACATTGACGAGTGGATACCATGCGCGACCAAAAAAACACGTAAAAAGGATGTCTTTTTCAAGATAGGACACGTTACGTACGTAACGTGATAAGGGTGTCAAAAACACAAAAATATTGAAAAAAGGTTATCTATTTCGCTCGGAAAAATATACATGTTTAGGGTCAAATATGCGGGGATGATAAAACATAATCAAAATGTTTTATAAAGGATTTTTTTTTGCCCTAACACTTCGTGTTCAGAGTCCGATTTGTGCGAGGTGTGGAGGGTGCTGGGGCCATACTAAAACCAAAATAATGGTGTGTAAAGCAGGGGCGTCGATCCATTTTTCAGATTGGGGGGGGGGGCAAAATCATTAACGTTCCAAAAGCGCTCGATCGTATAAGACACCCATCCACACCCCCCCCCACACACACACACACATATATATACAGGGCCGTAGCTAGAGGGGGGTATGGGGGGTGTGACACCCCCCCCCCAACATTCATGGCAGTCGGCAAAATCATGATACCAGTTGGCAAAATGATGGATAGGGGAGAAAATGAAAGAGGGAAAGAAAGGAAGAGGAAAAAGAAAGAAGGAGAGAGGGGGAGAGAAAGAAAGAAAGAAAGAAAGAAAAAAAAAAAAAGGAAAGAAAAATAGGGGTACTAACTTCGAAGAAGGTTACGACTTATAGAGTAAAGACAACCAGTTGGCAAGTCCATGTAGCCAGGCTTAGAGCCCTACTAGTCAGCAAAATACAAAGGACAAAACAGATGGAGCTATAACACACAGAGTAAGCCCCCGGTCCTCCCCCAATATAAACAAGCTTGTGAGTTTGCAAATTATACCACAATTATTGACGATTTAACAAACACATTAGTTTTGTAAAATTAGAGGCAAGACTAGATAAAGAAATATGGGGTGGGATCAATTTTCAAGGTTTAAGTTGAATAATAATCAAAGCCAAATTATAGTTGGCAAATTATAAAGTGGGCCTATTAAAGTGGCAGAACACTATACGCTCTACCAGTCAGCAAAGTGATGTACAAGTACTGCCCCGTTCATTCTGAAAAGAACAAAACACAAGACTTTAAAAAATGGTAACTCTGCAGTTGGCAAATTCATGAACAGTTGGCAAAAAACACAAAATGTTCTAAGTTATTTTTACTAAATTCTGTCGCCGAAAAGATTTTTTTTTAATTTATGGTGTCAGAATGTGCTTGTGGTGGCCGGTGGGGATGGGTGGGAGTGGGGGCAGGTTGGGGTTGCCCAAGACGTTAAATATGATATAGAATAACATACAAGATAAAGGTAACTTCAATAATTTCTGTAACATTTTTAATGGCTGAAAGAGATACATAATTAGCAGTAGCACTCTTGAAATTTTAGTTACATCTTGCACAGAAGGTCAATTAAAAATTAACAAATCTTTGATTTTGATATTATTAATGCATAGGGTATATCATTATACTGCAAGTTAGCAACTACGGCACACTAGCCTTTCTATTTTGATCCAAAATTGTATTTTTACAGTGCAAATATCTTTGTATATCTTTGTATAATTTACCTTAAAGTATTCACCAAATTCCACTAATTCAATCCTAAAAATTCAAAATCTTTTAGCATGTGATTATTGTAGGGGGGGGGGCACATCCCCCATCAGACTCCCCCTGTGCTCACGTTGGCGCTGTCACGCCAAATTTAATTGGCAAATTTAGCTGGTACACCCCCCCCCCAACAAAATGCTTCTGGCTACGGCCCTATATATATACATATATATGACTCATGAGACACAGACACGTATCTCATTAACAAATTAATGCGAGCGCGAAGCGCGAGCTGATTTTTTTTAGCATACTGACAGGAAAAGCGTGCCTGTTTAGGGCTGTTTGTAACTCATGAGGATACATATCTCACTACACAGATAGTACGAGTGCCGAAAGTGAGCTGAAATTTATTTATATTCTGACCTGAAAGCTTGATATTCTACGCATTTTTGGTACTAATGATTAAGATTGGTATCTAAAAGAAGAATAGATGCGAGCGCGCGAAGCGCGAGCTGATAATTTTGATATTTCGATCTGAAAAAAATGACAGTTTAATGGAAGTTTTTGATAAAGAACAAGATATATATCCAAGAAAAGATGATTGCAAATAAAAGCAGGAGTTCTTTTGAAGCTTAAAACTGAAAATGGGACATTTACATTCACCTATTCAATCATGAAAAGTATGGGTTTTTACTACAGAAATGATGCGAGCGCGAAGGGGGCAAAATTATTGGGGGGCAAAATGATATGTTTGCCCCCCCCCAATATTTTCATTGGTAGGGCGATCGCCCCCCTGCCCCCCAGGATCGACGCCTCTGGTGTAAAGGTAAAACCGACGACTGACGGACCCGTGACATAACAATAAAATATCGCTGTACTTGTTTAGGGGTTCATTTCAGGGAATACTTGCCAAGAGTATCGTATTGTTTCCAATACTTGTTAAGGGGTGCATTTTCAGAATATGGAAAATACATCGTTGTACTTGTTTAGGGGCTCAGTTCTGGGAATACTTGCCAATAGTATTTGTTTCCAATACTTGTTAAGGGTAGGGTTTCACACGCCAATACTTGTTAAGGCGTGCATTTTCAGAATATGGAAAATACGTGTTTAGGGTGCTTTTCAACACCCCGTGGTCGCGCATGGTATCCACTCGTCAATGGAAGTGCCCCCCCCCCCCCCGGCCTCCCCGGGTAGAGCATGCATGAGCAGGTTTTATGTCCTTTTAGCTCTGAAGAGATGACATGTACATGACTATAAAGCATCCCCATTCTCGTCTGAGACCAATATCTACAATAAATTCCCGATGGCTCTGTCTTGAATTCCTTGCATGATTTATGTCATTTTACAATTCTCCCATTGCGTAAATGGAAGTGAGCCGATCGAGCATGGAATCCCACTGAAGAAGGGCCCAATGAAAACTGTTTCTGCATCGGTCTGGGTATGGGGAGAGGGGGGCTTTCACAAAGACTGGTTTTGACTACTATTGCACTAAACTATGGAAGGCAACCATTTGCTTTCATCAGTAATTCTCAACGAATACGCATAACATAAAATTGATGGTCACGTACACGTACCTAAAAATTATTTATCCAAAGGTCAATTGTTGATGGGAACAAATTTGTTTGGTTGCGTAACCGTGATAACATGAAAATTATTTAGAGAGACCGATAATCAAGTTTTAAGAAATGGTCTTAACTGGTGTGCCATTGTCGAGTGTTATTTCTTGTCCAGGTGAATCTTTGTGAACCCCCCCCCCCCAACTGAAACAGTATACCCCTTCATACTTGCATTTCTACTAGATTAAGTATGCATGTAATTTGGTTGGTCTAACAAGTAGACCAGGGGCGGAAATCTCTCACAAAAGGTAGGGGGGACACAGGGGCGGATCCATGCAGCCTTCGCCAATAGGGGGGGGGGGCGGAAATTTGTTTCAGCCATATTTTCCCCGATTGGCAGCTCGAAGATGATTTTTGTTTGTTTCTTTGAAGGAGTAGTCCTCATTAGTCACTTCTTAGCTTTATTCTTATAAATTAATATATAATATTATAATCCTTATTTATATGATGCGAGCGCGAAGCGGAGCTAATTTTTTTGGAAATTTTATGTATTTTTTCCTAAAATTTGAACTGATTCTGGGCAATGTTTGTTATCCTGAAAAAGATGTGTATGCAACTTAATAATTACTACGAACGCAAAGCGCGAGCAGAAATGAACTGATGGGCAAGATACCTGTTAAAGTAGCATTTAACAATAAAATAATGCGAGCGCGAAGCGCGAGCTGATTTTTTTTTACATTTTCACCTAAAGAATGGAAATTCTAAGCACTTTTTGTAACTCAAACAGAATAGGTATATAAGTAAACAATTAATGCGAGCGCGAAGCGCGAGCGGAAAATTTCAAGATTTAGTCCTACAATATTTACTGAACGAGACACTGTATACATGTTTTGTAAATGCTGAAAAAGATGAGTATTAATAATGCGAGCGCAAAGCGCGAGCAGAAATTTTTTATATATACGTTTTGAAGTGGTACCTAGCTGTTGAAAAGGTAACTGTTAAGGACTGATTGCACTTAGCCATGAAGGTGTTACATATTTCAACAATAAAAAAATGCGAGCGCGAAGCGCGAGCTGAAAATTTTTGAACTTTCTAAAGAAAGATTGGAAAATTTCAATTAGTTTTTGTAATCGCGAACAGGATAGCTATATAAATTAACGATTGATGCGATTGCAAAGCGCGAGCAAAGAAAAAATCGAGACTTAGACCTAAAAATGGGCCACTCTGTTCATGTTTTGTAAATCATCAAAAGGATGAGTAATATGGGGTCTTCCTACAATAATAATGCGAGCACAAAGCGCGAGCAGAAAAATTTTGATATTGTGATCTGAAACTGGATAATGGTTTAAATTAGAGAACAAGTTCGGTATCTGAATAAACATGCGCGAGCGTGTTTCATATTTAGACCTAGAATCTAGGCATTCTGAATACAACTTTAATCATGAAAATCCTGAAACTTTGATATTCCGATCTGAAAAAAGAGTCAATTTCAGCTTTATATTTCAAGCCCTTTGTAGAAAAATTGTAAGGTGGATATGGATCGCACTTTATAAAAAAGAGCTGATATTATTATTACTTTGAGTTTTGACATAGGACCGGGACATCCTTACGACATGTTATCATATGAAAATGATGACTATCTTCCTATTCCTCTTGCTAAGCGCGAGATGAAACAAAAGGGACAATTTAATTATTAAATCAATATCATATTTATTAATGCCTAATGAGGGCACGAAATCTGATGATATCATGGCATAAAAATTGGACATTTCACTTTTGTGATTATGAATAAGATGCATCAGTTAATATATTTTTAACCATTAATGCGAGCGCAAATCGCGAGCTAAATTTTTTGATAAACTGTCATGAAAATGGGATTTTAAGTAGTTTGTAGTATAATCAATATTGAAACATTAATATAACTCGCCAATCAAAATGCGAGCGTGCAGCGCGCTAGCTGATACGTCTTGACAATCAGACCTGAAAAGGGATATTTTGAAAACTTTATGGAATACACGAAAATAATAGGTACCTGATAAATCAAAATTTGCGAGCGCGCAGCGCAAGCAGCAAATGTTAACATTCAGACCATAAAACTGACATTTTTACAGAGCACTTTTTAAAAACCAATTTGTAAATTACACAAAATAATGAAAGTTCGATTTCCGAGGTGAAATATGTTTTGTATATTGACTTCCAAACTTGATATTCGAACTACATATTGAACAAGATATGTAACTCACCTAACAGGCAATGCGAGCGCGAAGCGCGAGCGAAAAATTTGTATAGTGGCATGAAAGATTCTTTTTATTTTCCAAGTCTTCCCCTCATCTTATTTTATGCACTCGTCGTCCTTCTTTTCTTTTTCTCCTCTCTTTTCCTTCCTTCTTTCTTTCCCTTTTTTCTTTTTTTGCTCCGCCAAGAGGGGGGGGGGGGGGCCTCGGTCCCCTGGATCCGCCTATGGGGACAAGGGGCGGGAAAATTTGACAAGCAAAAAAAAGGTTATCGTCGCCAAAGTTAGGTCATATCTCGTCCCAAAATACATGTTTTATTTCGATTTAGAATGATGTATTTCTTACCATCATAAAAGACCAAAAATAGTAGGGGGGCATTTGATATTGTGTCCCCCTACTATTTTGAGTAGGGGGGACACGTCCCCCCTGCCCCCCCCCCCTGGGATTTCCGCCCATGAAGTAGACTAACAATCACTTCATCAGCCCGTGTGAGAGTGGAGCCATTATCTGTCAAAAAAATTCAATATCCGACCATTTACATTATATATGCCAATATTTCTAATCTGAAGTTGAAGATCAGAGGCCATATATCAGGATAGAAGTAGGCCTACAATCGTTCACAGTAGCACAATAGGGAGACAATTTTTATCGTCAGGCAGTGCCCCCTTTTAATACGAGTCGTAAGATTTCCTACGAACCCTCGATCCGAACCAAAGATCCTTTCTTATAATAAGGGAGCACTCTATTCTTGGAATGTCTTCCGTATTTTCGTCTCGCTCGCCGACGCCTCGGAAATAAAATATTATCATTTTAGGATAATTTCAGCATCAATTTGCATTTGAGCAAATGAATATTAAATTTTATTGAAATGAATAAATAAATAAATAAATAATTAAATAAATAAATAAATAAATAAATAAATAAATAAATGAATAAATGAATAAATAAATAAATAAATAAATAAATAAATAAATAAATAAATAAATAAATAAATAAATAAATAAATAAATAAATAAATAAATAAATAAATAAATAAATAAATAAATAAATAACAACCTAGCTTTAGGCAGGGCTCCATGCATGGGGCGGATCGATCCTATATAGCTTCGCCAATGGGGGGGGGCAATTTTTTTTCACCCATATTTTCCCCCGATCGGCAGCTCAAAGTTGATTTTTTTTCTTTGAAGGGGATATAGTCCTACAGACACTTTTTAGCTTCATTTTTATAAAACTACATAGGCGATAATCCCATAAGCCCTATATTTAGATATAGTACGAGCGCGAAGCGCGAGCTAAATTTTGTTGGGGACATTTCATGTCCTTTGTCCTGGAATTATTGGCAATATTTGTGAGCCTGAACAAGATGCGTATGTAACAAGATAATCACTGCGAGCGCGAAGCACGAGTAGAAAATTTTAAAGTATGTAGTCTTGTTCATATTCATCTTTATGATTTGTTTGACGGTTTCACGTGATATTTCGTTTTACCTTCCAACCCAACAAAAAGCTAACTTGAATGAAATAGAAAAATCCAACATAACACTGAAAATTTCATCTAAATCGGATGTAAAATAAGAAAGTTATGACATTTTTTAAAATTTCGCTTAATTTCACAAAACAGTTATATTCACATCCTGGTTGGTATGCAAATGAGGAGACTGATGACATCACTCACTCACTCACTACTTCTTTTGTATTTTATTACTAGTATATGAAATGTTCCAATTTCTCCGTTTGCCTATGAAACAAAGTTTTATTCCTTCCTGAACATGTGGTATTGTTTTAACATGTTATGGTTCATTCAAGTTGGTCCTTATAAATCTGTAAAAATTGAAATATTGTATAATTCAAACAATAAAAAACAAAAGAAATGGTGAGAGAGTGACATCATCGACTGTCTCATTTGCATGTCACTGAGTTGTGCATAAATAACTGTTTTGTGAAAAGTGAGCGAAACTTTTTATTGTCGTATAACTTTCTTATTTTACATCCGATTTTGATAAAATTTTCAGCGTTATGCTTGTTTAATCTTTCTTTATTGATTAAAATTAACATTTTTCTTGGGTGGACTAGACCTTTAATATAGTGAGAGCGCAGAAATTAGTAGGCTATTCAGTAAAGTTTAATTCTACTGCCCTATAAAAGATTTCTAAAATGGTTGTTTTCAATAGATGAGTTTTGGGGGTTTTATTTGAAGTTGTCTGCGGATGGTGCTTTCTTTATAGGCTATAGTCCAGAGTTTTGGGGCTTCACGATTAATGCTAAATTTCAAATGATGGGATGTAAAAAACAAGGAATCATTGAACTGCATGCACCAACGTAACCGGTTTATGTGATGTAGGGGCCTATGTAATACTTTCCGGGAGTAGACCTATATTTTTATATCTGTGGCAGGTGTAAATAAATGAGTGATGGCCAATTCATCATAACCATTCATTTCGAATAAATCAGTAAAAAAAAATTGTGAGTCCACCGAATTGCCCATGCATCAAAGGGGTAATCGGACACTTCTGGATGGAATTCCGGAACTCTGCACAAGTAATTATAGGAAGCGCCCCCAGGTCCCAAAGGTATATTGTGAAAGATGCATGTTTTTTTTTTTAATTCAATTCGATTCAATTTGTGTAAAAATTGAAAAATTTAACCCAAATGACCTTCATTTTGTAATGAAACCGTTTCCCCCTCTTTTTTTTTCTTCTGACCAAAAGAAGTGAAAACGGTTTTTTTTTCTTTTAAAATTCACATCAGCACCCCCAGTAAAAAAATCGTTCCCAGAGCCCCATAGGCGGATCCGGGGGCGAGGGGCCCGCCCCCCACCTATTGGCGGAGCAAAAAAATGGCGGAGAAAGAAAGAAAAAAGAAGGGAAAAAGAAAAGGAAAAATAGGAGAGGAAAAATAAGAGGGGGAAGACAAGTGAATAACATAAGGTAAGGGCCGGGAAGACTTCAAAAATAAACATATTTCATATGTCACTATATGAAACTTTCGCTTGCGCTTCACGCTCGCATTACCTCTTCGATGAGATACATATCTTGCTCAATATGCTTATGTAGCTTAAAAATACTAAGTTTTTAGGTCAATTAATATACAAAATATATTTCAGCTCGGACATCTAGCTTTCATTATTTTGTTTGATTCCCGGGTTTAATTAAGAATTCATTTTTTAAAAGTGCTCTGTAAAATGTCCGTTTTATTGTCTGAATATCAACATTTTCCCTTGCATTGCGCTCTTGCATTATTCGATTTGCCAAGTACATTATTGTCTTTGTGTATTCCATAAAGTTTTAAAATATCCCTTTTCAGGTATGATTATAAAAAAGTATCAGCTAGCGCAGCGCGCTCGCATTTTGATTGGTAAGTTATTTACACATCTATATAACACATTTACTTAAAATACCCTTTTCATGACAGTGTTACGATACTGCAACAAATAACAATGAAAAAAAAATAGTCTTAAATTTTATTTCCTTTTTTTTATTACAGGAAATAATTAACCATACACAAACAAATAAAACCAAACATCTTACATGTCTTGAGGTATCAGTTCTGATAATTATTCCAAATGATAGTCCAGGTTGGCTGGCAGAGATTCCTTAAATTAAAGTTCACAATGATGGCGATGATGAAACTGTTGTTGAAGCACGATGAATAACAAGAGTCACTGTAACGAGTTGAAATGTCCGTGAAGACGATGTTGATGATGATTAACAGTCAATTTCAGCAATCCGGATGGGTTGAAAAGCGTTCATTAAAACAGCTTGATGATCTCGATGAGAAGGCTGAGAATTCCCCTCTCAAAGTAACTGCAAACAGTTCATTGATGCAGGCGTGCAAATAATTCCACAGAAGATAAATGTTGTATTCCAGGTGGAAATAAACTCATAAAGTCTGGCGTGAAACTCTGAGTTCTGATCTGATATGATGTGATATGATCTGATATGATGATCTCCTTGAAGAAACTGCCAGCTTATATATAAATTATTCACTATTCTGGAAGCTTCTATAGTATTCACTATTCTGAAAGCTTCTAGTATTGTCTACAAAAAGAACATTCTGCCAATTACCAGAGCAGTCTAATTTTAGAAGCCTCTTGAATGACCTCAGTGAAATTAACAATGTCAACAAAATAGCTAAGCCTATTGTTCTTTTCACTGCTACTAGTCTATTGTCTACATTCCACAAATAACAGAGATTAGTCAAAGATTACTTATGTCTAACAAAGCTTTAGTGAGACATTCTGGAATGTTCTTAATCATTCTATGCTATGAATATCCTTAAAGAAAAAATAACTAAATAAATTAATGTAATTGCTCCTACAATTCTTCTTATATATAACAACGTACAGTTTATCAAAAATTTTGTTACAAATATAATGAATAATGAACTGTCTCCTTTTTTCAGAATGGAATATCGACAGGTTTCATCTCGTGGTTAGGAATAGGAATAGGAAGATGGTCATAATTTTCATATGATGACACAATGTCCTTTGAATGTCCCGGCGGGGGATGGGTCAAAATAATATTCAAACAAATATCAGATCGCGCTTCGTGCTCACATCATTAATTAATTGCGATTCAAATCCACTTCACAATTTTCCTACACATTGCTTGAAACAGGGCTTTAATTGACCCTTTTTCAGATCGGAAAATATCAAAATATTTTCAGCTCGCGCTTCGCGTTTGCATTATTTATTGTAAAAGCTCTTTACAAATGTATTCATAGAGCCCAGATTCTATAGGTCTAAATCTAAAACATGTGCACACATGTTTATTGAGATACGCAACTTGTTCTTTATTTAAAACGAGCTTGAATTATCCAGTTTCAGATGAGAATATCAAAAATTTCTGCTCGCGCTCTCCGCACTCGCATTAATGTGGGAAGATACATTCCTTTGCAGTGATTCACAAACATGTCCCGTTTTGAAGTCGGAAATCTCATTATTTCTGCTCGAGCTTTGCACTCGCATCAATTGTTTACGTTATATACCTACCCGTTCATGATTACAAAAAGTGCTAGAATGGCAATTTTTTAAAGGTCGGAATGTCAAAAAAAAATCCACTCGCGCTTTGCGCTCGTATTATTCATTAAGTGCGATTCACCTCCACTTCACAATTCATATTATCCTATATACAGTGCTTGAAATAAGGCTTATCATTGTTTTCAAGTCGCGATTCGCGCTCGCATTATTGATTTTAAAAGATTTTTAAAAATTCAGAATGCCCAGATTATATAGGCCTAGGTCTAAAACGTAAAACACGTGCATGCATATTTATTGAGATATATACGCAGATTGTTCTTTATTCAAAACGTGCTTAAATTATCTAGTTTCAGATAAGAATATCAAACATTTTCTGCTCGCGCTCCGCACTCGCATTATTAATGTTGGAAGATATGCCCATTCTTTTCATGATTCACAAAACATGAATAAAGTGTCCCGTTAAATTTGAAGTCCGAAATCTCTTTTTTTCCACTCCTGCTTCGCGCCCGCATTGTTTAGTTATATACCTATACCCGCTCATGATTACAAAAAGTGCTAGAATGGCATTTTTTTAGTTAGGAACGTCAACAAATCTCCTCTCGCGCTCCTATTATTTAATTGTTGAAAGATAGTCTTCATGGCTAACTGAAAACAGTCATTAACAGACCCGGGTTAATTAGTAGGTCACTTTAAGATTGGTGGGTTTATTTTCGAAACAATACGAGCTAATAATAGTTTCCTTATGCCACTTTTTATATCTTTCTTTTTGTTAAGCAGTGAGAATTAGTTGTTTTTGACCATTTTTTTTAATAAGAGGCCTATTTGCATGCCTGTAAATCTCTATTCAAGAAAAGTTATTTACCATGATTATTTTGGCAAGAGAGGTATTATCTTTACTTTTGCTACATTCCATTATTCTAAATTTTCTTTTCCTCCTTTTCCGAGCAGTAGGCCTACGTATAATTCAAATTCTGTAACTCCAGATAAATTAATCATAGAGAAAATACCATTGTCATTGTCATAAAGAAAATGAATCAGTTTTATGTTTGAATAAAATTATCAACGTTTCATTCAGTGTGATTCATCTTCTATCTCTCCTTTTTTTCTTTTTGTATCCCTTTCGCCTTTTCTCCTCTTTTCTTCCTGTCCTCCTTTTTCTCAAGTTTTTCGTCCCTCTTTCTCTTCTTCACATTCTTTTCTTTTTCATCTTGACTTCAAGTATATTCTTATGTAATCCTTTTAAGATTTCAATGATCCAAATTTTTAGCTGAACTTGTATGATACTTCTCCATTGTGTTCAAAATGTATTCTCTTATTATGAAATTATTGAATTGAATTGAATAGGACCCATTTATTAATTTAATTTAATTTTTCATTTCATGTTTGTACTTGAAGTATTATTTTGTTATTGTAAAATTGTACACATGTTTTTATTCAGCCTCTGCATGGCTGTGAGGCATGTTTTAATAAACCATTATTGAATTGAATTGAATTCTATTAAAAAATATACAAAATCAAGAATATACAAACAAACATTGCAATTGACTAGGGGTACATCTACCTATCTATCTATCTCTTTCGATCTGTCTGTCTGTCTGTCTGTTTATCTTCATTCATTTTCCCTTTAAGTGATGCACACTTCTCCTTTAATCCTTTAATCTTTAAAATTTATTTCTTTCCTTCTTTCTTTATCTTTTTTATTTCTTTATCTTTTTTCAATCATTTTTCAATTCAGTTTTACAGTTAAATTAATTTGGTTGTTTCTTCACTTCCTATTTTTTTTCTGTTGTCTTCTTCCCCTTATCTCCCCCCCCCCCCTTTCCTTTCATTCCCCCTATTATGGCTACCAACGGGGCTACCAAGAAACATCTTCTTAATCTTATGTATACAAGAATTTTCTCAGGGAATTTTCTAGACCCAAAACAAGGTCCAATATCATACAAGTCGTTCGGGGCCGGTGTACCGGCGGATCCTGCGCCTGGCAGATACCGTTCTAGGCACCAAATCCGCCGGCGGATCGTGTTCTACTCTGGCGGATTCAGTACCACTCTCTTCGGAAGATATCGTTCTTGCGCTATCGCGATATCCTTCATTCACATACGTCACGTGGTACGAGAAAACTAGTCAAAAGCGGTAGATTTCATCAATTAAAGCTTGCAGAAAAAGATATTTATGTTATCTCTATGTGATATGAGTGAAAAAATAAAATGCGTAATCTGAAAGGGGAAAATAACGCATTTCCTTGTTACAACTCTATGGAATTACACCACTTCTAACATTGCGAGGCCGGTGAAAGCATTTTCGAAACCCGATATATTCAGCAAGCGATGACTGCATGAAACTTGCATTTCTGTTTTTAGTTTAAATTAATAGCTTTCGATTTGTCTGATTTGTCAATTAAATTTTGGGGTCTGGTCTGGGTCTTTAAATAGTCCACACTTAGTCTTCATTCAACTGTCAATGTCTGCTGCACTACTAGTATACAAAGAATTTTCCCCCAAGATAATGCTTGTATTCAAATAACATGCATTTGTTAATTTATTTCATACCTATTAATTTATTGCAGTATGAAAAATCCTTCTTATCACAATTTTAGGGATAAATTGGGCACAATATGCATCGATTAATACAGAGTATTAAATGAAGGCAAACAATGGCAGTTTCGATAATTAAAATCAGTATTTTGTATTAAAGGTAGGTCCGGGCTGAAAATATTCATGTCTTAATACATAGAGTAGAATTCACTGAGCAAAATGCTGAAAATTTCATCAAAATCGGATAACAAATAATAAAGTTATTGAAGTTTAAAGTTTAGCAATATTTTGTGAAAACAGTCGTCATGAATATTCATTAGATGGGCTGATGATGTCACATCTCCACTTTCCGTTTTCTTATGTTATTACATAAAATCATATTTTTTTCATTATTTCATACTTGTGTGAATAATATGTCTCTTTTATAATGAAATAAGTTGCAGCAATAAATATCTAATGCACTAAATCAATTGTCAATTCAATTTTTCTAGTTCTTAGAGGAAAAAATTTGAATAAACCTAATTTCATATAATAAAATACAAAAGAACAAGTGGAGATGTGACATCATCAGCCTACCTAATGAATATTCATGACGACTGTTTTCACAAAATATTGCTAAACTTTAAAATTCAATAACTTTGTTATTTGTTATCCGATTTTGATGAAATTTTCGGCATTTTGCTTAGTGAATTCTACTCTACTATTTGTTAAGCTATAAATACTTTCAGCCCGGACCATCCCTTTAAGCTTCCTAAAGGGAAGTATACATAATGATCACTGCAAATGAAATTCTTGATTTACGAAATTCCAATGTATTACTATCATTTCCTCCAAATTTTCTCGTATATTTTTTTTAATTTTATCTCCCTCCCCTTCCTCTTTCTGTTTCTTCTTTTTGGTGCTATATTACCCACGCGTATACGCCCCAGATATATTATTCATAATGTGCCAGAAAGGTTACGAAACTGGAAAAGAGGCGAAAGGGGCGAAATGAGCAGGGATAGAAAGAAAGGCAAAACAAATAAAGAAATGAAAACCAGGAGGGGTATAGTGAGAAACAAAAGATATAAAGGAGAAATTATATTTCACTAAAGATCCCATATTGATCTTAAAATTAGATGACTGAGAGGTAAATTAGGGAGCACCAAACGGTACGTGGCGTATCTAACTTTTGTCCGGGTGAACTTCCGGTCCCCTTTAATTAATTCAGATTCCTTAACATTGAAAAAAAAAGAATGTTTTTTTTTAATTCTTTTTTTAAATACATTTTATTCTTTTTTTAAATACTCACACTCTTATTTGTATTTATCATGTAATATGACTACATTGTTTATATTGTGAATTATTTTGTATATTGTAATTGTAAATATTTTTGTATTGTGTTTTTGAACGCAGAAATAAATGCAAGCAAACAAACAAACATGAAAAATTAAAAATAGGCTTACAATTAACTACATAAGAAGTTGATCACGTTTTGACATTCTTTTTTATGTTTGTTAGAAATATCAAATTTATGTTTTTACCAAAAAATTAGCATTCTACAAGCAATAATATTATGAGCAAACAGCAAAACATAATTATTTTCATACATAATTTGCATCATTTATTTTGAAATATGAAGTTTTAACTTGTTGAAATTTTTCTAAACATTTGTAGTTTAAAAAACCTATAGGCCTATATGGGGTGCAAATTTTCGCCAAACAGTCTGGCAAACTGACACTAAACATGGTGTGAAAAAGCACAGTTAAAGAGGTCGATGCATACTGCGGACTGAAAAAAGTATAAAAATTCACAAAATAGAATGATGAAAATTTCATCAAAATCTTATAATAAATAGCATAGTTTTGGCGTATGTGCCAGGTCTATGTAATACATGAAATATCGAGACATCATTTCTCCTATTAATCCTCATCCCCATCGAGCCCTTTGTCAAAAGCTGTATGGATCCGCCCCTGAATAAGAATTCACTAAAGGCGGACGAAACCCCCCCCCCCCCCCCCCCCCCCCCATTGCGATCGAGCTGCAGAGCCGCGCATGCGCGCGCTGCCGAGGTTGTCTGTCCAAATCAACATTAAACGTATAGTCAATAGAACCAAATCCGCCGAGGAACCAAATCTGCAAACATCAAGCCGCGTCAAACCCGGCGGATATGGTTCCGATTAAAAACGATATCGGCCATTTAGAACCATATCTGCCGGCGGATACGGTATCCGCCGGTGGAACCAAATCCGCCGCTACACCGGCCGGGGATTCGGGGAATCCCATTGCACACCTTTCAGTCACAGCACAGCTGACGTAATGACGTGATTGGTGAATTACAAGGAAATTGGTGGGTTATTCGTGGACATTTCATTAATTGTGGACGATACTGCTTATTGCTGCTTAACCTAAGGTAATGTATTCGGTAAATTCTAATGTAATTTTAGGAGAAAACTTACAGTTTTGTCATGTGTATGCAATCTCGCATCTCGGTTATGACTTTCAACAAAAAAGTCAAAGGACCGGACACTTGCTTTATGAGTGTGTGCGATTTTTATACACACAAAACTAATATGGATATCATGACCCCGTGATTCCGTGATTCGAATATCACGGGAGCTATACTCCTGGAACTAGGCATGGAACATTCGTTGTGCGCCGTCATGCAAACTAATCTTGACTATATCTTGAGTGATTTACTTGACTTCTTGAATTGGCTTCCTTGACATTCTTGAATAAATAAATGTAGGTTTTATTGTGATTTGACTTTTGTTGGCTTGTCTGATTCTGAGAGTAGTGAAAGTGAGACGGAGTCTGTGATTGTGAATGGATCGAGGTGGAGTTCTGTTTCGTATAGATCAAGTTCTAATTCTATCAATCTTTGGTCTTTCTTCATGCTCAAATTGTCAATAAACTATTTTAGTTATTATTCTCAATCATCTATGATTGATTTGATTGTCAAATGAAATGATGATTTAATCATTGCTAGAGATTTTTGTTGCAAATTGCTTTCCTTACTCAAACTGAAACTTAGGCCTTAATTTAAATTAAACTATAGAGTTGGGAATATGGGCCTAAAGTGTTACTTTTGTTGTAAACAGGTAAATGCGGTGTTCTCAAAAAATTATATTTCAATTTTTTCTTTCTACAGTGAGTCTCTAGAGCTCTCAAGAGGTATTTTCTACTCAATTTTGTAGAATCAAGCCATGGCTCTGGGGGCAGGAACGGGGGACCCAAGTCCTCTAACTCTACAGGAATTGATGATAGAATACACGTTGAATGATCTAAGAACTGTTTGTGTGGTGGACACCAATGGAAAGGTTGTTTCACTTCGTGAGGATGCGTACCTCCCCAGCGTTATCAGCGATAGGATTATCAACACTCTGGCAAGGAGAGGCACCCTGGATGATAGCAAACTACAAGCGCTGTGTGACAGGAACAGAGTCCAGCTGAAAAAAATCAATCTAAGTCGGACAGCCCTTTCTGATGAAAGCCTGGAGAAGCTGTCCAGCCACAAACTTATTGAGTTAGACATCTCGGAATGTGAGAATCTTAGTAAAGACTGCTTGCCGTCCTTGCTCAAGTTCACATCCCTTCAGCTACTGAATCTTCACAGGTGTAGAGATGCCCTAGAGAAGTACGGACTCCCGTTATTTGACTTTCCTTTGAAGAATTTAAGGAGTCTGAACATAGGGTATACAGACTTGAGTGGGGTACAACTGCATTGTCTTGTCCAAGAGCTAAGGAACCTGACTGTATTAGATGTCTCAAGGGTGGTGAAGAATGGTGATCTTTCTTTCCTTGATCCTGTCAGGCATCAGCTTAGGTCTTTAGTGCTTCATGATTGCGTTCTTGTTGAGAGCAGTTTGGAGTATGTATGTACCTTACCACAACTCAGGTAATACATCTCGCATTCAAAAGACAATTTCCACTTAGTTTTGTTAGTATTCTGCTATTACACTTTTACGCAGCGCTCAAATCACTTAAAAAAATTACTTGGTTCATGTTTATTAGAGCAACACATAGCAGATTTATGTTCCTATATGTGTAGCATTAAGAAAGGTATGAAGTTTAAATAAAATAGATTAGAAGCAAGAAGGTGCTTAATGCATCATTAGGGATGTGTGTAAGTCAACAAAAAATAAAGTTGTGCAGAAGTAGATATCTCAAGAAAATTGCTTCATTTTTCTTACCAACTCTCTGTCAGATATGTTGATGCCTTTTTAACAATTGAGTTCATAGAAATAATAGCAATATAGATACATTTTGTTTAGTAGTTGTTTACCTACTTTATTGGGCATTATGTTTGAGTCTTAGACATGTTTATTTGCATTGTAAACAGGTAAAACAGCAATATTTTATTTATCAAATTTTCATTTAATTTTAGACTTAGGAATTGCCATTTTTATTATCTTTGTAATCAATGCGTTTCAGACTAATAAAATGAATTCAAAATCGATTGCACACAACAATACTTATTATTTCTAGGCATTTGGATATTTCTGTCAACAACGAGGGTTACAAACTTCCTCTGACGACAGCCATGTTAAAGTGCCTTGTGAAAAGTCTCTCTTCACTCCTCTCTCTCGACCTATCTGGTAACGACATTACAAATCACCCAAGAAATGAAAACAATGAGTAAGTAATATGGCAACAAACTGTTGTAATGATGTTATATTTGATATTTTCATGTACTTAAAATTCTTAAATATGTCTGTTCTGTGTGTGTCTATTATGTCAGACGAAGTACATACTCTATGATCTAGTTATGACACATATTCCGTTGTGGACATTTTTCTAGGTTATATTTAAATCCAAAATGTTCTGACCGCAAGGCTAATTGCTCTTCTCTTCTATTTGGTCAGTAAAAGGTTTTAAAATGAATGTACATTGATTTTTCTCCCTTTGGAATTAAGTTAATTATGTGAAATAAATTACATTGATATAATAAAAATGATATAATAGAATTGAAATAGAATATAAATATTTATTAGAATAAAATTAAGTGAGGCTTGAAAGCCAAAAATAGAAAATTATGAAATAATAGATTCATGCATTGGATAGAAAGTGAAGGTTTATCAAATGTTTACTGATGCAGCTTTTTTTTTTCAACAGTGGAGATGCAAAAATGGTCGATAATGGAAATCAAGTAGAACTTCAAGATCTTGCTCAAGGAATAATAGTGGACGATGAGGATGATTCATCGTCATCATCGTCATTGGAAGACAGAGCGGAGGAGCTGGACTCAGAGTATGAAGAGGATGATGATGCTGATGGTGGTGCTAGTGGTGCAGCTGGAAGGGATGTAGCGGACAGTAGGCCTGATCAGGCTGAGAAACCAATGGATGTCGACGACCACGATGATGTGAACGTTGGAATTAGTAGGATGGAGAGTAGGAAAAAGAATGAGGAGGAGGAGGAGGTGGAGAACATTGTTAGTAGTATTGATGGACTGAAAGGATTAAGACATAAGCTTCATTTTCTAGGACTTGTTGGAATGGATGAGTGTGAAGCGGAACACATACCAGCTATCAAGGTGAATATAGATAACTTATTATCAGGTAACCTGAGGTATTCAGTATGAACTAAAAATGGCAATGCAATAATTATAATTAAATCACTATTTGAGGGCACAAATTGAATTCATTCATTCCTGAATTCATTTTAAATAATTCTCAGACAGTTGTTACTCTTTGATAATTGCACTTCTGGGGAAAAATCTATATTCTAGAATGGTAATCCCATACAGAAGAATGCAGGTACTGGTGCTCTATAAACTTTGGTCATCTCAAATAATCCATGGCACATAGCATGCTATGACACTGCACTCCTGGCATCAAATACCCATTGTCAAGCGTTGGTACTGTGCAATGGATAGAGCTCATGGAGTGAATTCATTAAAGACGATAGTGAAGCTTTGAAGTCGTGCATGTTGGTAAGACTAGTTGAACAGGTTTGTGAATAAACCTTGTAATAAAGTAGTACCTCAAAGGACTTTTTTAGTTATTCTGGGGGAAAAAATGGTTTCTGAAGAACTTTTACTGAAATATTACAAAATAGCCCTTTTCCAGGATAATCCCCATGGTGCATTTTCAAACCTCTTTACCTAGCCAACATGTGAAGCAATAATACTCTTGGCGCTTGTGAAGCATTTTCCTTCTTGTTTTTTATCAGGTTGCTGGTGTTGCTAATGAAGATCAGATCCTAGTCACCGTAGAGGTGTATCTTGAAAGGAGAGGTTTCCTGCTGAAAGGACTTAACGCCTATTTTGATATTCTCAGAGTCATCAATTGCCAATCGCCTCTGAGAGCTGTACAGGTAATAATTCTGCTCTGCTTCGACAAAAGGAAGCAAGTAAAATATAAAAATAGAAATTGAGTTTATTCTTCTTCCTGGTCAAGTTTCATTCATGGCTGGTTAACCATCATATGCATGGATGTAAATGGCAGACACATTTTGTTAATTTCCAGGAAATAACACTTCAGTTACTTGCTTCCTTGTGTAAAAGTAGGGCAGACTTGTCGTATACATGTATGAACTTAATAGCCTATATTGTTTGATAACAGAGGTAGGAAAAATATGGCAAAATAAGAATAGCCATAGTGATCAATCATCAAATTACTTGGAAAACTATTTTTAAAATTGTTTTCTTTGTATTTTTTTGTTCAAACTTGATATTCCTGCTTCTGATCAATCATTTCTGTTCCATGCATTCATGAATTATTTTGTTTCCTGAAGGTCATTTTGGGATTGATGTCATATTTCATACTTTCACATTGTTCTAATCCAATCAACTCTCTTTGCTTAAAACAAAATCAAAATTTATATCAAGATACATGTATGAAATGTCATTCATTATTAGATCATGGTAGAATGTACCTCTTGAATAAATGAATTCACATTTCTTGAATTAAAAAGATGTCAGTAGGTCTTGGTCATATAATCTCATCAGGGTTTGATCATATACTAATGTTATTTTATCATTTTAAAGGTTACAATCTGAAAGTAAGCCTGCCAGCCAAGGGAATCAAACAATGATGTAGACAGTAGTTTCACATTAGAATTCTAAGAATAATTCTGTTGACATCTCAAAGTGATCTGTAGGTGCATTATGGTCTAGTGGTTATGTCTCTCATCTTTCAATCTGAAAGACAAGGGATTGATTCCCAGCCATCGCGTGTTTTCCTTCAACAAGAAATTTACCCACATTGTGCTGCACTCAACCCAGGTGAGATGAATGGATACCCGGTAGGAAGAAATTCCTTGAATGCTTGAGCACCTGTATTGGCAGTGCAGCTAAAGCTGGGGGTAATAACAGCAGCGCTTGTGTCCTCAAGCAAAACATGAATCCAGCTATTATTATCATTATTATGTATTGTTTATTTTTGTTTATTTTTGTGTCTAGGGTATAATAAATGCTATGAAGAGGTATCCCAGCGATAGCCAAATACAAATATCAGGAAGGTAAGTAAACCATTTCAGTCTGGTCAAAAACAGGGATACCACTTTTCATACCAAAGTCTGAATTTATCAACTCATTTTCAGCCATAGAAAATGCTTTCTTGTGTGTGAAATGCCTCATTCGAGGTGATTTTCAAACTTTTTCTCTGGTAAGCAATTCTAAGTGACATCCCCGTGCTACAACCACTTTGTCTAATTTCCATTTGGTCTCATCTCATGTGGTGTAATGATCCTTGTTAGTATACAACCATTCTACTAAACATTTGGTCTAATTGATGCTGTACCATTTGTCTAATTTCCAGTTAATCTTTACCTATTGCCCTGTATTCTGAAGTCAGGTTTAACTTAGACCAGGGTCTAACTCTGCCAAAATCATGGGAAGCCAAACGTTTCAAAATTTTGTTTACAGTGAATGTTTCTAATTTTTTAATAGTGTGCTCTTTACTAATTTAATGGTGAAGACAACTTTCATACTTATCCTTCCCAGGCAGTTAACAATGTTTTGGGAGTCAAATGAGCTGATAAATTGAACATCTACTGTTATAGATTGATGTAACAACTGGCTTTCCATAGTGAAACCACAACTTAAACCAGAATTTGAATTAAACCCGACTTCAGAGTAAGGGCCATTATGTCTAATATACACTTGGTTAAATGCTACTTGGTCTATATGATTAGATAAACGTTGTATTAAGCAAATAATCATGTGACAAAGTGCGAAAACAAGTAGACAAAGTGGAAATTAGACCATCTCGGCTTAGACTAATTGACATTTAGACCAATTGAGTATTAGACTATCTTGGCTTTAGACTGAATGACATTTAGACCAATTGAGTATTAGACCAAGTGATAGTTGGACCAAGTGGCTGTTAGACCAGATTGATTTGATAGACCAAGTTGTTCTAGCCATGATGGTGTTAGATGATCTGATAATTAGACTATCTGCTAGTTGATTTATTGAATACAAATTTTTCAGCTTGGTCTGTTAATCATTGTTATTTTGTTTCCGTAAATCTTGTTTGTACTCTTCCTTTATTGTTCTAAGATCCATCTTCAGTGTTTTGAAAATTTGATTGCATTTTAAATGTGTGATGAATTCAGTCTCAGGAAATGAGATGTGTTGGGCCGTTTGCATTCAGAAGAATTCTGTAAACACTACCACCAGTGGAAATGATTATGGTAAGGTCAAAACAAAAAAATGTTTTGTGCTGTAAAAGATGGAAAATTATTTTCATGAATAATTTCTGTGAATTCCATTCTAGATCATTGATTAATTTTCCCACTGATTTCAAGGGTTAACTTTCATTATTATTTTTTCTTCAAATTTTGATCTTTTTTCAATATGGGTGATTCCTATTATTTGGCGATTTTTTTTTAATGTGTTATTTTTCTCCGACCTGTTTGATTTCAGTGCATCATTATTTCATCTCACAAGAGGAAATTACAAGAAACATCTCACAAAAACATGGAGACAGTAAGTTGATACTATCATTTAAACTTGAGTCAATATATGTCAGATTTAAGCTAAGAGAGGACAATTCACGAGTTGATGTTGTTATATTGGATGCAATCATCCTGTATAATTTAGTATAGTACTGCACATTTTGGATGCACCATTTCACCACTTTCATGAAAATATTAAATATTAATGATTGAAATAATAATTAATCATATTAAATCAAATGATATTGGCAATTTCATTTTCTCTGATTGTTCAAAATACCCCCACATAGAATTGGTTCACCCCTTCAATCATCCGCCCTTTTTTCTTACAGAATAAAGCCATTGTTCTCCCTAACGTTGATCCCAAACTTACTGTCTTAGGTTTAAAATGTTGTTGTTGTTGTTGATGATGATGGTGATGGTGATGGTGATGATGATGATGAGGATGATGAGGATGATGATGAAGAAGAAGATGATGATGATGATGATGATATTGATGATATTGATGATGATGAAAATGTTATGGATGTGGATGATGATGATAATGATAATATGTTTATTACATTATTCAGAGCGGTAATCAGCTGTCTTCTAGATGCCATAGAGGTGGTAGATAGTGTGACTCTCCTACGGAACTGCGGCTTGACACTCTTTAATTTCTCCATCCCTGAAGACTTTCAGTTCCAGTTTGAACGCGTTGTCAAGAACCTTGTTAAACTTGCGCTGACCGAGGACAGAGAGGGCCTCCTTCAACGAGTTTACGTTCACATGTGCAATTCAATTGTCTGTCATGTCGAAGGCAGACAGAAGCTATTGGTCGGCAAGTTGGGCATCATCACAGTGAGTTCCTGTGGAAGTTTAGATTCTAAAATCTTTGATATAGGAAAACAATCGAGATTGATCTTAAATTCTGGATATTACACAAAACATGATAACAGATTTTTGCTTTAATTCTATGGATTGAATTGATCACCTTTGATTTTAGATTAATCACTGAATGTGAGTGAAAGGGAAAACATCTTGCATACATGAATGTTAATATAATGATAATGAGTTTAATTGTGCTAAGACACTATTTTGACAAGACTACTTTTGTTAACCCATTGCCATGGCGTAATATGCCATTCCGTTGACTCACTGCCTTGCTCTGTTGGTTTTTAAGCCCAGGAAACGAGTAAGTAGAGAGAATGTGTTATAAGTTGGAGGACGATTAAAAAAGTTGAGAAAATTAGTTATATAAACATCTTCCTACGTGTCCCTGCAATGTGGTAATTTTGTAAAATCTGAGGACTATTCTGTGTTGTAGTCCTTCATAAAAGCATCCATCATCCAAAACATAAGCTCCTTAATATTGATGACACATAACTGTATCTGATTGTTTGTTTTTTAGTGTATGTTGAAGCTGATCAAAGATCGTTTGGATCGTAAGATATGTGATGAAGTAATGGAGACAGCATGGAGTACTCTATGGAATGTAACAGGTTTGTAGAAATTTATACAAATAAACCTTGTTTTACCCTTGGCAGACAAAGTTCGAAGGGAGTCTACAAGAATCATTCAACATTTGGGGTGTCAGTCAGTCCTTAGCTAATCATGTGATTCAATTTACTCCCTTACTTGGCACACTCATTAGTCTTTGGGTGAATATGTGTAAGACATATTAAAATGTGTTGCCATGGTAATATCATGGAAATTAGGGAGAAACCTCATGGTGAGAACTACTCCCTTATTTTTCACCCAATACTTGGTAATCACATTTGTGTGTGGATGAGGATGTGTCAAGACAGTTTTTGACATGCTGGGTAATGATTCATTATGATAATCTGGGGAAAATCTTGTGAAGCAAGCTAATACTGAGTCCGAATGAGAATGAGGGACTAGATATATGTATAGATCAAAGCGAGCTGTCACAGTTCAACTATGGGATATAAATTTATTATGTGAAATCAAGAGAACCCAATATCAAAGAAACCCTCTCATAGTATCCCACTACTTCCTTTATTTCATTTCATTGTTATTATTACCCAATAAGAAACCTTTTCTCCTGACATACATCCCAATGCGGTATGAACTATTCTATTGATTGATTTATTTCATTGTTGTTTTGATTTATTTCATTTGTTATATATTTTATTTCATTATTTTTTTCATTGTTATTATTTTTTTTATTTCATTATAATTTATTTTATTTCATTTTTTATTTGATGCTTTTCAGATGAGACAGCACACAACTGTGAACTCTTTCTACATGGTGATGGCATGCAGCTCTTCCTCAGATGTAAAGAAGTAAGCATAAATTAATGCATTGACTGGTTTCTCTTTCTAAAGATTTTGAGAGCATAGGCTGCTTGGTTTACTCATTTGTTGTAAAGATTCTGATCCAAGTACATTTTTTCATTGATTATGCATATTTGTTGCACGCGCTTATTAATGCTGACTTTAGTACAGTTTTTGGTAAACAGTCATATTTTTTTTCAAATTAGGATTGCGGATTGGTATTCTCAATTCCCTTGGAGTTATGACCATTCATTCATGTCTAGAATTCAACCAAAGAATACTTTATTTAGATTTCCTACAATTAGTCACTTTATTGTTTTTTCTAGTTAGAATCATAATCAATCTTAGTTTCTTAATTATAGTTTATGGTAATACCAGGCCTAAAAGATCCCCCCCCCCAAAAAAAAAAATTGAAAATATCTTTCAAATTGGCATCTGCAGATTGATGACATAAGTCAAGTTCGAACTGTGTTGGTGAATCTTAAATTTCAGTTTATAATCGAAATGTTCAAATATTTGATTCCTGTATTATAGACTTTCCGGTCAAGACCAGAGCTTCTCCGAAACATGATGGGACTTATGGGTAATGTGGCAGAGGTCAAAGCACTAAGACCGCATCTTATCCCTCATGTACCTGTCTTCGCGTAAGTCTTTCATACTATATGTTGCGTGTAGTGTTGCATGAATGTGCATTTTTAGCTGCTATTTGATTATTGTCAACATTAATATTTAAAATATTAAGATTCATAGTTATCTCTTGATTGGTCATTAGCTTGTCTCAGTTTACTGCTTATGAATAACTCACGGTGTTTTTTGGTCAAACTACTTTATTTTTGTGATAGTGGCTGCAGTGAAAGTGAGCGGTTAACATTCAAAGATTTGAAAAATGTCCTGATATCTGAAAATTCTCTGAATATATAGTTTGCAGTTTAGAAATGCCACTTTTATACCTGAAAATGATGTCAACAAGTGAGTCCTGGTTTCAAAATAGCATAATGCTACTTCAAAGTGATATAAACACGAGTTGTAGTTCAGAAATACCATGATATCAGAAAATATAGGTTGAAAATAATATTGTAACAATTTAACTTTATTTTCAAAGACCATGGAAACAATAACTCTTTGTAAATGCTTTTTCTTAAATTTCTGTCATTGGAATGTGCAGATCTCTCCTCCAGGATAGAACTGATGGTATTGAGGTGAGTTACAACGCGGCTGGCGCCCTCGCTCACATGGCTTCAGACGGTGAGGATGTATGGAAGGCTAGTACCCGTCGTGATGAGGTCTTGAATAAGATGGCCGATGCTATTGAATCCTGGCAGCTTGATGAACAAAGGAACATTAACTACAGGTCAGTATCACTGGATCATTGATGAATGATGTGAGAAGTTGTGGTGGTGTAGTGGGGTCGGTTATAATAATTTGTGCAATATTTATGTAGGGCTTAATACAAAGTTTCTGAGTGCTGCATACAATTATCGTAGTTATAACCTGGCTTTAGCATGGCTACCCTAATTTGGTGCTAATGTCCTTTAATCTACATTTGCCACATTGCACCTTGGTGAGGTAAATTGGTATAAGGTGAAAATTTATTCATTGAAATTTGAAATGTTTAATTGCCTTTATTAAGCTTTGCTGAAGCTGGGGTAGTAATCGTGGAACACCAGGGCCGGTATTCAATTCGATACTCAGTATTTTGCTGAAGTAAAATACTTATCCATCTTTGGTATCAAGTGTAATTTTTCGTTAAGTATTTTGCTTAAATCTATTAAAGTCTGCCGCCTATCAGACTCAAGTCTGGTTTGCATGCAGTTTACCAACGTGATACGCACAGTCATGCATTCTGTGCACAGATGAATTGGTACATTGCATTTTTTTTCCCCTCCAAATCTGTGGAATCACAATGGTTATTAGTAAAAATTTTGCTTGAATGTGGTTTGATGAACTAAAATTCTTAGATGTCTGAATACGAGTTTAAGCACTCTGCCTATACAAGTAAAATGCTAAATAAAGTACCTACAAAATCAGTACTTTTAATCGAATACCGGCTCAGGAGTGTTATATATGACAGACATTTGAGCTATATAAAAGTGATTTAGTGCTATTATCATTATGTTCTATCCCCCCTGGATAATTGCCAAAGATGGTTCACATACAATCCTGAAGTATAATTTATCATAAAATTCTGGTTCCACTAACCCTTTATGTCACATTAGTGCATTCATTTCATTACCAAGTTTAGGTCTTTGAAGTAACAATGATAATTATACTGCAACGAGACAAAGTTTTGATATTATTATTTGGTTGATTGGCTATTATCACTCAGTGATATTTTCCTATAATTTTTTTTTTCAGGTCATTTGAACCAATTCTTCGATTACTGAATACCTACCACACTCCTCAAGTTCAACTCTGGGCGACATGGGCCCTGGCCAATCTCTGTACAGTCTCAAGTAAGTATATCAGGTTGTTTGTTAACTGTACCTTTGTAGAATTAAATGTAAATAGTAAAGCCACAATAAGTGTGCCAGAGACTGGGAATCTGGATAAGGATGAGTGCTAAATCACTTTCCTAGTCAAAATCCATGTAATAATCTTCAAACTGTCTAGAATTGCAAAGAGAAAGTGAATTAATCACTTCTGACCTTTGAGTCGCTTCCATCTGGACATCAACAAATTTGAGGGTTTCCCTCTTTCATCAAATTTGGGTTCCCCCTAATTGGTTTTAATTGCACGAGACTTGAGACTAAAATATTCTGCAAGCAGTACGGTTGAAAAAAACATCAGGAAAATGTTGGGGAGGGGGCATAATGCCCCCCCCCCCCATCAGGATTATTGGGGTTAAGACTATAGATGTAATCTGTAGCTTTTTGGTACCAAAACCTTAAAAAACCCAAAGTGAGTTATGTCTTTCTCTTTATCTCCATTCCATTATCCCAGGAGAGAAGTATTCTCGTTTACTGGTGAGCGAGGGCGGGCTGAAGAAGCTAGAGGACCTTGTTGCGAGACCTGATACTTGGTCACGTGTGACCTACTTTGCTCAGATTGCTATTAGACTGTCACAGCAATACAGAGACTAAGCTCCATTTGCATTTGTTTTGGAATCAATGCTGAACTTGTGAACTGATGTGTAATATGGTCGCTATTGTTGCTTTGTGAATGTGAAGGAGCTGTCACACCAGGGTCCGTTTCATAAAGCTGTTCGTAAGTTAAGAGCGACTTTAAGAACGACCGGTGATCCTTTCTTGTGGTAAATGGTATATTCACTGGTGATGGTTAAGCACATAAGAAAGGATCACCAGTCGCTCTTAAAGGCGCTCTTAACTTCCGAACAGCTTTATGAAACGGACCCCAGGTGAATTTTTCATAAAGCAGTTCGTAAGTTACTTGCAACTTTACTAACAACTTGTGATCCAATTCTTGTGGTAAATGATAACACAAGATTTCAAATTGGTGTTGATTTAGTCCCTAAGAAAGGAGTCACAAGTCATTCCTAAAGTCATTTGTAACGTGTGAACAGCTTTATAAACCCCTACCTAGTGGGTGTAAGCCAGTGTATGCTAGCATACTGTACAAGTAGCCAGTCGTTTTTGTCTCACCTGCATAGCAGAGTGAGACTATAGGCACCGCTTTTCCGACGGCGGCGGCGTCAACACCAAATCTTAACCTGAGGTTAAGTTTTTGAAATGACAGCATAACTTAGAAAGTATATGGACCTAGTTCATGAAACTTGGCCATAAGGTTAATCAAGTATTACTGAACATCCTGCCTGAGTTTCATGTCACATGACCAAGGTCAAAGGTCATTTAGGGTCAATGAACTTAGACCATGTTGGGGAAATCAACATCAAAATCTTAACCTAAGGTTAAGTTTTTGAAATGTCATCATAACTTAGAAAATATATGGACCTAGTTCATGAAACTTATACATAAGGTTAATCAAGTATCACTGAACATCCTGCATCAGTTTCACATCACATGACCAAGGTCAAAGGTCATTTAGGGTCAATGAACTTTGGCCGAATGGGGGTATCTGTTGAATTACCATCATAACTTTGAAAGTTTATGGATCTGATTCATGAAACTTGGACATAATAGTAATCAAGTATTACTGAACATCCTGTGCAAGTTTCAGGTCACATGATCAAGGTCAAAGGTCATTTAGGGTCAATGAACTTTGGCCAAATTGGGGTATTTGTTGAATTACAGCCATAAATTTGAAAGTGTGTTGGTCTAGTTCATAAAACTTGGACATAATAGTAATCAAGTATCACTGAACATCCTGTGCGAGTTTCAGGTCACATGATCAAGGTCAAAGGTCATGTAAGGTCAAAGAACTTTGGCCACGTTGGGGGTATTTGTTGAATTGCCATCATATCTCTATAAGTGTATTGGTCTAGTTCATAAAACGTGGAAATAAGAGTAACCAAGTATCACTGAACATCTTGTGCGAGTTATAGTAGTTTTCAAAATCAGCACTGCTGCTATATTGAATCGCGTGATGCAGGTGAGACGGCCAGAGGCATTCCACTTGTTCACCTTTACCTTTACCGGTAATCCCATATCTTCGTATCAAGCATTCCATCCTTGATATAAAGAATGCCATGTTGCTAACAACACTGAATATCAAGAATTCAAAGCCTTTATATGAAGAATCATTTGTGATGTTGACAAAAGGCAATTCCTATTATCAAGTAATGAGATTAGGAAGCCTCATAGTGTAGTGGTTCTGACTCTCACCTTGTAATCAGAGGGTCGTGTGTTCGAATACCATCATGGCCTAGCGTCCTTTGGCAAGGCGTCAATCCACAATTTGTCACTCTCCACCCAGGTTTTAAATGGGTACCCGGTAGGATGCGAAAACCTATGTGGTACACCTAGCAATTGAGTCTTGGAACTCTCATTGGAATGCTCCACAGGGAGTGGAGAAAGTACATATGTTGTATGCAGGCATGTCAGGATCTGATGACCGGGGTAATATATATGTGGAAAGCGCTGAGAGATGTTTTGATGTATTTAGTGCTATATATGAGTGGATTATTATTATGAAGAAAACATCTTACCATTGCCATGTACGTCAGCATATGCTGGCTAAAACGTTCATATGTGACTGACCCCTAAGTAAATGAAATGAAATGAGTATGAATGTGAGTGTATGTGAGGATCTAGTCCAGGTCCGGTTTCATGAATACTTGTTATTATAACAAATGCACATTCTCTGTAACATTTTCTGTACTATCAGCCAATCAAATTTAAGGATTCAGTAGCTTTTAACTGTTTTTTGCAAATTTGTTATTCTAACAAGTTTTATGACATTGAACCCTGAGATTGTTGGCTTGCATTGAAAGAGAAGCTGACCACATAATATGAATGCTTTAACATGTGTTGTATTCTTGTTTGCATGAATGGTGAATTATAAGTAAGAATCATTGTGGTGTAGTGGTTCAGACTTCAGACACTCGCCTTGTAATCAGAAGGTTGTGTGTTCTCATCCCACCGTGGCCTAGCGACTTTTCAAAAGGCATCGATCCACACTTTGCCACTCTCCACCCAGGTGTTAAATGGGTACCCGGTAGGATGCTAAAGCCTATGTAGTATGCCTATCAATTACGTATAAAAGCTCTTGCTTGACTATTCCCTGGGGAGTGGACAAAGTGTATTTGTTGTGTGCAGGCAAGCCAGAATTCAATGAATGGGATAATGATGTATGTATAAAGTGTTCCGAGTTGTTGGTTTGTTGTATGAAGTGCTATGTAAAAGTGGAATATTTTTATTATTTGTGAACATCAACTACATGTACCAACTCAGTTATGCACACATGGGGCTATATTCAGTTGACTCTCCTACTATGGATAGTATCCTTCCTCATTCATTATTTTGCTTTATATGACACCAAGATAGATCCTTGTCATTTGATTGGTTTGATATCGATCATTCAGCCCATTTTACAATAACGTCATCAACCGTGCAATTTTGGATCCATTCATCGTGCAATTTTGGATCCATACGATTTTGTCCATTGCACGCGTGCACCGAGACGGCAGGCACCACAAAATATTGCGCATGTTGTATGTACGCGATACGGTAATCAGCAGACCGAGCTCGCACTGCATGACCATATATTTCGCATCGAAATTCATAATTTTCATGTGAAAAAGAATCAATTTTAGGTGTCATATAAATCAAATAATGAATGTTCTTTTCATTCGTGCAATGGACAGAATACTTCATTCGGTGAAAGATGAAATGAATGATCCATTCAACTCGGCTACGCCTCGTCGAATGGATCATTTCATCTTTCACCTCATGAAGTATTCTGTCCATTGCACGAATGAACATTCATTATTTGTATAAGTACTGATAACATTTTTATTAGTTTATGTAAAGTATTCTTTAACATATAAAGATACATCTGCCATTACAAGCACTCTAATGAATATTGTGTAATGTCATTATCATATACTCAAGTAACTATCTTTGCAATATATTTTGTTATATTCATTCTATTTCATTTTCCTGTACTTATTATGCAGTTGTCTTGTCAGTTTTGGTATTTGTCTTATCTGACCAATATTACAATTTTCATATATTTCTCAAAATTTGATGAGTGCAACTTATATATTTTTTTAGGTTAGTGGGTCATATTTTTAGAACACCCATTTCTAAATGTGATATTACAAATTCAAGATTTTTCTGAACTGCCCTGTAAAAAAGAGATTTTCACAACCTATGTTATTTAGATTTAAGCAGAAAAGATGTTAAACAAATGTGTAAATTATATGAATATTGCTTGGTAATGGCATATAATTATAAGATCCTATTCATGTATTGGCTTGTCCGTGTCTATCATTATAACTATTTGTATTTTGTTCATTTGCACTGCATGTTTCAACCTTTTTAGTAGGATGTCAATTTTTTTTATAATACTCTTGAGGAAATGTAACTAGTCTCTTGCTTATCATATTGACTGATAACATGTACATGTATTATATTCCGCATACTAAGAATCTAAGTTGGTCATGTGATAAAGGGTAGTTTCCCCATCAATCATCGCTTGTGGTGATGGACTTTTTTTGTTTCGCTGATCTTTTTCAGCCCATAAGGTCATAATGTGTATGAATTAGTTTGAGTACGCGCAAAATAAAGAGGTCATTGCCACTCGATTTTTTGTTTCATCATTCACCATCACCTGCAGTGATGATTGCGCAAGATCTTGATCCTCGCGCAGTGTACATACGCGCTATCAGTAAAACCTTGCACAAAATAAAAGTGCATTGCCCCTCAATTGTTTTGTTGTGACGGTACATTTTCTTTGTGATGTAACAATAAATCTTGCTGGAGCAAGATCTCGGATGCTTGCGCATTTTACATACGCGTTAGCATGAAAACAAGCATAATCATCTCAATGGATTGATTTTTCAAAGGAAACCTTGATTGTTTTTTCAAATCAAAATTCTTCTTATTGAGACGTATTCATATCGGTGTCTTCGTTTATAGTGTTCCCGATGCGGAATATACAGCATATAATCACCTATTGATTTCATATGACGAGGCAAACTATCACTTCCCCAGCAAGGTGGATCTAGCTATCTTTCCTCAGCTTCACTTCGGAAAGATAGCTGCATCCAGCTTGCTTCGTAAGTGATAGTTTGCCCATTACCTTCACTTACAGTCCCATTCATATTGAGATCTTAAAAATATAAGGTTTTAACATTTTTTTTGCTTGTGTCATGATGGCTTTTCTGTAAACTGAAAAGTTTGCCATTTATTTGCCAGAGCATGGATCCCATGCATTAATGTAATAAGCATAATTCTAAAAACAAGATCCTTTTGTGAAAAATAGTCCAGTCTTGGAGATTACATCACAGCCAACATGATTTAGAGATTCGTCATATTACCATGGTCAACAGCCAAGGCGTTAGGGGCCCCATTCTTCTTAGATGTAAAAAAGAAATAGCAGTCTTTCTATGGTCAAATGGTGTGGATTTCAAAGTTATTATCATCAAATGATTTTGTTCATGAGCATGAGATTATATAGTTGTAACTTATCTTGATGTAATGCAGTCTATTTGATTTATAACACAGCTTTTGAGCTCTTTGATATAGGTAGGCATATACAACTGACAAAGTTTGCAATGATTTGATCTCTTGAGATTAAGATAAATTGCCCTTTTAGTTTTTTGCATTTATCTTATTCAGACTATTGGCAGAGGTGTGTTTATAGTCATTAACATTATTTTCACTTTTTTCTCCCTATTTTTTCAACCTTCTTGTTTTCAGTGTTCATAAGAATCTTCTTCATATTCAAATGACTAGATGGGATTGTAGTATTCATCTGTGATTTCTTTAAGACTTATTGATGATGGATAGATTTTGATTAATCTATACTCAGAAACTGTATTTGATTTTGTTAATGAAAACATTGTAAAATGCTTTACAATTGTATTGAATGTATAACATATTGAGAGTAAGCATTGATATGCTTTAATTTATATTTTAAGTTAAACTTACATGTATATGAATTTATGAAAGTTTATGATGATCATGAATTGCTGGAGTTTAATACTGCATGCTTCCAAAGTTTGCCCGTATGTGAGAAAGTATCTGTTTGTTAATATTGCAGGCATACACAATAAATCAAAGCCAAGAGATAATTAAAAAGTTGAAATAAAACCAGTGTATATCAAGCATTCTTATTGAAGTTTATAATGTAAGCCTTTAACAAAAAAAATCCTTTATTCCATGGAATTCTCCATACAATTGGAGGTCACTAGACTTATAAAAGTGGAATCAAAGCTTTAGTAATGAAATTATTTATGTGAAACCATAAAAATAACAGTGTTTAAAGTTAGAAAGAAATAAGACAAGGAATATGAAAAAAAAACCCTGATATAACTACTAATGGGGTGTTGCAAGAAACTTATTAAAGTTGATTTTAGGTTCCAAAATCAATCATAAGTCTTGAGATCAATTGAAAATTTGCAATTGATCTCTGTCTGTTTCTTGTATCAACAAGTGAAAATTGATTTGATTTAGTTGAAATTGATCTATCACTTGTAAATTGCAACTGAAATTTTCAATTGATCACATATATTGCAACACCTCCTTAGACTAAGTTAATTTCAACTTGGCATTTTGATAAATAGACTGACAAGTTATAGAGATTACTTTTCTTTTTCATGTTCAAAATTTTTAGGAATCATTGTTTTTCTCTTCCAATTTCCCCCCTGGGGCAATAATGAAATGC
This sequence comes from Lytechinus pictus, assembly GCF_037042905.1. Taxonomy (NCBI): domain Eukaryota; kingdom Metazoa; phylum Echinodermata; class Echinoidea; order Temnopleuroida; family Toxopneustidae; genus Lytechinus; species Lytechinus pictus. Next base: position 30,255,065 of record NC_087259.1, on the reverse strand, counting down.
AAGTATTTGTCATCATAAAGAAATTATCACACAGAATAACAGTTATTTTTTAAATGACATTATATTGTGCATTAGACGAGTGAAATGACCTTTGTCCCTATGTGACCAATTTGAAATTCTCGTAGAATATTGACCACAGCTAAACAACTTTTCAAAATCTTTAACTTTCTTATTCTTTGCCTGATTTGAAATTCCTTTCTATTTGGATCGGATTCCACTTCAACATCAGTATCTTTCTATTTATCAGACAAAAAAAAATAGATTTTGATATAATTTTTATTCAAATTCCCTATTTGTTTTGTAACCATGAAAAATTAATACAGTAGACAGTCATTTATGAGGTCTTATTTTGATTTATTGATATTTTAAGTTTCAGTTAAATTATAAAGATTTTATTGTACATGTTTGAAGGTTAAAGGATTAAGAAAATGAGCATTATCAATATTACAATTGATGAATAATGGATGAATGCATAATAATAATAAAAAAAGACATTGAAACAGTTCAAGAAAACAATCAAGCAGGCAAATGTAATAAAATGCATTCATTACAAGTTAATTCATTCCTATCAATTTCTTTATTCCTTGGCCCCTGAATATCTCAGTGCGAACTTAATAAGATATGTCCCTTCACATAAAGATCTTAACAGAGTTATCTGCTTGAGTGTCCAGTTGTTCAGACCAAGTTCTATGGGGAGAGATCATTTTGTCATGCTGCCCCAAAACTTTGGAATACGATCCCTTCTTCCATCTACATGCTCTGCATGGCAAAAGTTGCCTCAAAACTTATTTGTTTAAGCGGTTTTATGATTGAGACAGTCTACATGATAATAGCTTATATCCTCACTTGCTTTGTATATTTTCTTATTAAGCGCATAGAGACACCAATGGACAGTGATATGTGCTATACAAGCAAATTCGTATTATTATTATTATTAAAAAGAAATGAAACGATAAATAAATCAAGACCACCAAAATAATACAACCAGGCAATTAATTAGCAGTTAAGAGATAAATGTATAAATACATCTATTCCTTGGGGATGATGGGGGCACTGTCTCTCAACAAAGAAAGACCAAACTTCAGTTGAAAAGGAGAGGAACATGTTGAAAAATCTTACTATTTTTCAATTACTAGGTCAAAATATATTACAAAATTCATTTTTTAAAACTTTTGTAAATTTCCCCATATGCAGTGTTGTGCACTCAAAATTTTTGCCTCATGTCACTTCCCGATCATTGTAGACTATATCAACATTGTGACTTTGCTTGACATATAAACAGAATAGTATATTTTAAGTACAAAGGAGTATATAATAGCTTAATAACTATCCCATCTATATAAAATCAGGATGAATTGAGAATTACCCCCCCAAAAAAATGATATGAAGCATTTCAATTTCAAGAGTTCTATTGATGACTCATTTATACAGGGTCACTCTTTATTAGTGGTTTGAATACACTGTTTTACAGAAGGAAATAGGAAAAGAAGGCAAACATCGGATGTTCCGGATTAAAACTGGGCGGCATTTCTCAGTATCTGTACTGCCATTGAAACATTGACTAGCAAACCAGTCAAAAAGCAGAGGCCACGACTCGGCTGGGGCAGTGCACCGATGTAAGCCACGGTGTGGAGAATACGAGAAATGACGAACACACGGTAATGCCAGGTGATGACTGTCAATGAAGCCCCGGATACTAGAGCATACAGGAGACCAAGGCCAAAGAAGGGTACTATGTTCTCAAGGTCGTTCAAATGGCATCTGAAATTGGAATGAAATTTATTTATGATTCGTCAAAGATATAAGAATCAAGAGTTTAACATTAGAGTGTAGTGGTTGGTCCTGAAAAGGACACCCAAACTTGATGTTTCGACAAGTGTATTCTTGTTGTCTCACCTCTCATGGGCAATACACATTATGATCGGGAGCAATTTTCGAGGGGAGGACTCAACTTGACTCTCCAGGGGAATTTTTTGTTCTCTCATTGCCAAAATTTAACAAAATGCTGACTAGTTCACAAATGCACACAAAGAATAGAGATCATCATTGAGGATATCAATTTTACATTTCATTCCACACCCCCTATATAAAAGAGCCCCTTTAAAAAAATATAATGCGTTATATACGGTAATCCATCGATTTTGATCTAAAAAGTGAAATATTTTACCTTAAGGGAACCTTCATTTTAAATTCTTGGAAATTAATGGGGAAGGGGTCTACATGACCACTTTGCCTATTCATTCTCAAGTGGATGAAATTCGATTATTATATTATGGACTCCCCAAAAGGAAAAAATACAGGAAGAAATGTTTTTCTTTTTTTTGGGGGGACACATAATGCTTGGTTCATTTTATTTTTACCTTCGGACTCTTTCAACATCAGGATCATTAAAGATTACTTTCTTGTCTTTCTGACTGTGGCCAGTCGCATCCTCAGGATTGGCAAACACCTGCAAATAAGATAGCAAATAATTGGAAGAATTAGAACTATATATACAGGTAACTCTGCATGCCTAAGTCGACCTTCTGTACGTTGAATAAATACCTGAGGTCAAAGCAATTTTTTAAGACCTGGGGGGTGTTTCACAAAGATTTAAGTATGACTTAGGTCGCACTTAAATGCTGACGCATACATGATATGCAACACGCAATCTTATTGATCAATATATCACAGTAGTGTGCGTCCTGTTGGCATGATTTTACTGTCATGTCTTTTATACCAAGCGCAACTAGACGTTTAAGTGCGACTCCAAGTCATATACGTAGATCTTTGTGAAACTCCCCCCCCCCCAGATTATTCAAAAGATGTGTTCATATAGCTCTTCTAAGTCACATTTCTTCTAAGTCAAACAGATCTCTCTGGTCCCGAGAGATTTGACTTAGGCAAAGTTAACTTGTATCACTATAGTACTACTGCTTCTGTTCTGCTATATCTCTTCTAATGCGATGCCTAACAGCTAGGGTGGGTTCTGTCAAGGGAAATAGAAGTCAAGGGTCACCAATATAAAAGCAAAACGTGGCAACATAAAACTTCAGCAAGGAAGAAAAAACACATTCAGCCCTGACCACTCCCGGCCACCACCCCCCCCCTCTCATCCGTCCCTGACTACTACTATGATGGGCTATACTACATAAGTGCAACACTCAAGGGTGCCGTTACACAGGGTCAGGATCCTTCCCCCCCCCTCCTTAATTATTGGGCAATTAGGGGGGGGGGTCAGAATAGAGGGGAAAGCTGAATAGAAAGAAAGAATAAACAAATGTTGCAATTGAACGCATGATTTGGTCACTAATCATATATTCATTTTGGAAAATAAATCCCACTCACATTTTTGGTTATTCTATGGTAAGCCGTCATTGGCGCCATCAGGAGCATCTTGAGTAATACGATGGTAGCATAGGTAGCAAAGAGTGTCAACTCTTCACTTGGGTCAAATCCCGCAGACATGATGAAATAAATCTAATTATCTTTTCTCTTGAATGAAGTTTCTGATACTTGTGCTTACAGCTCTCATTTGTTGAACTATTAAGAAAATTTTCAGGTTTAACAACAACAGATCCTCTAACACTAGTGAAAACTGTACTGTGACAGCCTTGAGTATCAACCTCGTATGGGTTTCAACAGTCACAGTAAATCTGAACTTCATACAATTAACACATATAAGCTGAATTCCTTTCCAGAATAAGCTTTTGAGGACATACAATACACCAATTGAAATATATGATCTTTGAATTGGTATCAAGGGGGTCAAAGTCTGACTTTTCCTCAAGCTGAAGAGCTGGGAATACAATGTTTAAGTTTTACCTGGGATATTGGAGCAACCCTGCATTGTCAATTCAATAGTTGGTTGACCTTCACCTTTCAGTATGTACTCGTAGTCAGATAGAACTTTGCAGTATTTACATGTACTTCATCATTACAAACAGCTAACTGCAATAATTTAAAATTACATTAATGAATCTATAGTTGTTGAGCAGAATGAAAAATATAAAATTGATCTGTCACATCCTGCTTCAGTCAGAATGCGTGATATAAATTCACTTGTAAATGTTCACTGAAAACATTTATAGAACAAACCATATTTTAATGATTATGTTTCAGCAATCTAAAAATAAATTACCCTCTGCCATTATTAAACTCTGTACAAAAATTACTGACAAGACAAGCTATTCAAAATCAATATCACCCCCTTCAGACTGGAATGATACTTGCACAGAGATGACATTACATTTATTACAAAATGTTGATACTTTTTGTTGGTTTATATTTTGATAGAAAATCTATATTAAATATTAGTCCAATTGCACCCCTGTACAAAAGTCAATGGGGCAGCAGCAGTTGAACTTGTTTGTGAAGTAATACCCATTGAAATAAGAATTTTATATCAAATGACAGCACATGGTCTTATCTCGAGTCATGGAAACAAGTAAGAAATTGGTCATGACCATTGAAACATAGTGTTATTCTCGATCACAGTAGAGTATGAAAATATGCTTTATTGCATATAATGATTCATAATCATTCATGCATGACTTATCACAATTTGGAACTAGATGCAAAATAAACTTCTTAATCTTTGATATACAATTCATTAAATTTGATAATATCTGGGATTGGCAATTTTTCATTTCCTGGCATTGTTCATCTACTCCTTTTACAGTGTTGTTAATGTATAGTGTACAAATAATTTCTCGAGACACTGTATGTCTTTGATTTTCATTTTTTAATTTTCCGGCATCCCTTCATTGTAAAAATATCCTGAATGTTTAGAGCTAAAGGAAAAGAAATGAAAACAAAAGAAATTGATTACTCTTAAAGCAATTGGTATAGTTTTCAAGGTCATTTTTGTTTATTCATAGATTGCAGGATCCATATTAGGCAAGCACGAAAAAACACACATTACATTGCAAAGAAAACAAATTAACCAAACACACAAAATACAGAATATACGCCAATACAATGAAAATAGTGTGCTACAAAATGGAACACTTGTAAACAATGAGAAAAATCATTTAAAATATGCTTATACCTGTTTGTTTACCCATCTCGGCAATGATTATATTCATTTTTGTTGTTGTTGAAGAGTGAGAGTTTTCTACATTACATACATTTATACTCCCTTATGTACAAGAACATAAAAAGAAATAAACAATATTTCAAGGTGCTGGAATGTTTCTAATTAAAATGAAGGAATAACATATAACTTCTGAATCTATATTTGAATACTTATTAAATCATTTCATGCCCTAAAAGGAATAAATAGATCTCCAATAATTCAATATGAAAGTGTAGTGATTGGGGGGGGGGGGTGGGGGTAAAGATCTTTGATTGCTTTGGCATTTTCTTGCTCAAGGCAGTTTATTTATTTTTTAATAATTCCAATATAAAACATTGTCCAAATCAAGTGGGGAATTTGTATTCCCTTTCATATTCACAGCATTAATCAAATTTATTTTTGGAGACAAAACATTATTTTTATTTCAGTATAATAAGTACTACAAAATATATATTATACACATATTATTTTTCAAGGGGTGGGGGTTATACGGAAACAAATTACAAATTAATTGTGTTTGATGGCCAAAATGAAAGTTTTTTGTGGTTAGAAACAAAAATGATTGAAAGATCAATTCTAGAGAATAAAAAAATATAAAAAGTGCTAAAATATGGTAATTCAGAGCAAATATAACTAAATATGAGAAAGCAAATTAATTGAAACTTCACACTAATATATTTAACAATCACATAAATTTGTTGAAGATGATTGATTTGATTTTGAAAATAAAATTGGAAATTGAGAATTATAAAATTGAGAACAATTCATCTAATAATTTGGTCAGATAAATGAATGAATACATACTTTAAAAACAAACACAAATTGATTATTAATAAAAGCATGAAATCAAAGTATATAGGAATCTGGCAAAATGTAACATTATCAATCAAAATACTGATAATTAAAATATTTACAAGAAAATAAAATCAAACTGAATATAAAGTGTATTACACATCAATGCTGGGTATGCTAAGTTTGTGGTAATGGTTAAAATAAGCTGTGAATGCTATAGTCAAAATAATAACTAAAACAAACAGAACAGACAAATGCATGTACTAAAACCCCAAACATATCAAACCATTTTATAAACTATATTAGGATCTGGCACACTTTTCACGAACAGTAACATCAGGGCCCCATTTCACAAAGACATTTTATAATAACAAATTGTAAAGTTCTTCTCTCAAATTTACTATCAGCCAATCAAATTGAATGTTTTCAGTAGCTTATAACCGTTATTGAAACAAGTGTTGTGAAACGGGCCCCAGATGTGACCCTCCAGTGCAAACCTTTGCTCATTTGCATAAAGACCAGTGTATTGAATCACATGATTTGCTTGGACCAATCAACTGGACAGATTTTGTTGTGATTGACATGAAATCAAACAAAGCAGATGACAAAAACTATTTTATTAAATTCAAATCCAACAAGTGAACTTATCAAAAATATAAAAGAAGAGGTATTTTATCAATACTGGACATACACTGTATATAACAAAAATACTTTAAGTTACTGACTATATGGAACTTAATGTACAGGCCCATGTGTACTCTCTTTGAAAATCAATGTTCAATTTGTGTGTTCCATAATACATATACCACTAATGTTCATTATGGGAGACTTGTTGGTCGACCAATTTTTCCTAAGACATAAACGACAGCACAGCCCACAAATAGGAATTTAAAAATATTAAAGAAATATCCGTAGCACAGGAACCAATAGGGAATAATCAGTAGAAATGGGAGTGAGATCCCAGGTAGTGTTTAATAATGGTTTGTAATCATTTTGAAAGAGAAACACTGTGATGGTGTCAAGTACAATCTTGTTGACTAATCTCTCAGGTTTGAACAGGTATGATTGACAGCACAATTAGGGCACAACTTGCACGTATGTACTCCAAAACACACAAATTCACCTTCATGTTTGTATCAGTCAGATTAGTGGTTAACAATTATCAAGGTGGAAATAAACTGCGTTGAAAATGCTGATCATACTGAAGAATACTGAAGAGTAAAATAAATGAAATAAAGCATCACTTTATCATTTTAAGGGGAAGTCCACTTTGACAAAGCAGTGATTTGAATGAAAAGAGAAGAATTAAACAAGCTAACGACTGAAAATCTTATCAAAATCTGATGTAAAATAAGAGAAAGTTATAACATTTTCAAGCTTTGCTTGACTTCATATCAATGTGTCGTGCATATAAGACACCGTTCTCATGAGGCTTTCTAAAACTAGTTAACTGGAAACTGGTTCAGGAAACCAGTCTAAAAGATTGCTTTGCTAGCATTCCCACTTAATCAAACAAAAGTGGTTTTCAAAATCACTTCAGGTCAAGCGATCTTGTTGCTATGAAGACGCTCTCAATGGGGTTACACGTTTTGTGCAAAATTTGAAACCGTAGCGTAGGCATTCTACACCTGTCGTGTGTAGTAGCGCGCTCAAAACGTGCGAAGATCGCTTCCCGAAGAATGGTTGTGTCCTCACTTATGCTAAAACCAGTTTAACGAGGCAAAGTGATCTTGAAAACTACATCGTGAGGTGGTTTTCTGAACCGTTTTGGAAGATTGCTTCGACCACTCTCACTACACTTTAAACTAGTTTCCAGTAAACTAGTTTTAGGAAGGTAGTGAGAACGGTGTCTATCTGTTTTGAGAAAAAAAAGGTGAAATTTTGATTTGTCATAAATTTCTTACTTTACATCCAATACTGATACAATTATCAATGTTAGGTGAGTCTGATTTTCTCTTTTTATTCAATCAACTTTTTGTTGGGGTGGAACTCCCCTTTAAAAGGAAGGTTGCTACAGCTGCAAAAATCATATTTGGCACCTTTATAAATCTATAAGCCCTGATAATGATTTACAAAGTTATGTGGGTATCAAACAAAACTGATGTGAATGTACATGTATATTATTATGAATCATACCTGACTCACTCTAGCTATATGTATAACAATTCACATCAAAGTACAAAATCACAATCAACTCTACAAAATATATTATACATGCATGTATAAAAACACTATACAATAAAAATTCTAAAAATTCATGTCTGGTTAAAAATTCTATACAAGTAAAGCCTCTGTTTGTTCTTTGATATCTTGGTATAAAAATGATCATTAAAAGTTGTTCGTTTTGCACCTCTGAATAAATGTCAACATGGGGTACAACATGATAACATATTATTATACTAAATACATTATTTCAATGATTACCTAGTACAGTGTACATTACGGATAGTATGATGTAACATTTTATTTCTAAAGAAGTTTAGTACTAAAAAGTGATATATTGAAATTGAATTGAAACTGAACTGAAGTGAAAAATCAATAAAGGGGAATTGCAAGAAACTTGCAATCAATCCTCCTAAAATCAATCACATATCTCGCAATCAATTGCAAATTTACATTTGATTGCTTGTGTGCTTCTTGTAACAAACAGTTAAAATCAATTTACTCTAGATATGACATGTACATAAAAGTTGGAAGGTTGCATCAGAAATTTGCAATTGATTGCAAATATTTTCTTGCATTCCCTAAGGAGCATATCAAAGGAAATGAGCAAGTTCTTGCACGGAAATTTGGGAGCAGAATTAATCATTCCATCCATAGCAAACCTTACATGAGTATGTAAATGAATATGTGATTAAACATTCAATTTAGGTTCCAATTTCACACCATAATTGAAATTCTGGATGGGTCGAATCCGGATAGTTTAATCCCATTTTTTCTACAACCGATTCGTCTAATAACCTGTCAATCTATTTGCCACTTAGACTATGAATCATTTTATCTAATTTCCATTTGGGCTCCATCCACTTAGTACCACTTAGTATATATGGTAACATGAACTGTTTATGGACCAAACTGTCACTGACAAAGTAAACATAATGAGTAGACCACGTGGAAATTAGACCAACTTGGAATAAAACTAACAATAACTATAGCGAGTGGGTATTAGACCAAGTGTAGAACTTCAGTGTAGACCAAAAAGCAATTAGACCTAATGGGTTTAGGTTATGTGGTATTAGACTATCTGAGAAGGAGACCGACTTCTTGCAAACCAAACAATAGAAATCATTGAAACCATGACGCTATTACAGTAGAGTGATCACATGGCAGTACAAACTTATTATGAAGCATATTCATTGAAAGAGAAAGGAAATGTCCTTCAAGAAAGCGTATGTTTTGCTTGAAAACAGTTGCTACTTTACAAGATTTGGGCCATCATTTGTTTAAAGGTACGTATAATGCATATATTTCATGAAGTAGAATGGAAAGGTGTCAATGATATTTAATAATAATTTATGAAGTACAATCTACAATGCCATTTCTTTATCAAAAATAATAATAACCATGCCTGCATGTAAAGTTGAATACAAGAAAATTTTGTACAAAATTTGTAACAGTTTTAATCTACTCTTCACTCTCTCTACAGTTTCAACCGCTGCGCCAGACAACCGAGTATAGTTCAACTCTTTTGAGAATATCTTCAAAAAATTTAAATCTATGTTAAAAACAAATACTTCAAGCTTTACTGGATTAAAAGGTGATATCCTCCATAATGGATCATTTTTCTATAACTTTGCTTTTAAGCAAAAAAAAGGTTGTTCAGAGCACATTGTAGCACCACACGGAAAATGAATGTCTTTATACAATAAAAACACAATAGATTATCAAATTCAAATCATACATCTGCTAAGACATGCTTTTGAATCAATTAAAATGCTGAATACAAATACAGGTCTGTCCCATTTTAGAGGGACAAATTTGGTGGAGCAAAAATAGGTGGACTTTATGTAATTAATGAGTGCTTGGAGTATTGTTCATCGTCATCAGAACAAGGATTTGGCAGACTGTAGACGCTTCTTACTAAGCTAACATCTGATTGGGTTTATTTGGAGAGTCTCTGGGCCATGAAAAGGAATTTATCCAGGATGAAACCAAAGTAGTCACTGTCATCTTCGGTTAGAGGATTTGGCCAAACAGAAGTTATTCTTAGAGAGGACATAAGCTGATGGCTTGCTCTGGGGAGTCTTTGACCCATGCAGATGTCATCAGATAAAGGACTCGGCTAAACGTACATCTCTCCTTACAGAGAACACCATCTAATGGGTTGATCTCTTGAGTCTTTGACCAAGCAGATGTCATCAGTTAAAGGATTCAGCTAGGTGTACATCTCTCTTTACCGAGGACACCATCTGACGGGTTGTTCTTTTCAGCCTTTGTGCCATGTGCAGAGCATCATCAAGGGAGAGTTGCAATTCAAAAGGAACTTCACTGACCTGGAGAAGAACAGAGTGTAAAGGAAAAGACATAGAAGAAAAGAGAGTGATGGTATGAAGGAAGAGAGAGAGGGGGGGGAGAGACATATACAGAGAAAAGAACAAAGTTATTTATACGTGCTGGCCTAATGATCATTGCGATAAATCAATTTTTACTATTTTGCTCAACTAAAAAAAACTCTAGACATGGTATAATTCTAAATTCGTTAAGATATAGAATTTGAGTCTGTGCTTTAGGACTACCCCATGTTTGGGATAGGAATCCATGATCCTCTGCTTGAAAGGCCCGAGTCAAGACTACTCACCTTCTTTTGTTTGACAGTCCTTGAGGTGTGTCTCCTGCTGCTCCTGGTGGATCTTGGTGTTCTCCTGTAATAAAACTCTTCTTCTCCTTCTCCTTCACTGGATCCCTCCTCCTCATCCTCCCTGATGTAATAGCGCCCTCTATTTTTAGAGGGTATCAGGTAGACTGGCCGAGCATCAAGACGCCTTGGCAAAGAGAACAACGAATCACAATCAATCATAGTCACTGGAGAATAGAATAGCTATAACGAGTCATGAGACTGTTAAAGGCCACTGAAATTGTGATATTCTATTGGTCAAAATACTGGCATTTATATTACTATAAAAAAAAATTGAAATGCAATCAGTAATATCAGTAAAATATACATTGATACAAGCATGTATTTGGGCGATTCGATAAAAGAATAACACTTATTGTACGTCTGGCCCTCATTTTTCTTCATTATTATTACACTTTACAAACTGCCGATGCCATGAAGCTTTGGAAGCATTTCAATTTTTTAAGACTAGAAGACAGCAACAAATAAGGAACGATTTACATATAGAAAATCAGACGATTATGTTTTATGGAATTTCCCATTTGTTTCCTAAATATTCACAAACATGTAAACTGACAGATTTAGTGCTAGGACAGCTACAGCTTACATATTGCCTCTAAACTTCCTCAGTCTGGGTTAAGTGCCACAAATAAATGATACAAACATAATAGGTACATTTGAGAATATGAACCAGCATACATGTGAAGTGATGAATTTGAAAAGTATAATATATGTAATTTAATACGCTTGCAGTTAAATACCATAAAATCTTCATGTCTAATTCTACCAGGATAACTGCAATATAAATGCATAAATACATACAGTACATGTTCATGTTCATGAAAATCAATATGTGGAATACATAAATAACAAGGTACACTTACAAATGACTAGGTGTTCCATGTACACTAGTCTGGTTCAGTATTGGTGCAACAGGTACTGCAGTCGGTACAGCTCCCATCACCTGGGAAACATTACCGGGTACCTGCTGGGTGGCCTGTGGTGTCAAGGTAGCAGGCTGTGGGAGCACATAGGATTGTCCTTGATAGATTGGTATCGATGGATTCTGCTGCGGTACAGCTGACATTGTTTGAGGTGCAACTGTAGGACTTGGTTGTGAATAAGATGTCTGGGGGTGGTACCGCATTGATTGTGCTGGTGAACTGTATGAGGGGGCATAATTCTGAGCTGGTGGGGCGGGGTTTGATGGAGGTGGGTGAGTGTACTCGCTGTGGGTATGAGACCCAGTCCCTCCACACTTTGGACATGGCAATGTCTCAGTTTGGTACTGCCCACTGGGTACCTGAAACACCCCTGGTGTCCTGGAAACCCTTGGAGGGCTCGTAGGGGAGTACTTGACACCTGTCTGACTTGAATAACTTGGATTGACATGATGAGATAGTGTTCTTATTGTAGATCCATTATAATGTCTGGCTCCAGAATGGTATTTCTTAGGGATTGGTGAAGCATTGAAAGAAGGATTTCTCCTTGGGATATACCTCTCGCTGAGGACATCATGTATGGTGTCCCTTAGTGGGGTTGAAGAAGCATAGGGCATTCTGCTGGGAGTGGCATCCCTCTCTGCCAGCTGATCTTTCAAATCTTCAATCTCTTCTTGTAGCATGTGAAGCATCTCACTCTTGGAGCTCCTTGAAGAGAGCATCTCGTCATCCTCACCCCCCAGGTTACGCATCCTTGAATACCCGGTCTCCTCTGGAATAGGATCTTGTCTTGCATTGGCCATCTTTGCTTTCAACTGATTGACTTCATCCTGAAGGGCTTGTAATGCTTCACTCCTCACACTACTCCTAGTCACATCAGACCTTTTATCAAATTCTTGATGATGCTTTGGTGGTGACTCCACTGGCCTCCTTGTTGATTCCATCCTTTGACGGGTTACCCTTTGAGGTACTGGCGTCGTGTTTGCCCGCGGATTATTACCTCTGCTTTGGCTCAGGTACTGGGTACCAAGAGGGGTGCCCTGTTCAGTTTGGGGATATGTTCTTTGCTGTGCAGGAGGAGTTGGAGCATATCCTTGCCTATTTGTCTGTTTCATGGGTGTTGGCATTCTTTGGGGCTGGTGAACTTCTGACCTAGGGTCTGAAACAGGAAAAAGATTATTAACAGGCTGTCTATGTTAACCAAAGAAAATTACAAACAAATCCCCCCATATGCTTAAAATTTTAATATAATTGACTATCAACAGCAAACACTCAAACAAATTAATATATTAATGCTATGCTTCAAAACCTTTTGAGAAGAATTACTTTGCAACATGAGCTGAAATACTACTGTCACTGTAAGTTCTTGTGAAGGCTGAGGATACCACTGCTTCAAACCCAATACCCCCAGCTGTAACATGACCACAAATATCCCAGGAGCATAGGGTTATTCCTCTTAGCAGACATAAGCTAAATTTGAATCAATGTTCCTGAAAATTCTTAAGTTAAATTGAGCTATATGTTGAGTGAAGACATGAAACAGATGATAAGGGGATAACAAATGTTTCAATTTGGACATTTACCTCTTCTCTGCTTTTCATGAGGTGTCACTGTTTGAGGACGTCTTTCTTTTGTCCTATTCCCGGCCGATTTCTGAGAATCTTGCATACCATGTGGACGAACATCTTGCTTCAGTTCTCTTGCTCGTTTGACCCCTCCAGAATACATGGAATCTTCCTCCTCAGCCAAAGGCTCTTGCCGTAGAGGGACTGAACCATTGTTTCTCAGGGGTGTTTTCATCCTCCCCATCTGAGGTCCCTTTACAGGTATCATGGAATGTCTTGTAAGGTGTGATTTAGGATTCTCAGAATGCGGTGGTAATCTGTATTTAAAAAAAGATGATGATAAACTTGAGATTACACATTTAATGCAATATTTTAGTGACTGCGAAATGTGGTTCAAAATATGACTTGGATGGCAAGATAATTTCATAACTATAAAACCTGTTCTATAGTAATGATAACATTCTACTGCTTTCTTGAGAGACTCATTCATATTAGTATTGACTGGACAATTTCAGTCGCTAAATCAGCAACAACCCTTTCCTTTATATACCAACTCAGGAGAGCTGAAGAAGTTTCTAGGATTGGATATGAAAAGGTTTCTTCTCATACTTGTATGTCGAGATGCCAAAATGTTATTTTCCCTGTTTACTAATCAGCAACATAGAGGTAGAGGTGTTGTGGCTCAGTGGATAAGTCTCCGGACTTCAAATAAAAAGGTCCAGGATTCAATCCCACCGCAGCCCAAATATTCTTTGGAAAGGTGGTTATCTACATTTGCTACTCTTTTTGGAAACTTGTTGGAAGGAATTCCTTGAATGCTTGGGCACCTGATCAGGGTATCCGTGCTAGCCCCTAGAATAGCCTTCCTCAAGACATCTAAACTTGTTTCTCTGTGGAGTATTTTGCAATTTTTGTCTTAACATTTTTTTTTATTTCATTCTTAATTCTTTTGGCACCTTGAATACTTTACAGTGTGGAAACGTGTAAGCACTATAAAAAGGTAGCATATCACAATTATTATGAATATCATCATCATTATATAAAGAACACACCTATGTGCTCTGTTCCTTGTGCTGGTATCCGAGCCTCTGACTTGCAGGGATTGCCGACTACTCTCTGATCCAAGGAACCCACTGTCACCCTCTGGTTCTAGATGGCCACCCAAGGTGGGTTTATTACCCCTTGGTTTCCTGGTATCACCTCCTCCATTACCCCTTTGGTTGGAGGATTGGTGGGTGGAGTTTGGGCGTGGTGGGGTATGCTTGCTGTTAGACTGAAATCATAGGATAATGATATTTAATAATAAACACCCTCTATCTAGTGATCTATTCCGAGGTTTCCTTGGCAAATAATGAATCGGTTTGGAGGCTTCACAGTACACCAATTGGGCGTTTCATAAAGCTGTTCGTAAGTTACAAATGACTGGTGACCCTTTCTTAGTAGCTAAACCAACATAATTGAAAATTTGGTACACACAATATAACTGACAGAAGGATCACTAATCATTTGTTAAGTCACTCGTAACTTAAGAATAGCTTAATGGAACAGCCACCAAGTATCAATTTGTTGACATATGCTTACCAGTAGGTGCTCCAAAGATATGCCTACAAAAGATACATGGTGTACTGTACGGCCTCCATACTGACAGATAATAATAAGTTCAGTTTGTGGTACAGCTACAGCCCATAATACAAATATCAAAATCGCTACATTATAAAAATGATGAGTATACATAATACCAATGTAGAAACACATGTAGTATCATGTTCTTATCGTCACATGGCATAATCATCTATTATTTAAGATCATAAATTAGAACAAGCTTTGCAACTTTTCAAGAAGTCTATTACTTTATCAGTCAAAAGGAGATCAATTATCACATGCCCACAGGTTTCAATAGATTAACATAAGTGAGCTGAAATTGAAGAGCCCTATACTTTTGTACAAAGGAAAGCAAAACTAAGCTGAAATTATGTTGAAAATTGAGGGCACAAAATGCTGAAATCAGCTAGATAGCTGAACTCTCACACCCCTGGATATATACAAAATGAAGATGAATACAACTAACCTTTCCAGGGATGCTTTTCTTCCTAGAATGTACTGATGATGGCGGATCATGATCAGGTGATCCCATGGAGGAGTTACTCCCGTCAACAGGGGGCTGCCATTTTGGAAGCTTATCCTGTCTTGATCCTACAATTCAACAAGATGAAATAACAATAAATAGAGGAAACTAACATTCCTATTACACAGGCATCCTGATTATCAACAAAAGGAAATATCATCAAATACTAAAGACATTGATGTCACAACCTCACTTTTCTGTTCATGTATAATTTACATCGTGCATATTTCTATTTTCCTATGTATGAGAGTATAAGGACTGTTCTCTTGATTGCACTAAATCAAATTTAGATGATTTTAAACAATACATGAGCCCAAGCAACTAAGCAAGCATTGAATTTTTTGAGCAACTGTAAGGAAAAATTATCAGTGAATACTTTTCCTGGTATAACATTCTAATTTGCAGTGAATTTCGTTTAACTGGATACACAAAATTCATTTTGTCTAACGGTTTGTTACAAAGGACTGTACAATACCTGGTAGGTGTTTCATAAAGCTGTTCGTAAAGTTACACACTTTTACGCATAACTGGAACATGTTCTTAGGTCATAGATCAATTACGTAGGGATATCACAAAGCACAAGTAAGGATCACCAGTCGTGCCAAAAGTCACTCGTATCTTACGAACAGCTCTATGAAACACACCCCAGGTTACAAGTATCAAACTGGTTGATAAAATATGTGGTCTATGTGAACTGGCTTTCACTCTATTGTGATATCATGTAGTATTAAGAGGATGGCTGTTTTACCTTTCGGTCTGAAGACATCAGGTGACGTAGTTTCTCTGAATGGAGAGGAATGATTAGAAGACCCATCATCATCTCCATCATGATCCTCAACATCAGCAATAAAATCAATCTCATCTTCCTCCTCCTGCATCTCAACATCATTACCATGGAAATCACCATCATCATCATGGTTTGGTTGATTAAGAGCAAATTGTGGCATGTCCTGAAGACTCTATAGTAAATAGAAATCATCAATCACAATATAATATTAACTTAATGATAATAATTCTTTTGATAATAATACACATAATGCTGTCTATCTAGAAATACCCTATTCTGAGGCACACAATTGTTACATTTGAAAAAATTTTCTTAGGAATTGATGTATTAATTCAATGGTCCTTTTCCATATAAAGCACATGGCAGACATTAGATTTCGTCAGTATCCTCAATGGATATTTTCCATTGGAAAGAATAAAATATTTTAAATCCCATATCATGCATTATTTCACTCAAACATTATCAATCAGTCCTAGTAACATAAAGTGATGGATTATCACCTCTGCTTTGGCTCAGTCAGGTCCTGGGTACCAAGAGGGATACCCTGCCAAGTTTGGATTCTTAAAGAGATATGCAAAAAAGTCATGTCTTATCTGTATTTGGAAAGTCTCTTTAATCTGAGACTTGATGCATACAACATGTTTTTACCAATGTATGTCAGTCAGGCTTTTTGTTTATGGCTGAAAACTGAAACACATGCTGAACTTTTTCACACCATATCTCAACAATGCTTTACTTTAAAATCAGAGAATTGAAAATATTAAAAAGATTAAACAGTTACATCTTTTCGAGAATCCCATTTGTTTTTGTGGAACTGTGTCTAAAGAGGCAATTACCTTGACAAGCTTTTGTATTTCTTTGTCTCTCTCAGGGTGGGGTGGCAACTGCTTCAGGTCATTATACCTACATAAAGAGGAACATAATTAATAAGAATATAAAATTCAACAAAACAAAGACATTACAAAGCAGCATAGTAATGAAGAAGTCCAGGAAACTGTGTGAAAAATCCCGATAGTATACTGTAAAAGTGGGAATTTTTGCGGATTTCGCGGCAAGATCGGCGAGCGTGAATTTATGAGCATCTATTTTAATGCAAGTTTTGAACCGCTGTTCAATTGCGTGTATCGTTTTGGCAAAGAGACTGCATAATTTGACCTATAGAGGGCGACATTTAAGCAAGCAAGCTTGAGCCCCAAAATCATATGCATCGCGAGAATTTGTTCTAATGCGATAATTTTTTTTTAAGTCGCAGATCGGTATTTGAATTATAATTTTGCTTGAAATATAAGTTGCTTTAGCTGTTTGATTGGTAAGTTGTTAGATCTGTTTAGTTTTTAAGAAGACGTCCTGTCGATCGCCCAGGTTTGTTGATTGATCCCATGCACTTTGAATAGCTGTAATCCCCCGGTCCTTACCCGCTCGGCCGTCCATACCAGGCCAGTAGCACCTCCGTTTTGCCTTCCCCGATGTCCGCCCCGCAAAGAAAAGTTGCGCTAAATGTCACAAAAGCTCATGATTGGATCAAAACAATGCTGAATTACACCAATTTAGGGCTAGAATTATGATCAGAAAATACAATTTTTTTGCTGAAATGTTAATTAAAACCATTCACAGATTGGGAAGAAGGAAGTGACTTTGTGATTATGACGGAGTGTGCAGCGCGAATTCAAGAACCAACGAATATGTTTTGAAGCCGCCAAGCACGGAAATTAATCCCGCGAAAATAACAGCGTTTACATTACTTGGGAGACCCCCCCCCCCCCCCCCTAGGCAGAGGGGCTGTGATGGAAAGGGAATCGGGACGGGAAAAAGAAAAAGATGCTGTTGGGGTGAAAATTTGACTTTCTATCTAATCTGAAGGTTTATGTTCCACAGTTTAATTCAATCAATACCTCTTTTCACTTCTCTTCAAAATCACTCTACAACTTATAGACAGTTAGCCATCTACTGAAGAATAAAAATAATCAGCATCATCGCTATAATCAGTCCTCCTTATTGTCTCCGCCTATGGGATTTCAAGGTTTTTTACTATATGCTAAAATCAAAAGGAGGAGCAAGTAAATAGATAGTTGGTGAAGGTTAAGATTGAAGCAAAACAGAGTATTATAATTGTAAAAATAAAAGTGAGATAGCAAATGATGTAAATCAGCAACTAACCTTTGAATCAGCAAGGCATAATCTTCTTCTGGTGAATGTGAGCTGGTTCTTCTGGATGGAACCATTCCATGAGGATCTCTCATTGCTACGTCAGCATCCGATGGCTTCCTCTGGGGTGTGGCCGGTAGTTCTGGTGGGTTATTACGTAGATTCTCCTATGGAATAAAATTGATATCAATAATTTGAGTTCATTCAATATGAATAAACCTGCAGGGAATTCTTACAGGTTATTATGTAAATTATCCTATGAAAGAGATTAACATCAGTATAAATTTGAGATCATTCAATATAAATATGATAAAAATAACATCCCATTTTCATAATTCCTATCACTTGGCTTTAACCCTTACATTTACATTCACTCCACCCCAGTCCTTATATGAAATAGATTGGCACTAACTACTGCAACAAGACCTCTTTATATGTATACTTAATACCACTGGGGCATTTACCAAACATTTTTAATGTCAAATGGAATATGTATTAAATTGCCTTGATGTCACACGTTTGTCAGAATACCAGAATGGGATATAATTTACATGATTATATCTTTTGCCGACCAGATTTACCATTTCTTGGCACCATCACACTAATCAAAATTCTCTTAAACCCCTTTCATAAACCCAATTATGCGGCTAATAGCAGCATAATTTGGTCGTAAAATCGGAGGAGGACCAGAGTTATCCGCATTATTTTGATGCTGCAATTATCCGCATAATAGCGGCATCTGGACCAGATTTTGACTTTATGAACGCAATCCAAAGTAATGCGGATAATTGCCATGGTGCGGTCACAAGGTCACCCTTTTCCAACACAACCGCATCGGAGGGGGTGTGTGCGGTTGCCATGACGATTATCCGCCTTTTTCAGGACGGGCGCTCGTAAAAATAGTGCGGATTATTTTCGGAGTTTGTGAACGCAATTTTTATTGAATTATCCGCATTACTCTTAGGCGGCTAATTGGAGGATGGGTTTATGAAAGGGGTATTATTCTATTTTTCTTGTGTCATGCAGACAGATGTTGATATCTATATCATATTCACCTGGACTTTTTCTTGGATGTCCTCTAGTCTCATCCCAAGCTGAAACAACTGACCTTCAACCAACTTCTCAGGGTCAAAGGTCACTTCTTGACCTCGTGCTGACCCTAGTCTGACCTTCATACTGTGCTCCTCCTTGGCCTGCATGTAGTCTGATTCTAGCTTGGCCTGACCGGATTTCAAACCCTCTAGCCCCCTCTGTTGATCCGTTGGGTCGAGGTGGTTTTCTTGTAACAGAATCTCAAATGAATCCATCTAGAGATATGCATGTATGATATAAAGATGATGATGTGATTCATCATTAACATGCATTACTATCTGCATGATAATCAAATATGCCTGCCTCCTAATGTATCTCACATTGTTGCTATCTACATTATCAAAACATTTTTATATCCACTTTTATTTCATTAAAGTGTATTCTATACTCCATGTAGAAAGTGGGATTTGAATGAAAACAGAGTGAAACAAAATAACCACAGGATTGAAAATTACATAAAAATCATATGGTAGAAACATTCAAATCATTCCATTTTTAATTTGGTATTTTTAGTGAAACAGTTCCATGTATGACATCACGAAAATGCCTTTAGTGATCTGATGATGATCTGTACCCCGTGTTTTATTTATTTATATATATTTATTCATTCATTCATTCATTCAGTCAGTCAGTCAGTCAGTCAGTCATTAATTAATTAATTCATTCATTCATTCATTCATTCATTTATTTATTTATTTATTTATTCATTCATATGGTTATTTATTCATTTTATTTATTTATTTCTTCATTTATTTATTCATTCATTCATTTATATGGTTATTTATTCATTCATTCATTCAATCAATCAATCATTCATTATTTATTTATTGGGGGAGGGGGTAAATCACCTACAGCACCCATATATTACCCCCTCCCCCTTATTAGACATACCTTCTCTTTATGACCTTCAGTCTGGAATTGTAAGGCCAATAACTTCCCTTCAGATGGATCCGGCAAGGTCTTCTGAGTCTCCCCCTTTCTAGAAGTGGAAGCACCCATGTTTATATTGGATGATGTGTGCACATGGATCACACTATTCACTCCAGGGGGGTGTACAAGACTACATAATAAGGAGAGGGAGGATGATAGTGAGAAGGGACATTATATGATTTTCTTCAACCAAAGGAGTATTTGTTATTCCTAAAGGGGGGAGAGGGGTTTCATAATGTTCTTGTAAGTTAATGACATTAAGCATGACTTGTAATCGTTTCTTGTATGCCAAATTAAATTCTAGATCAAAATAATTCTGATTCTGATCAGATAAAGTTAAAATTATATAAGTTGTATATTAAATTTTTGTTGCTGACAAGCATATGGAAGGGCCGTGGTGTAGCGGTTCTGACTCTCGCCTTGTAATCAGAGGGTTGTGTGTTCGAATCCCACCATGGCCTAGCGCCCTTTGGCAAGGCGTCAATCCACACATTGCCACTCTCACCCAGGTGCTAATTGGGTACCGGTAGGAAACAACCGTCATTGTGGTTGGTTTAGCAAGTGTGCACCTAACAGGCTGCTTGAAATGCTATGAATCCAGTGACCGGGTAATAATAATTGTGAAGCACTTTGAACACTCGTAGATTGATAAAGCGCTATATAAATACCAATTATTATTATTAATCATTATATGAATTCAAAGCTTATAATTTGTAAAATTTGCAAAATTTCATTAGGATTATTGGAAATTCACTCAAACTAGAAAAGTTTTCTTATTTTAGCACAAAAACATCATGTCAGCAGTTGTGCATGTTGCGTGGAACATAGACACAGTTGTATCAAATATACATCCTTGTCTCTTGAGAGTCTCTATACTCAATTCCATTATTGTTATTACAAATGCTGACAATATAGGATTGGATTAATTCAAACAAAAGTTACCTACAATTCATATTATTTCATTAATGAAGATGAACAAAGAGTACAACACCATTCACAAAACATGTACTGTATTTTGATCCTTTCATTGTGTTTACTAAATCCATAGGAAAATGTGAGAAACAAATTTTTAATAAGTGTATCGGGGCATCATAAATATTAAATAATTGAAACTAGTGAAAATGTAACGAAAAGAAAAAAAAACTGAGTTGTTACAGAATATAACCAACATATCATTATTGATCTCTTGTTTGGGCTGAAAACACAAATTTTCTTATAAAAGAATAAGGCGAAAGGGGTCAAAGAAAAGCAGAGATGTTCACTTATGATTTAGAGGCAATTCTTTTCAACAAGCGTGCAAATCCAGTATCAAATAATTGTGCAAAACAACAAATAAACAAAAATCATGTTCAGACAGGACAGAAAAAAACTAAGTCATACAGGCAGAGTTAACCTAATTCTTCTTTAGAGAGAACAGTTCTCTTTGTCTTTTAGATGACTGAGAGATTAAAGCTAAGATCCATTTAATAAGGCCTGGGCCCTGTAACACAAAGCTTAGCAATTGATCCGATCAACCTCAACCACATACAAATCTATCAATGTCATAAGTTTTCCTAGAGAATATGCACAATGTCATCTTGTAAACAAAGAACATACTGAATTGTCAAGTAAACAGTAAATGCATGAATGAACATCATATCTAGAAAATATTTTGAAAAAACATGCATTTCATACAGTATGTTGACGCTAGCTTTCCCTAGTTGTGGTTGATCGTATCAATCGCAACTTTTTGTAAGACTGGGCCCTCATGAAATTCAGTGTCTGTCATTTGAGGACTTTTTTTCTAAAATATTTTTGTTCAATCTCCTATTTTTTTTGTAAGAATGAAAAAAATCACTCCACACAGAAAAACAAAAAACACAAGTGGCACTTACCTATTTTGCCTGGAAGATAGCATTCCTTTTTGTCCTGTGGGTAATGTTATATCCTGACTGTGTTTAGCAGGGGAAATCCCTACATTACCTGGCTGGCCTACCGGAGAGCCCTCATAGTGCAGGTTAACCCTTGCTCCTAGACGAAGAGAATCAATGGTGTTCTCAGCTTGGGCATACTTCTGAAGGAGATCATCATATTCCATCTGTAATTGATCAACATACTCATCACTGACCAGTCGTGATCTTGCACTCTTGTCTAAGTGATGTATGTCTGAGACAATGCTACTTTGGTCACTACGTGCAGACATGTTGTCCAAGCGTAACCTGGGTATGACCTCTTGAGGACTCTGCTTTTTATGCTTCACGGGGGATGGACTAAACTCATCTTCTTGATGAATGAGAGTTGAGTTATGTCCTGGTGTGCTTGATCTAGGACTCACTTGTCCTATGCTCTCTTGAATACTGTATTCACTTTGATCATCAATGCTTCTCATACTACTTCTCCTACTATGTGATAATACTGATTGGGGCGTTGACGCCCTGGAAGATCTAGTTCTAAACGATTTGACACTACTTGTTCTCCTTCTACCTTCAATACTTTGCTGTGAGTTTTGATCACCGGCTGAACTCTGATCAGAGATTGTCTTATTTTTCAGTTGTGCAGCAGTTTGAGGTTTGCTTGGCCGTCTATAAGAGGTAGAGATAGGTTTGAAGTGCTCCACATCTCCTCCGCTGGAATCCTTCTTACTCTCCGGACTGTCCCCCGTCCCGAAGGTCTCAACATTTGCAGCCGCTGCTTGAATGACTGTTGAGAGGCTTTCTTTGTCCTGGAGAGTGTTGTTTCCACTATTGGCAAATAAATCAGAGCCGTCTTCTGAATCCAGATGAGACGGTCCTTCAGGCAGCTGCTCTTGACTCAGGCTGAAAAAGTCTAGTTGAGGAGATGGAACAAACTGCTGATTGACCTGACCTTCACAGTCATCCAGGGAATCATTGTCATATGAGTTTTCCATCAGCCTTGAAAGTCTATGTTCTTCACCTGAAGGAAACTCCTGAGTACTTCTTGGTGTTGCCTGCATGTACTTCATCATATCATCATGCACAATCTCTTCTCCTTCCAGTCTGCCACTTCCATTGATATCATAGTCATGATCAGATCCGTAATCCATATCTCCAGAACTCCTGCGATCAGCTTCGTACCCTCCACTCAGCTTTCCATTCAGCAACCGATCATCCATGTGGACATCTTCTGCAGAATCCTGAGACTGGTCTTTGAGGATTTGCTCAAGATGCTCAAACTCTTGCAGCGACTGACGATGGATCGGCCGTTCAAATCCATTTCCAATGATCTTACCTCTGGGAGTCAACGGTCCAATATCACCATATTCCTCTATTTCCTGTGACTCTTCTCTGCTTTGGATGCCATCCTTACCATGGGACATGGAATAGTTATTCTCACCCTCAGGCTCCGGTGAGAAAACTTCCCCTCCATACTCGTCCTCGATGCCTGGACTGCTGCTGAAGGAAGCACTGGTATATCGGCTACCCCGATCTGCCGAGAGAATCAATCAAAAACTGCAATCAAGAACTGCAAACAGTATCAAGCAAAAGACCAAAGACCAAGTAATGGAAATATTGAAAGTTTGAAACCTGTAATACTGTTCCCAATCCCGCCACACACCACCAACATGTACTACAATCCCAACAATGAAGAGTCCCTATGGTAGTGTGTATTAAGAAGCAAACTTGGTATGAGAGGAAGAAACTTGAGCAGTACAAAGACTTACCGTCTTAATTTCCTTCTTAGTTTAATCCTGCTCTCACTCACCAGCTTCTTGTGTTAACTGAATTGCATGATGCATGTGCTTTGAATAGAGTGATGTAAATGACAAAGATACAGAATTCATTGGGTTTCTACTAGGCCTTTTGAGTCAGCATGTCAATGACCTTGATTTTAAAGGTAAAGTGTATCCAGAAATTTAGATTATTTTGGAGTTACCGGGTTAGAAGAAATCAAGAATAAAAAAGTTGAGTGCAATTTAGGAAAATAAAATACAAATGACCTTAGCCATGTACTTGCGATCAAATATCCCTAACAAATGTTTTTATAATTGAAAGAGTATGATCAAACAAACTTTTTTAACCAAATTAAAAAATGAAGATTACAGCAATATAAGCTACAACAATAATTTGTTTTCACTTTTAATGATCATGGAGAGTTTAGAGTTAAAGTATTGTAAAAAAATGTACTTGTGAAACATTTATGACAAAATGGATGCAACATTGATTTTACAAGGCCGACACATGCAGGTATATCTGTATTCTTCAATTTTACAACGAAAACACCAAGATTTTAATTTAAGTGTTGTACCATTGCACTGTATTTTAGCAAACATACTGGCACATGTATCAAATTACAAGTACTGCTATAGAGGATGGGATAATAATTATAGCATCCTCTGCGTAATGAAGCCTCTCACTCTGTTACCACAGAAATATGGCTTCCTCTGATTTATGGCAAGATTTTGTTGCTAGGAAACGTTGCCTAGCAACAAAATAACATCAAAGATTAATACCAAAGCTATACTTGTTATCCCATTAGTAACTGCATATAGGCCTGTTTTCCTTGTCTTTGAGAAACCTTAACTCTACCATAATCAATATGTAAAACATACATGTACATATACATACAGATTTTCTTTTAATAATAATAATAATTTACCCAGGGTATCCACTTCAGTTCTGAAAACGTTCTCCCAGCGGGCCTTGCTGTTATAATTACCATCTTGTTCCATCTTACATTTAGTAAGGTACATTTTCATTCAATACCTATGTACACCCCAATAGACAAATTACAACTTTAAACACTATTCAATATACTGTAGCTTTCTTTTATTGCTCAAACTATTAACATGTGATTCTGATCCTCTGATTCTTTTCTCTTAATAATAACTTTCTATTTGGGTTGGAATTTCCTTCAAATCTGAATAAATACAATTTTTTTTAAATGCATGCTGCTGAAATAAAATGAGAATTCTTACCATCATCATGGTCAAAGTCTATATCATGATCATCAAATGACCCTCCTGACCCAGCCATACTGTCTGATTCATCTTCTTATTTTCATCACAGTGATCTATAAAAAAAGAAATAAAATAACTTGTTAGACACTTCACAAGAAAATACCACATGGGGTATTAAACTGTATTTCAATTGTCCATCGCAGTTTTCACACATGCTTTTAAAATTATACACTACATACATGTACATCTAGGTGAATATGTATGCTATTACATTTATAGTGTATGATTTTCAAAGCAAAAGTTTGTGCAATCAGCATTGTCAGTGATCTCCACTACAGTATGAAAATATATGGATTATAACTTTAATCCTGTTATGACGGGGGGGGGGGGGGGAGGGGGGAGGAGGGGGGGGGGCTGAGTCAACTCTTTTTTTAAAATAACTTTGCAGCATAAACATTACGCATAAAATGAGCAAGGAAAAGGAGCAAGAAATGTACAACTTGCAAAACAAACATGTTCTAAGTTCTATAGATGTCAATGTTCAGGGATGAATAGTTTTGAAATATGGGGGGGGGGGGATAAGTATATATATATTTTTTTTTTATTCAACACTTTTATTTCATTATGCAAACGCTCTTAAATACACTACTCAAAAAAAGTTAAGGACCACTTTTTAATGTGTGTATACAATTTTCAAACCGGGTGTTGTATTTCTAGAAATACCCGAATATGGCTGTCTTGAATCTCCTCAAACACCCTGTAACAATTTCACACATGGGTGGTTTCAGTTGTTGCATGATGTCTCTCGCATTATTGCATATCCTGAAAAGTGGGCCCATTGTGAAGTGGTACAAATGTGGATTCAAATGCATTTTCTGTCTTTAGTCTCTACAATCAACAAATTGCTGACAACAGCAATGCCAAGATACAGCTGTCCAGGATGCCATCAAACACAATGAAATCAATTTCACACATGCAGTTCTTTCATGTCTCTTGCATCATTGCAATGTGCCCGTACAAAAGTGGCTTCCAAAGCATTTTCTGTCTTTAGTCTCTACAATCAACAACTTGCTGACAATAGCAATGCCAAGATACAGCTGTCCAGAATGCCATCAAACACAATGACATCAATTTCACACATGCAGTTCTTTCATGATGTCTCTGGCATCATTGCAGTGGGCCATAAGACAAGTGTCTTCCAAAGCATTTTCCGTCTTTAGTCTGCACAATCAACAACTTGCCTACAACAGCAATGCCAAGACACCACCTAAGTGAAACAGATGTAGCCAGAGCCCTAGGGATGCTGGAAGCTGGCCTCAGTCAGCGAAGAGTAGCCAGAATGATGGGCGTGTCACACAGTGTCATTAGCAGAGCAAATCAAAGACACCGAGAGACAGGGCTATACTCCGAGAGACCCCGCAGTGGCCGACCAGTTTCGACAACCCCTAGAGATGATCGCTACTTGACGAATCTCAGCCTCCGCAACCGCTTTCACAGTGCACGCCGCCTCAACAATGACTTCGCTGCAGCAACTGGAGTGATTGTTTCCACTCAAACAATCCGTAACCGACTTCACAGAGCCAATATGCATGCCAGACGGCCAGCTCAGTGTGTCCCACTCACCCCTGCTCACAGAAGAATTCGTCTCAACTGGGCCCGGGAGCATGTCAGATGGACCAGACAGCAATGGCGTAGAGTTCTGTTCACAGATGAGAGCAGATTTTCCCTTGACCACAATGATGGACGTTCGAGAGTCTGGAGGCGACCAGGAGAGAGATTTGCAGACCCCTGTATTGCAGAACATGACCGTTATGGGGGAGGCAGCGTCATGGTGTGGGGAGGCATCACCTACGCCAACCGTACTCGTCTCTACGTGGTCCCAGGGGGAGCAATGACAGGAGTGAGGTACAGGGATGAGGTCCTTGAACCTATAGTGGTGCCATTTGCAGAAAATGTGGGACAAAACATAATTTTCATGGATGACAATGCCCGTGCCCACCGAGCTAGGGTGGTGACCGAGTTCCTTGAGGGCCAGGGGATTGAGCGTATGGAGTGGCCAGCGAGGTCCCCGGACTTAAACCCAATAGAGCACGTCTGGGACATGATGGGGAGGAGTCTCGAGCAGCTCGAAGCCCATCCACTTGGACTGCAGCAGCTGGGTGTGGCTCTGGAGGCTGCATGGGATGCACTGGACGTCAGAGACATCAATCGCCTCATCAGCTCCATGAGACAGCGCTGTGAAGCCGTTATTGCTGCAGGAGGTGGTCACACTCGTTACTGAACTGCCTGAAAGACACTCAGACATTCGTTTTTACCACTTCATGTCGGTAGCTGATACCCCTCGGGGCCCACTTTTCAGGATGTGCAGTGATGCGAGAGACATTGTGCAACAACTGAAACCACCCATGCGTGAAATTGATTACAGCGTGTTTAAGGACGTTTAGGACAGTTGTACTGAGGTATTTCCAGAAATAAAACACCTTGTATAAAATCTTTATGTACGTTTTAAAAAGTGGTCCTTAACTTTTTTTGAGTAGTGTATAAATCATCCTTCAAACTATAGACAAGCTGGTAGTTTTTCCTGATGCTTGGCCATGTCAAGTCATAATGTACAATATTATGAATTTTACAATGCATGCACTTGCAATAAAGACCTTCTTCAGTACCACTGTGCAGTGACTATCAAACAAAGTATAATCCAAAGATTATGTAGATTTCTTTCCTCTTTTGTCTTTCATCAATGTTTGTGATAATGTTAAAAAGCCTTGCTTTCTCCCCAAGCATTATTAAGTTGACATGCTTTGAGAAGA
This sequence comes from Lytechinus pictus, assembly GCF_037042905.1. Taxonomy (NCBI): domain Eukaryota; kingdom Metazoa; phylum Echinodermata; class Echinoidea; order Temnopleuroida; family Toxopneustidae; genus Lytechinus; species Lytechinus pictus. The sequence continues at coordinate 30,227,091 of NC_087259.1, read as the reverse complement.
AGCAGTCCTAATTGCATTATATTGCATAGTGTAATTTGATCAAGAGCAATTTGAGAGCACATATCCAATATGAACTAGCATTCAGGCCTTCATTGAGTGGTTATAATGCAACTTACATGGCAGAAGACATCTCTGTCAGTGGATGTAACAAAGCAATTCTTTTCCCATCCATCTTTCTTTGTCTGGGTTGGGATGGAAGGCATCTTGGAAGTCAGTCTGATTTGGTTTTGTTCTTCATTCTTTGTTCATTAGGCTCGTGGTCACACACAGTCACTCTGCAGAAATACACAAATATTAGTAAGAAACGTTATTAAGCTGTAAAATCAAAGATTTTCCTAAAACACAATGTGACAAAAGATTTTATGTTATGTTGTCTTGTATACTATCCCAAACCTTCTTTAAAAACATTAATATTTCTGTTAAATGTCTCCAAACTGTACCTGCACATGTTTCTGTGGTGGTCTTTTTTTTCTTTTTTTTTCTTTTCTAATACATTGCTTGCTCCAATGTGAGAATATACCAGCATTATTTTGGCATCAGATTAGATTACCTGTATGCATCCTGATCAAAATTATATGTATTGATTACACTCAAGTAATATAATCTTCTCTACATATTTGAAGTTATATTGTACAATTTAGTTTCATAGCAATCAAGTACATCACTTTATACATATAGTCCACAAGAACAAAAATAAGATAACTAGCACACAATGATGTGGAGCTCATCCGGCATCTTGCAACGAAATCTAACACAATTTTAATTTCAGCCCAGTTGACACTGTAGTGAATTATATTGGTGACATAAATTGAGGATATAGAATTGAAATTGATAAAGAAATGACATAGAAGCATTTTTTGTGATCTCTGAATAAATTTCATATAAATTAAGAATAAATAATTTTCTAGTAAAAATTTCTTAACTCTGTGTAGAACATTGGTGAACCTCATGTAGCTCTCAGATGGAACAAAAATAATCAAAATCAATCAACAAATAAATAAGTTTAGAAAATATATGAATAAATTAGCATATTTAAAGGGGAATGAAACCCTTGGAACAAGTAGGCTTGTGTCCAAACAGAAAAATCAAAGAATAAGAACAAAGAAAGTTTGAGAAAAATCGGATAAATAATGAGAAAGTTATGAGCATTTGAATATTGCAATCACTAATTGCTATGGAGATCCTCCTATTGGCAATGCGACAAGGATGTGTGATGTCACGCGTGAACAACTTTCCCTTTGATGGACTATAAAATACCCCCAAAATGTATCTTTTTGGTTTTTCTTATGGTGATACAAACTCTTTATCCATGATGTACATGCCCTCCTATAGAAAGAATATACGCTCTACTGATACATGTAGATGTGAAAAAAGAGGCAGTTTAAGTGAAATATATACTAAAGTAATGGGGAGAGTTGTTCGCAAGTGACATCACACATCTTTGTCGCATTGCCAATTTGAGGATCTCCATAGCATTAGTGATCGCAATATTCAAATGCTCATAACTTTCTCATTATTTGTCCAATTTTTCTCAAACTTTCTTTGTTTTTATTCTTTGATTTTTCTGTTTTCACACAAGCTATCTTGTTCCAAAGGTTTCATTATCCTTTTATGAGTTTCAAAATTCTGTATTGAAATTTTGTATCACCGTCTCGAGCTATCATATAAAGCAAACAAAATTTAAATTGATCAACAAATGAAGAAGAAAAAACATTTTTTGTGATTCATGAATAAATTTTGCATAAATTAGCATAAATAATTTTCTGGACAAAATTTCAAAATTTTGTGTACAAGTTTGGTGAACCTCATGCAGCTCTACCAGAAGGAAGAAAAAAAAATCAAAATCAGTCAACAAGTAAAGAAGAGGCATTTTCTGTGATTTATAAATAAATTTCGCATAAATTAGCATAAATAATTTTCTACTGAAAATTTCAAAATTCTGTGTAACTAGGAGTTTGGTGAACCTCATGAAGTTCTACCAGATGGAGAAAAAAATCAAAATCGGTCAACAATTAAAGAAGCATTTTATGTGAATTTTTAAAAATACGCATAAATTTATAGCACATTTTAATGAGTTTCAAAATTCTGTGTAGAAGTTATGAATCCCCCACCTAATGCTATCATATAAAGCAAACAGAATTGAAATCAGACTTGAAGTGACGAAGAAGAAGCATTTTAAAATTCAGTCAACAAATGAATTTTGCATAAATTAGCATAAATAATTTTCTACTCCAAATTCAAAAAATTCTGTGTGGAAGTTTGGTGAACCTCATGAAGCTCTACCAGATGGAAGAAAAAAAAAAAAAAGTGGAACGCCTCTGGCAGTCTCGCCTGCATTACGCAATTCGATATAAGCAGCAGTGCTGCCTTTGAAAACAGCTAATGAATAATTATTCACAAAAAAACCCACTAATATGATAAAATATGTCCACTGACCCAAAATGACCTTTGACCATGTGACCTAAGACATGTGCAAAACAATCATATCGATGTTTCATGAGCTAGATCCATAAACTTTCTAAATTATGATGCCAATTCTAAACATACTCCCAACACGGCCAGAGTTCATAGACATTTAAATGACCTTTGATCTTGGCCATGTTCCTGAAACGTGCACAGGGTATTCAGGGATACATTGCTGCTCTTATGTCCAAGTTTCATGAACTAGATCCATAAACTTTTAAAGTTATGATGACAGTTCCACAAATACCCCCAACATTACCAAAGTTTGTTGAACCTAAATGACCTTTGACCTTGGTCATGTGACCTAAAACTTGCACAGGATGTTCAAGGATACTTGATTGCTCTTCTGTCCAAGTTTCATGAACTAGATCCATAAAATTTAAAAGTTAAGATGACAATTCCTTAAATAACCCCAACATGGCCAAAGTTCGTTGACCCTAAGTGACCTTTGCCCTTGGTCATGTGACCTGAAACTCGCACATGATATTTAGAGATACATGGTTGCTCTTATGTCCAAGTTTCATGAACTAGATCCATAAATTTTTAAAGTTATGATGACAATTCCTCAAATAACCCCAACATGGCCAAAGTTCGTTGACCCTAAGTGACCTTTGACCTTCATCATGTGACCTGAAACTCAGGCAGGATCTTCAGTGATACACTAATACCCTCATGTCTAAGTTTTATGAACTAGGTCCATATATTTCGAAGTTATGACAACATTTCAAAAACTTAACCTTGGTTAAGATTTTGATATTGATTCCCCCAACATGGTCTAAGTTCATTGACCCCAAATGACCTTTGCCCTTGGTCATGTGACCTGAAACTCGCACATGATATTTAGAGATACATGGTTGCTCTTATGTCCAAGTTTCATGAACTAGATCCATAAATTTTTAAAGTTATGATGACAATTCCTCAAATAACCCCAACATGGCCAAAGTTCGTTGACCCTAAGTGACCTTTGACCTTCATCATGTGACCTGAAACTCAGGCAGGATGTTCAGTAATACTTGAATACCCTTATGTTCAAGTTTCATGAACTAAGGCCATATACTTTCTAAGTTATGATGACATTTCAAAAACTTAACCTTGGTTAAGATTTCAATGTTGACGACGCCGCCGTCGGAAAAGCAGCGCCTATAGTCACGCTCTACTATGCAGGCAAGACAAAAATTGGTCAACAAATAAAGAAGAAGCATTTTATGTGAATTTTTAAAAATATGCATAAATTAGCATAAAAATTGTTTTAGTCAAAATTTCAAAATTCTGTGTAGAAGTTTGGTGAACCTCATGAAGCTCTACCAGATGGAAGCAAAAAATTCAAAATTGGTCAACAAATAAAGAAGAAGCATTTTTTGTGAATTTTGAAAAATGCGCATAAATTAGCATATTTAATGAATTTCAAAATTCTGTGTAGAATTTTTGAATCCCCCATCTAGTGCTATCATATAAAGCAAACAGAATTAAAATCGGACTTAAAATGGCGAAGAAGAAGCATTTTGAAATTGTGGATGGACAACAGACGACGGACGCCACGCAACGGCATAAGCTCATCTGGCCCTTCGGGCCGGATGAGCTAATAACAAAATTATCATCATAAGACTAAGAGACCTATGAAAATAACCACATGATAATATACCATATAATCATGAAATAATAATTGTTATATTCAGCAATCATAATTTGTAATTTAGCTTTGTCACTACATGGAATATTTTGTTTGTTTCATAACTTAGACCAAATCACTATCATTATTTTCATGCTCAATAAAAAAACAGGAAAATTTACCAAAATTATAGACATAAAATAAAAATAGGGATATAATCACAAGAACGACATACCTGTACAATAAAAATATGGATATAATCAAAACTACAACAACAATGTATCTACATACAAAATATTTATTTAAAAAACTGACCCTTTAAACAATCCTGACATCCTTACACTGGAGGCTACATGCACATAAATAATTCACTGAAATATGCATTTGGCAACTGAAATATTTAATATCATAACCTAATTAACCTTGATGTCTTCCTCAAAGGCAAAGCAGAGGCCCACATACATGTACTTCATATTACTTTCCAATATCCACATACATTGTACAGCATCTCTCAAGTCACAGGTCATACCTTAGGAAGTCAAACTATTAAGATGATAAATATCATATCTGCATGAAGTGACTATTTTAGGAACACCATTGAAGTATTTGCCACAGCAGCATCTGTATGATCAGCTGCATGCAACAACGCTGCTTGCTTCAATCATCTTGTAGTGATATCGCTGGCTTTGCTGCTATTAAAGGACAAGTCCATCTCAACATAAAGTTGATTTGAATAAAAAGAGAAAAATCCAACAAGCATAACGCTGAAAATTTCATCAAAATCGGATGTAAAATAAGAAAGTTATGACATTTCAAGGTTTCGCTTAATTTCACAAGACAGTTACAGGTATATGCACATCCTGGCTGGTATGCAAATGAGGAGACTATGACGTCATCCACTCACTATTTCTTTTGTATTTTATTATATGAAATATTCTAATTTTCTCCTCATTGTCAAGTGATACAACGATTAATTCCTCCCTGAACATGTCAAATCTATAAAAAATTAAATAATGTTTAATTCAAACAATAAAAAACAAAAGAAATAGTGAGTGATGGACATCATCGACTGACTCACCTAGTTGTTCATATCACTGTTTTGTGAAAAATAAGCGAAACTTCAAAATGTCATAACTTTCTTATTTTACATCCGATTTTGATGAAATTTTCAGCACTATGCTAGTTTGATTTTTCTCTATTTATTCAAGTCAGCATTTTCCTGGGGTGGACTTTACCTTTAAAGGGCTCCATGTATACTGAGGTCGCTGCTTTATAGTGTTTGCTGATGACATGGGGGCTATTCCCGAGGGTAAAAGTGTCCCATATGGTATGGATCTTAATACTCTGATCCACACCATACTGTAGGCCTACTGTATGCACCTCTTGAGGAGCGCTGCATTCACACTCTTCATATTCTGAAAGCTACATACTGTACATGTAGGCCCACATGTATGTATCACAATTTGAAATGGGGGGGGGGGGATATTGAACATCAACAATAAATCATGATTTTTCTTAAATAATTAGGAGGGTTGTTTATACTGAGGATGCTGTTTGCTATAAATGACATGGGGGTAATTCCCAGTGGTTACTGTGTCCCATATGGGACCTCTTGAGGAGTGCTGCATTCACACTCTTTAAAGCTACACACGTGGGAACAATTAAAAAAAAAGTGGGGGTGGGGCTTAAGTTGCTAAACATATTAACATACATGTAAAATCATATTTTGGTTTTTCCTTATAAAAATAGGGATTCAATTCAAAGTACTGATTGACAAAGTAAATTACATGTAATACATGTACATATACCGGTAGCCTTTTACTTGGCTATTATAGCAAAATGCATATCACTGCTACATGTACATGTAGTTCTAACTTCTAAGTATTTTACTTTTAGATATCATCAAGTAAACTTTTAGCAAAACTAATAACCATTGCGATGTCATACATGTAAGCCAAACAATGTGCGATGAATGTATAGATCTATATGCAGAGTGGTCAAATTCTTGTACACTGTATGTTCATTTGTAAATTGTACATGCAATCCAGACTTAATAAAGGACAAGTGCACCCCAACAAAATAAAAGGAGAAAATCCAACAAGCATTACACTGAAAATATATTCAAAATCGGATGTAAATAAGAAAGTTATGACCTTTTACAGTTCTGCTTAATTTCTTAAAACAGTTATAAACATACATGTATCCTGGTCAGTATGCAAATGAGGGGACAGATGACATCACCTACTCACTTTCTTTTGTATTTTAATACAAGTATGAAGTATGAAATATTCTAATTTTCTCCTCGTTGTCATGTGAAACAAAGTTTTATTCCTCCCTAAACATGTGGAATCAACATTGTTTAACATTTAATGGTTAATTCATGTTGGTCCTTATTGTCAAATATGTAAAAATTGAAATATTTTATAATTTAAACAATAAAAAACAAAGAAATAGCGAGTGAGGGACTTCAATCATCAATTCGACCATTTGCATGTCACTGATCGGTGCATATAACTATTTTGTGAAAAATAAACAAAACTTTTAATGTCAAAAGTTTCTTAATTTTAATTTTATCAACTTGAATACCGGCCCAGATGTGCAAAAACTTGATTTTTTTTCATGGTAATTGGTATTCAACTTCAAGAATGGAAGTTGACTTTCTTTGTGCTTCTAAAAGTAAAACATCCTCTTAATAGTTCATTCCTTTGATTTTACATGTACAAAGTGGCAACGTAGGTACATGTACATGTAGGCCTACTTTATATAGTTAGAACTAAATATACATGCACAGGATCATCTTCTGAGCAAATTACTGTATTGTAATTAAAGCATGGGTAGCAAACTTGATGTTTGTTTTTATCATCATTAGGCATGCTAAAGAGGAGGATCAAAATATTAGACCTCATCCTTTGTTTTCACAAGGCAAACCCATTAAAAACAGGATTAATCATTAGACAGATTGTTAATGGCGCTCCAGGGATCTGTAACACAAAGCTTATAGCAATGATTGTAGAACATATCTTTATGATTGATCGCATTGACTACAATGCAGCGAAAAAAATACACGGGGGCGCTGAGCGATATCGCTCCGTAAGCTTTGAAATCGTGCTCGCAAACCCATATTAGAGAGAGCGATCAGGGGAAAAAAATCGCTCCTTAAATAAAAACTGGCTCGTACGTCCGCTGTCTTCCCTTGTGCAGCGTACATAGAGGTGGATAACGACCGCGCGTGTTGTATTGCGCTATGTGCAATATAATGCAATCGCCGTACTCTAACGTCAGCTTCATGTACGGCGCCATATTGGCAGTTCGGGACTGGGCGCGCTGCTGCTGCGAACCGGCTTTAGCTCGAACGCCATTTCTCCTTAGTCCCAAAGTAATTACTGTTGGTAAGAACCCTGTCCAATCTTTACCAGTGGATATTTTTCCGTTATTCGAAAATCGATATTCATTTTCATAGTCCTGGAATTGCATTGCTATTTCTATTTTAATCACAATGTCAGTCCGAACTCAGGTCCTTTTTTGTTTACCCTCGTTGTTTGTGTAGGCACACGTATAGCGATACGTGTAGTGAAATAGACACCGCGTGCACGTGCATGTGTGTAGCTGCATCTATAGGCAAATGCATTTGAGTTGCACATCGCATCGGTCATCGGATATTTCTCGGAGTTGGTTCGTGATTTCTGAATCGTTTGCTTGAACAATTCTGTGAAAAAATAATGAACCATGAGTGAAAAACTGTCAGCTAGACGAACACATAAGTTCAGGTAGGAATATGAGGAACAATTTCCCTGTTAATTGGGACTGTACTATAATTAGTATAGATGTAGACTAGACACTTTTAATAGTAAAAGAAATAGTACAGATGGCACATTAAACAAATGGCATTGTGGCAATCTTTACTTTTGTTGGTTAAAGAAATAGTACGGATGGCAAGTTAAAACACAACAAACAATACTTCAGATTCAACATGTGTAAAATGATTTTTTTTAAATTTAAAAATGGCTCTAGCAAATTAAAAAATGGCTCTCGGAAAATGAATAACGGCTCCCATAAATTTGTGACCAGTTAGAAAAATGGCTCCTGCAAAAAAAAAAGTATTTTTTTCCCTGCTACAATGTACAATTAATCGTAAAATCAAGTGTAGGATTAATGTGTTATGAGACCAAGGGCTCTCTTTAGTGCAGATTACCAGTGTGGCTGGCCACTTAAACATTTTTCTTTCTAAATTTGGAGAAAAAAAAATTGTTGTTAAAGGACAAGTCCACCCCAACAAAAGTTGATTTGAATAATAAGAGAAAAATCCAAAAAGCAAAACACTGAAAATTTCATCACAATCGGATGTAAAATTTTCAGTGTTATGCTTGTTGGATTTTAATCTTTTTATTTAAATCAACTTTTTGTCGGGGTGGACTTGTCCTTTAAGTGTAAACTAAGAAAATAATGACAACCACTGGAATGACAGGGACAGAATTGACAACAATTGTTCTGACCCACTTCCAGTGGTACACTGTACTTTAACAGACATAGTCAATAGAGTGATGAACTTAATATTAAAATATAGTTTTTAAAAATTAAATTTCTTAAATTATATCTAAATGACTAATAAAACTCTGCCCATGAAAATGAATTTATAGGACAATTATTACATTAAATCCATACAACAAAATATTCATTACATTAACAGGTCAAGTCCCTGTCAAACATATTAGAGTTGCCAAAATGAACATCAAAACATATATAGCCTAGGTCCTACAAGTATCTACAGTGTATGGTCTATAAAATATAAAGAAGCTTGTTTTCTACAGCTCTTTTCAATAAAAACCTCATTTATAAAAGGCATTTTTCAAATCATGCCCAGCTCGCCTACACAACTGCCCACATTGCTTTGATATCTTTTGTGTATACTCAGTAGGGGCTTCTTTTGAAAAGTTTATTGTTAAATCATTGAATAGTGAGTGGGTTTAATCATGAGTTTCAAGGAGATTTCTATTGTTGCATCATCAATAAAGGTAAATACTCAAGGGGATTAAACTCAAGTTCCTAAACTCAACAAAATTTTCTATAAATATCAGTACATGTACAAGGAAGTATGAGGATCCTACATTTAAGTATTCAAGTTGTTGTTGTTGATATAATTTCTTTATTCACGGAAAATAACAAATAGAAATATATACAATAAGAATCAATAATTGCAAAGTAAACATCTGTTTTGATGAAATCTTCAGTATACTGTACTATTTATGTGTGAAGTACCAGTGTTCCTGTAGTACCATACTACAGTGACTTGGTTCCCTTTCAGCAGGGTAGCCTTACCACTGCTAGTATTAAATTGAAATGCTGTTTTACAAAAATATATTTAGGCCTATATAATTTGTAAACAAATACATGTATGAAACCTAAACAAACCATTATGATTTCATGTCATCCATTCATATTCCAAATTCAAAAAGACATCAATATTCATAAACACTGCCTGCAAGAAAATACATTAAGGGACAAAGTTCAGCAACTTAAGATGATGAACTCATTATTTCATTATGAAATTTTGAATCATGTTAATACGGGAAAGAAAGACGAATCTTGCCATTCAGATGTGTATATTGAATTAATCTTTTAAATTTTTTTTTACAACATTAAAACACAATTTTATCTCTAAATGCATGTACTGTACTATCAGTATTAACTTATCTGTTAATTTATATCGTGATGTTATAAGGATTGTATGCTTCATCTCTTAACTAAAATAATGTACACCTTATACTGAATCATTCAAATCTACCAGGATCTATCAGTATTAATTTATCAGTTAATTTATATTGTGATGTTATAAGTGTATTTATGGATTGTATGCTTCATCTCTTAACTAAAATAATGTACACCAATATACTGAATCATTCAAATCTACCAGGATCTATGATAGTAGAAATTCTCATTGTTACACTCTCACACACACACACACTTTCTCTCTAGATTCTCTCTCTTTCTTCCTCTTTTTTGTCTTTTCTTTATTCCCATCTCTTCCATGCTAATTTCTGGTTAGTCAGAATTCATTGTTTTCATGTTACATGTATTTGGCTGCATGTATTTTCCATTTTGGTTTATCATGATGGGGATGAATGTCATAATTTAATACATGCGCCCCCAACATGATAAACAACCTTTCTATGTGTTTTTATATTCATGATGTAGAATTTGTGTAAATTTAGCTTTTTTTATTTGATGTTGATTGTATTTTCATGTAAATGATTGTGAAGGGTTATGCAATAGATATAGATATATATAGATACCCTTGTTGAAATAAACCGTTTTAATAAATAAATAAACCTTATGGTGTACCTTAAGGACGTTCCACAGTTAAATCCATGTTATTTTCACCAAACTTTGCACATAGATACTTGAGTGCCTGAATATTCGAAATATGCGAAAATTAACTTGGGTTCATGTGCTTGATATTTTGCTATAGAGCTTCAAAGTTCACCCAAATTGGTGTTCTTAAGAACTGTGCATTCAAAAGACTTTGGCATTTTTAGACCTCATGAGTCACTACAATGAGTTTAAACTTTTATTACTCAGTCAAAATCCATAATAAATTAAATCAAATTTTGCAATATAATTAATAATTTTATCCTTCAGATAGAGAATCTATATATTGCTGTTTGTCAGTTCTTAAAAATGGTGTGAAAGGTAACAGACAACCCAATCACAAAAATGTGAAATTTCAATAACAAACTTGAGAAGTACAATAAATGCTGCACTTTATTCAAAACCCATGTCATTTTCACAAAACTTTGCAAAGTTGCAGAGGAAGGTATACCTAAGAGGTGCAAACATTAAAGAATCGGGGTTCATGTGCTTGTTTTCAATATATTTATTTATTCATATATTAAACAATATTTCAATAGGGTGCCCTTTCAGCAAAAGCTGGTATCAAAAGGGGCCCTAAAAGCATAAAAACAAAACATGTATATACAAGTGATAAAAATATACAAAGTAAAAACATTATATAAATCATACATATTAGAACACAGAAAGGCATGCAAAATTGGAGTCATTAAAGTATTGTAACACAGGAACCATTGACATTTTAACATTTGCTGGACATATATGATTTGAGTTCTTTTTTAAAACTAGAGAGGGTAGATCTATAGGGTTTTTAAAGCAAAGGAATGAAGGGGCAAGGAATTGAACATTGATATCAGCACTTTTATTAGGGCAAATGTGCTTTTTAAAACGTAAAAAAATGCATCAAATGCTTTGTATCTATAAGAGGAAAAATTCCAAACCACTCTAACATGTATTCAAACTCAGGGTTATATTCGTCATACTTTGCAGCACTGCAGAGTTAAGTATTTCGAAATTGTAGAGTTATTAAAAACATGGTCCATGGAATAATTCCAGTTTATTAGCTTCGTAAAATAACACATTGGATCTGCAGTTAAAGTGCAGATAATGAGAAAAATCAGCTCATACATGTACCTACAGCTGATTAATCATCTGTTCATTCATTATGACGTCAGCGCGCCGTGTTCAATATGCGCAGATCATGATGCCCACAAACATAACTGTGGAACGTCCGTAAAATGTAACATACATTTTTACATCAGCACAGTACTAAACTTTAAGCACGTCCTATTTACAAATCTAATTAGATATTGGGCTGTCAATAAATGTGAATTGGATAATTTTGCAAGGCCTGGTACCCATTGCAGAAAGAGTTCCAATCAAACGCAACTCCAAAAAAAATTTATGATTCATGCCAAAAATCAATTAACTACATTATGTTTGTTATGTGATGAAAAATGTATATACCAATGTTAGGAATGCAGAAAAAACAATCAAATTAATTGAAATCAAATTAAATAATGAATGATGGAGATATAATTATTAACAATAATAAGTAGGGGTTGTTTTAGTAATTTATCTCTTTTTTATTTAATTTTTTTCAACCAAGACACAAAGAAGGAAACATTACTGGATGTCTCCTTACTTTGACAGGGCATGTACCACTGTTTCTCTGACAAACATATATGAGGCACTGTCACCCCCCCCCCCCCCCCCGAAAATAAGAACTCAATATTAGCTAAAACTGTTCACCTTTCTTTTCATCACATGATGAAGTGCAAAACATTCACTTTTTCCAAGACCTGTGGGGAGAATTACCAGGATATGCTTTTTCTTTCCTTGACAACTTAGACCTAGGATCTTCCTTTGCTCATCCCTTAATTTGAAGGGCAGCAACTCTTTTTCGATTTCATCTATTCTCCATCTTGATCACGTGTGTGGATTTTGACACGTGTATTTGTTTGTAAACACAGACTGGCATGACTCATATTGTTCATGAATATTCATAGACTTGGCCAAATTCGCGCATGCCATTTTGTTTTCAATTTTGAAAGCGAGAGAACGAGCGCGACAATTCCTTTTATTGAGGGTCCAGTTTGTGCCTCGATGTCAGGATTCTGTGTTTAGATAGACCTTCATCCATTGAGGCAAGTGCATAATTTCTTTTCTTTCCTTTTTAAATTTAAGGGTGCTATGGCTACCCCATTTTGGTGAGTACCCATGCCTGCCGCCTGCCAACTATTACACGGATGAGTCCTGGGAGCTCCCTGGGTTACGCCTGGGGTGGTATTCTGAAAACCGTGTATAGCACAAAAACAGTGTTAGCTAATACGATTGGTATTCTGAAAAGCGTGTTGGCATGAAAAACATGTGGTCCAAGTGGTAACACCGCACATAAACATGAAATACGCAGTGCGCAACCCCCATACGCGGTGTTAGGGCTCTCCTAATTTCCTTAATTTCATTGGTTAGCTTTAAATAGTGTTATGTTTCTACAGCTACAAATTTGATGTGGGCCAGAAAGGCCTATAGATGGTATAAGAAGAGAAGTGGTTTTAATAAACTCACAGAGACACAGAAACACGAGAGAAGGAAAGTAAGATGACAAAAGAGAATCAGAAAAAAAAATTCCAATGTGGAGAAGGATGAATGAACACTGAATATAAACTCAAATAAACTAAGTTCAGACTACAAGGGCAGTGCTGAAAAGAAATGCAAATGAACTCAAGTCTAGACGGAACAGACATGTAAAACAGCTGAAGAAAACACAAGTTTAAAAAATAAACAAAATAGGAAAATTACAAAATAACCATTTTACACTATCGTATCGCAGAACTTTCTGTAATTTTCTTTTATTTTCCTGCTTTATTTCCCCTCTTCCTTCCCCTCTACTAACAATGTCTTGAGCTTCCTGTGAAAATACCCTTCACATGCATCTTTAACTTGGCTTACGGTAAAAATCATATGCTCATGAATGATTTATTTGATTACTTTTTGCCATATCGTAAAACAGGACAAAAAGGAGAGGAACAAAATTAAAGACAGCATTTAAAAAAAAAACATAAACAGGTATTAAAAAGAATGGAATTGTTAAGAACATGGGATTGAGGAACTATTCTATAATATTCGTAAAATTTTCCTCCTTTTTCAATACTCATATAGTGTGAACGATTAGAATTTTCAACTCTCAATGCTTTTAAGTTATCCTTAATCTATTTCTCCCGCCGCCAGGGACGTCAATCTATGTTTCGGATGGGTGGGGGGGGGGGGCAAATTGAAAACAAAAGTATAAAATTTTTTGGGTAACCCCTCTGCATACCAAATTAAAATAAAGAATTTTGCGTGCGGAGCTCACCGAAAAGTACAATTTCATATGTTTGATGATTAATATTTCTGTCAAGTTTAGTTTTTATTAGAAGTGCTTTTCATGATTTTAGAATTTGCAATGCATATTTTTTTTCAAGTTTTGAAAATCGTTGGAGGCAAACACTCATCCTCCGAACGAGGTTATATAGATCTAATAGATATATCTGTCCCCCCTTATTTTCATGGGGTGATCGCCCCCTGCTTATTCCACAATCGATTGAGGCCTCTGTATTCTGTTATAACTTCATAGGGTTCATCACCCCTCCCACGACGTCTCTAGGATGGGTGTCCGGACAGTTCATCTTTTTGAAGCCTTCTTTTTGTCTTTGGATTACACTAAAAATATGAATTCAATACTTGTAATAATCTTCTATTTTGTTCTTTATAATATTTCCTAACATTTTGTACTAAAAAATGATGAAACTTCGCTTGTAATTTTTTCCAAATGACTTTCTAAAATTGATCGTCCGGAGTCTCCGGACACACAACAACTGGGTATACGATCTAGCTCTAACTTTCATTCAGCCGAGATGTATAGTGAGTGATTGTATTACCGACAGGCCTTGTATTACCGAACGCGCGCATCATACACGTCAGAAAATAATTTCATACGCTCAAAACTTTGCAACATTCTTCCAAAGAGAAACTGAATAGAAAGATGATGAAAAATGGTCAAAAACACATTTTCAAAGTCTTAATATTCTAAAAATAATAAGATATGGTAAAAAAACCTCATCGGTGATTTTGTTGTTTTCTCAATTTTTCCCATAGAAAACACACGTTCGGTAATACGATACCTTTTTCAAGTGACCAAAATATTTCACATGCGAAGAGGGGTCCAATTGGAAGCTAATATCGTAAAACAGAAAAACGATTTCGGCAAATTTTTTACATATTTATATTTTGTAGGTAATTGTGTATTTATGGATTATGATGAAAGTTTGATGAATTTGATGAGAATAATGTGTTTGATATGATTGAATTCATGAAAAGTGTTCGGTAATACGATCCACTACCATATGCGCTTACCGGCGTACACAGTCATGACACAGTGTCAATGTCACAATGCTGGGTTCGTGTCACCACGCACACACTCAATTTTTTACCTGTAAATTCTGCGCAATCTTTTCTTAAACAGCGCATATGATTGGATAGATACATGCAGAGTGGGAGGAGCTGAGCCTGAAGATAACACGAAAAGTCGAAATGAGAACACGGTTTTCAGACTACCGTAAGGGCACTAGTATTCAACCCGTTTGGCACTCATTCAATGAACAAGGTTATGATATAACCTTGTTCTCAGTTATATCTCCATGTGTGGCAAAATAAGGGTGGCAATGTTTGGCTTATTTTCTCTTTTTTCTTTGGGACAAATGCTTGATTTTTTTAAACTGACAGTTTCCATTACACCTATTCGTCATACAACTTGGCCCTTAAGTAAATTTGATTCTTTAAATTATTTTTTTCTTAATTAAAAATAGAGATAAAAAATGAAAATTTTCTTGCCATATTACTTTCCACCACTAGAGGGCGTACACAAAAATATGCCCAAAATTCAAGTTTTTTAGCGCTCTAGTGAATACAAAAATTATTCCCAAGTTACTAATGAAAAGTAAATTGCAACTGTATGGAAATTAGTAATTTTGGTCACAAAAGTGATATTTTAATGATTTTTGAAAGTGGGTGGTCTGTATACCCAGTTGTTGTGTGTCCGGACGATCAATTTTAGAAAGTCATTTGGAAAAATTTACAAGGAAAGTTTTATCAATTTTTAGTACAAAATGTCAGGAAATATTATAGAGAACAAAATAGAAGATGATTACAACTATTGATTTCGTATACTTGTAATCCAAAGACAAAAAAGAAGGTTTCAAAAATATAAAGTGTCCGGACACCCGACCCCCCATCCTACAGCATTGGCATACCATAGTCCTACCTGTAGATTCCCCACAGGCAGGGTGGTTGCACTCATTCAATGAACAAGGTTATGATATAACCTTGTTCTCAGTTATATCTCCATGTGTGGCAAAATAAGGATGGCAATGTTTGGCTTATTTTCTCTTTTTCTTTGGGACAAATGCTTGATTTTTTTACACTGACAGTTTCCATTACACCTATTCGTCATACAACTTGGCCCTTAAGTAAATTTGATTCTTTAAATAATTTTTTTCTTAATTAAAAATAGAGATAAAAAATGAAAATTTTCTTGCCATATTATTTTCCACCAATAGAGGGCGTACACAAAAATATGCCCAAAATTCAAGTTTTTGAGCGCTCTAGTGAATACAAAAATTATTTCCAAATTACAAATGAAAAATAAATTGCAACTGTATGGAAATTAGTAATTTTTGTCACAAAAGTGATATTTTAATCATTTTTTAAAGTGTGTGCTCTGTACAGCATTGGCTAGACAGGAATAACCGTCGTTTCTGGGGATTTATTCAACAATTTCTGACATTTTACTGTAATCCCCATTTACCGACGTTAGGGTGTACGTGTGGGCTCGCATGTGTTCTCATTCCCTCCCTTTTGTCAATTCACAGTCCAAAGTTTGATGTAATTTTACACATCGAATTTACAATCTAAGGATGTATAAACAACAAACTTTTAAACCTTGATATTTCAATGTTTAAATACTTTAAACGATATAGATGAAAAAGGCATGAAAAATATACTTTACCGATGTTTAATTGGGTTGAACACGATAAAAATGGTCAAAATGGCAGCCAAACTATAAAATATTTACAAACGAACGTCAACAATCACGAATGTGATATCGATATTGCTTTCGATATTATACGATCTGCTCCATATGCGAACGAAACCGAAGGTAAACGATACTAGTTATACTAGTACTAGTACTAGTTATAATCGCGATATATCGATTCGAGACATTAAGTTAATAACGATAATGACGTCATTCAAGATGGCAACTTGCAAGAAAAACCGTCAGGTCAGGTGAAAATGTCTTAGATGACAGATTTCTCAATCATCCAGAGGATTTTTTTCAATAACTCCGGCCCAAGGTATGCAATTACTTAAGTTATTTATATTTCCCTGATAATGGAAACCATGAAACTTTCAATTTTGCTTAAAAAACAGTTTTAAATCGCGATCTATAAAACGCTAGTTCACTATACGTTGGCTGTAGGTACGGGGCCCCATCCCCTTCAGTCTATGTATGGTGAGTGGAGCCAACGTAGTTCAGCGGAACAACCAAAATACAGAGACTGAAGCTTTTGGTCTAAGCATTGGCATGCCATAGTCCAACCTGTAGATTCCCCACAGGCAGGGTGGTTGCAGTGAACAAGTGGGTGGTTGCAGTGAACAAGTGCCGTTTGGTGAGTTTCCTCAAATATATAGAAATATAGAATTTACCTGAATTTCAGACCCGTCTTATTTCCAAGAGCAAATGCTGGTTATTCTTTTTCCGTTATTTTTTTCTTCAACCAGTTAACTGTGTGCGCGGGCGATCGAATTATACGACGACGGATTTTGGTACTAGGGCCTACTACTACTACTACTAGTATTCAACCCTTCGGTACTGTAGTATTCAACCTAGCGATGAAAGATGGCCCCGTCTCTCAATCTGCCCTTGTCCCATCCGACTATGGACTAGACCATTTGAGATGGGACCAAACAGGGAATTAATCAAAGCCAGAGACTTACATAGATCTAGATCTAATTTAGCAATCTAAACCCTTTTGAGATTTGCTATCAATCCTCACTAGGTTGAATATGGTTGGAACTACCCCTTATCGACCACCTAATCTTCTCAGCATCGTATCTGCGAAAATATTCATCAATTTTACCCAGTTTTAGTCCCATTTGTGCAGAAAATTGAGCAGATCAGATTCCCATGTTTCGCTCGGCGACTCCGATTCAATCCGCGTATATATCGACGAACAACGAATACGACGATTTTACATTTGCTCATTTGCACCCGTCTTTTGAAACCGACCACCCGCGATACACTAAGTTTACGGCCGATTCTTGTCGCGGTGGCGAAATATTTTTACTCTTCCAAATCAGTTCTATGATGTCAACATGCTAAATGATCGTCTCACTACTTCCACTGCGAGCTCCGGCACATGATTCGACGATTGACGACGGATATTTGTTCTAAAGCCGTTTCCTATCGGATTTCTTGGTTTTTCAGCGGGAATTGGGTCTGGTCAATACAATTTTGATTAATTCTACTAAATTTTTACTTTTTGTTGCTTCTTTTTTTCTCGTAAAATCGATTCTTACCGTTTCTATGGACACTGCGCCTACTCTCCCGCGCGTATCGTTTGTCATACGCAATAATTTTAACGCGCGCAAGGTGGTCGGTTTCAAAAGAGGTGGTCGATATGTGGTAGTCTCACCATACTAGATAACTAGTATGATGGTGGGCCCCAAGTCTGCGCACCTAACAATTTGAGTTAAGATTTCACATGAATTTCTTCTTATTTCACAAAATCTTTCAGTTAATAAGGTTCTTTATATTATCATGAGTAAGTGTACCAAATTTCTCATTGAAAAATGAAAGAAAATATAGGATTTTCTTGAAAAAACATCGGGCAGTCATTTTCAGATTGAAAAAAAAGATGGTACCCCATGTCTGCGCACTCATTCACTTTGCACACGATTCGGGGATTTTGATGAGAAAGGTTGCATTTTGAGGCCGTCACATGAAATGCCCAAATTTCATTATTTTTCCACAATTTTGTGTCAGATTTTTTTATGAATACCTGTCTATGTATTGCATGTGTAAAGTCTGTGTTCGTTGCGTATCTTCTTTTACTAGAATCGCGTGTGCGCAGACAAGGGGGACTGCGCAGACTTGGGGGAACTTGCCATACCATTCAGTGCAAAAGGCCATCGCCGCATAATTCGATCCTCCGCGCATACAGTCGACAGATTGACAAAGAAAATATCGACAACAGATTACCCTGGAAATATTACAAAGGTATGAAATTAAGATAAATTCCCTATTTCTAAATATTTTGGGGAATATGTCAAAATCTTTGAATTATGCCGGGTATTACTATATTACACTGGTTCACCCCGACCATTCGCCATACAGAAAAATGTACGGGGTGGGACTGATCTGAGACCAGTGCCGCTAACACTGTCATTTCTATGTAGGAACGCGCGAAGTAAAAGAGTCTGACTTACCAATTCTTGTGTTGACCCAAATGCAGATTTTGGTTCTAACTTAAACAGGATTCCAATGCCCAATGAGTCAAATATCGTCCTTCAATTGAAGATTTTTTTCAAAATCGGGTAAAATCATAAGGAAATTTTTCCTTATTCTCGTCTGGTCCATAGTCTCCTACGTAAGTATTTCAGCACGCCCTCTTGTGCTGAATAAAAGAAAGCTAGCCACTGAACAGTGGCGACCACAGAGCTGGTTACAATAAGCTCCTACCTGTTTCCGGTGAAGCATAATAATAGGAAGCTCCGTGATCCGGGGACTGTAGTCTTTTTCTCACCTGACACCACTAACATACCTA
This sequence comes from Lytechinus pictus, assembly GCF_037042905.1. Lineage (NCBI taxonomy): Eukaryota > Metazoa > Echinodermata > Echinoidea > Temnopleuroida > Toxopneustidae > Lytechinus > Lytechinus pictus. Next base: position 30,207,810 of record NC_087259.1, on the reverse strand, counting down.
AGGGGCAGGGAGGGCAGACTGCACCCCCTGACGAGTCACAACTCATGCAAGGGACGTACCCCTGCCCCCGTGACGAGTCACAACTGATCCCTGTGACGAGCCACAAGTGGCCCCCTCTTTTGAACTTGAAGACCTTTTTTTTTTTTTTTTTTTTCCAAATTTTTTGGCGGACGAATTTGCCCCCCCCCCTTTGGAAAATCCTGGGTACGCCACTGCCTGACACTCAATATTTTGTTCACTATTTTTTTTTACACAAGAATTATTGTTGTCACAGGCGGCGGAGGGGGGGGGGTACACATTCAATACCCCTTAAATTTCAGGAGGAGGGGAGAGTTCCCCTTAAGAAATAAAGAAACAAAGAACAAAGACTGAGAAAAAAGTAAGAAATAAAAAATCAAAAGAATTCATTTACGCTCAGAAGAATAAAGTAAGAAAGGGTAAGGGAAGAGACAGACAAATGATGCTCTGGATACAGTACTAGAAATATTATAAATAAGCTCCCAAAAATAGCCATTTGGAGTTTTTGGACTTTTTTATTCTTTAAACATGTTTATCTAGACGAAACAAAATTGCCAATCTGTCGAGGCTATCGAGACATGTTTACCAGAATGCATCACGAGTAGTGTGTCATCCATCCGGGTGGATGAACCTCTATGGCTTCGTGATATTTTTTTCTTTTTCGATTTGTCACGATCAAACACCATTGAACGAACCAAGAGTAGTGACGGTCACCAGAGGTGGAAAAATCGGTGAGTTTTTAGTCATTTTTCATATTATTTTCAGCAATTAGATCATATTTGTTATATAAATTTATGTCAAGTATCACACTTGATCTAGTTCGATAAGGTCATGATGTTTGGGTGAGGGAAGGGGAGGAAAATAGTCGATGCTTTTTTTGGCCATGCTAGTGTATACACACGAGAACGAGGTTATATTATAACCTCGTTCGTAGGATGAGTGCTATATTACTAGTACATGGGCATGGCCATACGGTACCGATTATTTGGGGTTATTATGTAAGGGGCGTGTTAAATCAGAGAGATAATAGTAACACGATATTAACACCAAACACGACTTTCAGAATACTGCCCCTGGCTGGGGTAGAGTAACTGTGTAAGTTAAGTGTCGGCGACATTCGTGACAAATCCACAGCAGCCAAAGCCTGGCACGAACGATGTCGCGAAGCACGCCGTCTGGTCGGGCTCAAAAGCGCAAGTGGGTGGTCAACCGGGGCCGGTATCGAGTAACGGCCATGAACAAAACATCTGCGTTGTCACAGTTATATCTAGATTTTATTGATATCCGAATGAAAAATATGATGGGCAAAACGATCAATGATCTACTGACCTTAGCTGGGCTTTACTTCAAATATAACAATCCAAACATCTGCCTACATATTTGTAACGTTTACTTTTACTCCAACAACAACAGTAGCGAATACACGTCTATACCAACGAACGTAGAGGGCAGCAACACTTACAGTAAACGTTGACAAGGAGAGGAAATTAGAAAAGGAAGGTGGGGAAAAGAAAAAAAAAATCAATTCATTAATGGTTTATTAAAAACATGCCTCGCAGCCAAAGGCTGAATAAAAACATGTGCACAGTTTTACAATAACAAAATAATACTCAAGTACAATCATGAAATAAAAAATTAAATAAAATTACTAGTTCTTATTATAATACAAGGAAATAAATTGTTGAAAGTAAATAAAATCATACATTGTATCCTTGTATTGAACATTATAAATGTATGCAAATTATAACCACCACAATCAGTGGCGTAACAGGGGTCGGTGGCCAGGGGGGGCAAGAGCCAAAAATTTCTCGGTCATATATCATGGAACAGGCAATGGCGTCATAAGGCAAAAGGTTTGAGGGGGCGATATGGTGTATCGGGCAAATATATAATGTATATATACATAAAAGCGAGCGAGCGAAGCGAGCGAGCAAAAAATGTTGACATTTTTATTGCAAAAATCCAATTTTGTGATAGATTTTGACATAAATTTAAAAAAGATATCATATTTCACTCTCCTCTCTTACCGTTTTTCTCTCTTTTTTGTATGCCACGGTGAACAGGATTTTTGTTATGATTGTGAGCATCAGTGCAAAGCTCTATATGCTCGAGGGGGCCGAGTATGGCGCTTGTGGCAAGAAGTAGCTTAATATACGTCCCGAGCGAGCGAAGCGAGCGAGATAAAAAATCACCTTTTCATGAGAATCTAACATGAAGATAGATTTTAACGTGATATTCAGAAAAATATAATACACTTTCCTTTTTTTCCTAATTTTTTTTTGTTTGGTTGTAGAACTTTTGGGGGCCATGGGCCAAACTCATCCACATAACAGTGCATTATGGGTGGGGTCCAGGGCAGAGCCCCGGAACCTCTTGATATCAAAGCCATTTTAAACCTTACAGATGTCCACTTATTTTAATCAAAAAGTCGCCAGCGAGCGAAGCGAGCCAGAAAAAAATGGCCTGTTAAAATGAAATTCTAATTATGTGATCGATTTTACATCATTATAGCAAATATCATGTCATATATTTTTTTTCATTCATGTCCTTTCGCTGCCTCCTTTATTTTCTTTTATTTCCCCTTGGCTGTGGTACCACCCCCCGGTACGCCAGTGCTTCAACGTAAAGCTTAATGCAGGAAGGGTCCATATAGGGGCCCGTTATAGAACCCATTAAAGGTTACAGATGAAGAGCCCCCATTGCACGGGGTCTTGACTCTTGGACGGAGCCTTTGGAGATTAGGAAGATTATGATAGACTTTCATACGACATCATGCTATATTCCACCCATTTTTCTTCCCGCTCGTTATCTCAATCCTCGGCAGCCCGGTAGTGTACGTTATCTTGTCCCTATATTCTTTACTTTCCAATTTAGATTTTGGCTAATTCCATTCTGCCTTTATTTCCCGCTTTTGTTTGCCTTTTTGTCATCTTTAATTTATTTCCCTGTCTTACTTATCATGCTAATGTATTTGGATATCGGGGAGAATTGTTCTTTCTCACTTGTTCTTCTTTCCTTCCTTTTCCCGTTATCTTTCCGTTTTCCCTTTTTTGTGTTTTTTCTTAGTTTTCTTTTCCCTTTTCCTTTCCCTTTCCCCTTCCCCTTTTTTTTTCCTTTCCCTTTCCCTTTCTTCCCCCCTTTTTTCTATTTTTCCCGTTTTTTTTAATTTTCCCGGTGAGCTCCGCCAGGGGGGCAGCTTGCCCCCCCCGCCTGTTACGCCACTGACCACAATGAGGCACATTGTACATGCATGAATGAAAAGTATAAGAAAAGACAAAAAAGGGGGAAGGATAAAGACGGCATAGGGAGACAGACAGAGAAAAGGTAAGGGGAAAGGGTAGTTCAGTCGGTAGAGCGGGGGTTTCGGATTCCGGTGACCCGGGTTCGATTCCCAAGTGGTGCGCTAGTGCCCTTTGGTAAGGCATTTATCCTCGATCATTACCAGGTCCCTCGGAGAGGACCTTAAGCCGTTGGTCCCCTGGTTGCTTGCTCACAGGCATTCATATCATGCTTTCTTAGCAGTCAGGTAAAAAAAACCTCGGTATAACGGTATAACGTAATTAACAGCAGATATATAGATAGAAAGTACAGAGAGAGGATTGGACCATCATCATCATCATCATCCGTTTAAGTACAGTCCACCAGAAAGATGAAGAAAGTAGTGGCGAAGATTTAAAACAAACAAAAGCATGCATGTATGACAGCAAATTAAGTACAGAGTAGACTGAGTGGGGCAAGGATGACTATCCTATAGCAAATAAAGAAAACTATACCTATCATATCGTCGGAGGGGGGGGGGGGGTCATCAAATTTATCTAGTTCCCATTTAGTAAGTCTATGAAGTAGGGGATGGGACTATTTCGGAATCGGCTGGTTTTGCATTTGAATTGATTGTACTTAGGGATTTTCCTTGGCGAAATGTCTAGCCTTTTGGGAGGAGGGAGCCAAGTTTTGCAGTGTGGATTGATTGTGATCGAGAGATTTTTTGAGCAAGAATTTTCCGTATAGAATCCAGAGTTTCAAGGTTGATTATTTGGCAAGCATTTTCATACGACGAGTAGTTACGTCCTAATATAATTTTGCAGACTCGTTTCTGTACTCTTTCCATGATAGGTCAGTGATCTGTTGTTTGGTCAAAGCCCCATTGAAAACCGGTGTGCAATATTCTAATAAGGGACGGATGTATCCAACAGAGACAGTTTTTAGGTCTTCAACGGGCATTCCATATTGCTTGAGTGATCTGAACATATAAAGTTTCCTATTACACTTCTTAAGAATTTCACCTACATGTTCATCCCATTTCAAATTTGACTGTATTGTTACACCCAGTATCTTAGCGGAAGTGACGAATGCTAGTACAGATTTACCAATGTGTATGTCATTACGAATAGGGGGTGTTTTCATGAAAGTTACATTCATACCAAAGCATGCTTAGAGGGATTCAATTTCATATGGTTTTCTCTCGACCAATTTTGCAATTCATTGAGACATTCTTGTATTTTGGGGGTGATGATATTACTCTACACGCCAAAGTTAGATCATCAATATATTTGAAGTAAGGAATAGTCGAAGAATTACCTGCATCATTGATCATAATAAAAATAGTAACATACCTAGTTTTGTACCTTGCGGTACTCCAGCATTATTTTCCAAAAAATAATAAAATGTGGGAAAAGGATAAATAAAACAGCCATAGGCCTATGGATCTAATCCCAAAATAAATATTCCATTGCCTCTACAGTGCGTATCAAAAAAAATTTACACTTAGAAAGAATCCTGTAAAATTATACATTTGTAATATCCTGAAGATTTGTCCAAATTTTAACATTGGTACAGATCCATTTAAGCAAATGACGATGAAACTGTCGAAAAATATTTCCGCTTGAGTGAGCACCACTTACTTTTGAAAAGTTAGTGAAAACTAATTTGCGCAGAAATTTGAAATAGTTATGAGAATAAAAATAGACCTTAATCATGAAGAACATGTTGAATTTAGCTAGTAAAATTGATTTGAAGATATCTTTTACCTTTTTAACTTGTTTCCTTCCCCAAAACAATTCGAAGAGTGCATTGCGCCCCACCTCACCCCCCCCCCCCACACACCGAGGCCATCATGACGATATCTGCTTTACAGAGCTGTGATTTACATGAAATGGCTTAGGCTTCGGATTTTCAAGCTTGGAAAAAGTGTGGAGAAACAATTATTGTATGAAAATGAAATGTAAACCCACTTTAAATGATAAAAACTTAGTGAAAAAAATGCTGGAAATGTCCGATATAAACTTTTGTTCAGATTTAGTTATGTCCTCAGATCCAGCTGGCACAAAAAGGTTAAAGTTGTGCTTACTAAGTGTTGAAATTTCAATTTGGGTGGCAAAATTGTTACAATATGCTTGAATGTATCCATTTATTACAATTGACAAAAAGTGCAATGGGAAATGTATGAGAAATGTTTCGCAGGGTAAGTTTGATTTCGCCCTGTCCCCTTGACAAAGCGTGAAAACTAGCATTTCTGCGCAAACAGATTTCTGCGAGCTTTACAAAAATGGACAGTGCTCACTCAAGTGTAACATTCTGTCAAACTTTTACTTTCATTGGATAGATGAGACCCAAACCCAAGATTATATGTGAAAAAATTACCCACATGTTGTATATTTTTTAATTCCCAGGGCTTTTTCAAAGTGTAAACTTTTTTTTAAAAGCACTGTATAATGAGATACACATCCTGTTCATGAGTCAATGTACAAAACATTTAAGCACATGCTTCACACTTTTGTTATTTTGTCCAAGATGAGCTATTCACATATTCTGTTCATTACTTTTTGGTTAAAGCGAGATAACTTTTTACTTGTGCATGTATATAAAATAACATAAAGATTTAATGCATTAAAAGTGACAAATAAAAATAAAATCCTTTGTTGTGCTGAGATCACAATTTCTAATAAGAAGTTCTGAAGTCAAAATGTCATTTCAATGCAGACACCTCCTGTAAAAGAATTAAGAGTTCAGTTTTAAAAAGAGTTACAACTATGGTAAGACTACATCTGAAATGCTTGATTATAATTGGCCGCTGAGCCCCGTTTCCATACATGACCAATGCTCTTTGGCAAATTTACCATAGCTATAACTCTTTTATTAAATGGACGTCTGTAATATATATATATTTGCTTTTATTCACCAAACCATTCTTCCGTAAACCCTTTCTCTTACTCTCTCTTTGATACTCAATGGCGTAATGAGCAAAAAAAAAAATAAAGGAAAGAGGATAAAATGTTATTTTCTTGATATTATGTCGAGTAAACAAGCAAAAATTTCGACATTTTTTCAGTACAAAGCTCCAATTTTTTAAACATAATATCAAGAAAATAACATTTTATCCTTCTTTTTCTTCGTCATGAAATTTTTTTTGGGTTCATGGCCCCCAAGTCCCCCATCTGTACAGGGTTGATAATGATATCCAATATAAGGAACTATGAACGTATTTCGAACACATTTCTCCTTAAAGAGATGGCCCGGGCTGAAAATATTTATATCTCAATAAATAGAGTAAAATTCACAGAGCAAAATGCTGAAAATTTCATCAAAATCGGATAACAAATAATGAAGTTATTGAATTTTTGTGAAAACAATTATATGCACATTGTCATGAATATTCATTAGGTGGGCTGATGTCACATCTCCACTTTCCTTTTTCTTATGTTATTACATGAAATCATAAAAGTTTCATTTTTTCATACATGTGTAAATGATGTGTCTCCATCATAATGAAATAAGTTGCAGCAATAAATAAATAATGCACTCAATTAATTGTCAATCCAATTGTTTTAGTTCTTAGCAGAATTTTTTTTTAATTAACCTAATTTCATAAAAATTAAATACAAAAGAACAAGTGGGGATATGATATCATCAGCCCACCTAATGAATATTCATAAAGACATGCCTATAACTATTTCACCAGAATAATGCAAATCTTTAAAATTCAATAACTTTGTTATTTATTATCCAATTTTGATCAAATTTTCAGCATTTTGCTCTGTGAATTTTACTCTCTTTATTGAGATATAAATATCTCCAGCCTGGACCATCTCTTTAATATTTTCTCCTCACTATTTTTAGTGCAGCCCTTCAATCCTTTATACTCTACCAATAATTATAATATACATGAACAAACAGATATACCTTAACTCAAATTGTTATATAAATGTAAATTTATTGTACAATACTTCAACAATTGGCCAAAATAGGGAATGCACAATGAGGTACAAATACATTCAAAAGACTCTATAGTTATATCACATCAAAAGCAAAAATATGATTCCTTAAATTCCAAGAGAGGGCAGCAAACACATTTTTCATTTGAGTAAAATGGTCAGTTGTCAATGTAATATGAAAGCATTTTTGTTTTGTTTAGTTTAATTAGGAAAAAAATGTACTTGACCATCTCTATATACACGTATATACATACATAATTAGCTTCATATGACAAACTACATACTATATGGGTGTTCAAATATCATCACTTATAGCAACATTATGGTTTAATTATCATGCTAACAACCCAAGGTACAGATTTTACATTAATGACAAACAACACGTAATACAAACATTTCATTAGAAGTCATTCTGAGGGGTAGTTGCAAGATACTTTGTGTGATTGATTGCAAATATCACCAGCAAATAGAGATTAACTTGAATGGAATCAAATAAACTCTGCACTGTATGTTTGCATGAAACAGACCAGCAATCACTTGCACGATTTGTGATTGATTAGGGGACCCAAAATTGACTTGCAATTAATTATAAATGTCTTGCTAATGATTGCAAGGCTACCTAAATGTTGTAGTCTTTGACAAGACCCTGTACATGATGTTATGATACGTTCCATGCTGCAGAGGGGACTGAGAGAGGAGACTAGACATCAATGGAGAGCCTGGTCAGGTGAATGGGATGGGTGTAATTACCATTTGCAAGGATGTGCGATTAGTCTTCATCCACAGTCCCTTGCCATCTAATACACATACTAGTACATCAGGGAATTATGGCCATAGCAGTTGTTGCATCATTAACAAGGATTCAAATATCACAGATTTACAAAACACAGTTCATACTTGCATATCAAATACACTACGAATTTGCAGAGCCCTATATTATTTTTTCCCAATTGGTGGAATCTGTAATTTACTACAAAATCAAGATGACATTGACATTTTCTATGAAAAGTGATTATCAGAACATGTTCAACAGTTTCATTGGCTATTATACACTAATCTAAATCCTGGTTTCAGTTAGTTATTTTACATTTTTAACAGTTTTATCATATTTCAATCTTGGTTTCAGTTGAATGCAGTAATATCAAAACAGACATCAACATACAAGTAAAAATTGATTTTTATGAAAGCATGAACTCTTATCTAGGCAACAAAGTACACCTCATGTACACATTCAGATAATTAAATTCAAATTCATACAAAAATGGAATATTAAAGCTTATTTGGATAAAACAGTAATGCAATCAGAGTATATTTTTTATATATTTATCCTTTTTATTCATAGGTAAAAAAAGCTTTCTGAACAATGAAAGGCAATATAAATACAATGCATTTATAAATATTAACAGATATATATTAAATTACAATGATGCTAGGTCTGAATTCATCAAGGTTATGGAGCCGAAAAAGTTGCAATGAATAAACAACCGATCAGCTAGTGAATGGCACGGAATCGTTTAATTTATCAAAATTTTCATTACTGAGAAAAGGGACCAAATGGTGGGTTATAAGGCATGAGCAATGTATACTTTTAAATTTCATCTAGCATGCTCTCCATACAAGCAAAACTTTATGCCAAGCGATATGTTAGGCCCGGGGGGGGCACTCAGTATGTAATGCATAGTGGGTATGTGCCGCGGAGGGGACCCCCATTTTTACACTCAAATTTCCGTTCCGAGGCATAGCATTTTTGTCTTATTGAGAAAAAGAACAAAGAAAGCCGCTCCAGAGCATAGCATTTTCTTCTTCCAGAGAAAAAAGAAGAAAAAAATCCGCTCCAGGGCTTCGCATATTTTCCGTTACGCCGTTCCGGTCGCAATTTTGGTGAAAAGCGGCCGCAGCTCGCTGTCCGACCATCGCCTCTGCGCTAGCGCGCCCGTCAGTCGTGCCGCCGGGCTAGCTGCAAGTACGTTCCATAGGGATGCATACGCACTCGCACGCAGGCGACCCGTTCCAAGGACCCCCGTTTTCACAAACATTTGTAGTTCCGAAGCCCGTTCCGAGGACCCTCCTTTTTACAATGAGCCCGCTCCAAGGCCCCCGTTTTTTGTCTCGCCCGCGGCACACCCCTACCACTTTTTTGGTCGAGTGCCCCCCCCGGGATGTTAGGCAAGCAATCACAGTATTGCATTGACAGAAAATATTACATTTGTCATATGTTTTCTTATCTAATTGTGGAGTGAAGTGATGATGATGATTCAGCTTTCCCTGTGCCCTCATGGTTCAAGAAATGCTGTACATCAACTTGGTATTATCAGAGGAGCATTTCATAAAAAGTTTTATCACCGATTTCTCACTGCCTAATTTGCTATCAGCCAATCATATGCAAGGATTCGCAGTAGCTTATAACAATATAGTCAGTGAAAATGACTATTTATTTCATGAAACACTCCCAGGGCCCCATTTCACAAACGATACTATTCGCCATTAAATGGTAACTACCCTGAAATCCTTGATTCTGATTGGCTGAATAGCATTGTTATCATGTTAGTTACCATTGGATGGCAAAGTTACTATAATAGTAACTTTTATGGAACATGTCCCAGGTGTACTTAGAATTTAATCCATCCTCTCTTCGGTCTCTTCTTTGATAGGTTCTGGGGCTTCTCTCTCCTGGTCTTTCTTTACCTTAGCTTGAAGACATTGTTTGATCTCCATACCAATGGCTGCCGCCATGGGAGGGGGTACTGCGTTGCCAACCTGAGGAACAAGAAGACACACAATATTTTGGATTGAAAGAACAAAATATACAATCCAGAGTTGAAAACTATGGATAAATTTCTTGCCTGAAATAGTTGTATGGTGTAAAATGAAGTACAATAGAGTTGTTCCAGTTAAAAGGTTATTATGAATGAGCACCATGATAATTTCTTCAAAGTTTTTATTTAAGACAAGTGTTTCTTTGAACCACGGGCCATTGAACCTATACTGTAAGCATGTTTAATGGAATGGTTGACATCAAAATACAGCTTACAATACTATTGCCAGTTTGAGATCAATTTTCTACAAAATATTTACTCCAGAAACGAGCCTTGGTATTTTATTGTGTGGAATGGGTCACATTGGTAGGGATAGGGGAATTTGTTTCTACGTACCCCTGTCAAACTTTGTTTGACAGTTGTACAACTAATCTATTGACTTCTGAATTCTTTAATTCCCATATACATTACACAGGGATCACACGGTTCTAGAATGATATGGGTTAACATACCTGTCTGTGTTTATCCAAGATGGTTCCAAAGAAACGATAGGTATCAGGGAATCCTTGTGAGCGTGCACACTCCCTAACACTAACCACACGGTGCTGCTCTGGATGAAGGACACGCCCCTTTTGATAAAAACAAACATCAGAAAACAAAAATAATCATAATGTAGTGGTGTGGATTAGGCAGGTACATGTAGGTAGGTAATATAGTGAGTAGTAAGGTCAGATTGGGTCAGTCGGGTAACATAAGGTAGGGTATAAGTAAAAGCTAGAGTAGGGCAGGGTTAAGGTAAGGTAGGGTATAAGTAAAAGTTATGCTAAGGTAGGGTATAAGTAAAAGTTAAAATAAGGTAGGGTAAAATAAAAAGTCAAGGTAAAGTAGGGTATAAGTAAAAGTTAAGGTAAAAGGTAAGGAATAGACAAGGTATACGGTGAGGAGTAAGGATAGGTTTAGTCAGGGTAGGATAGGGTAGGGCAAGGTAAAGTAGGGAGGGGAGGGTAGGGTATAACTGAGTAGGGTAGCAAAGGAATTGTCGGGTAGGGGAGGATCGGGAAGGTAGGGTAGGGTGAGGTATGGTAGGGTAGGGTAATGTATGGAGAGTAGGTAAGGTAGAATAGGGTGCGGTATGGTTAGGTAGAGTAGGTAGACAGTTAGGTATCTAAAATAATATACAAATAAAAAAAATAAACAAATGAATGAATATATTAATAAATAAATGAATGAATGAATAAATAAATAATCAAATAAATACATTAAATAAATGAATGAATATATAACGTTCACTCTTTTGCCAACTCTTGACATACCTGTTTGCCCATAGGCTCAGGATTGGTAACAGTCGTGCTGAAGAATCCATCCCACTCCAGCCTTCCATAGAGTCCTGCCCAATGATTGTGTCTGTTACCAGTATGAGGTAGACACCAGGGGATAAGGGTATTGAACTGACGATCTGATGGGTCACAGGCGTCTCCTTCTGCACAGGAACACACCCCTCTCAAGGCACCGGTAGATGACCTACCATTCTTCTTGTCCTTGTGAGTATAACGTCTGAAATGAAAAAGCAAAGAAGGGTCTTATTTCTCTTGACCTTTCAAGTAATAGACCTTTGTGGTTCAATTAATATCATCAAGAGCACCCAAAAAATTCCCTGAGGTATAATTTTGGCCAAACTTATGCAAACAGTTGACACCTCAATTTTTACTATTGATGATGCCACAGGAGATCATTTGAAAAAAATAATGAAATTTTATGCGATCATTAAAACAAATGTTTTAAGAAGCAATGGTGGACAAGATTATTATATTTCATTCAGGGAAGGTCTGTGCAACTTCTGAAAAAAAAACCCCAAAACATTATAACTGAATCAACTGAAAGAGTTTTGGTGATTATGATCATAGGAGATACCATAAAGTGATTTACTTTCTGTAGTATTTTTACTCATGAAGCAATAATATGGCATTTGACAGTCTAAAAATAAATAAAAAACAATGGTTGAACATGACGAACCAGGGGCTCGTTTCATAAGGAGTTACAACTATGGTTATTTTACCATAATGACAAATACCATGGTAACAGTGCTCAGAGGCCAATCATATCAATTCCATGGTTACTATTTCAAAATTACCATAGTTATAATTCTTTATGAAGTGGGCCCAGATGAAATATTGATACTGCTTGCTGACCAAACTGCACTACTCTGAATCAAATAAATATAGGCCTACGCTTTGATGATTAGATAGATAATTCATTACTTCTGAATTATATCATAACCATTATGTCTATAGTTTTCTTCCTTTCTCAAATTGTTAAACGAGAATTCCATAAGATAATGTATCAAAAGAAAGCTTACAATATCTTGCATGTGGTTCCATCCTTGAGTGCAACAGAAATGTTGGGTAGGTCACGCCAATCTGACCCTGGTGCCAATGGGATGTGCTTCATACGGGCAGCAACGAGGGCGCTCATGTCTTTACAGATGTGATCACGCAGGATTGGTTGGTACTGGTTCCCTCGGATCTATGGGAAGATTTGTTTGAAATGGGAAGGAAAGAATATGAAAAATTCTTAAGAGGCAATCTTGATGTAGCCGCCTTTCCTCAGCTTTGCTTCCGCAACTCGCACTTTCATCACTTGATCTGATTTCTGTTATAGAAGTGTGATTAAACAAGTTTAACAGATTCCATGCAATTGAGTTTTCATATCCTTTTAGGGATGAACATGAGGGAGCTTAACAAAGATTTAATTCAGACTAAAAACTAAAAATCACACTTAAATTCCCAACTGCATCTCATATATACAATGCATCAAGCCATTGGTTGCACATATTAATTGAGATTATGCATTTAATATCATCTACATGTTGCCACTTGACATGACTTGTAGTCAGACTGAGATCCTTCTGAAACAACCCCCTGAACACTTAATTCACAAATCTTGATGAAATTCACCTTCTTCTGGAAGTCCGATTGCGGTTCACCATCATAGGATATCTCAAGCTTCTGAGCGCCGTTCCTGATTGTCGGTAGATCAGACATACTATCCCTCACCGAGATGGTACGATACGGAGCCGAGAGACACCACTGGTTGTTGGATTCTATCTTCTTATCGCCGATCACCACGCTGAGGGAGCAGGCACGAGGGGCGAAGACGTGGAGGGGTTCAGGGTAGAAGGGAAGCTTCTCTCCTGGTGCCGCAGCTAAGATGATGGCTCTTCGTCTAGTCTGTGGGACACCATATTGACCAGCTTGGAGGATGCCAAATGTACACTATAGGGAAAGAGAGATTAGAGATATCAAGAGAATGGAAAACTATGGAATACTGACTGCATGCAATTAAGAAAATGTATTAGCAAAATCAGATGTGAAAATATATTACATGTTCATGACCTGTTTCATAAACGATAAGAAAATAATGATTAATTTCTGTACTTTAATCACACATTCAGGAATGGTTGTGAAAACCTTTCCTATCTAATTTTATTTTATCGGATTCTTACACAAAGGCCCTGTAACACTGAAGATACAAATAATTGTAAAAGGCGAACTGTTTAGTCTATGGCAAACTATGTACAAATGTATACTTGTGTGGAGAAACACAGATTCATGTTTCGCTGATCCCTTTAATAAACAAGCGGAGTATAAACACATACCTGATAGCCCATGCGTAAGAGGCAGCGAAGAGCAAGTTTCAAAACCATGTTCTTCTTGTAAGAAACAAAGTTTCTGACATTCTCCAGGAGGAAGAATCGAGGGCGGTAGTAGTCACAGTAGCTCAGGTACGATGATATAAGGGAGTTCTGTAGAAATATAAAGAAATTAACAGAAATATATATATTTTTAAAATCATATTTTATTGTTCAAAATAGAGATCTGAAATATGAATACTCAGAAAATGCTTTTACCCAATTGATCATGGACCCGACAGTCACCGTACACCGCCAGATCAATGTTGCTCTATCCCTTAAATCGTTAATGCCATCTGGAATGACTTAAGTAACAACCTGCCTTTGGCTTAAATATTCTTAAGCAAACTTTTCATTACCCTAGCTTAAGCTCCAGCTAGTGCTTCAAGTGCTTGGTGCATCCAATGATCCTGCTGGATAACCATTCATTTTACCTGGGTTGATTGCAGCACAATGGGGATATATTTCTTGTTGACGGAAAATATGCAGTGGCTCAGATTCGAGACCAGGATAAACAAAGACATTGTTCTGTGAGAGCTTCCATTTCATCAAATACTGAGAGGAATGGCTTACCTTGAATTTGGAATATTCTCTAGAGTTGAATCTATTCATTCCACTGAATCCCTGGCAGGGTGGTCCACCACATAGCAATTCTACATCTCCCTTCTGAGGTAGCTTCTGACCTGTACGACTTGTCTTTTCACCCTGAATAATGAACATTTGGAAATAAACAAAAATATAAGTTACAGCTGATTGAATATGTACCCTACAGAGAGTTTATTAGGAACCAACAAGCTTTTGTTTTAGTTAAATACAATGCTAAAAAAATCAAAAAGAAGCCCAAGACTTGGTACTATATTGGTTTTCATCGCAATGGTTTGGTGACCCTCAGGTTATTAGATTATTTCCATTCCGCAGTGAAAGGCTATCCAAAAATGATTTTTTTTTTTTTCATGAAATTGGAAGAAAAAAGTGTGTATAGAACAATGAACTATTTGGTACACTACCTCACTCTTGAATACTGAAGGAGTAAGATCAACACCAGCATTCCATATAAGTGTGGACTAACATTCCTGCTTAGTCTAGGAAGCAGAAACTAGTTCTGAACATTTGTCTGTGTCTATTTCTGAGAGCATAATGCCGATGAAACAACATGCAATACACTTGCACAGTACCAGGATTACGAGTGACCAAGGTATTCTTTTTAAAAGGTTTTTTCCCCGATTCCGTTTGAAGCTGACCCCTCCCCACTCTCTTTCTCCAAGTATACCTTTAGCTGCTGTAAGTTCGCATTTTAAATGGATCTATTACAGTACCTGCATAACTAGTCTGAGTAATTCATTACAGTCATCGCTGAAGACCGTTGAGCCTGGATTATTGAGTCTGAAAGCCTGAGCTGCTGGTTCCTCCTTCTCTATAGCCCAGCTAGACTCGCAGATTCCAGCTTGATGGAATCCCTCTGATAAACCTATCAAAAGAAGAGAGATCAAGTCAGTATCGTCTGAAGAGCAATCCCATGAACTAATCTACATGTACATTTGGACATCCCACTCCATTCTTAACTTACTCTCTGTATCAAATGCTTGTAATTTGAAAACAGATATAAATAATTTTAGAAGGTCCCGCATATAGGAGATCAGATGTGCATATTTTATGTGATTCCCAGTCAGCCATCATCATCAATCAAACATATTTGACTGCCGATATCATGGCATCAAGGAAGTGAGAGATCTTCGCTTTTTAAAGTTTATTTGAAATGCTAAGCATACAGCAACTGCACTGCTACATCCAATGTAATTATCCTGCACTCTCAAGATAATGGTGAAGGTAATGAACATCATTTATCTGTAAGAAACATTCATAGGCTCCAACAATCTGTCACATATCAACACAAAGTTGCTGGAATATACATGCCTTAGTTACTTCAGATTAGAAAGTGGAGGTTGTTAAATAAAATTGACAAGAATTGTTACAATTATTGGAGAACATTTACAAACTTTTTGTAACATAAATGATGCAAACTACAGTACTGAGTAAATCAAATTTACAAGTTTCTTTGTTCCAATTTAAACTCCATTAAACTTGCAATTTAAATCATAAAATTTCAATGTTTTCTCACCTCCGCAGCCAGCAAATACATCAAGACACTTCAGTTTCTGGAAAGGAATCTCTGTTGATTCTTTCTCTTCCTCTTTCTCTGTTTTTCCCTTCGCCTTGCCTTTTCCTTTCCCTTTGCCCTGTAAAGATACCATTACAAACAATTTCATTTCAGTGAGATATAAAAATAGAATGATCAATACTTCACACTAAAAAATTTATTATGCTATAAAGGTGATGTACACATATGTCTTAGAGATTCGTCTTGTCTTGTCTTTCTATCTGACAGAGCTACGCTGCCTCAGGTTTAATAAGAAGTTAAATAACTTTGATATTTAATTAGCCTTCGATTAAATCAATAAGACAAACAACATTCATTATAAATAATATGAACACAAATGTGAAGGGTCAAAGGTGATTGCCTAAATTATGCAAAATTCAACAAGTGCGTTTGGACATACAACTTGTAAAAAAACAAGGCATAAGCCCACTTGTGAAAGTAACCAGAAATATTGTGATTTGCGAGGGCACGGAACAGAATTGTATCAAAAGTTCATTGTAAAATAACTGGGATGGAATAACATTTGTCATAAGAGTCTTACATGTAAACTTTAATTTTGACCTCAAAATGACCTTTGACCTTACCATGTGACCTCCGACTGCAGCATGACATGCAGGTCCCCTAACTACATCTACCATCCAAGTTTGGTTGAAAAGGGACTTACGGTTGAGGAGTTATGTGTCATAAGAGAGTCTTGCACGTAAACTTTAACGTTGACCTGAAAAATGACCTTTGACCTTTTTTGTGACCTCAGACTTCAGTATAACATGCAGGTCCCCTTAGTACATCTACAGTCCAAGTTTGGTTGAAAAGTAACTTATGGTTGCAGAGTTATGTGTCATAATGTATGTGACGGAGGGACAATATTTAGATCCCTAAGTCTCGCGCCGTCACCTCTTGTGGGCGAGACCAGAAGGGAATTTCCAATTTATTTTGAAAAACAAGAAAACTGGACCACATTCAGCTAACATTGTTAAAAGCAGCACTGAAAAAAAGGAAGCACAATATCAGCAATCCGATCACTTTAAACCAATATCACAGACAGTCATGGTTAATGTAACTTTTGTTTTGAATGATTTTACATTCAAGCAAATGTTTGTAATATTATATAGTGTAATTTTTAGGTCTTTATCATAATTTGTAGATTTTGTAGCTTCTTTATATACAAGAGAGCTGTTGCTGAGCTGATGACATGGACAGTGTCTGCGCTCTACAAATCTACCAAATCTACACTATTATTATCACGTATTATTACACATATGTAAGGTATCTAGTATATCTCTCACTCCAGCAATTTAAAACTTTTCTACTTTTGATGTTGAGTAATCCCTTTAATTTGTGACTGACGGCCAAGAGTCCTTACCTTGCCTTTCATCCTATTACTACGTGATTTACTAGGAGGGTCTTCAAATTCCTTGCTCTTGCTGTCATAGGCCTAGGAAGTATAAAAACAGTACATATATCTCAATGAGTGGAAATTATGTTTTTGACATTTAGTAAAGGATATTACAATTAGTCCTGTAGCTCGGATTGTTTACCGGACTGAATCCTGCCGAGTTGGCATTGACCGGCTCGGAGCTTTACGGGTCGGGTTTCACTTTGAATCCCTCGAACTCGGTAAATAAACCCGGATGGTTTGGTAATATTTGAGGTGTCATTTGTCACCGCAATTAAAGTCATGAAACTGTTTTACACAAGCAATCCATCCACCTAGTGTGATGGTCGAGGGGACAGGTCAAAGGCCAAACATCCCTACCTTATTTTCATTCTTTCCCATCATGATTTTGATTGATGTGTATGATCAGACCTCCTGAGTCATGGCCCCGGGGGGGGGGGGGGGGGGGGGGCACTCAGTATATAATGCATAGTGGGTATGTGCCGCGGAGGGGACCCCCATTTTCACACTCAAATTTCCGTTCCAAGGCATAGCATTTTTGTCTTATTGAGAAAAAGAACAAAGAAAGCCGCTCCAAAGCATAGCATTTTCTTCTTATCAAGAAAAAAAGAAGAAAGAAATCCGCTCCAAAGCTTCGCAGATTTTCCGTTGCGCCGTTCCGGCCGTATTGATCTGCTACGAGCCGCAGTTTTGGTGAAAAGCGGCCGCGGAGCGCTGTCCGACCATCGCATCTGCGCTAGCGCACCCGGCGCCCATGCCGCCGGGCTATAGCTGCATGCACGCATGCCCGTTCCATAGAGATGAATACACAATCACACGCAGGCGACCCGTTCCAAGGACCCCCGTTTTCACAAACATTTGTCGTTCCGAAGCCCGTTCTGAGGACCCTCCTTTTTACAATAAGCCCACTCCAAGGCCCCCGTTTTTTGTCTCGCCCGCAGCACATACCCACTACTACAAGGTCAGAAGGTGATGTCGGTCACAGATAAAAATTAAGAGTCAAGTAGGTCAAAACATTGTATTTTTGCATGGACATAAATCCATTTTAGCCGGTCCGGGTCGCCGGGCCTTTCCGGGTCGAGCTATGATTCTGATAAGATTTACGAGCCAGGTTCGGACCGAGTTGAAGGAAACGAGCTACAGCACTAATTACAATTATGAATCATGATTAGAAATGTATTTCAAAGATTACATTCCAGATATCAAGAAAGAAATAAGCATTGCATATCATCTCACTTCTTTGCTTCATATAAGAATTTTGTATATGAAATAAAATCTTATTCGCAAAAGTCTATTTATTTACCTCGATTTTGTAAAGAGAAAGAAAAAGAAAATCGATTGATATATATGGGTAAGTGAAATTCATCATTTGTCTGCAAAGTACCAACCATGGTTAAGATGTGACATTAAATTTACCAAACACAAAAAGTACACCAATACATTTAATGTATGTAGAAAATTCAATTTCATTCATTTACAGAAACCATGTAATGAATGTATAGGAATATGAACAAATTTCACATGAATAAAAAGGAACTTTCACTAATTCAATCAATACACATCTAGTTTACTAACCTCTCTAAAATAGAACTTATGAGGGCCTCCTGCACTGTACTCGTCAACGCTTTCATTGAGATCCTCAGCACAGACCACTGAACATTTACCCTGTACGTCACCTAGCTCTACTACAGCCTCTGTGGATAATAAAGGGAAATATCATAAAATGTTATTCAATATACTACTTACAAGACAAAGAATTTTCTATAGACATCTACAGGGATGGGAGAAATCAGTAGTGAAAGTGGTTTTAATAATAATAAAAAGGTTTTAAGGGCTGTTTTGAGTTTGTCAACTGAATCAATTTTTTTTCAGGGAATTTGGGAGTTTGTTCCATAAAACAGGGATTGCATGAGCAAATGAACATTCACCATACGTTTTTGTTGTATTGAAGGAACGATAAATAAATTCTTACTATTGTGAACATAGATCGACGTGTTGGCTTATAGACAGTGACTAAATTATTTAAGTATGAAGGAGCAAGTCCATAGAAATATTGATATTCTAGTAACAAAATCTTAAATTGGATTAGAAACTGGACTGGTAACCAATGTAAATGATGTAAGACAGGAGATATATTATCACGTTTCTTTGTACAAGAGTAACGAGTCGTGCTGCCGAATTTTGGATGGTTTGGAGTCTTTGGATTAAGCAATGAGGTAAGTGAATGAGTAGACTATTGCAAAATCAAAGTGGCAAATAAAAAAAGTATAGACTAGGCGTTCCATTGTATTGAAAGCGGATTGCAGAGTTACACAAAAATTATTCTTTGATAGACACCAAAGAAGACCAACCCTGAAGCAGTTGCAGAAGCCATGTATCAATTATCAAATAACACATTAGACATTTGATGTTATGTATTACCGGACCAGTTCTCTTGAGTGTAAACCACCTTTTCCAATTCCCATTTGCCTGACATGTACGGTCACAGAAGCTTTTTAAGTTCCATGGAATACCTTGGATTTTCATTGGCTTTCAATTAAGTTGACATGGAAATTAGCGGCGGATGTTACATCTACATTAGTGTAATGAAAACAGCCTAGTACTACACATTAGCAGACCAACCTACCTTCCTCACTCCAGTACAGGATATTAAGATCAGCCTGGTAAGCTGCTGTCCTTCCTTTGTGCGTATCCTCTGGACGATACATCTTACTGACCCGTAGCTTGACCGTTGAGTTGTTCTTGGTGTTGGTGTATATGGCAATGATCTTACCAATCCTGAAGGGCTCGGGACATTCTAGGTTGCTACCTTTGACATACTCGGATGATTTACGGTAGTTCTCAGGGTACAGATCCTCATCCTATATCGCAAGGTTTGATGACAAAAATCACAGGAAAAAAGAGCCAAATTAGGAAAAGAGGTAACTCAATAGGGTGAAAGGGGGTTTCGTATTTCAGTGACATAGGTTCGTAACCATATCAAGGCACCAGTGTTCTTAATAAGTACATCATTTCTCCTGTAATCAAATATCATTTATAGACAACAAAAAAACTTGTTAAAATGATTCAAACACTCGTGGGGACACAGAAATACGTTTGACTCAAACTAGAAATATCACTGAAAATGATTAATAAGTCGCTCCATGCCATTACCATGGCAATACAGTTTTTAACGCACTTGGAAAATGAGTCTTGCATGTCTTCACCCAAAGACCACTGTATTTACATTTGGATATAATTCATTGAGTGCAAAGAGTCCTCAGATAACATGTGATAAATATCATGTACAAGTTGAATGAGTGGTGGCCTATTTCATGATAATGAAAAATGATATGTACAGATGATGATGATCCACAGCATTTATGTTGCGCCATATTTCAATTAAAAACAAGATTATCAAAGATAATCAAACTTACCACATCTTTCTTTGATAATGGTTTCTTGGTAATAGGTTTCTGTTTGATGTTGAATGAGAATGCTTCAGGTAGGAGGTAGACACCGTCACCAAGTTTGAATTCATTACCCTTGAAATGACAGGAACTAGGAAAAGACAGATTGAGAACATTGAGTAGATCATCATTATCATCATCACAATCATCACCATCATCATCATCCTCATCATCATCATCATCATCATCATTTAACTGATAACTCTTTTGCTGCTAGGTTGGACAAGTAGTTTATCAATGGGGAATGGAATAATCCGTATCCAGGAACAACATTAGGGTTTATAGTGTATTAACAATGATTTCAAAATCAGCAACTGCACCATCAAAGTCAACATCATCTCTGTGGCTGTATTCATCTTACCTGTACATAATCTTAGTGGAGTCATCATCATCCTCTAGCTTAGCTCCAGGTTTTGGTTTTTCTTTCTAAAAAAAAAAAGAAAAAAAAAATGAAAATGTGATGAATCTGTTAGTACTTATATCAATGTAAACAAAGTAAACACTGCTACATAAACATGGCAAAGTAGGAGATAAAAACAGAACTGCAGCTTTCTGAGACTTGGAGGTAGTATAATAGCCGAGAAAAGGAACACATTCACCAAAATAAAGATTTAACATCTGAAATGAACGCAAGACCGCAATCATTGACATTCCTGGGATCAAGCATATCACTCTTCTCTCACCTCCTGTATTCTCTCTAGCTTGAGGCAGCAGCTACAGAAGCGATGAGCAGGGACATCATCAGGTCTCCTCAGAACCTCATAATCCTCAAATCGAGCCAACTCAGGATCATACCACTTCTGGTAATAAAACGTCTTCCCATCATCCTCCTTGATGACACGGTCAGTCTCGATGTCGTCGATGCCACCCAGCATGAACCAATCAGACGAGGGCGCTTTGTGGATGACGGAGCACTTGTCATTGATGGAGGCTAGGTAGGTGTCTTGGCATTCATCGATGGGAAAGATTTCAAGAGGGTCTGAGGTCTCTCCTAGAACGGTCTCAGAGCCATATCTGGATAGAGACAAATAGATTGGTACACTGGTAAAAAATATCATTGAAGATCATACATGTACAGTATATTCCCTATAATGACCAATATGAATTAACCTGCTGACAAAATTAGCAGACTTTAAATGAATTTTATTTTTATTGTTCTTGATTTTGACTGGCTGTTCAGCCGTTACTATGATAGCTACCATCAGTCAATACAACGGTAAATTTCATGTAACAGGACTCTGGCTCTAAATACAAAGCTTTGCACAGGAAAAATATGTTTTGTTAACATCTTTAAAGGGGAAGTTCACCCTGAAGAAAACTTTATTGTAAAAATAGCAGAAAAAATAATAAAAAACATTGAAGGTTTGAAAAAAATCCGTTAAAGATTAAGAAAGTTATTAGAGTTCAAAGTTTTGTATTTGTGACGTCATAAACGAGCAGCTGCCCCATATGTTATGTAATATAAAATGCATGAATTTCAAATTTTGTATGGTTCCTGATGACTTGATTTTGTTTTCTATTCATGATCGGGTGTGAAATGATTTGTCTATTGATATACAAAAGGTACAGTGAAAACCATTTTCAATTTTCTGAGAAAATGACATTTCATTGATTTTTTATCATTCGCTATGTAGGAATGCGGCTCGCATATGACGTCACAAATCAAGTAATTGAAATTCTAATAACTTTTTTAATTCTTTGATGAATTTTTCTCAAACCTTCAGCAGTATTTTTTCTACTATTTTTACAATAAACTTTTTGTCAGGGTGAACTTCCCCTTTAAAGCGTGATATATAACAAGTTTGAAGGTTGATGTAAACTTACACAAACCACTGAGCATGGAACATCATTTCTCCCTCCCTCTCCTGCCACATGTAGATCACCCTAGAGATGAAGAGAGGTTTGGTTGGATCGTCTGGATGTATCAATACACAATCTCCATTCTCAATCTATAGAGGGCAGCAACCAGATAAAGAGAAGAATTAAAGCAAGCAGTGGAGTCTTATGACGTAAATCTGGCAGATGACATACACAAAACTTGAATTATCTGATTTATCAGATTGAAAAGTTAGCCTTTTTTTTTTTGCAAACCAATTATAACATAGGTATTCGTACAATGATTTAAAACATTAAACAGTAAGATATTCCATGTCTCAATATTAGCATCAAATTCTACTGTTTTATTCCGAATTGGGTCGCAGACCAGTCGTAAGGTGTGCGGCGGCCTTAAGCCTTGTGTTACCGAACCCCAGTAGGGTTTCATTGTAACGCTGATTCTTGTAAATAGATTACATTGTTTGTTACATTCAATCAGTCATGGAAATCAAGTGAACAGTCAATTGCTAAGTTTTGTGTCACAGACCCCATGTAATACTAGACTAACCTTCTCATCATTGATCATGGCTTCCTTGTAGTAAGCACGGTCTTCAGTCACCTCTTCAGGTTCACCGATCCATGTCACCTTAGCCTGATGGGATATCAAGAGAAATTAACTGATTCGTTACCATGGAGATATGAAAAGAAATAAACCAGTTTGTTGCCATGGATTAAAAAAAAAATCAAATGAAAGTTAAGATGATGATGAATCTTGTTTCCTTGTCAGGCTTCCTTGTAGGGTTGATGTTTATGCCTTTTGCAGAGCTGCAGTATTTCCCAGTCAGTTGGTTTTTAATAAATAAATGGACTTTTCCATTAGGATTACCTGTCAATTCCATGCAAAACATCTCTCTTCTCCCTTTAGTGGTCTTCTAAATCTTTCATAACTTGTACTTTGTTGATTAGTTTGATTACAAATGAGGAATTAAAGGAGAATGAAACTCTTGGAGCAAGTTAGCTTTTGTGAAAGCAGAAAAATCAAAGAATAAGATCAACAACAGTTTGAGTAAAATAGGACTAGCAATAGAAGAGTTATGAGCATTTGAATGTCGAGATCACTAATGCTATGGAGATCCTCCTTTCGGCAATGCGACCAAGATCTATGATGTCACAGATGAACAACTCTCCCCTTTTGGACACTGAAAATATACCCCAAAACATCTCTTTTTGCTCATTCTAATCATATGACAAACGATTAATCAATTATATAATGTTGTGAAACCTCTGTACTTGTCCTCTCATAAAGAGAACACCTCACCTTATGATAGACTCTATAAAAGTGAGAATATAAGTGAAATAAGTACTAAAGTAATGAGGGAGTTGTACGTGTGTGACATCACAGATCTTGGTCGCATTGCCAATTGGAGGATCTACATGGCATTAGTGATCTCAATATTCAAATGCTCATAACTTTCTTATTATTCATTCAATCTTCCTCAAACTTTCAACAATACGTTTCTTTGATTTTTCTCTTTGATATGGATTCAGCTGGTTTCAAGGGTTTCATTCTCCTTTAATGAAATATTAAGAGAAAGCACAGCCAAAAAAAAAAAAAAACCCAACATGCCTGTATAGGAGAGAGGAAATGCTTAACCCCCCCCCCCCCCCAAAAAAAAAACAGACCACAAAGATAAAAACATAGATTATACTAGATTTCATTCTCCTTGGAAAAAACAAAGTTGTGGAACTGTGAGTTTTACCCTTTTCTTTTTCTTGAGCGGGGATCCTAGTTTGCGATTCTTCTTAGCTTTCTTGTCTTCCACACTTTCTTTCTTGCTAGCATTGTCCATCTCATCAACATCGTTCTCATCAGCCTCTTGAACGGCCATGTTGGGGCACCTATTTAAAAAAACAGTATAAGTAATGATAATCCTGTTTCAACCATCAATCCAATGCTGAATTGTCCCTTGGGATCTATCCATTTACCACCATATGTTTCTAAACTGTACAGCTAGTAATAAAAGAAATATGGTATTGACAAATTACAATATATACATCAAATCCAGTCATGTTGCTATATCTGACAAGCCTTGGGCAAACTGTAATATGCACCCCCAAGCAAATTGCTGTATCTTGCATACTTTGTGACCACGTGTCAATCTAAGAATAAACCTAGCTGGACTCAAATCTGTTTGCATTGTAAAATAATCTGAATCACTGGATTAATGTGTGCAAGCAATTTATACAATTGTCTAATTGTTTAAGGTCCAGTACTACAGTATGAAATAATTCCTCATACAACCAGTGTCAAAATCTTGATTACTTCCCCTGGCTATACAAGGCATAACATTAGGCAGAAAAAAGAGGAGACACTAGCTGTTGTATCTTGAAGAAACTGATATGACATACCTCCTTTCCTTGCATGCTTGTTTGGCCCTGCCGCTTCCACCAAATTTAATCATGTCCTTGCAGGCAGCACACTTTCCACAATCCGGTGCTTGGCATACCTAATAAAATGAATTTCACATTCATCACAGTTCTATAGTGCACAATAACACCTCTTTGTAAAGAGGCATTCATTCTATAGGTTTATAGGAATCAATAGCACAAAAAAATATCATTTTATCCCAGGTGGTCATTGAAAAAAGATATAAAACTGAAAATCTTTTGTGCTGCTTTTTCTCAACATGTACATGTAATAGAACAAGTAATTGTGAAAGTTTGTTTCTGTCAATAATTTTACACAATTTATGAAATATTTTGTGCACAAATTACAAACAATAACTAAGTATTCATGGAATGGATGTAAAAATCTTATTCAATCTCAAGAGAAATTGCAAAGAGCATTTTGAAGAGTCTTACCTCACACACTCCGCATCGTTTCTTCCTCTCTGCTGCAGCTGCTTTCATCTCATCTGCGATTTGATCTTTGAAGATATCATCAAAGATGTGACTAACGAGGGGTGTGACCGTTGCCATGGTAAAGACAGGTTTCTTCTCTTTCTTGACCGCTGCAGCTTTCCTGGCAGCACGTCTGGAAGATCAGAAGAAATTCAAATTAACTAGATGAATTCTATATTGCATTAAGTCAAGACAAGTGATCTTATGCTTATCAAATCTTGAATATATGAATAATGGTACTCCAATATACATTTTTAGCAGGGAAAACAAATTAAGGGGGTAATTATCACAACTACCTGAATCTGCAACATTGGATAAGCTTTAACATTGCAATGAATAGGGATTTCCAGTTCCCAATTTTGTTTCCAGTGCTCTTTTGAGCATTCTGGAGGGCAAAATCGCCCCCAGTCCCCGTGGAATTTTTCCCTTTATCAGGGTTTCCACAAAAATTTGAAAACAGAATTTCATGACTTTCCCATGACTAAATTACTGCTTTCCATGACTTCCTGTGACGTCCCGGGAGTTATGTAGAATTTGGGATGTCACAAAACTGGAAAAAATGGAAATCATGAACTCCAATTATGATCACAGAGTACGAGAGTTACGAGACACGACAAACTGGAAAGCTGCCTTAGCCAAGAGGTAAATGCACCTCCATGACTTTTCATAAATTTCCAAAATTCCCTGACTTTCCATGACCACACATTTTTCCAGGATTTTCCATGACTGTGGGAACCCTATTAATTTTTTAGGCATATTTTACTGTTTCCAGTAAGCAATGGGTTAACAATAAAACAAACGCTTGTCTCTTCCTCCGAGACACAAGGGCAAGCTCAATAAGATCCAGTTATCATACAAGTCTTTTAGGTACACATTATGCGAAAGATGGCTTGTGATTGACGGACGCCATTTGGATCAGCGAATCTTCACTTCTTGGTTTGCGAGACACAAAATAAATATGTACTTGCCTCTTGCCGAGGGTGACACCAGCTAGCTTAATAAGATCCCTCATGCAAGGCATAGTGATGAGAGGAACCTCATCCTGATCAGCTGCATCATCGTAGCTCTCAACCTGCTCAACAACAAACTGGGCGTGGCGGAGGAGGGTGTCTTCTGTGAAGCGATTGCATCCTTCTGGTGGAACGGTCGTCTAAAGATATGGGAAAGTCAGTGAAATTTGGTGTTCAATGGGTTAATAAGGACATCTTTCCATTTTCACCAAAATAATTTAAATTATCCAAAACTTATATTGCAATAAATTACAATAATTCTAGCACTTATCAGGAGTTTGTCAGAAAGCTAAATTTTTAAAGCTGATTTTGTCTTAATAAGTGAGGATGGCCGGATTCACCTCACAATCGGGTCAATCACCTTTCCCCCTTTCTTCCACTTTAATCGATTCAGTGCATCCCCCTTCTTCAGCCCAACCCTCCTACTTTCCTCCTCCACATGCTTCTGCCATGTCTTCTTTGATGATCGCCCCCTCCTAGAAACATACCCCTTGAACTAAAAACCCCTCCTAAAACATACCCACAACAACCTATCTCATTAGCCTTTGCCAACCAGTTAAGCACTTCTCAAAACCCAACATATTGTTGATGATATCAATACCCACTCATCGGACATCCCAATCATACAACACATGCACATTCCCCGCTCCCTGGTCTTAACATATCATTGATATATCTAAGTGATTTACAGGTATATTACCCACACATTGGACATCCCAATCATACAATGTATGCACTTTCCCCACTCCCTGTGTTCTCGTCCCTGGTCAACATAATTATCATTGATACAGTATATGTAAGTGATTTAGAGGTATCACTACCCGCTTATCATAGTTATCGTACAATGTATGCACATTTTCCACTCCCTGGGGACTTATTCTAACACTGTAGACAATTTACCTCAATTTGGCCAAGAAGATCCTCATAGACAGCATCCTGTGTACCTATAAGAAACTCAATGAGTATCTTACTCATGTAGATCTTTTCCTGCACAGCTTGCCAGAAAGGCTTGTATTCCTCGCTCGGGCCCATTACAATGTATTCAGCATAAGCTGTGAAGACAACAACAAAGGTTGATACAGATTCATTTAAACAAAATTAACAACGGAGATCAGTAACAACCTGCTTGCTTGGAGAATATCAGCATAATGCCAAATCAACCAAACACAAGACAAGAGACATTTAGATCATTAGAATCTCATGCATTCAGATAGTGCTTCAAGGGCAGACATTTTGCCACCTTCCGTCTTCAGGCTTACAAAGTCTATGTCAGGTTTAAGAAAGAGTTTGAAGTGAATCAATAACCAATGAAATTGTGTTCTGGACAACGATATTGCTTTCTCAGGTTGATATGAAGCCATTAAAAAGAGCACATAGTAGATGATTGAAAATAAACTAAATAACTAATAAGAGTGAAATCTGACACAGGAAATAAGAGGTAAAACATGAATATCCTTTCAAAAATCTCCGGGACTGCGAGATATTTATGTCTTTCTTGCAAGCTTATTCATTTCATCTCTTCCCCAGTACTCCCCCCTGTCTATCAATATGTCACCTTCTTTCCTGTACTTCTATATTAGAAGTTTATACTCCCATAATCTTACCAGTGCTAAATCCAATGAGAGCCTTTTCTCCTCCATCAAATCCTGTCGTAAACCACTCATTAATTGGACCCATTCTCTTTGTTGGGATTCCACCTGTAGTATGGTGAGATAAAAAAACAAAAAATATTATACTTTCTATAATTTCAGGTCAATTAAGAATGGATATGATAAATATGGACAAATACACACACACAAAACTTTGCTTTATGGATGTGCAATGGGGTAATATGTGTACTTATAAGAGATGAAGCCCATTGTAAAGCAGAATTTAACTTGGGAGGTGAAAGAACATAAAGATAAAGATTTAATTCAGTTTCTGTAAATCTGCTCACGAATAAAACAGAAATTGTATGCAAACAAAAATACACAGGAAAGATGAAACCCTTGTGATTAGCTGATGATACAAATGCATCATTTTTAATCCATTTCTATCAAGCTGAAAAGTTATGTAAGCACTAATGATGCTTCAAAACTGATAACAAATTTTGGGACTAAAATGTCTGAACATCAAATCTGTCACTTCTCCAATAGTAAAATTCTTCAGGAATTGTTCACCTACACAGGGATAAAACCTTGCTCAAGAAAAGACAGTACAAACAAATGATACAAATCATATCTGCCCTTCTTCTTACATTAAATACATTGGGAATTCTTCATCTGCGCTAATTAAACCCTGCTCAATTCAAGAGCATAAAATAATATATGAGTCTCACCTTCAATGCTTGGGTTTTCATCATAGATAGGCTTGACATATCCACTGAAATACAGCTCCTTGTTCTTCTCAATCAGACCACGATCAAATGCGCAGAGATGGGTGCTTTTATCGTAGACACTGCATAATAAATTAATAAATTTAGGCACTACTTACAATCAGATTCATGACTTTTAATTGGCTGAATTTCGTTTTGAGAGATACCAAGTTGAATATCAATTGCATCAAACCCCTACATTTAATATGAATAAAGACTTGTTGAAGTATATATAGCCTATGGGCTTTTTAACTGAAAAAAGTGGTGATAAAATTAATATTGATTAGTTTGAGTAGTCTGATTTTTGTGTGTGCTATTTTTGGTAAAGTTTGCTATGAAGGATTTTATTTCATCTTTAAACTTTCCCTAATATGGTCAACTATCCTTACCAACCCCAACTTGTTTCTGTTGATTGCTGTAGTCACTACATGAACAAAATAAATCATGCTAATTATCATTATACTGATAACATTTCTACTCTAAACCAATGTGCACTCTTAGCGCGTAACAGCTGCTCTGCTAAACCCAGGATAATTATGATGCATCATTGTAAAATGCTTTACAGGTGAAAAACCTAGTGATAAACACTATAATGGCAAGTATAATTATCATTATTATTATTAAGATATACAGATTTTGTGTTCTTTCAATTTTCAAAATAATCTCCATAACTTTTCGGCTTACCACGCTGCCATTGAACATAATCCAACAGGCTTGTGATTAATGATAGAGAACAAAGAATGAAACTCACCTGAAATTAGTGATCTTGAACTGAAGCCTTTCTTCATAGCTCATAGTATCTTCCTCATCACCAGTTAGCAAGGAGAGCCTGGGGTCTGTCAAGGTGATGTATTCCTCCCTCTGTTGTTCAATAGATAGGAAATATTTAATTAACCTGTTAGCTACTGAATTTTCAGTTAACAATCACATATACTTTGAACAGGGACCATCTACCTCCTGGTGGCAATGGGGTTTAAAAAAATTGATGGGGGTATGATGTAAATTTATTTTCATTGGATCAATGTGGCAGTTTCTATTGCTAGATCTCCTTTTGTGAGATGAAGAATAACAAAGTTGTGATAAACATTTCTGTGACTATTATTAAGAAACAAGTGGAACGCCTCTGGCAGTCTCGCCTGCATTACGCAATTTAATATAGCAGCAGTGCTAACTTTGAAAACTACTATAAAATAATCATTCACAAAAACATCATTCATAATGACATAATACCACGTTCATTGACCATAAATGACATTTGAACAGAGACTTAAGACTGTCAACTACACCCATGTCCACATTTCATTCACTCTATCCATAAACTTTCAAAGTTATGATGGCACTTCAACAATAACCCCAACATGGCCTAAGTTTATTGACCTTAACTGACCTTTGACTTGGTTTTGTGACCTGAAACTCGTACAGGATGTTCAGTGATACTTGATTACTCTTATGTCCAAGTTTTATGAACTAGATCCATAAACTTTCAGAGTTAGGATGGTAATTTAACATATACCCCCAACACGGCCAAAGTTCAATGACCTAAAATGACCATTGACCATGGTCATGTGACCTGAAACTCGCACAGGATATTCAGTGGTACTTGATTAACCTAATGTCCAAGTTTCATGAACTAAATCAATAAATTTTCAAAGTTATGATGGTAATTCAACAAATACCCCCAACTTGGCCAAAGTTCATTGACCCTAAATGACCTTTGACCTTGGTCATGTGACCTGAAACTCGTACAGGATGTTCAGTGATACTTGATTACTC
Source organism: Lytechinus pictus (assembly GCF_037042905.1). Lineage (NCBI taxonomy): Eukaryota > Metazoa > Echinodermata > Echinoidea > Temnopleuroida > Toxopneustidae > Lytechinus > Lytechinus pictus. The sequence continues at coordinate 30,177,282 of NC_087259.1, read as the reverse complement.
TTATGTCCAAGTTTTATGGACTAGATCCATAAACTTTCAGAGTTAGGATGGTAATTTAACATATACCCCCAACACGGCCAAAGTTCAATGACCTAAAATGACCATTGACCATGGTCATGTGACCTGAAACTCGCACAGGATATTCAGTGGTACTTGATTAACCTAATGTCCAAGTTTCATGAACTAAATCAATAAATTTTCAAAGTTATGATGGTAATTCAACAAATACCCCCAACTTGGCCAAAGTTCATTGACCCTAAATGACCTTTGACCTTGGTCATGTGACCTGGAACTCAGGCAGGATGTTCACTAATACTTGATTAACCTTATGTCCAAGTTTCATGGACTAGATCCATAAAATTTCAAAGTTATGATAGTAATTCAACAAATACCCCCAACTTGACCAAAGTTCATTGACCCTAAATGACCTTTGACCTTGGTCACGTGACCTGAAACTCAAGCAGGATGTTCACTTATACTTGATTAAGCTCATGCCCAAGTTTCATGAACTAGGTGCATATACTTTCTAAGTTATAATGTCATTTCAAAAACTTAACCTTCGGTTAAGATTTTGAAAATAATTTTCCCAACATGGTCTAAGTTCATTGATCCTAAATGACCTTTGACCTTGGTCATGTGACATGAAACTCAGGCTGGATGTTCAGTAATACTTGATCAACCTTATGTCCAAGTTTCATGAACTAGGTCCATATACTTTCTAAGTTATGATGTTATTTCAAAAACTTAACCTTAGGTTAAGATTTGATGTTGACGCCGCCGCCGCCGCCGTCGGAAAAGCGGCGCCTATAGTCTCGCTCTGCTATGCAGGCGAGACAAAAACAACAACTTTTTTATTGTTAAAGAGATTTTCAGCACAGCATTAAATTGAATAAATAATCTGTTCCATGTGAAAATATTAAACCAAAAAAATTGAACTTGATTAATCATTATGTGATGAAACATAATTCCTAGTATGTAAAGAAAGAAATATTGAAAGCAATGCAATTTAGAATGTTCAATAGTGAAGAAAATGGGTTGTAATGAAATTAGAAGACTCCGGAATAGGAAAGTAGCATATATCAATTATAAACACATAAAGAAAAACGTAAATGGAAGTCATTGCAAGGAGCAGAACAAGACTAGGGTCTTGTTTCACTAAGATTTGTATAACAAATGCTAAATTTCTATTTACAAATTTACTATCATCCAATCATATTGAAGGATTTCAGGGGATTTAAACTTTTAATGCAAATTTGTTATTATAATAAGTTTTATGAAAAAGTCCCAAGAAAATGAAAGTGCAGACCGAAATTCGGAACCAGGCAGCTTTACTCCAAGTAGGAGCTGACAACATAATGGGTATGAAAGATTGAAAGAAGTTATAGAAGGATGACTTACAGCATCATCAGGATCTCCAGGGAAGAGTTTCAGATCGGGATCATCTAACGGCTGCCGACATTCCTTACAACGTAGAGGGGGTTGCTATGGAAACAGAGAAAACAATGCAATGCACAACTATACTTTCCGAAATCATTTTGTAAAAAATAACTATAAATGATCAATATTCTTCCCAGTCGTAAATTGATCACAAATTGAAAGTTGAATTTCTAAAGGAGTGACTCAGAATTTCAAATCTTGGTCTCGATTTACTCTGCCTTTAACTTGGTAAGCAAGTCTTGGGTGAAATACTGATCAATATCAGTAACACACATCTCGTTTACTATTGACCTATTTTTTCCAACCAAAATATCTTTCTTGTTTTTAGTGATTAAAATCATATCAAGTTGATGATGATGATGGGTTCTTGTATAGCGCAGGTATCCGCCTCAGCTGGGCGCTCATGGCGCTTGCTCAAAAATAGGAAATATCTCACAAATTTCAATGTCTTCAAACAGTGCTTAGGATCATCATTCAGTTCAAGTACTGTCCTAGTACTGCTACAATTGAGTTATCAAAAGTTGTCATTCATTACTTCATATTGCTGCTGACAAATTCTACTTATGGACAAAATAAATGTTTGTAGATTACACCATTGGTGACTAACATGATACAGCAAGATCGGAGGGAAGATTTAATTTTTTCTCCCTCCACTATTAAAGTGGCCCAAAGGAATCAGGGTTTTTTTAGGATAAAAAATAATTTGCCATTAAGCTTTGATTTCCCTTTAATAAAATTTGATTACCTTGGTTTCTTGTGTGGTTATATTGGTCTCTTTATTGGACTTCTCTCGGAGATCCCTCCTTCATGAAAGAAAAAAATATATACATTTACTTGTAAGAAAATACTTATTATTTGAAATGAAAATCAAACAATTTCAGTTATAGATTTGACAACCATTTTTATGACAAGTACAACACTTTAAAACTTGAATATCAATACAGAGAATCATTAAAGTCGATGACACATCAAGCTGAGAATGAATACTATTCTGTCAACATGTTTTTTTTTAAGCCCACATTCAAGACATCACTATCTTAATTGCAAATGCATTTCTTATGTAAAAATAATGGGAAAAAATATTTCTGTAAACTTACGTTGGTGACATTGGATCCTCTTCAGCTTTCTCTTCCACCTCATCCTCCTTCTCCTCCTCCTTTTTGATCCTCTTTCCTCCAGGTCCACTTGGCTCCTCCTCCTCTTCCTTCTTTCCATCATCTCCATTCTCCATCTTAGTTTGTTTCTCATCACCTTCCACTGATGAAGACCCTTCTATCTTCTCTTCTTCCTTCTTTACTGGTCTGAATTCAAAGAAATGTATCATATTGAGCTTATATTGTTTTCTATTTTGTAAACACACATAGTCGAACTTTTTAATTATTTTTTTTTCAATATAAAACTAAATTGAACAAAAGCACATTCTGAACAAAAAAGGATAGGTATGTACCTACATGGACCTACTAAAAGACATAGCTCGTTTGATGAACTAATGATAATTTGATAACAGGTTATAGAAGTCATAACTATAGATGATAAGCTATCTATACAGTAATATTTAATAATTTGTATTACTAAAAGGCATAGCTTGTTTAAGATGAACTTAAGATATTTTGATAAATATGTTATGGAAGCTATTGCTTAGATATGCAAACTTTAGACATTATTGCTGATTCTTACTTTTTAGTAAACATTGACATGATGCTGGGCTGCTTGGCATCCACCTTAGGAGACCTCTTCCTCTTGCTTGATCTAGGCGTCTTTGCATCCGGTGTTGTCTTCTCTCCATCTCCTCCCTCCACCTCCTCCTCCTCTTTCTCCGATCCCTTTTCTCCTCTACCCTTCTTGTCTTCATCTTCGCTGTCTCCCAGAACTTTCCTTTTTCTCCCTTTCCCTCCATCTCTGCTCGGACTTCCCTTCTTCTTCTTCTTTGGTTTTTCGGAAGTGGTCGTGTCAGTCTCCATGTCCTCCTCCGATTGGCTCTTCCCCCCATTTTCCTCCTGAACAGAAGACTCAACATGGTTGCCATTTGAATGGCCATTGGTTTTGATGGAGCCATTACAAGGGGTGGAGTTGGAGCCATTTTCCACTGTGGGCGGAGCCTCCCCATTAGTTTTCTCTTTGGAATCGGTTTCTTTCACATCTCCATTGGTGCTGGGGCTGCAGCTTTCAAGAAACTTGGCCAAGATAGACTTCACTTTGTTGAAATACCCTTTCTGAAATTAAGAGACCAAAGATATACAAAAATATACAACTTAAGAGATCCTAAGTTTCCTTAATTTTACACATCATAGATCATATCAAAGAAAAAATTTACAAAGAGAAATATCAAGTGAATAAAGTATAAAGCCCTTTACATCCTGTACATAATTTCCAGGGTGCTACATAATTTTTTTGAAGCACTTGCCCAGTCGGGCAAGTAAATTTTCAAATAGTTGGAAAATACTTGCCTGAATATAGACTTCACTTGCCCGAAAAAATCCTTCAAAACAAAGTATTATTGCTTGAAAACAAGTTATAGCCTTATAGTTTTACATCCCATACCATTAACGGCTTTAAAAATACATTTTTCAACATGACTACTGATGTACCTTGTAGTTGTATTTCTTTTCTTTTTTTTATCTTGAACATCATGACAAAATAAATGATAAATATGCTCTTTAATTAATTTCCTAATCTCATATATTTTCCATATATTTTGGAGGGGACTAGGACACACGATAAAAAAAAAGGGGAAATCACTGAAAATAACCAGAGAAAAAAAATTAAGAGAGGGGGAGAGAATGAAAGAAAAAAAGTAAGAAAGACAGAAAGGACGAAGAAATAAAGGAAGGAAGAAAGAAAAAAAAAGAAATAAAGAAAGAAAGAGAGAGAAAATGGCTGCGGGGAAGAGAAAGATGGAAAGAAAGAAAGAAAGAAAGGAAGAAAGGAGGATGGAAAGAAAAAAGAAAGAAAGATAAAAAAATATAAAAAAAATGAGAGGAAGAAAAAGGAAGGAAAGAAAGGAATGAATAAAAGGAAAAATAAACAAGAAAGAAAAAAGGTAAACAGTAAGGAAGGAAAAGGGAAAGAAAGAAAACGAAAGGAAAGAAGGACGAAAGGAAGAAAGAAAAGGTATAAGGATAGATGGAAGGAAGGGAAAAAAAAAAAGAAAGATACAACGAATGACAGAAAAAAATGAAGGAAGGAATGAAGGAAGGAGATGAAGGAAGGCAGAAAGAAAAAATAAGGAAGAAAAGAAAGGATGGATGGAAAAAAAAAAGAAAGATCAAAAGACAAAAAAAAAGAAAATCAGAAAGAAAGAAGGAAGGAAAGAAAAAAAAACTGAGGGGAAGAGAAAGGAAGGAAAGAAAGGAACGAATAAGAAAAGAAAAAGAAAGAAAGGAAGAAAGAAAAGAGAAAAAGAAAAGGTAAAGGATTGATGGAAGGAAGGAAAAGAGAAAGAAAGAAAATGAGAGAAAGGAAAGAAGGAAGATAGAAAGAAAGAAAAGGTATAAGGATAGATGGAAGCAAGGAAAAAAAAAGAAAAAAAGAAAAGATACAACGAAAGACAGAAAGAAATGAAGGAAGGAATGAAGGAAAGAGATGAAGGAAGGCAGAAAGAAAAAATAAGGAAGAAAAGAAAAGATCGATGGAAAAAAGAAAGATCAAAAGAACGAAAGACAGAAATAAAGAAAAACAGAAAGAAGGAAAGAAAGGAAGGAGAAAGAAAGAATGAAAGACAAAAAGAAAAAAAAGAAAGAATGAAAGGGATGAACAAAGTAAGGAAGAAAAAAAGACAGGAAGAAAAGGAAAAGAATGGATGGACGGAAAGAAGACAGTAAGAAAGAATGAAAGGAAGGGGAAAAAGAAGGAAGGATTAAAGAAGGAAGGATTAAAGAAAGAGGTAAACAAAGGTTGGATGGAAGGAAGAAAGAAAAAAAGATAGAAAGAAAAGAATGACAAAAAGAAAGACAGCTAGTAACAGAAAAAACTGAACAAAAGAAGGAAGGAAATTTAAAGAAATAAAGACAGATTCAAAAGAAGGAAAGATAGGCAGAAAGAAAGAAAATAGAGAGGAAGAAAGCTCAAACTATCCACTCATAAATAAAGAAGAAAATTTATCAATTTCCTTGGCTAAAAAAATAGTAACGAAAGAAACCACGTTTATCAACATACACACAAATGCATATGTGGGACTGTCAAACAATGTATTTCAGTGTGTGCGATACAGACGATCATTCGAAACCCGATCTTTTTGAAGCATAACAGAAGTGAAAATTTTCTCCTTTTACTGCTTACAAATGATAGAGCTACCCCAATTTTTAGGAAATATGGACATTACAAGAATTTTCATTGGTAAGAAATGTGAATTTTGACATTTCTGTGGGAGATTTTTTCCAGAGCAAACTTCGTTCGTGCAGCACCGTACTCCGTAGAAACTTAACTACATGCATCGGCTGCGTGGACTAGGCGCTAGCTAGCTAGGAGTGTGTGTACGTCTCTGTGCTGTGTGTTTATTGCAGAAAATGGCGCAAATTTTGCAATTCGAATTATAAACTTTATTGAAAGAAGAAATTAATGATATTGCTTTTTTTTGTCTCTTTCTTTTCTATATTTTGATGGTGAAATATGGGGAATCTTTCTAAAATATAATTTCCATAGGAGAATTTTGCTTGCCCGTTTCGGGCAATTTTTGTCTTTGCTTCAAAACACTTGCCCGACTCTAACTTTTACTTGCCCCGGGCAATCGGGCAAGCGCTTATGTCGCACCCTGATTTCCCCTTGTATTCGTGATTCAAAACATACACAATGTGGCGACACTAATAATAATAATAAACAGTTTTTGTATAGCGCATATCACGATTATGACTAATGTCTCTATGCGCTTCCAAAGGACTTGGATATTACTACCCCAGCTGTAGCTTGGCAGCCGTAATTACTAAGATTACAGCGCACATGCATTTCAAGGAATAAATTCCTGCCAGGTACCCATTCACCTCACCTGGGTTGAGTGCAGCACAATGTGGATAACTTTCTTGCCGAAGGAAATTATGCCATGGCTATCATTATTCACTATCATTCCCTTTGTTACACAATAAAGAGTAAGTTAGCTCAGTTGGTAAGTCGCAGGTTTGATTTTTGCCTCCCAGGCACAGGTGACGTCAAACAAATTATAATAACAATGAGATCCGGACTTGGAAAGATTTATTTATTACCTCTGTCAACTCTTCGTCCTTCAGTTCATCTTCTAGACCTTTCAGCCTACAAGAAATAAAGCAAAATGTTATAATTTTAGGGCACATTTTTTTCCATAAAATATTTGATTACTCACAGATTTGAGCAATTTGCCCTCTAAATCATCATGTTTACTCATTAAAACTCATGTTAGAGATTACCTCATGGCCTACTTCATTTCTGTAAGCAGGGGAGTTTATGAGAACTAAAACATGAAAAGTCAAGTGAGATATTTTCCATTATGTTGACGAAATACAATATCTATATTCCATCTTATTTGATTTAATTGAATAAGAGACATTTTATTATTTCTATTATTATTGTCATTTATTAATTTATTTATTCACTCATTTGGCAAAATGATTTCAATGAACAAAGAATTGATTAACAATACACAATGAAAATTAACCACTGGAAAGCCAGGGGCAGAAATAGTTAAATGAATAACTGTGACAATATGCCTCATTCCCCACTTCATGTGGTTATTAACATAGAACAATATACATACATAACTTACAAAATATCAAAACAGTATATACATGTGCTATAAAATGTATCTAACTTTGAAAAAAAAGAAACACCGCAACTTCCTAGACAATATCATTATGAATAAATTAGTTATGGATGAATACATATAAAGCAGACTAAAACATACAAATTTTAAAATACATTGCCCCCCCCCCCTTAAAAACTACTTACGTGGTCTGTATGTCTGATGACATATGCTCAAACAGTATCTTGCTCTTCTTCTTGATATAACCCTAAAAAAAGAAATATAAAAAAAGATAAGTAAAAACAACTTTATCTTCTTAAAATTACAGAGAAATCCACCAGAAATTGACAATTTGAAATACATGTAGTTCTTTTTTATTTATTTTTATATATTGGCATCAGCACCTCTTCATGTAATTGTATATACATTGCAAATGAAGTTGCAGAATTGACTAAGTATCTTTGCCTTGAAGTTGAATTCATTGACTTTAATTTGGCCACATCAACTTCCACGCCCAGTGGCGTATGCAGGGGGGGGGGGGGTTACAGGTGTTCAACCCCCCCCTAAAAACATTACCGTACGAAACGACCTCCAATTTCTGCTGAAGACCTTTTTTGGGGGGGAGGGGGGGTTGTCAACATTTCATTCAGCTTGATCCCTGTTTTAAAAAATCTTGCGTACGCTACTGTCCATGCTACACAGACAAAGAATATAAGATGCATCATGATATGAACACACTCTGTAATTTGCTGTCTTTAAATCATAATCAGCCAGCGAGAGATCTCCTCTTGAGGTAAATGTGGTACATATGATCAGGATAAAAAACAATTTCTGAATAAGTTTGTTTTCCTGACAAATTCCAGCAAAATAACACTTTGTAATGAATCCAGTAACCTCGTTTAACAATTTAGTGATATTATACCAATAGGGGCTATTCTTGACATGTTGTGGAAAAATCCTTTTTTCCCCTTTTAAGTTTTTTGGCTGTTGATTTTTCTCACCTTTTCTGTAATGAGGCCATCATTTAGATCTCCTTCAAGCTCTTGGACCCTAAAAGTGAAAACAAAGTTTACACACAAGAAATGTTGTTGGATTTTTTTCATGAAATTTTTCAGCAGATAATTTGGTCAGCCAGACTAAACTATGGCTCGGTGATTTCAGCAAAATCACAGTTTTGATTGACAGTAAAACTCTGTTCTTTGTCTGTTACTCCACGATAATGGCCTTGACGTCTTTAAGTTTAAGATTTTTTAATATTTTTTTTTTAGTTTACTGCAAGCAGTGCTGCATGCTGATGAGATGAATCAATCGATGCCCACCCCTAGGCACTAATTAAATTGATAATGAAATAGAATGTTGTGGATGTATGATTTTTTTTCCACTCAACTTATTATGACATATTATAGAGTATGAATCAGATGAATTTGATCATACAAACTTCAATCAAAAGTCTAACACAACTCGTCTTGAACTTGAAGACTTTATTTTCAACCAATGCAATAAAATTAGATAGATGTGTGGAACAGTCTCCCAGAAGAAGTAGTTACTAGATACTGCTTGTTCAGTGATTGCATTTAAGAATAGACTGGATAAGCATTGGGAGATTGCCTATGATTTTGATTGATTTTTTATTCTCGTGTTTTTCATGGAATTTTTTGCTGTCTACGATACCCCTGCCACCCCTCCCTGCCAACATAAGTAGTGCATCTAATTTTGTCTGCAGGAGAGCAGCAAAAGACATTCTACTTTGATCGATGAACAGGCTTAGTCCTACAACAAAGTACAACATCGATGGAGTAAACTAAAGTCTAAACTAGTATTAAACTAAAGTAAACTAAATTAAAAATGAATAGGGCCTAGGGGGTCTAACTTTGTTAGATCTGGGACTTGTACTTCATTTATTTTTTTTAATGTTTTTACATTTATCTTTCTGCAATGGTACACTTGACAAAAATCACAAACTAGTCACCACAGACACTCTCAATCTCACTCAATTACATTGCTTGCATAAGCACATTCACCGACTTCATTTCCCTATTTCCATTTTGCATTGGCATTTCATTGCCATGACCATCGACCATTGCATATCATTCATTGATTAATTGCCATCACCATTGCAACTCACCTGTCTCTCACGGAATGTGGGATGACTCGATCGCATAAAGTTTTTGAAGGCATCTTGCTTTCTTATGAGTGAACACTGATGTGACGATCAAATTCAGACAAAATAAGCTAACATCTCAGTCTCTAATCCGTGCAAATTTTGCAACAGCCTGTTCTAATCTCAATCACAACTGCGTGATCTTTCTTGCAGCAATGCAGTACACACATGTGAATTGTTTACATCTGTTCAGTCAAATTGAAGTCGCGCGGAATATTTTTGGCGCGAAACAGACGAGACCATTTAATGAAGGGGAATTTCGATTAAGATAGAATCGAACCAATATTAAATTGGAGTAAAATGTCATTTGAATTACATCATAATAATCAAATAATATATTTAAGTATAATTTTGAGTCACTATTATTAAAAAAATATGATTCATTTGAGATTATAACCTTAATAAATTTAATGACCCCTTATGAGGTTTTGGTACAATCTAATATAACCCGGAAATCGTAGCCCACTTTTTATCGGCCCAGCGCCTTCGAGCTTCGTGCATGCATATGCATGTACGTCGCTCGCGGGGAATTTGACTGCAGCCAGCATTGCACCAATCCTGATGATGCAGACTGGTGGGGTGTAGATCTACGCCGAGCCAGCCCGGTTGACAGCATTTCATCACCGTTCCACCACCTGTACGTTGGCTCAATTCCTGTCTGATTTCGTTTCACCTTGTTCGTTTTGATTTTGATACAATGTCACAGGAATCAAGTACTGGTATTGATGACATTTCATCGTGGAGCCAGGAAACTTGTAGACTGAAACTCAATGAAACACTGCCATTGCTGATAATATCCTTTTTTTGCATTCGAAATATTGAATTGAAACTGAAACTAAGTAACCAAGTACTGCAAGTCCAATGACAACAGACAAGTGTTTTGATTTTTTCTAATTGATAAAATTATAAAAACATAACTTGTTGTTACTTTTATTTTAGTCTAGATCGATGCATTATTGGCATTGTAAAGAAATGGCCTTGATCGACCTTACATTTGTAACAACAAGCATGCTAAGAAAAATTATTAAAAAGAAAGTTTGTTTCTGATCATGCTAATTTTAGCTTCATTCTGACTGTGATTTTGTCTTGACTTCCTGCAAAAAAAAAAGAGACGGTTCCAACGTTAGATCATGAAAATCAAGTCCGACAAATGAGTGAGATGAATGTCTGACAGTCTGTCTGTGGTCGGGGAGGGAAAAACTCGGACCTGGGGAATACTCGGCCTCGCCTCTAAAACGGCCGAGTTGTCCCACCTGTTTTATGATTTTTTTCTTTATGAATTTTTGTCCATTATGAAAGTTCTTGAAACAATTTTTAAGGATAATATAGTCTAGTGTTAATTCTTCACTTTCTATAAATATAACAAAAAAGAGTTATTTCATGCGCTTTTCCCACAGCTTGCGATTCCCTTAAATGTGCATGAGTTTATTAGCCCTGCTCATCAACTGACTACATTTCGTGATGATATGATACGATCATCATTACATTTCCATGTGGGCGGGGTCTGGTTTGACTGCAAAATGGAATGACAGGAAAAGAAGAAAATTGATACTGAGATAGAAAGGGGAGTTGGAGATTGATAAAGTCTTACAGTTTTTACAGTATAAAGAGAGAGGAAGTGATCAATGACCTTAACATTATTTCTAAGCTCAGTATTGCAACGGAGCTTCAGAGACAAAGAAAGTGAGCATCTTAAAGACAATGGTCGTCTCGCTGTTACCAGTCCTTGGTGAAGATGAAAGGGAGAGAGAATTCTCAGCACCTGTCATGTCACAGGTAAATAAATCAGTTCATTTACATTTGAATTTTATGAATTCTCGTAGATCTAAGTGATATGGAGAAGGGAAAACTTATAAGGGGGCTTGAAGCAAACTGCCCCTGATGTGCACCCAAACACCTTGAAAAACAAAAAAAAAAGCCAAAAGGGCTAAAAAGGTCCAATTAAAACTGGCCTGGTGAGATCAAAAGAAGCCCTTAAAAAATGAATAAGTTTATAATAATAAAATAGAATAAAAAATAAGAATAACAAAAAGTTAAAGAAGATAAATATAATGAATTTAAAAAAAACCTGATCAGAGGACTATTTAGTTTCCTTTGGCTTGTGAATGCTGTCATTAACGAGATGGAGTCCAAAGGCCTCTTCACTGAGGTGCAACAGTGCCCAGTAATAAATCTCAGGAAAATCAGTGGAATATGAAGTGACAAAGGCAATTTAAAGAAACCTGTTTCTGTCAGTACAAGAACAAATTGTTCAGAGTTTCATAGACAAACTCATACATCATGCGACATGAATTGTAAATTATTAAAATCATGACAAACAATATGGTAAGCATTGATATCATGAATCATTACTTTTTGGGGGGGTAAATTGTAAATGTATATGGCATGTAATTGTTTGCGGGGTGATTTGTCTTCACCTTTTTTTAATAGTACTAAATGAAAATGCTGCTGGGGAGCATTTTATGATAAGATGTGTCACATTCTTAACGAACAGTTACCATAGTTACATTGCTTTTTAGAACCAATCAAAATAAAGGAAAGTTATCAGGTCTGACTAGTTGACGCACAAAAAATCATGATGAAATTCCCCCCTCCCCCTTGTAATTTCAACAGTACACCAACTGATACACCTGGCTGTAATACAAATAAATATAACAAGGACTAGCTCTTAACAGATGATCTGAAAAGCATTTAATCAGGAGCTCACCTGACCCGTGGAAGACACTGAAAAAAATAATAGGTGGACAAGGGATGTTTTAAAGTGCCTTCATAATGTTTTGATTATTAGTGAATCTCTTAGTCCTTGGATATCTTTTATCATATTACTCAGTGATTATTAATCAGGCATATGAATTCAGAATACTATTAAAAGCACCTCCAGCTGATATTGTAGTTTCTCTCTTCTAATTGCAGACAAGAGTATTGTTCAGCAGTATATGTAGCTCAATAATTACAGCTCTACAGGAATCAGATTCATCACAGGATCTCAGCCATTCCCTGCTCCACAGTTTACAGGTTGGTTAATCAACTTTTTCACCATTCTATTATTCAAAGGGGAAGCTTAAGCGAAATCCAGTTGGTTTTAATTAAAAAAAAACTGAAAGAAATAGGTTCATGAAGGTTTGGTGAAATCTATCAAAGAATGACAAGATACTTACGGAGTTTAAGATATTGAGATTTTATGACATCATGTGAGTAGCTTAGACATTGTATGAATTCCATAAAGTGCCTTTTTCTCAGAAAATCATAAGTTTTATTTTGTGCATTCAATTAACCATCGGACATTATCTTGGAAATTGTGTTTGAAAAAGATTTTTGTTTCAGTTTTCAGTGGAATTAAAGTCATCTTTATGCAATTTTTCTATATAAAAATTATTTGTAAATATTTATTTCCACATAAAAACAAATTATATTATTTATTATTATTATTATGATTATTATTTATATTATTATAAAGTCATAATAAGTTTGTTAATTAATATTTCATCCTTTCTGTCTCGCAGTTGTTGGTAGAGGTGATCAGTATTCTTGAGATGGTGGTTCAGCAGTTGATGCCTTCTAAAGGAGATATGGTTTCCATGACAACCATAGAATCATTGCCCTGTAATGTTCTATCAGTTATACAAAGGTCATTCAGTCATTGCAAGGTAAAAGCTTTTTATTCTTTGATCAGACGTGTTTGGGTCTGTGTTGATGTTTTTGGTTGCTTTTCATTACCTGTCAGAATCTGGATCCTTTTTCTTGAATTTTTTTAAGGCATTGATAAGAAGTTGAAAAATATTAGCCATGGGATGATTGACCTAAAACCAATGTAAGTTGTCCAATATTGTCTAAATTCCATGAAAATATGTAATTGGGTGACTTTTTAGTAAAATAATTCAAATTTTACAAATCAATTGTCAGAAGCTACGTAACACTCCAGAGATTATTGTGGGCTGCCTCCCGCAATTGAACCTTTAGTAGGAATGGAAGTCTCATTGGTCCTTTACACAAGTAAATTTGTACAAGACCCACATCAAGACTCGGTTATTGAAATATACATATTTTAGCCATTTCTGAACCAACTTTGTTCAACAAGTGTTGCCTGTATTTGATATTTTGGATGTACTCAATTTCATTCAACCCAGATAATGAAGATAACAATCCAAAGCCCCAACTCTCACTTCCAAACAATAACTTGATAAACATACAAGCCAAACTCTACTGAAATTGTGCTATTTCAATTTTATTTTGTAGGATAGTCACACGGTTTATGGAGATCACTTCCCGGCTGTTTCCGAACAACTCTCCACCCTCTTCAAGAGAGCTTACAGTCTTCAGAAAGCCTTGATGATGCTACTTGAAGCTGTCTCTGATTCAACAGATAGCAGCACTGAAAGTCTATCAAATGGTAAGGTTTTAGAAGAAAGAGAGAGAGAGAGTCTGATAAACAGACAGAGAGAGACTAACAGGTTAATCAAATGTAGGTGTGGGTTTGCTTTTGATGTTAATTTGTAACATTCCAGATATTTGCAATTAATAGAATTTTTGTATATTATTTCATACCAATTACAGATATTATTAGTGTAAAAAGTTTATTATTAGCCATGCCATGGCATGTTTTCCTTCAGCAAGAAATTATCCTCATTGTGCTGCACTTGACCCAGGTGAGGAGAATGGGTACCCAGCAGGATCAATTAATTGAATTCACTGAGCACTGAACAAAAAGTGCTATCCAGATATTATCATTAGTGTATCACCAAGAGTTTAGATTTACATTTTTTTCATTGGGTTATACGTTCTCGGGGAAAGTGTCAGAATTCATCAATACTCGTTCTCATTTTTTCTCTCTAGTCTGTGATGGTTTCCATGATCTGTGTAGGATCATTAGCGGCATGGACACCACGCTCCTAGTGAGTACCTGGAGGTTTCTAGTCAAGCTTGTCATCAAACACAAGGATTCAATCCAACAATCATTTCAGGTAAGATAATCTATCCTCTTCCTCATTCCGACCTTGCAGTAAGTTTTTTCTTCTTTTGAAAAATCACCATAGAACCATTGTCAGTAATATGGGAAGATTGAGGGCAGCAAAGCAGTTTAGGCAGGCACACATTGTAAGCACCTTCTGCACCTTGCACACAATTTCATTTTGATTAGGTTCAATTTTTTACAGAGATTATCGAATGAGCATCACTATTATAATGTCCTTTTCATCACATCTGGCAGGAAGAGAAAATGCTAAATCTTTTAAGCTCTCGCAGATTTATCCCCTTAAACAATACCATTATTACCATTTTAACTTATTCACAGCAGAATGCTTTTATTTCTATAGACTTTGTGCAAAGACCAACTGGTCAAGTTGGCATCAATTTATCTAGCATGCCTGAGAAATGACACTGTCCTTCCAAGTTGTTCAGGATTCATGTTGCTCCCATATTCCAACCATTAATACGGAATATATTTAATTGCTCCAATAGCAAATGATGGACACATGTAAATGAAAATATATGCTTTATCAAATGATAGCGGATGATAAGTTACACACTGCTCCTGGTTGAGAGATCTTGGCAGTTCTGTGATGATCGGCTTTAGACTTTGTAGTCATGAACTCCTCTGATATTATGTCTTTTCAAACCTTCTGGCATGGTGTTTACAAGCTTCCTTGTCTTTGTGAATGATCTCCTTACAGACACCGCCATTGGTCCAGACCCTATGTAATGAGGTGGAATCCCATTACTGCCACGCCCTGGACCTCGCCCCTCGGCCCTCTGGTCTGGAGGTCCAGGGCTCCCAAGGGACGGATGAGAAGGCTTTCGCCAGGACTCTGAAGGTTTGCAGTCTCTGCTTCAAGATGCTTCATCACTTGATCAAGGAATTTCCTGAGGAGTGTGTGGAGGAATGTGGTCCACAAGTAGTCCAGGTCCTGCTGGTCTTACAAAGGTATGTGATAGCACTGGCGGATCCAGGGGGGGGGCAAAGCCGGCCCGTGCCCCCCCCCCCCCCCTTTGAGAGACAATTAACATATGTAATGTAAAAATGCCGTTAAAATAGAAGTATGCTCCCCCTCAAATTATTCCTCGGAAAATGTGCCCCCCCCCCCCTTTGGAAAATCCTGGATCCGCCCCTGTGTGATAGTCATTTTTTCTCACTAGACTTCTCAAATGATGGCTTGTAACATATGGATAATCCAAAGAAAACAGATAATATTGATAGAAGAGAATGGACCATTATAGTCCAGGTGCCAATTTTATAGAGATTTTCATCTATTGTAACTTTGCCATTCAATTATTTTAATTAATTTGGAAACCTTAATTGTGATTGGCTACTGAGCCCTGTTACCATGGTAGTTACCATAATGGCAAGTTTCAATATGAAAATGGACTCTAGTCATACTGGTTCACTGTGATTTTATATACAGCTATGTATCATTTTACTCTTGACTGCCAAAAGGGATTGGAATTGAAAGGAAATCATAATAATTTTTGGTGCCAATTCCTGGAGAGTGTTTTATATTGGCTAAAAAAATAAGGAAAATGCTGTTGTAAAAATTACAGGTAAAATCCTGTTTTCTCAGACTATCAATAATGATGACAAAAGTTTTATGAAGTAATTTGCCAATTTCTTATTATGGAAAGAAGATTATTTATCTTTATTAATATTTTTTCTTGTTCTTTTAGTGTGACCCCGCCGAGTCTCCAAGCCAAAGACATATCGGAAAAGGCTCTCAATGATCTTCAGAGATCAGTCCTTGTGGGCATTGAACCTCTGATTCAACTCTTTATCACCAGTAGGAGGTTCTGTGACTCACTTCTTGCTGTCAATCAAGGTAATCTCTATGTTATGATTCATTATAATGTCCATTTAATATGTAGTAAAACATCTGATGGCAACTTGACAGATGAATTGATAAATGTTTTACAAAACAGAATAGAACTACACATCTAATAAACAAGCAAAATTAGAAATAAATCATGTTTTTATGATTTGTATTTCTGCTTCTTTTGTGACTATCTTGTAGACATGTACAATGTTTGAATTCATTCCGTCATGACATATTGCTTAATTGATAAAAAAAAAAAACTGAAAAGGCAAAATGAGTTTATTGAGTAGAGCATTGACTGACAGTTAATATTCCACTATTAAAGTGGATATGACATTTCAGACAGTCTCAAAGCATCACACTTTAAATTTTACAGTATTCCAACTGCGCTTGCTCAGCTTATCAGACACGTTTAACATCCGTTTTTGATTGATGAGTTTTACAAAATTTCTGTTGAACAGTTGTAAAGAACTGAAGGTATTACACACATGACACTCCTCCATTGCTCTCTTAAGTGCATTTGTGCTATATTAATAGATTCAATTATCACCATTATTAATATTATTTAACTTCAAATGCAGAACGTAAACCTGACCAAAGTCTTGCCACTTTACTCACCCTGATCACCATCCTGAAGCTGTTGCCCACGGCAACGGATGATGCTCGCATCCTCTGGCTAGATCCAGTATTTATGCCTGAGGATGAACCGAGAGAAGATCTTGTTTCAGGGATATTCACAGCTATTAAGAATTGTAGGTATATCATTAATGGGCTGTTAATCCTGGGCCCCGTAACACAAAGAATAGCGATTAATCGCTGATTTGAAAGATGGTTCCACGTTAGTCTGTTGAGCAAAATGAGCATGCAAAGATGATCTTGATAGGCCATTTCATTTAGCAATTAATCGCTAACCTTTGTGTTACAGGGCCCTGGTATCTCAAATAATAAAATCAAGCATTTTCAGTAAATGGTCTGATCCTCTAAGTTTCTTAGAGAGCAAAACCTTCCATAGATAATACTGTTCATTGATCTGTATGCTTGTTTAGGGTTATGTATTAAAAAATGTAGCTGTCGGATGGAATATTGGTAATAAGATAATTTAACTCCTTGCCTGTGTTCATCAGTAGTCCCTATCATTAGCTTTTGGGAGTAAAAGAATCATTCAGCATGCTAAATGAGAAACCTGTCTTACCTTTACCAACTCTACATGTATTTCAACTTTCAGGTTACGTTGAGCTGCGTAAACCCGTTACTCTACCAGGGATCATGTGTAATGGTAAACCTCCAACTGATGTCTGTCTGTATGAATTCATTGTGACCCATCTCTGTGGTTTCGTTGCGTCCTTACCTGCGAGACTCTTCCTAAATGTGGAAAGATGCCTTCTGGAGAATGTCCTGGGTAGCGACTGGTCTTCTGTTACTGTTGCAGTTGATGTCTGGTGCTTCATGGCAAGGTAATATCATAAATCAATTAAATTTAGCTTATTACTAATTTGTGGTACATTGAAAAATGGATTAGCGGAAGGGGATCACCTGATATCATTTTTGACTTGCAGATTTGAATTATTTCATGAATGTATGATGAACTTTTTTTATTGACCATCTCTCCACAAACAATGTCTGATCTGTCATTTGTGTTGGCGGTTTTGTTGTGTATACAATCATTGATGCAACTATAATGTATTCAAAGTAATGTTGTGCATGAACAGTTGAGATATTCAGGTCACCACCTGGTTAGTTACTGCATACATTGTAATCTTACATGTTTAAGTTGAGCTATTGAATTGCACTATCGTGCTTGAGTGAAGCCACACCTAAATGTATAATATTGAATTAGACATTAAACTGGACTCAGAGAGTCAAGACTGAATCTCATTATATATGCTGTCAACATTGGCTCTTATGTTATTTCAACAACACTGCAGGTTTCCTTCTTACAAACAACTTATTTTTCACCAGAGTTGGCCTGTCATATGTGTAAGAACTAGTATAAAATAGCACACAATATGATTTGTCCCTCTATTAGATATGGTTCTGCAAATTTGTGCTTGCATCATGTTCGGTCAATGTGCGACCTCTTGACCTCACTGCCGACCAATCAGAGCAAGGCGTCCATCCACTTGACACTCCTCCTTGGTAGACTGATCCCACTCCTGGCACCAGATCATCAGGTGAGTTGTAATCGTTTTAAACAACCATGTAAAACTCTTTCATCAAAATTGAATACCCCTGGAGTTGTAAAGAGAGGAAGTTTTAAGTGAGACTGAATTCCATTTGGTTTATGATAATCTTGATGCATATAGAGCACCAAAGTGATTACATCACAATTTTTTTTTTTTGCATTTCAACATTTTCATACCATACACCAGCATCACCCACAACCCAAATTTGATGGAAATCGGTCCATGGGGGCCTCGGGTATGACCTCATGAATACATACTAAGCCCCATTGAAGTCAAATGTATAATGGCCTGACTGATAACATTTAGATCCAGGCCAATCATACATACATGTATCTTAGTTCCCATGTACTGATTCCCACCAAATTTGGACTTGTTCGAAGACTATATGATCAAAATGTTGCATTCTGGGAATTGAAGGATCTAAGGACTGTTTTATTATGTCAAGAGCTTATGCTGTTCGATTTGGCAATATCTTATTAGCCTCGAAGAATAGGTAATTAAAGTCAATTCTTATTTTGTAAATTTTTCTGCAGCTGGAGCTCCTTTCTTCCTATCCTGTAGAAAGGCATCCAGACCTGTGGTCTGGGTTTCCACTAGCCTCTTTACCAGACTCATGTAGAGATTCAGTATGTGAAGGAATCATCAAGAGCTGTACAAAGGTGCTAAGTGACTGGACAGAGTCTAAGCAGACAAGAGACGTTAGCTCAGCACAAAATATTGTTAGTGAAGATTTGGGGATTGTCTTTTTTCAAATTCAATCTTAGTTTGGTAATTTTATTCAGGATAAGGAGGCTTCTTTAGAGGCTCTTTACACAAGTTCTTGTTATAAAAAAATATTGTTTGGCTCAATGTTGTTTTAGTTTGGTGTTTTCTGATCTATTCCAGTGACCTTTTTCATACAAGAGTTACAACTGTTCAACTTTGCCATTGTGTTATAAGTAACAGGGCTCAGCAGCCAATCACAGTCTAGGTTTCCTTGGTAGTTACAATATCAAAGTTGCCATAATTGTAAGTCTTTTTGAAACAGGCCCGAGGCCTGGCAACTATCAAAATTTTCCAGGGACATACCTGGCACCATTTATGAAGAAGAGTAACTAGGAACTATTCCTCACTCGAAACAAAAATCATCTTTCTCCCTTTTTCAAATTTTGGAAAAAGATTATCCTTGGATTGAAAATCATTGCACGTCCAAAATTAACAAATCATATTATCTTTTCTCTTCTAGATAAAACATCTCTTACAAGTGCAGCAGTTGTTTGGGCAAAATGACATCAACCAGCGAATCACAGCCGACCTTACAAAACCTCTGGGTAAAGCTCTTGTATGTATGTGTTCTAGTCTTTCATTGGACAAGCTGTCTCCTACTGTATTAGGTTGCATTGTAGATATATCAGCTCATACCCTGGAGCATGTAACATCTGGACACATTCTACAGGTTAGTACTATTTATTTACAACTCTAAAATAATTTCATCTGGTGGTATTCTTACAGCAGTGGTATATGTAACCCAAGGCTAACATAGACCACACTTTCTTGCCCCCATTTTATAAACAGTTGCTATGATGGCAACTCTTGCTGGAATGTCAACTTTCTTTGGAAGTACCAACTAGGAAGCAGAATTTTCACTGTTGTTTTGGTAGTTGACATTCCAGCAAGAGTTGCTATCATAGCGACTTTTATGAAATGGGGGCCCAGGAGTTCAATTTGCAACCTCATTTATCTGAACAAATTGTTTTAATCATTGGTGAAACGTTCTAAAAATAATTTTGTTATGAAAACAGAGGAATATGATAAAATGGGTGCAATTTGCCGGCATAGGGACCTGTTTCATAAAAACATGCTTTAATAACAAGTGCACACTTTATGTAACATTGTTTACAATCAGCCAATCAAATCAAAGGATTTCAGTAGCTTTAAATTGTTATTGCAAATTTGTTTTTATACCAAATCTTATAAAACAGAGCCCTAGGAGAGTTTTTTTTTTGGGGGGGGAGGGGGAATTCAAACATGTATTCATCATGAGGTGATATAAATATTCATTATCCTATCACAATATCCAATATTTTCTTCTTTGGTGCAGGTGCTGAAGACGGCAAGTTCCTCAATCGAGTCAGGTTCACCTTTGACCTTGCAGTTATCTTGCATTAACTTTCTTCGTAGATTAGCCAAGAGAACTATACCCACCTGTCCAGAGGTAAAAGACTTTAACAAAAGGAAGGGAATTTATCATCCTTCATAATTTTTAGAGCATGCAATAAGTTAAAGTGAACATAAACTTATGAATAAGGAAGATATATTTTTCTTTACTGCTTCATTAAGTTTGATGTGAAGCTCTAGGTAGTTTACAGAACTGATTCCCTTTAAATATTTTATTCCATATATTGGTAACTTTCATATCTGTATATTTAATATTTGCAGTGATGTTTTAAAGTACGACATTGCACTGTTTCTGTTGATAATGCAACAATAGTAAAAATTAAGAAATAAAGAAATAGCTACTGAGTACACCCTATATGTGCAAAATGTTGCTCTGATATTGTCTCATCAACAAGATCAGTGGACCATATTTTGAATAACAGTTAGATATGAAATATTTCCTTACTGGCATTCAAGTGTGATGTCGAACTAAACAAGTTGATGATATCAGTTGTTGATTTATCATAATTTTTGCTGCTCAAACAATTCAAACCGTACAATTGCTCTCCTGATCATTTATGCGTACATGCATTACGTCTTTACGTCCAGTATTAGTTATATGGATGATCCATAAGTTAGTATCAGTATAAATCTTGTTTTAAACTTATTTCTTAGCAATTTTATAATAGTCAGTACTTGTTGCTAGTATACTTTCCAGTGAGTAGAGATAGTGTTTGCAATTGAAAAAGGCAAGTCATAATCCGCTGACCAGCGTATTGGTATTTGCTCTAGCGACAATTGCTCTGCTATAAATTCTACAAATTAATCAAATGGCTAACTTCAACCCTGGATGTGACAATATACCCTACCCTAAACCTAACTTCACCTCACATAACACCTTATTGCAATCCTAACCATACATCTTAGATGAAATAAAGCCCAAAGCAATTGTCGCAGGAGCAAATGTCATGTCACCAGCGATATATCTGTAAATTGCTAGGATAGGTCATTTTGATAAGTGCTATAAGGCTTAAGCAAAATGTTGTCACTATTATCGGAATTTTGCCCAAATAGACCTGATTTTATTTATCTTTTCCCTTTTTTTTTTATGTTTGCCAGCAATCACAAATCCTTGAGCACATTCCTATCCTATTTGGCAAAGTTTTGTCAGATTCCAACTTCATCGTCCGTCAACATGCTTTAGAAGCGTTCAGTTCATTTGCAGAGGTAAGTTAAACAAAAATATTTCATATCAGATGAGTGCGATACAAAACTAAGTGTGATAAAACAATGTAGTCTAAGAGTAGGGTTGGCTTTTTTTTTTTCTTAGATTAAAAAAAATCAAATTTTCAAAAATTTGAATAAGATTTTTCTTTCTTAAATCAGATAAAAAAAATTTAATTTGTTTAAAAAACCAAAGTGCAATCACCAAAAATATAAACCTGACCAAGAGCAAAGCCTGTGTGCTTGAAACGTCAAGAATAACGGTTCTTTTACTGTTAACAGCAGCAAAAAGAACAGTTCATTTCAGGACTAACTTATATGGTCAAAGCTCTTATTAGTTAATGTTAGTCTTTCAAATTGATTACAAATCTCATTTAAATGCTACAGTCTGCTGGGGTCTCTTTTATAGATCTATCATTAAATCCTTCCCTGCACTTAGGATTTTCATTTCATAAAAAAACATTTCTTTGATTACTAAATTCTAACATGTGGCCTGTGTTATTTTATATGTCCTAGGGAAGTGAGTTAGACCCAGGAAGGCTCCTGTATGATAATGAACATTGGCGGCCTAACTGTTTATTATGAAACAAATGGATTAATTTATAAGGTTTGTTCTTTTATGCTTTCAGGAAACTACTCACGAATCATTAGTCCCAGAATGCATCAGAGCGGATGATGTCCAGAAGAATGTTGTAGATTACCTCAATCAGGTGAGAATAGCTGGATTTATTTAGCACTTTTTGCCTGAGGATACAAAGCGCTGCTATTATTACCCTGGCTGTAGCTGAGCTGCCATTATAGGCGCTGAAGCGTCAAGGAATTTCTTCCTACCGGGTATCCATTCACCTCATTTGGGTTGAGTGCAGCACGATGTAGGTAAATTTCTTGCTGAAGGGAAATATGCTATGGAATTGAACCCATATCTCGCATATTGAAAGACGAGAGTCATAGCCAAGAGGTGAAAGGTGAAATAATTATATAATTATCCCCAATTTTTTTTTTTTTTTTTTTTTTTTTTGTAACATACCCGGGTAATTTCCTGTAATCCAAATCAAATTTTGACAATCGATATATAATTTGCCTTTAGATGCTTATTTTAAAACTTGAATTTTGATCTATGAAGATAGTTTTTTACAAATTTAGTTGATTGGAATGAAATAATTGAGAATCTCATGTGGCCCAAAAAACAGGTCACCAGTCATGATTAAAGTTATGTTTATCATACCGGCAGCTTTGTGAAAACTGTCTGATGATATATATTTTTAGAGTTCTTGATAAAATTGGCCTAAACAGACCGAAGCAACTTGAAGAAGATGACGTGTTACAATGTAAAGTCACAACAATATTTATTTGCCCATAATATGGTGAAAAATAAGAAAGTAAGATTGGCCAGAATGTGAAAAATGTTGAAAGAGGGAGTGTCATCATGGGGAGAGGATCAGAAACCCTTTGTAAGAGGAAAAATACTAACTGACATAAATAATGATATCTAATAATGAATGATTTTGTTCATTGTAGATTCCAGCACATGCCGACCTTCTGTCGAAAAGGTCAGAGGTCAGTTTTCTTCAAGGTGAAAGATTAAGACTGCAAGATGTGGCTGAAAGAATGTCCATGCAGAGTTTATCATCAGATTCTGAGATGAGCGTGAGAGGAGAGAGTGCAAACATGGCAGAGAACAGCTCAAATAGAACAGAGGAGGTAAGAATTGCTACTTTACTTGGCCTAGTTCTAAGATAGTCTAACACAACATGTCCAGGCTATAACCGTTGTCCCTATATGCAGTTGGTCTAGTTCTAAGATAGTCTAATACAACATGTCCAGGCTATAACCATTGTCCCTATATGCAGTTGGTCTAGTTCTAAGATAGTCTAATACAACATGTCTAAGCTATAACCATTGTCCCTATATGCAGTTGGTTTAGTTTTAAGATAGTCTAATACAATATGTCCAGGCAATAACCATTGTCCCTATATGGAGTTGGTCTAGCTCTATTATTATTTCCTCAGGAAAATGTCCCCCCCCCCCCCCTTTTTGGAAAATCCTGGATCCGCCCCTGAACATGGCCTTTACCCATTTGGTCTACAAACAGTTGGACTTCTAGGATAGTTGTATACCACATGGGTTATACCTGTATGGTTTATTATCAACTTGGTCTAAATCTCAGATAGTCTTGATATCACATGGGCTAAACCTATTTGGTCTACTATCAATTTGGTCCACTTCTCAGATAGTGTGATGTCACATGAGCGTACACTGATTACATCTACTATTCAGAAAGTCGTTGACCACCATGGCAAAACCTATTTGGTCTACTATCGATGTGGTGTTGGATTTTATGGTTACCGTAAGTAACGGTGTATTAACCGCACCTTTTTCTCGGCGGGATATAAGCAAAAGTCGGGGGTGCGGTTTATACACGGTGACGGGTCTGAGCCCGCCCGCGTAACCCCTCCCGAACATGTAAGAAGTCTGCCAGTTCACAACACATCGAGTGGCCGGGCGTAGCCGCCCAGTGCAATGTCGTTTAGAGGGGTATGAGCCGCGGGTAATGGGTAGCGATTATTACGATCTTATGATCAAATACTGTCGTAACAAATGCATCCACCTTCATGACACTAATTTCGACTTTATTCTCGATTCAAAGCAGTGAAGTTCCCTGGCTAAGTTCAAAGAGACGCCAAGCATTCTCAGTAATAATTTGTCACAGCTGAGCGAGAGCCAAGAGCTAGCTTGCGTTGTATTGTGGTTTTAGTACGACTTAAGCTGGCGCTATTCATTTAATTTAACCCCTCAAAGTCCCGTTTCGCGCCAGCTTATTTTTTTCTTTCCCGTTTGCTTTTCATAAGATACCATGTACACCGTGCACCACGCACGAGAGAGACGGCACGAAGCCGTCAAACAACTGGAAAAAATACCAATTTCTTTGTTTCTTGAACCTTCCTGTAATCCCGTATCCAAAATTCATGCTAAGACATTGAATGCTAGACAAATTCTGAAAGTGATTGTGAGGTTTTGATGCAAGAAATGTGAAAGACACATCACAATTTGATAAGATGTACTGGTAGTGGTACCGTATCGAAGTTTGAAATGTACATGTACAAGAAAGGCAGTGCTGTGTGTGTGTACACTGTGACTGTGAGGTGAGTGAGTGTGTAAATTGCCAATATTGGCGGGACCTTTCTTTCTTGCTAACATTTGTAGATGAATTGATCAAGAACAGCAGATTTTTGCATACTGGTAATCTCTTTGAATTCTTTGAAAACTTTAACTTAGTTTTTGTTTTTTCGTACCTCAAACATGCATGTAAATGTGAGGATTTTTTTTTTTTTTTTTTTTTTTTTTTTTTTTTTTTAGTCCAAAGTTGGGGGTGCGGTTTATACACGGGTGCGGTTAATACACCGTTACTTACGGTATATGGTTTTATTGAAATATCCACACATCGCAGCCAATTAGGCTGAATTGTATTGGATTTACAAAATATAACAATACAATAATATTATGATATAGCAATCAAACATTATAAATGTACTATTTACAAATAAAATAACAAACACATTGGGTGATTTCAAGTCCGGTATTGGCCTTGGACTTGGTGTTGGTGTTGAAATTTGGATTGCTTCCCCTAGCTCCAAAACTTATTCAGAGTTTGTAAAACTGATCCAGATCACATTATTGACATCTCAACAACTAGTGAGTGACTTATTGGGACCATCTTCATTTTATGTTTTGGTGATATAATCGTGTAAAAATTGACCTAACACCAACACCAAAAGGTCAACACTGAACTTGAAATCACCCATTGGGTAACCTGGCAGATTAAGCTGGGAAAAGATGACTAGAGTATAGAGAAAGGAGAAAAGAAGATTGAACAAAGTAGGAGATAATGTAGATAAGTAGGGATGGGTAGAGATAAGAAGGACAGAAAATGATGGGTTCTTGGAAAGCGCCGGTATCCGCCTTAGCTGGGCGCTCACGGCGCTTGCTCAAAAATAGGAAATATCTCACAAATTTCAATGTCTTCAAACAGTGCTTAGGATCATCATTCAGTTCAAGTACTGTTCTAGTAATGCTACAATTGAGTTATTCTTGCGATGATGTTGGAGTGGGGAACAGAAAGGTCTTCAGGTGAGACTCAAAAGTTGATTGGGTCTCTGCTCTCCTGATAAAGAAAAGAGGGGAAGAAGAGCAGTAATATCCACCAGATATAATTCTGATTTAAACTAAGGGTCAAAACTGAAGAGCGAGAAACATAGCCCGTTTAATTAAGTAGGGTGTATAAAAAGATAAACATACAAAATGATATTTAAATTAAATTTGCAATGATTTCGAAACTACAGAAAATTTATACAGGTCTAAAGTCTATAATGTAGACAAGAAATGTCTAAGTATAAAAAATCCTATTTGGTCTACAATTTTCTTGGTCTAATGCCCACTTCATCTAATTCTCATTTGGTCTAATGCCCAGTTGGTTCCATTTTCACTTTGTATACTTATTATTTTTCTACTTTTTCAAATAAATATTTGGTTTCATGAATAGTTCATCTAACCATGTAGACTGAATGTTGTTAGACCAAGTGAAGTGAACAAATGGGTCTAACCTAACTGGAAATTAGGCAAAACGGTTAACTGGCTAAATAATTAGACAAAATAAGAAGTAAAGGAAAAAGGACTAGACCAAGTGGGATGAGACCAAAAGGAAAGTAAATGAAGTGGTTGTAGACCATCAGTGATTTACCAGAATCGCTTCTATGAAGGAGAAATACTTGTTTTCTTGAAATAATAAGGTAATTTTTGTTTATGAACTAAAGAAATTGAGTTTAAGCTGCTGGGTATTTAATTCTGAAATTCACAAAGGGGCAATTCCATAAAGTATGTATACAGTACCAAACAATCAAACTTCCACTACCTTACTCATAAACTTAAAGGAGAATGAA
This sequence comes from Lytechinus pictus, assembly GCF_037042905.1. NCBI lineage: Eukaryota > Metazoa > Echinodermata > Echinoidea > Temnopleuroida > Toxopneustidae > Lytechinus > Lytechinus pictus. Next base: position 30,150,697 of record NC_087259.1, on the reverse strand, counting down.
ACCCTTGAAACCAGCTGAATCCATATCAAAGAGAAAAATCAAAGAAACATATTGTTGAAAGTTTGAGGAAGATTGAATGAATAATAAGAAAGTTATGAGCATTTGAATATTGAGATCACTAATGCCATGTAGATCCTCCCATTGGCAATGCGACCAAGATCTGTGATGTCACACACGTACAACTCCCTCATTACTTTAGTACTTATTTCACTTATATTCTCACTTTTATAGAGTCTATCACAAGGTGAGGTGTTCTCTTTATGAGAGGACAAGTACAGAGGTTTCACAACATTATATCATAGATGAATCGTTTGTCATATGATTAGAATGAGCAAAAAGAGATGTTTTGGGGTATATTTTCAGTGTCCAAAAGGGGAGAGTTGTTCATCTGTGACATCATAGATCTTGGTCGCATTGCCAATGGGAGGATCTCCATAGCATTAGTGATCTCGACATTCAAATGCTAATAACTCTTCTATTGCTAGTCCTATTTTACTCAAACTTTTGTTGATCTTATTCCTTGATTTTTCTGCTTTCACAAAAGCTAAATTGCTCCAAGAGTTTCATTCTCCTTTAAGAAATGACGAAATGAAAATCAAATGAAAACTGAGTAAGCCAAAAATACCAGACACCGATAAGCACATGTGGGCATGTGCATTAACTCTAGCTCTCAAACAAAATTCATTGCTGGGAAAGAGACCTGTAGAACAAAAAGTTTTATTTTTTATTTTGCCATGGAGCATTATGGCCCAGTGGATTATTCTCTTAACGCTAAAACAGAGGGTCATGGTTTCAAATCCCAGCCATGGCATGTTTCCCTTCATTAAGAAATTGATCTACATTGTGCTGCACTCGACCCAGGTGAGGTGAATTGGTACTCGGTAAGATTTATTCCTTGAACACTCTAGCGCCTATAATGGCAGCACAGTTACAGCCGTGGTAACGATACCACGTATCAAGCGCGATGGAGTATAAGCATATACAGTAGTAACTGCATTGTATATTTGGACCATGTCGTTACTATTACTATAATTATCAAGCTATTGCTCATTTTCTACATTAATCTATCATTTAAAAGTTCATATACAAATACCTGGCTGTTCATTTTGCGGGATGCCATTTAAGTTCTGATTGTTGTTACAAGTAAAAGTCAGTGTTTAGTTGAGAAATTAAGATCATTTTAGTAAAAAAATATATACAAAAAATAAAATGTGAAATCATGGAGTACCTGGAACTACACCTATAAACAAGCACATGTATTACTTCATTGATATGTTGGCATCTGATGCTAAAACTCCATTTTTATGAATATCAGAAATCTACAATTTCATTCTCTATTTCCTTGTCTAGGAAATAAATCAAAACTTTCAATTTTGACAGTCAAAACTACTCATTGACTTTATGATAAGCTATTAATTATCATTTCCTAATGGATTATTCTAAGTGAATTTCCTTGTTTTTTATGACCATAAAAGGTGAATGTCTGATTCTATTTCATTTTTTGGCAATTTGTATTTTCCCCTTTAAGAATACCCTTAACAGGGAAAACTCTGAAGTTTCACATCCTTTTTTTTTTTTAAGTTTTGCAATATGATAGAAATAGAATGTCAGTATGACTGGCATGTTAAAGACCATAGCAGTCGTATTAAGAAAATGCTGTATCAACATATGCATAGCTAATAAAAATGAGACTCAATGATTTCCCCTTCACCCCTAGTGTTACTGTGTTATGTAATACTTTCAGTGTACTATTAAATGTGAAAAGAAATAATGATAAAATATAATTGTGAATCATAAAGCACCATCCAAACCCACTCTAAAGAGTAAATTAAATCATTAAAGAGAACCATATATGAATTACAGTAATCTAAATCAACCCACTCTAAAGAGTAAATCAAGAATTATTGAAGGGAACAAAATACAGATAAAATCAAATGTCATTTTAGTCTCTAATAACACTTCAGTCCGAGATGTCCCATGCTTGTAGATTCTTGATTCAGGCGGATAGTTTTATTAAAAATACTCACTTATTAAGATCTTGTTCATTCCCTAACATTGAAGGTCCTGAAACTTATTATTATTATTATTGTTTTTGTTGTTGTTGTTGTAGAAACAGGCCTTTAATGTTCATTTCAAAGTTGATTGGATTACATCAATTTCATCCATGAATTGATCTATTTTGAAAACAGGCACAATGATTTCTAGGTATTTGAATTATTTTACATGCTTAGTTAGTATCACAGATAGTGTATACATTTCCTTATGAATGTGGCCTTTTATGGGACATAATTGCATTTTGCCAGGCTTTATGTATGACATACATATGTTAATAAGTTCTAAAAGCAAAACTATAACTCATTTAATTTGGCAATTTGCTGAAAGCCATCACAGATATTTGCATGTTTGTTGTTTGCCCCCCAAATTTATGTGTATAATCAAGTCATTTCCATTATAGTAATTAATGGTACTTGCGTAGTGTTTTCCCCTCTCTTTTTTTTTGTCGGGGGGGGGGGGGAGCTTTCTTATTGCCAAGTTAATGTATTGCTAGTGAAGTAGTATTGCTTATGCGTCATCATAGTAATCAAAAAGTTCTTATCACAATCATCATTATATACTTCCACCATCACAATTATCATCACCAATACATCATCACCACCAGCACCGTCATCATTATCATCACCATTACATCATTTTCATCATCATCACCACCACCATCATCATTACATCATCATCATCACCACCACCACCATCATCATTACATCATCATCACCACCACTACCACCATCTTCTTCTTTATCATATCATCATAATCATCATCTTCATCACCATCATCACCATCATCATCATCATCATCACCACCACCACCACTACCACCATCATCATTATCATCACCATTGTCATCATCATCATCATCATCATTGTCATCACCACCACCACACCATTACACTTTAATCAACATTATATTCAACATCATCATTCAAGACACTTTAACAGCAGAATACAGCCAAAAATGATTTGTGTTTCGAAACTAGACTTCCTAATTTGCACATTTTTTTTACAAACTGCCCCCTACCTCCCCTTCCCCCCTCCCTCCCCTATAATATAAAGGGAGAGCTCATTGTAATTCAGTGTCTTCAACTTGAGGTTTCAATGTTTGTTCATAACACGTAGAGGTGTCACTTTGATATTGCTGTGAGGAAGTTATCAACCTCTAGGTGTCTTTGGTATGGAGGGAAAGAGAGACAAACAGATAGAAAAACCTCCCTTTTGGAGAAAAAATGGACTTTACTCCCTATTTGTTTGTTTTTTATAAAGCTCATTTTTGTCCCTTTTTCTACAGATAAATTTTTGATAAAATTTATATATATGCCAAAAACTTATCTTACACTGTTTGATCGTAAAGAATTATCCTTATCAAATCAAAACTTCGGCTTATCTATGGATCATACTTCAGAAGGATAATAAGTATATTAAAAAAAATGGGGCGATAAATAATTATTTATGGATTTCAATTCACCCTCCTTGTGTTTACATGAGACAGGGAATGAGAAGGGATAATTTTAAACATACATATTTGTGTATATTTTAGTGTCAACATGACATTTCCGGGTTTTTTGTTTTTTATCTTTCACATAGTTATGCAGTTAAGGAATCTTAAAGCAAATAACCACGGGCTAAAAATATATTGATCAATTTTAGCATCCTTTTTCAAATAAAAATCCTCTTTTTTCCAACCTAGCTTAATTACAGGGAAAATTGGGAAAATTTTTATTACAAGTATGGTAAAAACTTGGATCTGATTAAGAGAGAACAAAGAATAGTTCATGCAGAATGTGTTGTGAACTCCATTTCACATCGCCCAGGGTGAGTGAGTGGAATCCACCCCCCCCCCCTCGACATTTTTCATGAGAAATCTACAGCCCAAATTCTTTTGACTGTGCCGCTTGCTGACTTTTTTATTTTCAAATCTCGCGCTACATTTTAGACCAAATTTCCAACGTTCGGGTACGCGGTTCAGAAATTACGCAACATGTGTACTGTGCATGTCAGATCAAAAATTGCTCAAAAATGTGAATTCACATAAAAATCCAATGCAAATTGTGTTTCTAGCCAAATTTCTTAGATTTATCATTATTTCTTCTTTAACTGATTGAAATCAATTAATTATGCCTTGTTTATGATCAGAATTAAGTAAGCAATAAAAAAACAATACAGAACAAAAAAAATTGAAAAACAAAGAAATACATAGAAATTTAAAAAAACAATGAAATACATAAGAAAAAAGTTGCGATGCAGAATGTTTAAAAATGCATTTGATCGAAATCCTACAAAGTGTCTGTCAATAGAAAATTAGCGGTTTTGGGTCTGTATTTAGTTAAATAGAGCAAATTCTTTATTTTACACATAAATTTCCATAAGTAATTCATGTAAAAAATCTTAATATTTCCAAAATAAAATAACCATACATCCAGGTAGATATCATTGCACACTACCCCTGTGCAAATGTTTGCGATGCACGGTCAATTGGTGGCCAAGATCTTGAGATCTCTCCCTTAACCCCTCCCGTACACCCTGTTAGATGGTCCAAGTGACATGGCTCTATGAGGGTTAAGATTTTCAAGGTTTCATTAACTCTATTGATATCAAGTTGATTGGGATTAAATCTATTTCATTTATTGTAAATCATATGAAAATAGTACAAACAAAAATTGTCACAAATCACTCTCCTTAAATGAAGTCAAGAACAAGAAAAACTGCTTTAATTAACTACAAAATTTTACAATTTTCTCATTTTTTATTTTCATATGATGTAAATGAAATTTAATTTATCCTAATAATCAACTGTGCGATGTCTCCTCTATTCTGATATAATTGTCTCTATTTTTTATATTGTATGTACTTATGTTTCCCTTTATTTTTGTAGCCTCAATCTAAACGTCACTGCTCAGACGCTGAAGCCCAACTCCGAGATGTTGTAGGGATGTTAAAGGGCGCCCTCACAAGATTAAAGGAATTGAATGTGGGAATGTTAAAGAGACCTGATTGGCTGGATGCAGAGCTTTTATCAGCCAGGAATTGTTTGGATGACCTGCTCTCTGATAAAGAGACTCCTTCATGACCTTGAGGTGACCTCGCATGTACAGGGAAATTTGGAATGACTTGTAAATAACTTGATTCAAGTACAATACTACCTCAAATCATATGGATGGTAGATCAATTCTATCGTTTCATTAACCATTTCACTTGCGAATTGTTCATTTCCCCTGGCTTTGTTCTGGGATCCCTCTTCCCCCCACCCCCATTCCAGTAGGCAAAATAGGGATGGGAGGGGAGGGGGACAAGAGTTTGGGAAGTGACATTTCATTTTTTTTACTGCATATAATTGAGCCTACAGGTCTTACAACCCTAAAGAACAATAACATTCAGTGTATGACTTTCAAGGGAAATTAATTCATTTTGGGGAAGTCATGATTCACGTAACAATTTGAGTATGATGCATGACTGATGTCAACATTATGTTTACGCACAATGGGTATAGAACCGTTTGGGAGGTATTGATCCCATATTTGCCTCTCCTCGCCCAAGAGTAGATGGATAACTAGCTGAACCATGAATAAGAGTTTTCTGAATTTAACATTTTATCCAGATTAAAGTTAACTGCAAGTTGTAGTGACGATTTCAAAATGATTTTGTACAGAGTCCAGTAAAATAACCAAGTGTCTGTAACAATAGTAATAATAATAACGATATATTTACACATGGTAGCCACTTAAGTTTCGAAAACTGTTCTCCCAGCAGGCCCTGCTATTATTATTACCCCGGCTTGAACTAGGCTACCTAAAGGCGCTCAAGCATTCAAGGAATTTCTTCCTACCGGTTACCAATTCACCTCACCGAGTTGAGTGCATCACAATGTGGGTAAATTTCTTGCTGAAGGAAAACACACCATGACTAGGAATCGAACTACGGCCCTCTGAAAGACGAGAGTCATAGCCACCAGATCTCAACGTCCCCATATGTATAAATGGAAAGTTACATCCAAAAGAATTCTGGAAGGAATTGTGTCATTGTTGGGATATTAGCAAATTAAGCATGGAATTCCACCCAGATGTCGGGCCCTTTAACCAAGCAATTATAATACACTGGCCCACGTTTGCCTATGTGTGTTGATTTTTCAGTGTGATTGTTTTTGTCTCGCCTGCATAGCAGGGCGAGACTATTAGGCGCCGCTTTTCCGGCGGCGGCGTCAATATCAAATCTTAACCTAAGGTTAAGTTTTTGAAATGTCATCATAACTTCGTAAGTATAGGGACCTAGTTCATGAAACTTACATATAAGGGTAATGAAGTATTACTAAACATCCTGCCCGAGTTTCAGGTCACGTGACCAAGGTCAAAGGTCATTTAGGGTCAATGAACTTTGGGCATATTAGGGGTATTTGTTGAATTTCCACCGTAACATCTTCATGGAGCAATTCGAACACCAAACACTCGAGACTGCCGACATGCAACCTTCAATCTGGCTAAGATATGTGGACTACACCTTCGTCATCTGGCCCCACTACACCAAGGAACTCTTCCTCCACCACATCAACAAGCAGCACCCAGACATTAAATTCACTATGGAAACCCAACTGCACATCCTCATCATGAAGACCACATCAGGGTTCCTCTGGCACCAAGTCTACTGAAAACCAACTGACACAGACCGATATTTCTACTACTGCTCCTTCCACCACCCATCCATCTGGCAATCAGTACCCAACTCCCTCATCTGCCTCGCCCACCAACTCAGTGACAAGGACCACCTCTAGCAGGAACTCACCCACATCTCCAATGCACTCACCTCTCATCAACCAGTACCCCACGACCAAGGTCTCCACTCAACCGCCAAGGCACCAGCACAACCACCAGCGACCAATCCACCGACAACCAACCTGGCACAATCGTCCTCCCATACCTAAGCAAGACATCGCACCAACTACGCCGCATCCTCACTCAAGCAAACATCAAAGTCAGACAACGATCCTCCAAGAAGCTCCACTCAATCCTGCACTTACACAAGGACAAGAACCCTCCCAACAAGCAACCAGGCGTCTACAAAATACCATGTGACTGCGGTTAAGTCTACATCGGGGAAACAGGCCGCAACTTCGTCACAAGGCTTAAGGAACACAAGTCCTGCCAAAGACTGGGACAGGTCAGCCATTGTCAAGCACGCACAGCAAGAAGGTCACTGCATTGACTGGGCAGACAGCATACTCATCAACAACATCAAGCATTGGTATACCAGAAGAGTCAGAGAAGCCATTGAGATACAATGACATGACACATTGGACTGCACCTAACAACATCTGGAACCGCACCCAATCCTTCACCTAGGCACCAATCCTTCATTTACACATGCCACACTACCGCCGACAACTACACCCGCGGCTCCGCCGACGACCAAGCCCACCATACCACTCACAACTCAAGCTGCCGCATCATCCACACCTGAGATCGCCGCACCGCCGAAACAACGATGCCGCTATAATCTCCGCCCACGCCTACCCAACATACACCAAGGAAGTTCACACGACCCAGCCCGTCACCAATCCCTCTGACGTCCGCACTCACGCCCACACAACTCCCAGAAGTCACAGCGCCACCACTGAACACCCGCCGCCGACCCGGCCCGCCACCGATTCCTCCGACGTCCGCATTCTCGCCATAAGTATCCCACACTCATTTAGCATCCTTCACTCCTGAAGACGGACAGTCAACCTGCCCGAAACGTCGAGAAACCTCTCTTCACTTCAACCTGCTACTACTCAAATCATTGCTACTTGGGCCATATTCAGCTCATCTCATCTGGTTTACAGTCCTTTTCAAGACATCACTCACTATCAAGAAAAGAATAAGAAAGAATTCATATTACACATGGTGAACCGTAAACCTTCTCCATGTTAAGAGTAATAAAGTATCACTGAACATCCTTTGCATGTTTTAAGTCACATGACCAAGGTCAAAGGTCGTTTAGGGTCAATGAACTTTGGTCATGTTGGGGGGTATTTGTTGAATTGGCATCATAACTTCGAAAGGTTATGGATCTAGTTCATGAAACTTAGACATTAGGGTAATCAAGTATAAATTATTGTTTTACACACATCTTAGATCACGTGATCATGGTCAAAGGTCATTTTGGGTCAATGGACATAGTATTCTAATATCATATGAATGTTTTCTTTTGTGAATAATTATTCAATAGCTGGTTTCAAAGTCAGCACTGCTGCTATATCGAATCGCGTAATGCAGATGAGACTGCCAGAGGCGTTCCACTTGCTTCTTTTTAACCGAGATTTCATGATTTCGCGAACTTTGATTTATGTAACTTTACCAGAACTAGATTTATGATGACATATTGACAATTAACCTTGGTTGTGCAGACAAGCCAGACATTCTCATGAAATTAGTGTTTACTGCAAGTACTGCAAGTATCCTAGCCATGGCGTAATTTCCTTCAGCAAGAAATTTATCCACAATGTACTGCACACAACCCAGGTGAGGTGAATGGGTATTAATTAATTCCTTGAATGCATGAGCGCTGAAATGCAGCTCAAGCTAAAGCTTGGGTAATAATAATAACAACGCGCCTCAGAATAATATTTTTCTAGATAGATGGCACTATATAAATGCCTATTATTATTATTGTTATTATTTTCATTTATCTTTTGACGTATTCAAAACACTCACACAGGCTTACTATTTACACATCTAAACTCTAACCCTAGTATTATGAACACTGGTTTTATTCAAGTCAGTCTAAAGTTGTTATTTGACTGTGGATATCCAATTGATACAAATCTATAATGGTAGAGTCTAGAGATTCGGTTTGTCAGCAAATTTCTTGCTCAGTTAAGAGGAATCCACCCATGGTCATAAAATGTTGTGTTGGAAAGGATAAAAAATAAGTAAATCAGGATGGGGAAAGTTTGAAAGAAATAGGATTAGCAATAAAGTTATGGCTGCTTTAAAATTGAGATACCTATAAGACTATGTAGATTTCAAATTGGCAACTGGGTAGTAAATTATGACAAGGGGCAAGGACATCTTTACCATAGGCCATGTACTTACATGTAATTTTCATGGATTGGTGGTTTTCTCGTAAGTACCTATTTCCCTGGAGCAGTAATCTAAATACAACCCAGGTAGTATATTGTTTTATATCCTCATGAAAGAAAAATATAATTTGAAGTAAAACTTTTGAAAGAAAAATGAAATTTTAGCCATTTTATATGTTGGAGTACATGGCAGAGTCTTCCTTGCCTTACATCACTATCACTATGACATCACATGTATATGGCAAATTCGAAGTCTCCATGGGTAAAGTGATAACCAATATTTACAACTTTTAAACTTCATAGCTTTCTTATTCTTTGTCTGATATCGCTCAAAGTACCTTCAATCAACTTGTCTGATTTTTCCTTTTCCTCTAAAAACAAGTTCTTATTTGGGTAGGATTCCCCTTTAAGCCTGTAAATCAGATTCTCAGTTGCAAAAATGAGCATTGAATCTGAGATAAATGTAATTGGGGTTAGTTGTATTGCTCTATTGTACTATGGATGCAGTGTGATATAAAGTATTGTTTATACATGTACAGGAGTATTAAGAGGTTAAATTAAATTTGAAATTCTATTAAGAAATTTTAATTTCAGTATAGTCTTGTGTTATAGGTCTTGACATTTCTGATATTTACTAATAAAGAAAATATGATGGAGTAGGTGGATGATGTACTCCAGAAATTAATCATTGCAATGATATTTTTATTATTGATTGAAAAAAATTAGCATAATCAGACTCATATTCGGGGCATGCTTCTTAACAGGTAAAGATAAATTCAATCAGCATGAAAAAAAAAAAGTCAATTTATGGCAATTACTTATGTAACATATTTGGGAGCCCCTCTCATATGATGTCACATAAAAGAAAAAATTATGATTTATCCTTTTTTATTGAACTTTCACCAAACCTTCAATGAAATTTTCTTCCATTTTTATATTGATTTTATCAAAACCAACTTTAATTCACTGCAAACTTCCCCCGGCCTTTAATGACATATGTACAGGGAGAAAATACATTCAGAAAAATTACAGGTAAATGAATAAATAACACACACAAATCAAATATCAACAAATTAAACTTCATTATTCCCATGAAAACCAAGCATTTATTGTAAAATTCAATACATGTATGTAGTCATATAGATGGCAAAGCAATATTTCTGCAATAAATAAATATATAAATTTGAATCAGCTTGTACATACATCAGGCGAGGCAGCAAATAAGTTTGATAAATTTTCCCTTCTCTTAATAGAATTTCAATCCCAGCATGCATATATAAAACAACAATAGAATCTTAAAAATCTTATTAAAAGTTGTATAAATATTCAAGGTATAATTACAATGATGTAAGATGTTATTACATATACTCCTTCGAGTCAATATCGCACTCATCTTTGATTCGTACAATATTGACAATAACTTGAGGCACATTTTTGTATCACATTCCGAACCTTCCAATATGATGTAAACATGATATACTTGTAAATGTATGCAATATATTCCAATGTAATATAACAAAATGTAATCTCCTCTCACCCAGAATTGACACTAATTTTCTTTTCATATCAGATTGAAAAGAAAAGCATACAATCAAAACATTGAATCAATTCCATTGATATATTGCTGAAATAAATCATAATCCTACAATATTAAAACATTCAAACTCAATTATATCAAAACGGAACTCAATGCAAGAAAGCTTATCAAATATTTTTGTTAATGTTAAACATAACAGCAGTCATTACTGATTCTAGTTTCATAGGTCGTTGAGGTACGACTGATAAATTATTCTGTTGTTACGTGTCCTTGAAGAGGAAGACAAATACAATAATGATACTGTATAAATTAAATATTCTTTAAGTCAGGTTATGAGGCAAATAGATGTACAGTGATAATCTCACATTAAAGAAACTGAACTAGAGGATTTATGAAGAGTATAAAAGATGACAAATCATACATTTAAGTTCCTGTACCAAGGTATTTTGACCATGTTTGATTCGTAATTACAATAATGAGACGCTTATGACTTGTTCAGAGGGTGATAAATGGGAATTCATGAAGGTAGATATCAAATTCTCTCAAATTCATTCATGAATATCCCTACTGACAATCATTTATGGTGTATTGCATACTTCATGATGTATTGTTTTTCTGACTTACGGCCGATTCAGTGTTTTACGCAATCCTGGCTATTATTGATACATAGTATTAGGCAGTGTGTCTTGATTGCGTGCAGTAGGCATATATATTGCGTAACGTTCCCCGGTAAAACACCTCTATAAATTGTCAATTTTCAAAAATTATATATATTTAAGAACATTCAAAATATGAATGTATTTATAGATTCTTGTAAGACAAATATTTCAACCAAATATTATTCTAGTATATCATAATATAACATAATCTTTGGCACTATATATATGTCTTTCATGTCATCAGTAATGCGCTCTATAAATAATAAATATTATGATGCCTGATGATTTATTTAATTAAAACTTAAATATATATGGAAAAAAATGTGTTATTCACATTATTTAGAGATACATAAGTCGCATGATGAATGATGAATAACATGTATGAGAGCAACTAATTGGATTGTGTAAATTGCATTGATCAAAGTAATACATACATTTATCAAATTGATTTTGTGTACTTCAAATTTCTGAATTGTTAGGGTGAAAATCATTATGAAAAGAAATATCCTCTTAATAAATTGGAATCAACTACATATTAAAAAGTCAATAACTCATTGATACAATGATTACTTGATAATAAAATATGTTGGTCCACATTGAATTAAAGGAAATTTATACATTTTTCGGCTCTGTGGGGATGAGGGACTGCTGCCCCTACCATTTTTCGAATAAAAGGGGGGAAGGCAGGAAAGGGAGGAAAGAAGAGAATGGAAATTCGTGATGAAGGCTATGTAACTCTAATAATTATTCAATTGAGATAAAAGATGACATTACTTCCAGGTAATCTTATCAAAACAGCACCGCCTCTGATATGAATCAAAATGCATGAAGTGAACAAAAAAAATGATTGATATTAAATGACTTTCATAAATATATATATAATTGATTGTTCGCATTAAATCATTTAATTGCCAATTCTGATAGGAGATAGAGACAGTTATTCACACAAAATTTTAAATAGTATACTATGTTATATACATTCATATATCAAGGTGGTTCTTAGATTTCAATAAATAATTTGATAAATAAAATAGTAAAATACTGTTTGATCTCATAACATAAATATGCTTCCAAGTGAAATACATTGACATCCCGAAACAAAGTAATTTGTACTGATTTTTTCCACAGTTACGTAGCTCTACAGAAGTTTACAATTTATACAGAACTCAAATAAATAGAGCGTATACCACAAGTATTTGAATTAATACAAAATAAAGAATACATATAGAGTAAAAGCTGCAGTACTGTTATAAAAGTTACTGTTAAATATCCACACAATGGAAAACATGTCAACAAAATCCAACAAGACTGATTCACTTATATTGTTTTGTCTGTTTTTCTCTTAGATAGCATTAAAAATGGCTTGATCGCAATTATTAGATTAAAAACATTGAACTAACTGAAAATAATGATTTTGCGGTTTTAACACGGCAGGTTCAACTAATTATAAAGAAGAGGACAGCAGAAATGATATGTTTAAATCAAATGAAAATGGGCATTCCATAAAGAATTCATTGAATTAGTGACGAAGGGCATTCCATAGTTCATTAAATTGAATAAGTGACAATGGGCATGTCAAAGTGAATCCAGCCATGTTTAACACGCTATCATAATTCCACTCATTATCTTTGAATTTTATTCCATTATCATCATCAGCCATGTGTTTTATATCAAATGTAACTTATTATTCCGATGCATATCACCCATTTGAATGTAATTAGTTCTAAAAGATTGTACAAAATTAGGTAACCTCAATATTTTTGTGAGAGGTGTTATCAACCTTGTTGGATATTGTTTCAAATATTTATAACATGACAAATAATCGAATTTGATTATTAATGTTTGAATATAGACTTCATAATTTCATGAAGAAAAAACATGCGTTTAAAATAATTTAGCAATGATGGAAAAAAATTGATGTACATGCATTTTTATGTACATAAATTCAATTCTTTCCTCAGAACACCCAGTATTTAATCTATGAAATGTATTTATTAATAGTAATAATAATATGCATTTATATAGCGCAAACAAGTTGTTAATATATTTATGTCAGTAATATATTTATGTCAGTGGTTAAAACAATCAGTTCTATAGATTCAAACTCAGATTCTGATAGATTATTAATAGAGTGGTGAATATCACCATACATAAACATATAGGGATCATTACCGACCGGAGAATAAAAAAAGTGGAAAAATCTTTGAAAATGAAAGAAATTTCAAGAACTGCAAGATTTGAGCTGTTCAACTCAGATCTATGTGCCAATGTAATGATATTACATTACTGCTTGAGCGCTTATAGAGACTACTTGCGTATTATTTTGATTATTCTATCTAAATTTTGAAGTTCTGTTCCAATCTTGTCCAGAACATGTAACATGACAGGTGAGTATTCGATGTGAGTTTTATTTATAAACGGTTGATTCGTAGGATGATAATCTAGAGCGGTCAAACCGAGGTCATCCATCTGAAAATAAGCAAGAAAATATATTCGAAAAAAATAAATAAAAGATTGTACTTATCTATAGAGGTACTAAGACTATTATATTCAAACAATATATAAGGGTTTGTTTATTTTATAGGAGAGTTATGGTTTTATCGAAGGATACCAGTTTAGAATACAGTTCTATCTATTTTTCTAAGGTCCAAAAAATATAAGATATTTAAAATTCCTCTTTGATTTCAGAAATATAGTCCTCTGAAATTACAGAAAACCAGTAATATTGCTAAAAATTATTGTTCAGATATCAATAATAATAATAATGATAATAGCAATAATAATGGTAACAATAACAAGAATAATAGGAATAATATTAATAATGTATTATTTATGAGGGAAGCCACTTAAGTTCTTACGAACTGTTCTCACAGGTGGCCCTCATCATTAACATCTCTAATCATATAATTCTCAATCAATATTTTAACTTACACTGTTTTTTAAAGCCAGTCTGAGGTTGGACATGACATCATTGACTTCGTTAAACCTATTATTGAAAGCTATGAATTGTGCGTTGTCCATTCTTTTTTTCTCTTCCATTTCGATTTGTTGCATCTCATGAAGCAATGCCTCAAATAAGCTAATACTTCTATGAAAATGGGGAAGGTTTTTTTTCGCCTCCTGTTATAAAAAAATAGAGGGAATTAAAAACTTATTTTAGGAAGTAATGAGAATATTAAACAAATACATAAGAATGAGAACCATATAAAGAGCACTGAAGGGGTAGAAAGAAGAAGAGGAGGAGGAGGTGAAGAAGAGGAGGAGGAAGTTTCTATTTTAAACTTTTAATGAAATGTCAAGCACTGAGCTTGATTTAAGCAAATCTGTTATTTTATATCAACATAGTAAGGGGTGATCTTGAAATTACACTGCAAAAACAACACCAACCCGGTATTAAAGTGACCACACCATAAAAGTTTTGAAAGATTAGAATATTAACCATGAAAATATGATATGAAACATCAACTGGTGTTGTCCCGGGCCCTGTGACACAGAGGTTAATAATTAATTATTAATTCAAAAGAGCAATTCTGGTTGGTTCTTAGTTAGTCTACTGAGCAAATTGCGCAATCATGAAGTGTGTTTGTAATGTAAATGAGTAGAATACTTACTGCAGCATTACTAGCGTCGATACGAGCAATATCTATAGGAGTTGGCCAAGACATATTCACCTCAGGTACAGTGCTGTTGTTGGGAAAGCGTGCATTGTACTGTAAAAGAAACAAAGAATTTCTTGTTCTAATAAAATAGTAATAAGTATTGTTAATTTTCCAGGTAGCCATTCTAGATTCTAGAATACCAAGCGCCTGCAGGAAAGAAAGAAACCCCATTTTTTCAAGAGTCTGGTATATGACTCGGGCGGGGATCGAACCCACGACATCCCGTTCATGACTTATTATGTTGTAATTTATTGTTAGACTATTGTTAAAGGTAATTTGTACAGTGCGTCCCACAAAACACGAAACCGAGATTTGGCGATGATTTATCATAACTTAATCACAAATACAATAGATAAAATGACCTATCATTGTAAAGCTTAGAGTCCCCTCTTTCATCTGGTACAACGTAAAAGATTTCTCATTCGCGCATGAGTGAGCAAATGCAATTTGAAGAAAGGATACAAAAAAGTCGCTTGGAGGGCACTATCTGGGTTTCAAAAAGAAAATTGCCTTTTGATAATATTCAATATCTGCTCTTTAATTTGATACCTCAGTCACAGAAAATGGTCAAGAAATAACAAAGTTCTGTTTATTTGAACTAAAGATTGAATTTCAATAATTTCATAAAATGAAGATGTTTCACAGGCTAGCGTTCAAACTCACTCGACACTCCGTTTTGCTGATTATCAGCCATGAATTAAGTCAACCATGCAATAGCTTCGATGGGAAAGTGGTGAAAACACGTTTGTTTAAACAATGAAATTACGGCAATACAAACGTTATTTCCAAAGAACTGAACTTTATTTCTTGACCATTTTCTATCTATTTGAGTCATGTGATTTTCTGTTTTAAATTCAGATACCCCTCCTAATGACTTTTTGGTATCCTTCAAATTGTTTTTACTCCCTCATGCGTAAATATGAAATGTTTTATTATGATTATACCAGATGAAAGAGGAGATTCTAAGCTTTACAACAATAGCTCATTGTGTTTATGATTACATTTAAGTTATGATAAATCATCGCCAAATCTCGGTTTCTTTTTTATTGGGGGGGGGGGGGCGCACTGTATAACGCTGAATTTTTGTGCCATTCCTGCATTTATCACAAATATCGTTATCAATGGCAATGAAGTACAAAAGTTATTGTCATTATCATTAATGGAATTGAACAGATACTTCATCATGGCAGCATCCATTCATAAGAACGGTGGTTCGTCAACGACATAAAAAAGTTACGTCAACATTGGAAGGTGATCAGGTATCGTTTCATAAAGCTGGTCGGTAAAAGTTACGTCTATCTTTTTACGATCGAATATCGTTATTAATTAATCATATTGATCAACGCAGAAAACAAAGATCCACACTGTACAATGGGTCTATGGTTCGTCACTCTTTAGATTAGAACCGATTAAAAAAAAAACGATCAATGAATCTTTGTAGCACGTCAAGAAGAAACGTCAGTTGATCATAAAGTGATTAACAGCTTTTCCAACAATTACGAAACACACCAACAGCTTTACAAAATAGAATCCAGGGGGGGGGGGGCGTTTCATTAAAGGACTTGTCGGACGTTTTATCCGACAAGTCCCATTTTATCCGACAGTTACCATAGGAACCGTGCCTCTCAGCCAATCAAAATCATGGAAAGATGTCAGATCTGACAACTTGTCGGATGAAAATATTGATGAAATGCTCCCCAGGATGTAATTTTGAAGCTTCAACCAACCTTTATCATTGGCGCAAGCTTTTGTCCACTCACTGTGGATTGAAAATGATTATTCCAGTATAGAAGTGCCAATACTGAATAGAGACTGGCCTATATTCTGATGTCGGGTTTAACTTGGACCATGGTCTAACTTCGTGCTTAAATTATGGGAAGCCAAAATATGTCAAAATTTGTTTAAATTGCATGATACTTATAGTTTCTATGCTCTTCCCTAATTATTTAATACTGAAGACGACTATCTTATTAATCTTTCCTAGACAGTTAAGAATGATTTGAAAATCAAATTGGTTGATACATTGAACCTCTACGTCTAAAGATTTATGTCACTATTGGCTATCCATAGTTAAATCACAACTTTAAACCAGATTTTAAATCGAACCCGACTTCAGAATATGGTTCTCTGGATCCCGGGGGGGGGGGCACTCAGTATATAATGCATACTGGGTATGTGCCGCGGAGGGGATCCCCATTTTTATTCTCAAATTTCCGTTCCAAGGCATAGCATTTTTGTCTTATTGAGAAAAAGAACAAAGAAAGCCGCTCCAAAGCATAGCATTTTCTTCTTATCGAGAAAAAGGAAGAAAGAAATCCGCTCCAAAGCTTCGCATATTTTTCTTTACGCCGTTCCAGTCGCATTGATCTGCTACAATGAGCAGCAATTTTGGTGAAAAGCGGCCGCAGAGCGCTGTCCGACCATCGCCTCTGCGCGAGCGCACCCGGGGCCGTGCCGCCGGGCTAGCTGCATCATGCACGCATGTCCGTTCCATAGGGATGCATACGCACTCACGCTGGCGATCCGTTCCAAGGACCCCCGTTTTCACAAACATTTGTAGTTCCGAAGCCCGTTCCGGGAACCCTCCTCTTTACAATAAGCCCGCTCCAAGGCCCCCGTTTTTTGTCTCGCCCGCGGCACACCCCTACCACTTTTTAGGTCGAGTACCCCCCCCCCTTCCCGGGTCTTGATCTCCGGTCGAGTCATCAAGAAACGTGTATAGATTAAGCAGCAAACTTTGTGACTGATTGGCTTGAGAAAGTCCACAGGAGTGGACGAAAGCTCGCCCCAAATAATCAACTATTGAATTTATCATCCCCAACTGATGAAAGTTTTCTGTATCATTTCCGGTATGTTGTGTTTGATAATATGGAACTAGCATCGTTGCTATGGAGCATTGTAGGAGGATTTTTTTTTTCGAAATGATAGATCGGAGAAATACCAAATCTTTCCCTCCAATAAGCAAATATTATTTCACTGAGCTGGTATGAATCACACACGTTAGTGATCTCCAAAACTCTGGTTTCATTGTATGATACTCATTTCAATGTTGTTGTTTTTTTTGGGGGGCAACAAATTTACACAATTTTTATTACATTCTATGCTTCTCTTTAGAAGCTATTCTGATTGGTTATGACGAAATTCCTAATATTTATATCTTTCTGTTATTGTTGATAATTTTGATATGATACATAAAACATTCAAACTTCTATGAATGTCTGTACATTTGTCTTATTTCCGTCCATAAATATTATCATTACGTTATGGATTATACTGTTATATTTTATGCACACTTACGAAATCTTCACGGAGACGACCATTACTGCCGTGTAATAAGTTCAAAGCACTTTTTATAAAATTGACAATCTCGCTTCCCGTGGATTCGTCAATTGATCGAACTCTTCGCCTTAGTGATGCGGATTCAACAGGAGATGACGTAAACGCCATCACGACGACGACCACCACGACGAGCAAGTCTGTAAAGAGAACGAAAGAGAGAATAGAGGAACGATGTAGGTTCAAACTGAGCACGATATTGCTCCTGCGACATTGCTCCGCTCTTTATTTCTCCTAAGATATAGGGTTAGGGTTATAATCGAGTTTTTATAAAGTGCTAGGTTTACGGCGAGGGTTAGGATCTATGTTAAAGTCTTTATTTTTTGGAGTTAAGGCCAAATTAGTTTCAAATCGTAGCCAATCGTACGATTGTTAAGACGTCTTTTCGACGAGATAATTATTTCGCTTTAATTCTCATAAGAATAATAGCATAATCACAAATTTGAACATTAGTATATTTTGTACGATCATGACGATGATTTAGAACTTTAAAGGACAAGTCCACTCCCAACAAAAAGTTGATTTGAATATGAAAAAAATCCAACAAGTATAACACTGACAATTTCATCGAAATCGGATGTAAAATATAAGAAAGTTGTGACATTTTTAATTTTCGCTTAATTTTACAAAACAGTTACTGCTGGTCAGTAATCAGTATGCAAATGAGACTTATGACATCACTCACTATTTCTTTTGTAATTTATTATATGAAATGTTCTAATTATTTCCTCGTTGTCCTTTGAAACAAAGATTTATTCCTCTCTAGATCAGAACATGTGGTATTACCATTCTTAATATTTTATGGTTCAGTTAAGTTGGTCCATAATGTAAATTGGTGAAAATTGAAATATTGTATAATAAAAAAAAAAAATAGTGAGTGATGGACATCATCGACTCTCTCATTTGCATGTCACAGAGTTGTGCATAATGATTTATAAATGTTTTGTGAAAAATTAGCGAAACTTTAAGATGTCACAACGTTCTTTTTTTTTCACCCGATTTTGATGAAATTTTCAGCTTCATGCTTTTTAGATTTTTCTCTATTGATTCAAATCAATTTGGGGTGGACTTGACCTTTGAACAGTAAGATGTTCAATGTCTCAATATTCGCATCAAATTTTACTGCGTTTTATTTTTAAAAAATCGGATACGGTGTGCGGTACGTGTCCTTATCGTAAAAAGCGTTGTCACACCCCGGCGTTTTATACTGAGCGTTTGACTAGCGGGATTTTTTTATCCTTTAAAATTTAATTCTAATACATGTACTTAAAGTATTGAATTTGTTAACTACACAAGGTATCAATAATTCGAATTCTCTATATGAAGAATCATTAATGTATTGTTAATAACAAGCAATATTCGTGATAATTAAGAAATACAATTAAGAGAAGGGATAGCGTATACGTCGGCTGATGGTTTAAACGTTCAGGTATGACATCAATAATGTATAATGTCACGAAATATTTGATGGTTATTCTACAAACTTAATGAAAGAATTGAAAAAGAAAATTGAAAATAAAATTATAGCTGCTCGAATGAGCTCTTGGGTATATATAAGGCCTCACGTTATAGGCAAAAATTTGTGTGTGTGGGGGGGGGGGTCCTTCTTCGCGGTACTTCGAAAAGAGAGCAATATCATTTTTTTAATGATTGGTTAGGATAAGGCCTATTATAAAAAAGAAAAAGACATTCCTGTTTCTTCGTCCATTTTAAACTGATAAAGACACATCAAAATCTGTCATTTCCATTCCCTATTTCACTGATAATATCTTGTTTTACTCGCCTCTACTCTGCTAAATTGCTTTAATCAATTTTGAAATAAGGTTATCCAAATTAACATAATTTACTTTAAATTCTCCATGCTTACAAAACTCATATTGAGTGGATAAGCAATTATAAAAGTGAATTTTTAAAGTGCGCCATTTCGCTCAAATTTAATCACACAGCAGGCCTACATAATAATATTATACAATATACTATCTTGAAGACAAAGTAAGCAAATTGTAATCCCTGACTATATAATAGATAAAAGAAGCGCGCTTCTAAATCGGTGAACATCGAATATGTCTACAGTTTAGTGTGGTGAGACTTTATCATGATTTTTTTTTAATCACTGAAATACTGAATAAAAAATACATTTGGACCTTCCTATTCTACTGATTTCATTTAAACTTTTTATGGGGTTAGGATACTATAAGGCTTAACGGATCATACTCTTAAACAACTTTAAAAATACATGGAATAAAAATCTTAATGTATTTCCTTCTTATCTTACATTGTTGTTTAGAAGATCGTAACTTTTATTTTTTCCGACTCCGTTATCCATACTGTATTCAATTAATTCAAAAGTTTAAAAAAAATTATTATCAACATGAATTTTAAAAACAGAAAATAATGTACTTTGTCATTTTTTTACAAATCAAAGAGAATGATTCAATATTTATGTAGCAGCGTTAAAACCTTCGTTCAATATGGCCTACGGTTCTCTTAATAGATTCCTATCAGAACAGTTACATTTTGCATTTTAATGTAAATTGTGTTTTTAGCAGGTAGAGTATTAAAGAGTTTATTTTTTTTAAAACCAGTACTCCAGCTCAGTCAAAAGGAAAAAATGCTGAGAAATATTGAAATAAAAACATGATTTGAATGTATATTAGTAGGCTACTTACCACGGAGCATGAAAGTAATGTGATGGATCCTTGCCTTCCCACTATGATCCTGGCTGGAGAATGCAATTCTTTCATTCTGACGTGAAGCCATTCTTTATATTGCACGAAATTTCACTTCTTTGATTAACTATATTAAAACCTCGAATAATAATTTTGCACAAAAATGAAGCTAGTTCAGCCAATTTCTGAAATATACTCGTTTGTCACGCTCTATTGTTAGGTAATGAAACTATATTGCACAGAATGATGACAGCTACCCAGTTCAGTAACTTCTCAAGCTATTAGTTTATTGTCTCGATCTGGTTTTCGAGTCGGGAATGAAATTCTTGTGAATGAACCGAGAATTTATAGACGTGGTCCAACTATGTTTACTCAAGCATGATAGCCTCATGCATATTCACTAGGGGGCGGAGCGTATCAGTCACTCCCGGAAATCCATCCTCAAATAGATCGTGATATCAACACAGCTTAATTCCATATCTATGTTTCAATGGTAGTATTAATAGAAAGATCTAAAAAGCACATTAATATATTGGTAGTAAAAGATTATCAATTACAATTAGTCTTATTCTGGAATTTCCGGCATCTGTCCCCACCTCCCCGTTTTCCGAGAAAGATATAGGTTAGGGAGAGTTTTTGAAAAACGTTAAAAAAAAATTACCCATAATCTATTATTAATTATCAATTAACACATTTCAAGTAATATTTTGGAAAATTGTTCGAGAGAGTTTTTGAAGAACGTTTTGAAATTTACCCACAACCTATAATTATCAATTAATCCATTATAGGTAATATTCATTGAAAGCACATAAGTTTATTGATTTTGTCTTCATTTTGAAATGCCTTTTTACAGCCCGATTGTATTTGTTTTCTTAAATA
The DNA here is from genome assembly GCF_037042905.1 of Lytechinus pictus. Lineage (NCBI taxonomy): Eukaryota > Metazoa > Echinodermata > Echinoidea > Temnopleuroida > Toxopneustidae > Lytechinus > Lytechinus pictus. The sequence goes on along the minus strand of NC_087259.1, from coordinate 30,128,855 downwards.
GTATGGTAGTCGTGTCGATATAGCTCGTATCTGACGTTTGGATTTTACGGGCTAACCGTTTTTTTATTTCTATATTGCACTTTCATTTTACAATCATTTCTTTTACCATTTTCATCTCGGCAAAAAAAAAGACATCTGTTCAATATCATGATGGTTATTGAGAAACAACTTGCAAATGATTGTGAAGTATCAGATCATTCGTTTTTTCTGTTTCAAATTCGGAAAACGAAAAGAGTGTAGACAAAAATTTAATTGTTAAAAAAAAGGAAATACTGTTGTACTAGCATAATGGTCTTATTCTCAGAACGGTTTAAACTATAATGGCTAAACCCACTTGGTCTACCATTTGGTCTATTTAAATTTTGGTCATACATCATTTGGTCACTTGGTCTAATGTCCAGATTTCCACCTGGTCTACCTTTGTTATTTTGCACTGTGCTAAATGAAAATTTTAGTTCATAAAGAATTCATCTGAGACAAAGTGTTGTTAGACCAAATGGGTATTGCCTACCTGGAACTTTTGAGGGAAATGGTTAATGGCAATGATATAGCAAATGTTTAGTAGACGAAGTAGGATTATACCATGTGTCATGAGACCAAATAGAAATCACTTAAAGTTGATGTAGACCACGTGACAATTTACCTAACCAATTTACTTTTCGAAAAACTGATGTGTCTTTGGGATGAGAATTAAAACGAAGGATTTTTTTATACGCCTTTCCTATTTTTTAAAATCATTTTCTTTGCATTGTGATAGGTCGACATGTTGAAAATCGAATTACTATCCATTCTGATTTCGTTTTCAAGTTTTTCGTGTTAATATTCCCCAAAATGGAAATTTACATCTTTCAAATTTCGGTTTATCGTTTTCGCATTCTTGTAATTTGAAATTGAAGACCGCCCTCTGTGGTGATTTTTTTTCTTTTATATGTTTTCTTTGTAAAGTGCTTTCATATTCACTTATGCGTTGCCACGTTACCTCCAATCCACGCCTTTTTAGCCATTTTTTTCCAGGACCTTCTTCCTATTCTTTCCTGTTTTGCTCATCCGATTAGTAAAAGCGTTGAATGAGAAAAAAGATTCCGAAAAAGGTGTAATTATTAAATTATTCTTTTATCAGCCCGATTTCATAGGGAAGATAGATTTTAAAAAATGAAGAAAAAAAAACGGTGGAAGGAAAACAAAAGTTTTTTTCTTAAAATTTCGTGTAGGCCTATTTTTTCTTAAAGTCTCATCGGTTTCTTAAATTCTCATAAACTATTACTTATACTACGAGCTACCACTACGTTATTATCCAAGCCTGCTAAAATATTTCTGAGACTTTTTGAACTATTTCCAAGCGTTATACTTCATATAGATTTGTTGCATTGTCCGTAAACGTAATCATAAAGAAAGCTTTTGTATAGATCTGATTGCGTGAACTTTTGATATTGAAACAGGACATTTTTTGGCATTCCGATAATTATACGGTTATATTCAGCGTTCTTCGCATTGCTTGCAGTCATCCTTTGCAAAGGCGACGAAGCATGCCAATTTGGGGGTGTAAAATATAAACTTTGGGGCATTTTCGTATTTGTATTTGAGAGTCCAGGTTATTGTGGTAAGCCCCTGGTTGGTTTTGAATAATATACATTGGTAAGAAAATAAAATATCGGCCTATATAATAATGTTCAAGTTATAAAAGCAAGATTAATAGGGGAGAACAAAAGAATGAAAATTAGAGGAAGTCTTGAAAGTGATTGGTGTGGTTATAGCATTATGATACATTCCTTTCATTTCATTAAGGAAAACACCATGCGTCATTATCCTTAGGTCGTGTAACGCCTCCACCCCCCCCCCTGCCACATCAAATCACCCGAAATATTATTGGTTTCAATAAAGGCAGATTAATTAGAGAAGAAACTTTGGTGAAAAATTGACGAAAATCCTTAGAGAGTTATAACTTTTCAATGTTTTGTGACGTCATAGATGAGCAGCTTGTCATGTTATATCAATTCCATAAATCCTCATTTCTCATTGTTCATGATGACTAAATAAAATGTTTTCTCGTAAAAAAACAATGTGAGTATAAAATGAAATGTCTGATTATATTATGTTCAGTGCACTGGTAATTCAATTCAATTTTCTTAGAAAATATTTTCATGGAATTTATGTCACATGGACAAGCTGCTAGATCGCTTGTGATGTTTTGACAACTAAATACGGCTGGGAAACTAAATTGACTTGAGACAAGATTAGTTTGTAAAAGTATACAATCAACATAATCTTGCAAAGAGCGTCAAGATCCCAATATTTGGTGTATAATGCTAGGCATAAGTTTGCATAACTAAATGATTTTCGGATAAATCGATTAAAACAAAGAGCCCCGCAAAAAAAAGAAGTTTAAACATCTGCAAGAAAAAAAATGTATATAAATTGCAAAGGGAAATCACATTCCTTTTTATAGATTATCAGACCTGTAGCTTCCTTCAACCAAGCATGTAGTAGCCTGAAATACAGGTGACGACATTCGCTCCTGAGACAATAAATTGCTCCTAATTTCGTCTATGGATGTAGGGTTAGGGTTGGGATTGCGATAGGGTTTTATGTTAGGTTTAGGGTAGGATTTAGTGTTAAACCCAGGGTTGAAGTCGGCCATTTAATTAGTTTGTGGAATTTAGAGCGGAGCAATTGTCACCGGAGCAAATATCATGGAACCGAAATACACCAATCCCGGGTGATCTGAACAGGGAAGTTGGAGGTTTGACCTCCCACTGATCTGAATGAACGATGCACGGTTATCGTGGTTATTTCATAAATCTGATTTTGTGCCGTGCACGGACGGGCGGGTCTTATCAATACGAAAGTTATTAATGAATTATTAAAAGAAAAAGTAAATAGATTAAAAGATATAGAGATTTATTCATTTTTGCCAATTTAATCAGTACTAAAAGCCACCCATAAACTAAATAAATAGTCCACATAGATTTTTTTATGCTTAAAATTATAATGCACTATCTATGATGAGTAAAAATAAAATACATGTTGGGTATTCCGGGGGAGGTATTCCAAGATCACGAAGAAAAGAGGGTCCAACCAAATTAACATCGCTGACGCCATTAAATGAAAAATCAATTTCTTGCCGATTACCTTCACCCATTGTTTCTGATCAATTTAATGATCTAAATTAGCAGCGTTTACGTGCGAACATATACGGTGATTAGAAGGTGCATTGACTGCTTGTGTACTATAAGCTCCATATTTATATCAAGACAAAAATAGGTGCATAGTGGTTTATTGTCCTTGCTGGTATTACGTCCATAATTTATCTCTACTAATTATGAATTGAAGCTACTCAAGAACTAATATAGCGTTCTAGTCGTGTGATATTACGTCACGACATTAAAGTGAACACTAACCTGTTTTTCGCTTATCAAAGCATGAAAATAAAAATTTCTATGAAATTCATAATGTGACTGTTGGCTGCATAAAACAAAAACAAAAGAAAGAACAAACACAGCATCAACAGCTTTCAGCAACATCAATATCCCGCCATCATTTTCAGCAATTTCGAAACCAGCCATTTGTTATTGCAATCGTAATAGATCTATATCTAGTTGTATTCAGCATAATTATATGTAGGAATTTAATCATCTCAGCCTCATCAATTAATTTCTTAACTTGTTGTTTGGTTGTTTTCAAAATTTAGCAGCCAATCATGCTTTTTCCACGTAGTAATGAGGTATACAGAGACACAAACGCAATATTATTGTATTAAACATAATTATTAGGAGTAACTGGAATCTAGATATTAATGATGATATATCATAAAAGCTTTCTTTAGTGCCCCTAGAATTCAAAGTTGGAATGGATTCTATACGCGTTATCAAAATGATTATGAAAATAAATTTCTTTCTTTATTTATCAGGGTTAATATGGTATGGGAATTAATGAATTATGAAATTATTCAGTATTTCGTCAAAAAATAACAGAAGAAATGAAATTACCAAAGTCGTTGTAAGTAAAAGTCAACGAACGGCGCGGTAAGAAAATTTCGCGCGACGGCGTAGTGACGAAATTTATCGAGGGGAGGGGGTCAAATTGACCCCCTCCCCAATTAGATAAGGGTTAAATGGTTTTTTTTTATTACTGAACCTAGAACCCCTATTAAAACTGTCTATTTATTTCACATCAGTTAAAGGTCAAGTCCACGCCAGAAAATTTTTTTATTTGAATAAATAGAGAAAAAAAAACACAACACTGAAAATTCCATCAAAATCGGATGTAAAATAAGAAAGTGACGACATTTTAAAGTTTCGCTTATTTTTTCCAAAAAACAGTTATTTTATGCACAACTCAGTTATATGCAAATGAGAGAGTCGATGATAATTATCCCTCACTCACTATTGATAAGAATGTTGTAACATTTTAAACTTAACGATATGTAAATGAGAGAGTCGATGATGTCCATCACTCACTATTTTTTGTTGTTATTTGAATTATACCACATTTCAATTTTTATAGCTTTGACAATAATGACCAACTTGACTGAACTACAAAATGTTAAAACATGGCAATTCCACATATTCAGGAAGGAATAAATTAATCTTTGTCATGTCAATATGGAGAGAATTGTATAAATTTCACATTTCACATAATAAAATACAAAAGAAACAGTGAGTGGATGATGTCATCAGTCTTCTAATTTGCATACAGACCAGGATGTGCATATAACTGCATGTTTTATGAAATAAGCGAAACTTTAAAATGTCTTAACTTTCTTATTTAAACATCCGATTTTCATGAAATTGTCAGTGTTCTGCTTGTTGGATTTTTCTCTTTTTATTCAAATCAACTTTTTGTTGGGGGCGGACTTGTCCTTTTATATCTACAAGAATTAACGGTGAAGCTCTGAGTATAATGAGAAGACCCACTGCAGTACGTGTTCATAAATAATGATTTATTCACGGTCGGTTTGTTACACAATCAAACAAATACGACAGTGATCACAATTTATTAATTAGGTGGCAAATGGATTGGATTGCCATACCCTACCGCTTTATCAAATATATTCCTTTCCACTCATGCAGTTTTGTTTCATGAAAAATTAGTTTGGAGATCAATGTTTTTCATTTCATTAAAAAAAACATTTTATTTTAATTAAACCTTGAAAGTAGGCTATATACGAAGTGTAATCTCAAAACGCCTACATAATATATAGTTAACAGACCAAGTCTGAGCCCATTTCATAAAGAATTGCAACTATGGTAACTTTGCCATCATGGCAACCATGGAAACCTAGATTGTGATTGGCTGCTGAGCCCTGTTACCATGGCAGTCAGAACATAGCGTCAATGAAGTCTCTTTATCAATAATTGAAATGAATGAAAAGATAACAGGGATTCGTAATGTCGCATCCATTGATATTGACATCCATTAAAATCAATGAAAATGAAAAAAAAAAACAGTAGGAAAAGAGGCCGGAAGTTTAGCGGGCTGTCCGATACTGCTTCACCAGCCATCTTTGTGAGACCCTTTCATAACTTCTAGTAGGGAAATATTAGAAACGTTGTGAAATAATCACAGATATAAATCCCTCGATGTTAAAACGGATTTCCTTCCTCCTTATTTCCACATTCATCTCGTAATACTAACTCACCAATACAAAAAATGTTGCGTTTATTCTTGTTTCTACGCATCCTGCTTTCATTGAAACTTACATGATTATTTTCTTTGCATATATTAAATCATTAATGATTATTTTAAGTTTTCATTGTTTTGATAAATCCCCACAAATACATGCCACCATTTCAATATATAACTATTTTGTATGAATGAGTATGTTCTGAAAGACTTATGAAGTGCGCATGATTTAAAGTGAAAATGCGTTTTGTTGGAAAATTTTACATGAAAATCTCTTTTGATCGAGCACCCTTAAAGTATGGGAATATATTTTCGATTCTTGATAGGATACCTCTTCGTACCTACGGAAAGGGCTGAGCACGACCTTTTAAGACAATTGCTCAGTGTTTTTTTATATAGAAAAATAAATTATTTCAAGTAGAGGGCGCTAAATATTATTGTAATTGTAAGCCTTTGGCCAAATGGAATAATAATAATCATCATAAAAATAACAATAAATCTTTTCTTAAAAACACACACACTCACCCACACGCATTCATGTTGGTGACACAACATTTGCTCCTGTGACGAATGCTCCGGGCTTAATTTCGTCTATATAATGGGGCATTGCAAGAAACTTGCGATCAATTGCATGTCTATGTTTAGTCCCTAAATGAAGCATATTTGTCTTGCAATAAATTGCAAATTTGCGACTGATTGCTAATCTGCTCCTTGAAACAAGGAGTGTAATCTGATCTGCGAGAGTTAAAATTGATCTATCAATTGTAAAATTGTAAAATCAATCGCAAATATCATAATTTATTTGCGATTGATTGGAAATGTTTCTTGCAACACCTCCTGAGATGTAGGGTTAGGGTTGCATTGGGGTTTTATGCTAGGTTTGGGGTTTAGGGTAGGGTATAGTGTTAAACCCAGGGTAGAAGTTGGTTATTCGATTAGTGTGTGACATTTAGAGCAGAGTAATTATCACCGGAGCAAATGTCATGGAACCATAATGTTTGATATAACAACCAGTGGATCCAAACGGCTGGTTGCTATATCAAATATCATAATTAAATTTTTTTGTTGTTGGATGACCACCCTTCCTTATTGATCCATTAATTTCCTTTATTGTTCAGCGATATCATTACAGAAAAAAGCGCATACATTCGTAATTCCGAAGCTTCGTAATTCCGAAGGTTCGTATTTCCGAAGGTTCGTAATTCCGAAGGTTCGTTAATCCGAAAACGAAATAAGGTTCGTAATTCCGAAGGTTCGTCAATCCGAAAACGAAATAAGGTTCGTAATTCCGAAGGTTCGTCAATCCGAAAACGAAATAAGGTTCGTCAATCCGAAAACGAAATAAGGTTCGTAATTCCGAAGGTTCGTTAATCCGAAAACGAAATAAGGTTCGTAATTCCGAAGGTTCGTTAATCCGAAAACGAAATAAGGTTCGTTAATCCGAAAATTAAATAAGGTTCGTATTTCCGAAAATGAAAATTATTCATTTTGGTAACAAACACGGTGTTGTCATTACAAGATAACACGATATTATGCAATGATAGTAATAACGATCGATGATACATGCGTGTGTTGTGGCCAAAAGCATGTATTTCATTAAGAATAGGCGCCCGGATCAAGCATAGGCTAATTTTATCTGAGCAATTGCTGCCTTTAGCAAATGGTTTAAGGATGCAGATGCAGGGGATTAAGTGTGTTGGTCGCGTGCGAGTAACCTCCAGATAATAGGATTTGTATTGGAGGGGATGTCATTTTTAATAATGATATGTGATATTTAATGTGATATTCCAACCTGAAAACTTGACATTTTATACATTTTTTTGTAACCAGGAATAGAATGAGTTCCTCAATAAACAATACTTGATGCGAGCGAGAAACGTGAGCCAAATTTTTCCGATTTTCCAACCTGAAAACTGGACATTCTAAGCATTCTTGTAAAAAAAAAAAATTGATGCAAGTGCTAATAAGCGCGAGAACAAAAGGGTATTCCATTTTGAAAAATGTCACTTTTTTCCGACGGGATTTTTTGGGGGCAAGTATCCACCACCCCCCCCCCCCTGTCCCCGGTTCCGCCATCCCTGAGTGAAGCGAGCAAGATTTTGGAGCATGGGCGATTTAGCTCTAGCAACTTAAACTCCTTTTGTAATCATGAATAGGGTGAGCATCTAAACAAAACAATTAATGCGAATGCAAGGCGTTCTAAATATTTGAATATATATATATATATATATATATATATATATATATATATATATATATAGGCAGAGTGGCCGACTGACCAGAAAAGTGGATATTTCAAAGATTATTACTTGGAGTTCAGGAATGGGATACAAATCTCTCTAATCAAATAATGGGAGCTCGTAGCGCAAGCTAAACATTTTTCCGTATTCAGTACTTTTGTAATCATGAAAAGAATGCGTAATCGCGTATCTCGCTGAAAGCTACAAAAATCGAATCGTGAGCACAATAATCTGTTTAAATTGACTAGAAATTGGCCATCATGAAATTTCAAAAAAAAAAAAAAAAGAAGCTCGCTCCTCATCAGTTTTTTATTTGGTATAAGGTATTCGTCCAGTTCTTGGTAACAAAACATGCATAGAATGTCCACTTTTAAGGTTGGTATCTCACACATTTTTGGTTCGCGTTTTGCGCTCGCACTAATTATTGCTCATTAAGGTAGTCATTCTGATCCTGGTGAAATAAAATTCCTAGAATGTCCAGTTTCATGGATAGAATATCACAAATTTTCAGCTCGAGCTTCGCGCTTGCATTAATCGATTGGTGAGATATGTAGGCCTAGCACATATCCCATTCATGAGTCACCAAATGCAAAAGGTTCCTCTCCTGGTCAGTATATGAAAAATTTCAGCTCGCGCTTTGCGCTCGCGTTTGATTCTTTAGTTGAATTCACATCCTTTTTTCATGTTTACGAAATAAAATCGGAACGTTTACTTTTTTTTTATGTGGGGCGTTTTGGCCCAGTGTTCTGACTTTAAGGCAGAGGGTCGTAGGTTCGAATCCAAGTCATGGCATTATTTCCTTCGGCAAGAAATTATTCACATTGTGCTGCACTCAACCCAGGTGAGGTGAATGGGTACCCGGTAGAAATTCGTTGATGCCTTCCTTTGGGCGCCGAGGCAGCCCAGCTAAAGCCGGGATAATAATAATAGCTGGGAGAACAGTTTTCAGAACTGAAGTGGCTTCCCTGGATATCCATATCATTATTATCATTATTATCATTTTCGGCCTACATGAAATTTCCAAAAGTTTGAGTACGTGATCCGCTCGCAACATCTCACAAGGATGCCCTTTTAACAGTAATTGACCAAAAAGGTGAATTTTACATCTTCAGATTTGATTTTTTCCCCAAACCGCTTGCTCGCTACGCTCGCAGAAATGAAACGTAAATATATAACTTATCAATCAGAGATCACTCAAAAAATTTTGCTCAACTTATTACTACAAAACACACCTCTTTACACAGATGATAATCTTATGGCGAAAATATCCGTTTGCACCAAAATGCCTCTCTTGGCCCCTTTTTTGGCTATGCCCCCCCCCCCCCCAAACAAAAAAAAAGGAAAATACGTTCCGCCGCCACTGGTTTAAAAACACGCATCGTCTTCATGGCTAACTGCAAAAAGTTCTTAAAATGTCCCCTTCAGATCAGGTCAGAGCTTATATTTTAAATTTCTGTTCGCGCTTCTTGCTAGAAGTTATTATCTAGTTACATAGGCATCTCGTTTTGAAGATCACAAACATATTGCCCATCATATTAAAAAATATATAAAGCTCGCGCTCGCATTATTTAAAAAGGGTTTATCATGTTATCGCATATTTACTTTATTTTATAAGTATAAAGCTAATTATTGACTGTTAGGACTACCCTTTCAAAGAAACAAACAAAAATCAACTTTAAGCTGCCGATCGAGGAAAATATGGCTGAAAAAAAAATTTGCCCCCCCCCCTATTTGACAAAAGTTGGATCCGCTGGAAGGGAGGCAGGGGGCACTTGCACCCCAAAAATGAAATAAAAAACAGGGAAATTCATATTTTTCCAAAATGGGAAAGTTCCTTTTTCAAAAATAAATATGCTGTTTTTCATGTTTCGAAATAAAATACTCTTTTTAAAGTATACAAGTTAAATTTTCAGCTTGCGCTTCGCACTCTCAATTATTCGATTGGAGAAATATGTATCCTAAAGAGGTCACTAAATGCTTTCTTTAACAGGTTCCTTTTCTGGTCAGTATGTTTAAGCTCGCGTTTTGCGCTCGTGTTAATTCTTTAGTTAGATGCACATCTTTTTAATGACAGCAGAAATCTGCTCGGATTTTTAAAAACTTATTTTCATTTTTTATTGAAATACCCTTAAGTTTTAGCTTGTGATTTACGCTCGCAACACCTCGTAATAATGGCATTTTAAGAATAATTGACCCCTAAACGAGTTTTACAACTTCACCTTTAAATTCTTTTTTTACCAAGCCGCTCGCTCATTATACTCTCTCCCGAAAAATAAAGCCTAAATATACATTTTGCCATAATAAGAAGTCACTTCAAAAAAGTTTTTCTCAACTTAATCACTATCAAACACACAATGACTTCAAGCAGATGATAATCTTAAGGTGATTATATCATCAAAGTGCCCATTTTGACCTATGAGTTTCATTTTTTGGCTTTACCCCCGAACGAAAATTCGTTCGGCCGCCCTTGCCTTCCCATCCTCATAACAATTGAGCGGCAACAGTGTCCCCCGCCCCCCCCCCCCTTGCCTCTGCCTCTGCTTTCCCGGTTTTCATTTTTCGGATTAACGAACCTTATTTTGTTTTCGGATTAACGAACCTTATTTCGTTTTCGGATTAACGAACCTTCGGAAAAACGAACCTTATTTCGTTTTCGGATTAACGAACCTTCGGAACAACGAACCTTATTTCGTTTTCGGATTAACGAACCTTCGGAACAACGAACCTTATTTCGTTTTCGGATTATCGAACCTTCGGAACAACGAACCTTATTTCGTTTTCGGATTATCGAACCTTCGGAATAACGAACCGTCGGAATAACGCCACAAATGTTCGGATTAACGAACCCTTTTTCGTTTTCGGATTAACGAACATCGAGGTATAGGCAATTTACGTGTTTCGGAATTACGAACCTTCGGAATTACGAAGTGTAACCGAAAAAAGAACCATCCAAAATGACCGATGATGTATATTGTTCTCCGGTATAGTAACCTTAATCTCAGTCATCTTTATTTTGCTATTAAGATGTCAATCTTATTCCTGAGACATATACCCTCAAAATATGACCCTGATATCGATCCTCTCTCTCCTCATCCTATTTCTTTTATCGATTTTCAATCATTATTTTTTTGTAATCGTTTTCAATGTCAGGGGCGGATCCAGGATTTTCCATAAGGGGGGCGGGGCACATTTTTCCGAGGAATAATTTGACAAGCCAAAAAAAGCCTCCACTTTCAAAGGGGGGGGGGGCACACTTATGTTTCAATGATATTTCTACATTGCAAAGTTTAATTGTGCTTCTCAAGGGGGGGGGGGGGGGCGCACGGGCCGACTTCCCCCCTCCCCCCGGATCCGCCAGTGATCAATACTATTATGTAATTATGTCACACTCTTGCGCCCAGAATTATTCATCTAATTAAAAAATGAAAAAAAAAAATTATATCAAGAAAAATTAAACATCATCAAGGGTATGATCAAACCACATTGAAATAAATCACATCTAGGCTTAAAAGTTAAAAAAGGGAATTTTCTTAAGATATCCTTTAGTTGTTCTATCACCTGTGTCCCGTTTCATAAAGACTTGTAATAGCAACAAATGAACCGTTTTTATAACAAATTTACCATCAGCCATTCAGATTGAAGGATTTCAGTAGTTTTTAACTGTTTTTGCAAATTTGTTATTATAACAAGTTTTATGAAACGGATCCCAGCTATTACAGATATTTCATGAGACATGAAATATCTTATACCTGTATACTGTCTAATGTTCTTAATCATCGTACGAATACCCATTATGTTCAAATCTGCGACTATGCTATCATCCTTATTATATAAAAGCGCATTAATATCTAGTCGTCATGACGTAATAGCAATTGTACGATTGTCTTCGATTTGAAACTAATTTGAACTTTGCTCCAAAAATAAAGACTTGCAATCATCCAAATTTGTTATACATGTATTAGTATTCTTACAATTAATTTGAACCTCAATTAAAAAGATACTTTTCATCCACATTTTTAGCAAATGAGCAAAATGCGATTTGTTCCAAAATCCGATCATAGAGCTATTAACAGATCCGATCGTGGACCACTCGTAAGGTGTGTGGTGGCCCTAAATGATTCACGTGTTTTTAGATATTCATTATCATATAATAATTATTCCACACACACACTGGGCGTTGTGGCGTGCGCCTGTAATCCAAGCTGTGGGGAAGTTACAAATTGATGCAGAGGTTCGAGGTTCGAGCCCTGGTCACGTCTTTCGGATGGTGACGTTAAAGGTCGGTCCCAGACGTAAATAATCATATCTGATTGATACACGTCTGACAAAACTCAAATACACACACACAGGCCATATTTTCGTCCCACCTACATGACAATTTGTGATAATACTTTAACATCCAATGCCTCCAATCATATAAATGCACTGAATTGATTGTCATTATTTTTGCATGATGCTTTAAGGGTAATGATGATTATGATGTAGGAAGCCTATTTATGATGTTCACGTCTGTCCTCGCTCTTTGTGAATTACTCATTTAATTTCTCATCAAAACGAGTTTAGTGAGGCATGTAGAAATACATTTCTAGTTCAACTGTAGAATTGTTGATGAAGGTAAATAATGAAGTGGTTTATTGGGATACTCCTATTTCCTATTAATCGTAGGGTTTGCAATTCTAGACCAATAATTCATATCCCGTCTCCACTGCAGTGATACTTCGTGTACGAAACGGATTAAAAAAAACAATCGTTTACCAAGGGTTGGGCAAAACTTTTAACTTTTGTATTGGTCTATCAACAGTTTGTCAAAATTTTGACAAACAATTTGTTACAATTGTTGTTCAGTCCTTGGCCATGTTGGTGGTAACAAAGTTATAATATCATATTCATAATTATGTTCAATGGAGTATCAACCTTGATTAAAATTGTCCTTTTGTAGATACGCCATTTTTCATCCAGATCGTGAAATGAGTTGATTGTCTTATCTTGCAGAAAATTAAAACAACAACGAGAAAAAATAATTCCTTTATGACAGTTATTCCATCAACATACAGATGAGAGTGCTTGGGGTCATGGACCCTTCAAAAGATTCAAGAACAAAAGAAAGAGAAAAATATAAAATTTTAGGCAGAAGGGTGAAATATGATATTATTTACTGATTAATACGTTAAGTATATTACAGGATAGGTCAAAAAATTTGCTCGCTCGTTTTGTTCGCTTGTGTTTTTTATTTTTATTTTTGCCCCATATGCCATGTCTGGCGCCCTCAATAATTTGTTTGCTCATTACGAGTTCACTCACCGAGTCATATACTGAGTTCATAGCATAGAGATACATCTCTATGGTTCATAGATATCACGTACAGTATATTTTCCTTCCGTTATGATTGCACTGTTACCACCACAGTATCAGTTGCATTCTCGTATTTTGCATTATGTACATTTTTTTTAATTGATTGGAAAAAATCAGAGGCATAATGAAACAAAATTTTGAGGGGACAAGATATGGCATACCGATTCAGATATATTTTTTAAAGTTGCGAGTGAGCGAAGCGAGAGAGCACAAATTTTGAAATTTTTATTACAAAAATCATACTTTGTGATAGATTTTGACAAAATAATCAGAAAATGATATCATACTTCACCTTCTCTCTTTTTCAGTTCTTGGTCGTGAAAAGCCCCCCCCCCCCACCCATTCGTACGTCAATGGAATTAATTCTTATCAAGAATCAAATCAAACAAATAATCAACAAAGCACATACAAGCACATCACGAATAAATTGATACTTATTTTGGTTGTTAACATAAAATTCAAATTGCGGGACCATATTAAGAATAGTTCAAGCGTGGACAAGTAAATGAACAAAAGGATTCAGTTCATTTTTGTTCTCCTGGTTGTCGATATTGTAGATATCAAAACAGAATTTGAATCACGGATTATAGGCAATCAATTTAATTGAACTGTTGTATGCTAGACTCTCTTTATGAATTTTAATAAGAATTATTTTGATACGGTCATATTTTTGCGTTGGAATTCGTTGAACGCTTCACTACATTTGTCAATTGCAATGTTTTTATAGTTATCATCATTATGTATGTCTAATCGTGAATGCGTGGCGGAAATACCAATGACTGTCACCCATTAATTCCAGGGGAATATTTAGGGCATATATAGGGATAGAGGAAATTGCAAAATCTCAGGTATTCGTGATTTTTCCCTATTTCCTGTTACAGTAAGAAGAATTTAATTCATGAACGGATTCGATTAGTAGCCGCGGGACCGGGTGTGGCGGCTTCTATTTCTTTTTTATATGAATTTTTAATTATGTGCCTCGATTCATAATCACGTTGATTTTAAAGCTGATTTTTTTTTCTCCGCTGACATATAATTGATTTATATTTGTTATGTCATTTGTAAATTTCATTTCCTTTGCAAACGTTGGTATTTTGTACAAGATTTACAATAATGATAAACTAAAAAAGAAATAATACGTGAGAACTAATAAAAACGGTAAATGGAAATGAACTTATTCTAATTTTTCGTAAAAACTATTTTCTTAATATTTCACCCAGCAATGAATATTCTTTAAACTTACATAGAAAAGGGGTTAATAAATCGGTGTTTTTAAACCCTGGTGTATAATAAACAAAACTGAAGTATAAAGCGCAATTTTTGATAGCATCTCTTTTTTAACGGGCATTTGCATTCGAGTAATACTCGTTGGCATGGCGTTACAAAGAAGGAAATTAGATTTTAGACAAATCAAAAGTTTTCCATAAAAAGAGCAAAATCGTTTCGTTCTTCCTTTAATGTAACTCATACCAGGGGCGGCGGAGTGAAGTTGAAAGTGGGGGGGGGGGGCACAGGAAAAAAGGCACTTTTTCTTTCGAAAAATGCACTATGACTGTATGAAGACATTTTGGCAGCACGCGAAAACTTTTTGGAAAAAACCTTGAAAGCGAGGGAGCGAATCGACCGAGCTTACCATTGAGGCGCGTTTGCATTTTGTTAAGTGAAATCGATGGATTTTGTGCATACTTTTGGTGAATTTTGTGAAAATCTGCAGTAAAATAATGTGAATTTTCAACATTTCAGGGGAAGCAACTGCCCCCCCCCCCCCCGCTGCGTACGGCCATGATATTAAAACAAGGGGGGAGACTTTTCTACCCCACTCACATTGACTCATGAAACTTAAGGCACGAAAGATTATTTTTACAAGTTTTTTTCATTTATTATATGCACTTGCAGAAGGAAGCAGAACGGCGCTAAATAAAGAAACCGGGCGCTCATCGGGCACGAAAAGAGTGGTGTTTCGGGATAACCTATCTGATATGAAGAACAGGCACCTATGAGAAGGCAAAGGAGCACTCGTTAACACATAACAGATCCTTCTCAGGTGAAATGGGCACAGAACACGTTCGTGAGGGGCAATTTTCTTTGGTAAAAAAAATGGCGCTGATACGAGAATGGGCACCTGCTATAAGATGGTAAAGTGGCACTTGCTAACGGCATAAAACGGGTCTTTCTCGGGTGAAAGGGGCACAGAACACTTTCGTGAGGGGGAATTTTTTGGTAAAATTTGGCACTGATACGAGATATGGCACTTGCTAAAAACACATAAAGCTGGTCCTTCTCAGGTTAAAAGGGCACAGACCACGTCCGTGAGGGGGGGGGGGTTGTCTGGGGAGATGGCAATTATACGAGAAAGGGCACTTGGTAACACTTAAAACGGGTCCTCTTCCGATGAAAGGGGCACAGTACACGTGGTCCCCAGGATCGCCGCCCCTGCCTCATACTTCAAGCCACAGGTCTTTATGCTTATATAATTATAATGGCAATTCTTTATCCCAAAGTTTTTAGGATTTACGTCTCTATGTTTTGTTATAGCAGTGCTCGAGCCCGACTCTGCATTTTATACGGTGAGGCAAGGTTTATCATCGATTCCGTTGCATTCACCTTTTCTCTATCAATCTCAATAATTTATCTGATTTCGACAAAAAAGGGAAAAACTAACAATTTGAGTCGATGTCGACTTCATCTCACCTAAAATCGTATGGATATTACAAATTCCATTTATAGCTTTAGTCTTAGTTATTAAAACAAATTGATGAATGCAAAACTGAAATTGTGAAATTAACTCCATTTTCTAGAAGATAATCATGAATATGTTATGAACGGTAATTGCAGTGCTGTACAAGGAAATATTACCTTTCTCCCTTATTTCCCCTTTATTTCGATATCATATATCATTTAGAGGTTCTTAGTAGCACATCGACGTATTTAATTGATTGAAGTCGCGGTTAAATGATCTCTGTTTTCCGTAATTGATGAAACCTTTTAAAGCCACCAATCTAAGGCCAGTAACACAAAGCTTAGCAATGATCGTAGAACATATTATTTACGATTGATTGCATTGACTACAGTGTACAATCGATCGTAAAAATCAAGCGTACGATCAATCGCAAAGATTTGTGTAACGGGACCATGCATTGTGAATGTACCGCATTTATGTGGAATAAAGAGAAGATAAATAAAATTTGAAATAATGAAACAGGTAAAAAAAAAAACCCGGGGGCACTTCCATTGACGAGTGGATACCATGCACGACCAGGGTCTAAAAAACTATCCTAAACAAGTATTTTCCATATTCTGAAAATGCACCCCTTAAGAAGTATTGGCGTGTGAAACCCTACCCTTAACAAGTGTTGGAAACAAAACGATACTCTTGGCAAGTGTTCCCTGAATTGAACCCCTAAACAAGTACATCGATATTTTAATTGTTATTGATTAATTAATTTACCTTTACCTACATCATTGGGTTTAGTACGGTCCCACCTCCCTCACCTCGCGCAAATCGTACTCTAAACACGTAGTGTTGACTGTTGGGGCAAAAAGTACATCCTTTATAAAAAATTTTAGTCGTAACTTTTTATACCCTCTCAAATTTGACCCTAAACACGTAGCTTTCCTAGCGAAATAGATACCATTTTCCATTATTTTAGTGTTTTGACACCCTTATTACGTTACGTACGTAACGTGCCCTATCTTAAAAAAGACATCCTTTTTACGTGTTTTTTGTTCGCGCATGGTACCCACTCGTCAATGTAAGTGACCCCCCCCCCCCCGGGTTAAAAAAAAAAGCAATGTTACCGTTTACACTGAGTTTTATTCGGGTTAAGATGCGATGTAGTAATCAGTTGGATCCGACTTCAAAAGTCACTGCTTATGGCGGCCATAAGCGGGGGGGGGGGGGGGGGGGGCTTTAAATTGCCAATGCAAACAAGTTGGATACTAAGTATCTTTGCGGAGGATTGGTCAAAAGTTAATCACGTGATTAAATGCCTCGCGGTGAATAGTGATGGAACTTAACCAGAGTCATGAAACGTTTTCAAATATTTTTGGTAATCACCGAAGAAAAGTTAATTTCTCCTCGATTTATCTTATTTTTTTCTATTTCCATTTATTTGTTCATTTATTTTGTTTATTTATTGTTTATTTATTTACTTTTGGGGTGTTACATGCAGTGATTATAGAATTTATTTGTGACGTCACAATTCCCTTGCTCGAGCAAGATCTAGCTGAGCACGCTCAGTTTAGAAAATGATAGGATTACTTTTTGGACGTACGATTAACTGTCATGCTTTTGAATAATGAACTTTCGAACTATATCATTATGAAAAATAAACGTCATTCAGAATGGTTATATCATTAGAAAGATATAAGCCATGTTGTATATTGTTCGAATAGAAAAATAACATACATGGTATGAATCAAAAAAAGTTTCCAGCTAATTCTCGTGCATCCTGATTTTATAAGTTGAAGAGGAGAATATCAAACTTTTATTTTGTTGATATCTTTCTTGTGCGAGAAAGTAAGAAATGGTGAATTATCGGATGGTCTAATACCACTTGGTCTACTTATCAGTTCGTCCAACTTCACATAGTTTAGACTCATTTCGTCTACAACCAATTCGTCTAATATACATTTCGTCTAATTCCCACTTGGTCTAAAAGCCAAATCGTCTAATGGCCACTTGGTCTAATACTCAGTTGGGCTAATCCTCTCTTGGTCTAATTTTCATTTGGTCTACGGTCCATTTATTCTAACATAACATCATTCATTATTATTTATTTGATCTAGGATTATAGTGGATAATTACCATGCATCAGTATATCGCCAGGATACGGAGGGGGTAGAGCCGGGGTGGAGCTGGTGGGTGCAAAACCTCACCGTGAAGGACTATCGATGACGCGCTCATCAAATGAATAATTCTAATCAAATATAATTCTCATAATTAGGCCTATACAGTGCGTATCAAAAAAAAGTTTACACTTTGAAAAAGCCCTCGGAATTAAAAAATATACAACATGTGGGTAATTTTTTCACATATATTCTTGGGTTTGGGTCTCATCTATCCAATGAAAGTAAAAGTTTTGACAGAATGTTACACTTGAGTGAGCACTGTCCATTTTTGTAAAGCTTGCAGAAATCTGTTTGCGCAGAAATTCTCGTTCTCACGTTGTGTCAAGGGGAAAAGGCGAAATCAAACTTACCCTGCGAAACATTTCTCATACATTTCCCTTGCACTTTTAGTCAATTGAAATAAAACGGATACATTCAAGCATTTTGTAACAATTTCAGCACTTAGTAAGCACAACATTTACCCTTTTTGTGCCAGCTGGATCTGAGAAAATAACTTAATCTGAACAAAAGTTTATTTCAGACATTTCCAGCATTTTTCACTAATTTCTTATCATTTCAAGTGGGTTTACATTTCATTTTTTCATTTATTACTAGTTTCTCCACACTTTTCCCAAGCTCGATAATGATTAACAAAATAAAAATCAAGCCAAAGCCATGTCATGTAAATCACAGCTCAGTGTAAAGCAAATATTGTCACGATGGCCTCGGTGTGTGAGGGAGTGGGGTGGGGCGCAATTCACTCTTCAAAATGTTTTGGGCAAGGAAACAAGTTAAAAAAGGTGAAAGATATCTTCAAATAAATTTTACTAGCTAAAAGGTCTACTTTTCTTCACATAACTATTTCAAAGTTCAGCGCAAATCATTTTTCGCTAACTTTTCAAAAGTAAGTGGTGCTCACTCAAACGTAAATATTTTTCGACAGTTTTATCGTCATTTGCTTAAATGGATCTGTACTAATGTTAAAATGTGGAAAAATCTTCAGGATATTACTAATGTATAATTTTACAAGATTTTTTCTAAGTGTAAACTTTTTTTTGATACGCACTGTATAACGATTATAGATGATGATGAAAATTATATCATATACTCATAATCATTACATCACCGCATGCACATTTACAGAACGATAATTTGGGGACGTTCAGGTAGCTCATATATGGTCGAATGGCGGGGTTTCATCAGAATAACATTATTATGAAGAAAGGAACAAAAATATAATGTAATTGATTGTGTGGATACGTATCTGGTAAACATGTTTATGCCTCTTTTAAATCAATGTTATGCACCAATACGGGCGATACTTGAACTTGATGGAAAATAAGCAATAGTTATGCAGTTTGGGGGATTCCAAAAGTAACAAGCCATTAGATCATGTAATTTTGTTATGAATATTTTGTTTAAGTTATTCCAATAGTTAGTTTGGAGGCAGATAACAGACCTTAGATATAGTTTGATAACACCATACAGGTTTATTGAGTTAGATGCGACAACATCACTTTGACCATCTTGGTCATGTTGGTAGCAGCCATATGGACGTGTTTATAACATAGTAGACCTTTGCAGACCTTTATCAGTTATCACCCCAGTAGTCATTACTCTTATATATCTTCTCATTCTGTTTTTGTTCTACTTCTTCGCCTCCTTAAAATGGATTGACAGGGTTCCCAGCCCATCAAGGAAATTAAGGATTTTTAAAACGATTTTCCAGTCAGGAAAAAATCAGGGAATTGCCTCAAATCAGGGGAAAATGCCTCAAATCAGGGTAAAATCAGAGAATTTTGATCGGTCAAAAAGTCGAAAGCACAATAGTCAGTCAGACTCTGTTATATTATTATATTGTTATACTGTTATATTATAGTTGTTCCCAAATCTACTAAGACATGGGGGGCACGTGCTTTTGCTCATGCTGGCCCTGCTCACTGGAATGACCTACCCTGGTTACCCGTGACTGCACTTCCATCGACACATTTAAACGCTACCTTATTAAAGACGCGTCTGTTCAATACTTCCTATTCTTAATTGTTCCTTAATTTATCTTTGTATTTGTACTATTCTCTCTCTCTCTCTTTCTTTTACTACGCCTTGGGCACTCTGCAGAGTGGATTTGGCGCATTACAAATCACATTTATTATCATATTCTGTTGTATATGTATATGTTATGGGTGTGTTATTTTTAATGTAGCCTCTTTTACTACAGTGCAAGTATGGTCAGTTCCCCCATGTCTGCGCGGTCTCCCAAGTCTGCGCACCCGCGTATCTGCGCGATTCTAATAAAAGAAGATACGCAACGAGCACGAACTTTACACATGCATTACATAGACAGGTATTCATAAAAAAATCCGACTCAAAATGGTGGAAAAATAATGAATTCAGGGCATTTCATGTGACGGCCTCAAAATGCAGCCTTTGTCATCAAAATCCCCGAATCGTGTGCAAAGTGAATGAGTGCGCAGACATGGGGCACCATTTTTTTTTCAATCTGAAAATGACTGCCCAAAGGTTTTTCAAGAAAATCTTATATTTTCTTTCATTTTTTAATGAGAAATTTGGTACACTTACTCTTAATAATATAAGGAACACTATTAACCAAAAGATTATGTGAAATAAGAAGAAATTCATGTTAAATCTTAACTCAAATTGTTAGGTGCGCAGACTTGGGGCCCACCATCATACTAATAATTAAAAATGATAATAGGCCTACATGTATAAAAATAACAATAATACATGTAATTCACTGCAACAACTTAGAAAACATGAGAATATAGTCAGTCTCTCTAACTGTACCCCACTATCGAGGGGTGCGCGTATGAAGATTCGAAGCCGCCGCGCGGAAAGTAATTTTAAAAATTTCACCAGAAAATTGAAAACAAGTCACATTGCAAACTTTACAAATTAGACCAAGTGGCATGTAGACGAAATGAATGTTAGACTATCTGGAAATTAGACCAAGTGGAAATAAGCCGAAGTGGAAATTAGACCAAGTGGAAATTAGCCGAAATGGAAATTAGACCAACCGAATAATGGACCAAGTTAGGATTAGACCAACTGCACATTAGACCAACTGCAATATAGACCAAATGAATGATGGACCAAGTGAGGATTAGACCAACTGGTATTAGACCAACCGACTATTAGAAGAACAGGTATTAGACCAAATGCAATTAGACCAAGAAACAATAAAATACATTGGACGAAACGGCAATTATACCAAGTGGAAATTAGCCGAAAGTGACGATTAGCCCAACTGGGCATTAGACCAAGTGGCTATTAGACCAAGTGGTCATTAGACCAATTGGCTATTAGACCAAGTAGTCATTAGACCGAAAAAGAATTGGACTAAGTAGGTTTAGCCTACTTGTTGTTGTTAGCCTATCTGATGATTAGACCAAGTGATATTAGACCATCCGTCAGTAAATTTTCTCTTTGTCGAGTGCTGGGATGTCCGCGTTCGTTTATTATAAGATGGTTTATTAATTTTTGGTTGCTATTGGTGGTCTTTTTGTAGGAGTTTAATGAATTGTTGAATGGATGCTCTTAACGAAATATTCAAAAATATTGTATTCAATTTGATTATTAGTAATCAATTAGTATAATTTTTTTGTAAAGTATACACTGGGTCATTGTCGTGGTGTACTTTGGATGAAGGTATCCACTTTGGGTGCCGGTTTGACACTCGAGTGCAATGAAAGTGACCTCTTGAATTTAAAATAATGATACATATTTTGTATTCAATAATATCTGATGATTATTTTATTTGTACTCCATGTTCATTTCAGTTTGTACTGCAAGACATGGGGTCAAATGCATAAACAGGAGCATTTGCTTTTGCTCAACTTTTGCTTGACTTTTGTATGATTCCGTATAAAAATGAGCGAGAAAATGATTTTGCTAGTAAGCTCAAGCAATTGCTAACTGCCTGCTAGCATTTTGCTTGACGATATTGCTAAAAAGCGTATACATAAAGCGAACGTTTTGCTTGTGCATTTAAGCATTTGCTTTGGTCATTTCAAGCTCTGTCAGAGCAGCTTGAGCGTTTGCTTGATCAGGACGTTCGTGTTTAATAATCATGTTTACATGTATGCACCTGAGAGAGAACCCCAAGGTTTACATGAACATGTTTTCTTGTGCAAACCGAATGCAAACTATACAAATTTATTAATTTTTGTCTCACCTGCATAGCAGAGTGAGACTATAGGCGCTGCTTTTCCGACGGCCGCGGCGACGCGTCAACACCAAATCTTAACCGAAGGTTAAGTTTTTGAAATGACAGCATAACTTATAAAGTATATGGACCTAGTTCATGAAACTGGGCCATAAGGTTAATCAAGTATTACTGAACATTCTGCCTAAGTTTCAGATCACATAACTAAGGTCAAAAGTCATTTAGGGTCAATGAACTTAGACCATGTTGGGGGAATCAACATCAAAATCTTAACCTAAGGTTAAGTTTTTGAAATGTCATCATAACTTAGAAAATATATGGACGTAGTTCATGAAACGTGGACATAAGGTTAATCAAGTATTACTGAACATTTTTCTTGAGTTTCACGTCACATGACAAAGATCAAAGGTCATTTAGGGTCAATGAACTTTTGCCAAATTGGGGGTATCTGTTGAATTACCATCATAACTTTGAATGTTTATGGATCTGATTCATGAAACTTGGACATAATAGTAATCAAGTATCACTGAGCATCCTGTGTAAGTTTCAGGTCACATTATTAAGGTCAAAGGTCAGTTAGGGTCAATAAACTTTGGCTGAATTGGGGATATTTCTTGAATTACCATCATAACTGAAAGTTTATTGGTCTAGTTCGTGAAACTTGGACATAAGAGTAATGAAGTATCACTGAACATCCTGTGCGCATTTCAGGTCACATGACCGAGGTCAAAGGTCAATGAACTTTGGCCATAATGGGGTATCTGTTGAATTACCATCATAACTTTGAGATTTTATGGATCTGATTCATGATACTTGGACATAAGAGTAATCAAGTATCTTTGAACATCCCGTCCGAGTTTCAGGTCACATGACCAAGGTCATTTAAGGTCAATGAACTTTGGCCATGTTGGGGGTATTTGTTGAATTTCCATCATATCTCTGTAAGTGTATTGGTCTAGTTTATAAAATGTTTACATAAGAGTAACCAAGTATCACTGAACATCTTGTGCGAGTTTCAGGTCACATGACCACGGTCAAAGGTCAATGGACTTTAGCCATGTTGGGGTTATTTGTTGAATTACCATCATAACTCTGTAAGTATATAGGTCTAGTTCATAAAACTTGGACATAAGAGTCATCAAGTATCACTGAACATCTCATGCGAGTTTCAGGTCACATGACCAAAGTCAAAGGTCATGTAAGGTCATTTAACTTTGGCCATTTTAGAGGTAATTATTAGATTGCTGTCATAACTTTCAAAGTTTATAGAAAAAAATATGAATAGATTAATCTGAATATTTGAACTCTATTGTTATTTTGCTTTGACCCCACAGGAAATAATGACACTTGTAATATGTTGCTTATTTAAATGATACTTGAAAGCTATCATTTCCTGTATTTCAAAATGGATATCATTTCAAAGATCTTAAATGTATGTTGATTCGTTTCCCGTTCTGAACAACTTCCCTGTATTTATTTCATTTCACCATACACAATTATAATGAAATTGTCAAATTAGAATTTCCTCCATGTTCCCGGGTACCCGTTTTTGCATCTCATATGCTGACGTTTATTGATAATAAATTATTGATATCTTTTTATTAAAAAAGAGGTGAATTCAACTTCATTTTGATTTTTGATGGTAATATATATTTATCACTTTCCGATTTGGTGATATTTCGAATTTCCCCTGTCAATCTCAATATAAAAGGGGAACATGGGGGAAAATCTGTGTTTTTGTATATTTCAATTAAATTAATTGAATTAGTATACCTTTGATCGTTAACACTTTTTGGTGTTAAACTCTAGAGCACTTGCGGATCCGGGGGGGGGGGAGGGGGCACAGCCGACCCGTGATACCCCTTTTGAGAGACACAATAAAAATTTGTAATGTAATTATGCCGTTATAACACAGGTGTGCCCCCTCCCCTCTTTAGAAAGTGTGGACCTTTATTTTTTAATATTTTTTAAAATATTTTTTGCTTGTCAACATTTTTTTTGACGAAATGACCTAAAATTTTGGGTGAAAACACTTCTTTAAATTTTGCTTGTCAAATTTTCTTCTGGAAAATGTGTCCCCGCCCCCCTTTGAAAAAATCCTGCATCCGCCCCTGCTCTAGAGTGTCATTTTAACAACTCAGAGTGTAGGCATAGGGACATTACGCATAGTGTCGGGTTTAACACCGGGGTTATAATAGTGTACAGTTCAATCACATTGCAGACAGGTGTCCACTATTAGCTCCAACCAGGGACGGATCCAGGATTTTCCAAGGGGGAGGGCACATTTTCCCAAGGATGAATATGAAATACTTTGTTAGCAACCATGACATTTATCTATTTATTAGAACATGTTTATTCAGGTACAAAAGATCAGCATAAAACTGTTTTTCATCAATGACCTGATGAAAACATAAAGAACAACATAAATCATCATTTATTTATTTATTTATTTATTTTATTTAAAACGGTTTATTTCAACAAGGGTGTCTATAGCGGCTGAAAAGCCGAATTGCATAACCCTTTACAATCATTTACATAAAAATACAATCAATCTTAAATAAATTTCCTCAAACCTTCACCAATATTCTTTACTATTTTTTCTGCTATTTTTACAACAAAGTTTTCTTCAGGGTGAACTTCCCCTTTAACATAATGAATTCTAAGCAATGCGTCCTATAGAAAAGTGAAAAGAGGCATAGCAAGTAAAGAAGATAGATAAAAGGCTAAGTAGAAGAAAAAAAATGGAAGAGAATGGTAAAGAAAGAAATGGAGCTAGGAAGAAAGAAAGAAATAAAGAAAGAAAGAAAGAAAGGAGGGAGGGAAGAAAGAGAGAAATGAGTAAATGGAGAAAAGAGAGAAACGAAAAAAAGAAAGAGAGAGAGTAGAAAAAACATTAGTAATTGAAAGAATTAAGTTAATGAAAACTGGAACAAAAAAGAGGGAAAGAAACAAATGAAATAGTCAGGAAACCAAAAGAAAGAAATAAAGAAAAGAAAGAAAACCGAAGAAGAGACAGAAATGGAGAACGAAATAAGAAAGATGAAACAAATAAGTAGATAAAAAAGAAAGAAAAGACTAAAGCAATGCAAACGTAAAAAGGAGAAATAAGCAAAGATGAGAGAATTAGAAAGACGCATGCACTGCAAGCTGATTCACTACATGTGGTTGAAAATAAATTAATTACATTGAGCATTCAATAGTCGAATTAGATATGGCAAAGGACTATTTCTATACCTAACAGTTTTACATTGCACTTCGGTGAATTTTTTATTGTTTCTGAGATTTCTAGAGTGTGATTCACCGCGTGTTTGGGGAAGCCAATGTCTGAACTTCGCGCTTGGACCCAAGAGTCTTTGCGCGAAGCTGAGACAGAGGCATTCCCTACGGTGACTCAGAGTGGGCAAACGGCACCGCTGGAGAGCACTCTCGTAGGAAGTGTACTGAAATCCTAAAATCATGCGACACGCACGCTTCTGAATGCGTTCAATTTGATCAATTTGGGTGGAAGTTAAGCCCGAGCTCCACACGGGAGCGCAATATTCGAGCACCGGTCGAATGTAAGAAACGTAGATTTTAACCAAATCATCAATGGGCAGTAGAAACCTGATTAGATTTCGCAGCATGTGCAGTCTCATGTTTGCCTTCCTTAAGCCCCAGTCACATATAGACCCCGGACCACCCCGGACCGTCCCGGATCTGATCCGGGGTGGTCCGGGGAGAGATCCGTGTTGGCGCCTTGGGCATCCTTGGAGGTCCGGGGTGGTCCGTGTTGGTCCTTGAACGTCCGGGAAGCCAACACGGCAGTTTTTGACTGCCAAAAACATCCGGCGTCATCCGTGGACTGCCGGGTTGGCAAAGCCATCCGGGATGGTCCATGTAGCTGCCGTGTAGGTCTGTGTGGCTGCCGTGTAGGTCCGTGTAGCTGCCGTGTAGGTCCGTGTGGCTGCCTGGAGTATCCTTGGCAGTCCGTGTTCTTTTTTTCCCATCAAATCTTTACAACGCTATTTACTTTATGAACCTTTCAGGAGTTGTTAAACAGTTGACACAAACATGCTTAATTTATTTATGATTAAATGGATGATTAAACGATTCAGGATATTTTCTTACGCTTTGGAGATTGGCCCCAACCTAGTATTTGTAAACTTATTGCATGTATGAATAATTCTTTTTCTCTTTTTTTTTAAATATTTACCCCAACTTTGTCTGTTATTATTATTTCACATTTCATTTTCTTAAAATAAATGTTATGTACCTGTTACATCAAAATTGTACATTAAGTTTTATACTACTGCCCTGCATCGACAGTTATGCGTCATGACCTGGGCCTATCTTATTTTTTTATTATGTTTTCTATTGACTTTGTAAATTTCTTTCCTTTATTGTGATTTCAATAAAGTGATATCAAATCAAATTGAAATTAAATTTGTCTTTCAAGATTTAAAGTACTTAACAATACTGTTAAAACAGTAAACTGTGTTGTATAAAAAACAGCGTTTTTACTGGTTAAGGAAGTTTTAAGTTTTGATACCTTTTTTAAAAACAACATGATATAATGTTGCGACAAGGATGAGGAAAAAATTAATAAATAAATATCAGCTCATTATTATGAGCAGATTTTCATTTGCCGTGCTGGTCAGTATAGCTGCCGTGTTGGTCCTTGAGCTGACGTGTTGGTCCGTGTAGCTGACGTGTTGATCCGTGTTGGTCCTTGTAGCTGACGTGTTGGTCCGTGTTGTTGACGTGTTGGTCCTTGTAGCTGACGGGTTGGTCCGTGTTGCTGACGTGTTGGTCCGTGTAGCTGACGTGTTGGTCCGTGTTGCTGACGTGTAGGTCCGTGTCGCTGACGTGTAGGTCCGTGTTGACGACGTGCTCTGCCGGCATGGTCCGTGTAGATCCGTGTGAAGATGCCGTGTAGATGCCGTGTTTACAGTCATCAACGCTTAATCCGGGGCAAAACGATCCCGGACCTCCCCAGATCATGCCGGCGTTGCCGTGTTGATCCGTGAGGATCCGTGTCTATATGTGACTGGGGCTTTACCATTTCATTTACATGTGAAGACCATTTAAGATCACTCTGTACATTGACCCCTAATAACTTTATACAATCTGTTTGAGTAATTTCTTGACCCTCAATTAATAAAATGGTTGGCAGAGGAGGGTTACGCATGAACGTTACTGTCATACTTGAACATTTCTTGGGATTCAGTTTCATATTATTACTGAGAGTCCATTGTTCTAACCCGGTCACACTTGATTGGATTTTAGATGGAGCGGACGATTTTCTACTCTCCAACAATGTGAGGTCATCTACATACTTCCAGTAGGATGGGGGATTGGGACTGTTGCACGCATCGTTGATTATTGCAAGGAAAACAATGGGGCCAAGTCTTGTCCCTTGTGGAGCACCTGCATAAACTTCCAGCCAATCAGAGAAAGATGTGCGATACGCGACGCTCTGTTGCCTGTTGTTAAGAAAGTCCGCGATCCATGCGACAGCGCTCGGGCGGACGTTCATTTTAAGCAATTTGGCAATGGCTATGTTGTGCTTAATCCTGTCGAACGCTTTACTAAAATCAGTTGTAACAGTTGCGTTACTGTTGACCATCTGAAGTAAATCGATCAAGTAATGCGAGGTTGAGATCCCCTTCGTGTTGCCGAATTTCGGAGGGTCAATGAACTTCTCCATATCGGTAAGAGTCCATTTGGCTATGAATTTCTCAGCCACCTTGGCAAAATAGTCTGTCAAGGAAACTGGTCTCAGATCATTTACAGATGGTTGAGATGTTTTCGGCAAAGGAACTACACGGGCTCTCTTCCAGCATTCTGGTACTAACGACTGGCTGAACGAAGCATTCAAGATATCAGTGAGAGAGAAATGATAATATATATATATATCTGAATCAAACTAAAATATTTTAAGTTATCAAAAGGGAACAGTTTCTAATTATAAAACTACTAATTGTACAATTTATTCACTGATAAAAACACTGAACAATGAAATAATTATGGCATTATAGAAAATCGAGTGAAACAATGGCAATCAGTTATAAATGTATGTCTAAAACTATAACCATATATATAACATAATTATATCTTCTATCCAAGAAACATGAAACAGAATAAAAACTTAGCCGCATTGGGTTTCATTTTATTCCAGTAACCACGGTAACCATGGTAAAGTATTAATAACCATGATTTCTATGCAGTTTATGATTTGGGCAGCCTCCATAAGGTCACTGCGCATACGACTGGTCTGCGACCCGAATTTGGAATAAAACGTAGTAGTCTTTTGAGACGTGGAATATCTTACTGTGTATGTTCTTAATCATCGTACGAATACCAATGTTTAAATCTGTGACTATGCTATAATCCTTCTTAGAATAAAAGCGAACTTAATATCTAGTCGTAATGACGTCATATATAGCAATCGTACGATTGGCTATGATTTGAAACTAATTAGACCTTTACTCCAAAACAAAGGCTTACAATCATCCAAAATTGTTGTATTAATATTCATACAGTTCATTTGAACCTCAAATATAAAGAGACTTTTCATTCACATTTTTAGAAAATAAGCAAAGTGCAATTAGTTCTAAAATCGGATCGTGGATCAGTTGTGCGGTGGGCTTGTAGTCGTATGTCTCGGGGTACGCAATCCCCTGCCTAAAGACCCGGGTTTCATCTCCCGACAAAGCTCACCAATATTAAATATAAAGTGAATAAGGAAATATTTTCATATTGCAAGTGTAAATACGGCAGGTCGTTATATCGACACTTTATACGCTTTCTATCACATTTTCAACTCTTTCAAGTTTCTTGTGCTTGATAGTCCCTGTAAATGTCTTATAGGATGGATCAAAGGATCCAAAAATCAATCAGATATTTTCCATAATGAATTATTAATGGTGAGATTCATTAATTATTGTCCGACGCCAATTGGTTACTAATATACCCGAAAACGAAGCGAGTGACCGGTTATAAACTACACATTTCTCCCGTTAGAATAAGCGAGCTCGGCGACATAAAGTGCAGGACAATCTCCTTTTAAAATAATTGCGTATAAAAGGATTTAGCTTGAGAAGCGGGATTCGGCTTTTCGTGGTAGATTTCTTATTTAGCTTGAGAGAGGCAAGATATCTTCTTGTCAAAGGACGCCAAAAGGGATTCGAACTCAGTGCTTCACAATCGGAAGAATACTGAGCATCGCTGGAACCACCCCTGGGATCCGCCCATTTATATGACCTTCCTTTTCCTCTTTCCTAACCGTCATCCTAACATCCGATTGAATATGGTGGAAACATCACACCATTGAAAAAAAAAACCCGATTGATTCAATAATGCAACCTATTTAATTATATTATAACACACCCTGATTTTCCCTTTCCTCTTCCTCTCTTCCTGTCTCTAAAACATACTCCTTCAGATAAAAAAAGGTTTTTAACTCCATTGCTTCCGATGTTCAGGAAAAGCTCTTTAGTCTTCAGGGAAAACTACCCCCGGCCGGCATTTTCTGGTCACATGTATGTGTGTATTCCGGTCACATGAATCTATCACGCTTTTATAATAATAATGACAATAATAATAATAACAATAATAATAACAATAATAATAATAATAATAATAATAATAATAATAATAATAATGATGATGATGATGATGATGATGATGATGATGATGATGATGATGATGATGATGATGATGATGATGATAATATTGACAATAATAATTATGATAATAATAATATCAATATTCATGATAATAATAGTAGTAGTGATAATGATAATGATATTCCTTTTTTATCTAAATGCAAATTTCCCCTCTTGGAGAGTATTCCAGCAATGCTCACTCAGTCAAGACATTCTAATTGCTATGCAAACTACTTTTATCGACGCTCACATCTTACTGGGTAACCCATCTGGGTGGGGTGTGGAAAAGTCCAGATTGATGCCCTGTCAGAGGACGCTAGACCGCAGTGGGATTCGAACACACGACCCTCTATAACATTACGAAAATCACAACCGTACACCGTATACACTTCCGGGCTTCATACTGTCGCGCCCTATACATTTACACCACAAAACATGGCCAACACATTGCTGTATAAGAATAATTTATTGTTCAAGAACATCCGAGGAAGCAATGAAGATGGTCGAGGAGGGACTTTTATTTTTTATTTTGAAATTGAAATTTGAAGAATCCCGTGTACACTCCTGATGTATTTCTCATAAGATCTACTCCCAAAGGGCTTGTAATTTTTGGACATTGCCCCCCCCCCCCTACCACTGCTGCGCATGATCATGATAATCGACCTGGAAACAATCTTAATGTCTGGGAAGTATGATATTAAAGAATTCTCACACACATTTTCAAAGAATTTTCATGGAAATCATCCCCACCCACATCACGACATGCACGAGGTGGATTTTCAATCTGGTTTGGAAGACCATTTTCCGCTAAACTGATTTAAGAAAGAAAAAACTGAGTCAAGGAGAAGTTCATAGAGTCCTTATTAAAAAAATTGTGAAGTTACTAAAATTTAGAGGAATTTGAACACTAATTTGGACAAAATGACAAGCATTTCAAGCATTTCAAGTGCTCTAAAGTTTGCCCTTCACTTACCCTTTGTATCATTTTTCAATATTAATTATCTGGAAATGAATAGGTGTTTGTGTACACAATCAATCACTGTTCATTGACCCAGAATTCAGAAGTACTAAATATTACTCAAAGAAATTAATATATACATGTATGAGACAGGGGAGGCATCAGTTTATCAAATAAGGGAAGGGGCACTTGTACGATGCCCAAAGGGTGACGTCATTGATGTTCTTCCCCAACAGGGTATAAACATAGAATTACACGATCAATAAGACATAATTATAATTATATTTTTCATACTCTTCTTTTCTACCTTTTCCCTCCTTTCTTCATTGTTTTAAAAAAATCATTTGAGGTGATCGCCGCCTTGCCCTCTGTAGCAACGCCCCGTATCACGTGATCATCACATGATGTGAACCTATATATGAGAACAGAAAATTAGGAATCGAAAACAGGTGGAATAAAAATTGTACGTGCGATTGCTGGTTACAAATATACTGTAAAAGACTTCATTTATATTTAAGAGAACTATGACCCGAGTTTAATCAAACGAAAATAATGGAATTAAACGCATGGATTGACTTCTGTTTGAATACTAGTATTTTGGACTATATTAATATGTATAACAATTTCAGCTTAGTGAAGAGCTAAGCACTTAAACAGACATCACGTGAAATACTTATGGAAGAGAATTGGTGCTAAAAGGAAAACCGGCCAATAATGAAAGAAAAGACGAAATAATTATATCATGAAAGGGTAAACAAAAAGACGGAAAAAATGAAAATAAAGCACCCTGATTGTTTTTTTTTTAATAGATCAATTGGTTACAAAACTATTTTTTCCTAATTAATTATGAAATTGATTAAAAAATAAGTGTTTGCCCTTAAGTATTTCTAGTAACTTAAGATCTCTTATTTGACTTCGTTAACATGATATATATATATATATATATATATATATATATATTAAATACATACAGTGCGTCCCACAAAAAACGAAACCGAGATTTATCGATGATTTATCATAACTTAATCGCAAATACAATTGACAAATGACCTATCATTGTAAAGCTTATAGGGTCTCCTCTTTCATTATTTCTCATTCACGCATGAGTGAGCAAAAACAATTTGAAGAGGGGATACCAAAAAGTCACTTGGTGGGCTGTATCTTGGTTTAAAAAAGAAAACCACATTTCCAAATAGTTCAATATCTGCTCTTTAATTTGGTACCTCAATGACAGAAAATGGCTAAAAAATAAGAAAGTTCTGGTTATTTAAATAAGGCTTGAATTTCAATAATTTCTTAAAATGAAGAGGTTTTACAGGCTAGCGTTCAGGCTCACTCGACACTCCGTTTTGTTGACGACCAGCCATGCATTCAGTCTTTTGTTAACCATTCGATAGCTTCTGTGGGAAACCGGTGAAAACACGTTTATTTAATAAAATTATGGAAATACAAGCATTGTTTCGAGGGAACATAACTTTTTTACTTCTTGACCATTTTCTGTGATTAAGGTTTCAAATAAAAGAGCAGATATTGAACTTTTTAGGCATGTGATTTTCTTTTTTAAATTCAGATTCCCCGCCAAATGAATTTTTGGTATCCTTTCTTCAAATTGTTCTTGCTCACTCATGTGTGAATGAGGAATAATCCAAGTAGTTTCAGATGAAAGATATATATATATATATAAATATATATATATATGAGAAATTATACATGTACAACTCTTTTATTACAATATTTTGTGAAAGAAATGGATGAAGAGAACAATTGATATTATTACTATATTCATTTATTAAAGAATACACGAATTGGCATTATTGGATGATATCCAAAATTGATGATGATCAGACAAATTGGCAATAAAAACATTTGCATTGATATATCATTCATGATTAGAACTCAATACTTGTAATGAATATTAGTATGAATTGATAAATCGATTAATAGAAAATGAACGAATATATAAATTGATAAATGAAAAATATAGATGGATGAATGAATAAACATATAAATGCATCATAAAATTTGTATGAAATATGAATGAACGAACAGATAAATGAATGCATGTATACATGATTAAACAAATGAATGAATGAAAAATAAATGGATGAATAAATAAATGACTAATAATATGAATGAATGAATAGGTATTTGATATAAATAAAACGTATGAAAAGTTTGGAAACATTTTATATTCCTATTGCTACCCCTAAATATCCCCAATAAAATGAGAAATTCCATAATTCATTTTAACCAAATACTTTCATTTCTTAAAAGCAATACTTACCAACGAAGTATAATACTACGATAAGATAATGGACACAAAGGGTAAGAAAGAAACAAAGAGACAAAAATGTGAAATAAAGGAAAAGAAAGTTGGTGGGTGCATGGGTGGGTATAGAAGACAAATTGCGTAGGCGAATAGTTTTGTTAAAAGCATAAAGAGTATACAGTTTGGTATTATTAGGTCCCCCGAAAAGATCAATAGTAATGCTTAGATGATTTACAATAGATAATCCAATGAGAATGTATAATAATATCACAATATACCCAACTGCTTGACCTATATAGTTCTGGTTCTAAAAATAATCATGTAAACTAAAGGTTTATCATTCTTCGCAAGCGTGAAAATATGTAAACTCTACAAGTTCTGACAGAATTAAGATTAAAATGTACACATTTATTCATGACTCATTCTTAGTTCTGTGTTAAAAGGACAGTGTGCTAGACGATTGGTACGCTATAATGAAGTGGTTCTGACTTACATCAGAGGGTTGCGGGTTCAAATCCTACTCCAGTCGTTAATACGGCAAGAAAGTCATCCACAATGTGCTGCACTCAACTCAGGTGAGGTAAAATTGGGACACTGAAAGGGAAAAAACGGGGTTCTATAATGCTGCATTATTTTAGACTGCTTGATATTTTGACAAAGTATAAGCGCTTTAAGCAAGCAAGAATAATAATCATCATATTGATTGATATTGATGAACATTGAGTAAGCCTAAAGCCTTGAAATGGAATGCCGTCATTGAAACAGTTATGGGAAGTCTTTCATTTTCTTTTGGAAAAACAGTACTTTCCTTTTGGCAAGAAATTTACCTAATTGTCGACGAAAAATTCTCCTTTTAAAAATGTTGGTCATGCAAAACATGTTTGCTCGTAATTCAGATTGTACATTAAATATCCATCATCTGCAGCTCATTACTATACTGCGTTCAATTACATGCATATACCAGAATCATCAATCACTTCAGATAATCTTTAGAATGCATTTTTGTTCTTATTTTATTTTACTAACCGGTCTGCTGAATGGAAGGGGAACTTTAAATTGTAGACAAGATTGGTGTATATATATATATATATATATATATATATAGTGTGAAAGAAATGGATGAAGAGAACAATGGTAGGCGCAGCTTAAATCAAGGTTCTACCATTGTTCTCTTCATCCATTTCTTTCACACAATATTTAAATAAAAGAGTTGCCAAAGCTGTAGTACATGTATAACTTCACACATTTATATATATATATATATATAGTTTTCCAAAGGAATACCTTTTCTTTTGTGTAATATCGATATTTTACCTGTACATTGAATCGTATTATTTTGTATTTCTTAATCGGATGTGTTTTTATCATACATGGTCGTTCTGAAGAACAGCCTATGGCTGATGTACGGATACCGTGTCAGGATAAAATAAATGAAATGAAAATGAACTACTTTGGGTAAAGCCATACTTCTCTGAGTTCAATTATCGTGCATTACACGACCCATGTCTCTTTTTTTATCCTCTTATTCCATTATTTACTTCCCTTTACTCCACATTTTTGCTCCTTTTCTCCACTATTTGAAAAGTTATCGGGGCTGTCGCCCCCTGTGGCGAATGATCTAC
The DNA here is from genome assembly GCF_037042905.1 of Lytechinus pictus. Taxonomy (NCBI): domain Eukaryota; kingdom Metazoa; phylum Echinodermata; class Echinoidea; order Temnopleuroida; family Toxopneustidae; genus Lytechinus; species Lytechinus pictus. The sequence continues at coordinate 30,094,133 of NC_087259.1, read as the reverse complement.
ACATAATCAGTTGTTCCATCTTATTTTATTTTTGGATGACAGTAGTGAAATAAAATAATGTATGCATGGCTGCGTGTTTCAAATATCATCACTTTAATCCTAAATATCAGTGGAGATGTTATTTTCGTTTTCACTTTAATATAAATGTGAGAAATTACAATGTGCAACAGCTTTGGCAACTCATGTATTAAAATATGTTGTGAAAGAAATGAATGAAGAGTACAATGGTAGGCGAAGCTTAAATCAAGGATCCGATTGACCGTCAGATAAACAATTTTCTTCACCACCAATTAAATTTCCTTCATCGAGTGTAGGTGAGTTTTAAACAATCCTAAGCTGCCATGCCTCAGCTGGTTTAAAGCTATTAGATACAGTACATGTATGGGACAATGTAAGAAATTATACATGTACAACGACTTTAGCAACTTTTTTTATAGAAATGAATGAAGAGAACAATGGTAGGCGTATCTTAAATCAAGGTTCCCCAGAGCTATCTACCCTTTGGAAAAATTGGTGATGCCGAAAAAAATGTCTCCGCCGAGAATCGAACCCAGGCCCCAGCTTTGAACGCCGGTGCCTTAACCACTAAACAGCATAGACGGGTTGGTGGCTAGGACGACCCAATCCGATTGACCGTCAGATAAACAGATTTTCGACACCACCAATTAAATTTCATTTGTTGGGTGTCGGTGAATTTTTGTTCCTTCAAAATTGAGAAGTGATGTTAATGCATTTACTTGGTCTATTTACTTTCGTTTTTGTCTCACCTGCATAGCAGAGTGAGACTATAGGCGCCGCTTTTCCGACGGCGGCGGCGGCGGCGGCGGCGACGGCGGCGGCGGCGGCGGCGTCAACACCAAATCTTAACCTGAGGTTAAGTTTTTGAAATGACAGCATAACTTAGAAAGTATATGGACCTAGTTCATGAAACTTGGCCATAAGGTTAATCAAGTATTACTGAACATCCTGCCTGAGTTTCATGTCACATGACCAAGGTCAAAGGTCATTTAGGGTCAATGAACTTAGACCATGTTGGGGGAATCAACATCAAAATCTTAACCTAAGGTTAAGTTTTTGAAATGTCATCATAACTTAGAAAATATATGGACCTAGTTCATGAAACTTATACATAAGGTTAATCAAGTATCACTGAACATCCTGCATGAGTTTCACGTCACATGACCAAGGTCAAAGGTCATTTAAGGTTAATGAACTTTGGCCGAATTGGGGGTATCTGTTGAATTACCATCATAACTTTGAAAGTTTATGGATCTGATTCATGAAACTTGGACATAATAGTAATCAAGTATTACTGAACATCCTGTGCAAGTTTCAGGTCACATGATCAAGGTCAAAGGTCATTAAGGGTCAATGAACTTTGGCCAAATTGGGGTATTTGTTGAATTACAGCCATAAATTTGAAAGTGTGTTGGTCTAGTTCATAAAACTTGGACATAATAGTAATCAAGTATCACTGAACATCCTGTGCGAGTTTCAGGTCACATGATCAAGGTCAAAGGTCATGTAAGGTCAAAGAACTTTGGCCACGTTGGGGGTATTTGTTGAATTGCCATCATATCTCTATAAGTGTATTGGTCTAGTTCATAAAACGTGGAAATAAGAGTAACCAAGTATCACTGAACATCTTGTGCGAGTTATAGTAGTTTTCAAAATCAGCACTGCTGCTATATTGAATCGCGTGATGCAGGTGAGACGGCCAGAGGCATTCCACTTGTTTATGTTTTATTCTGAAGCCAAGTCATGTATGTTTCAGTCCGTGGATTTATCATTGTTTGTTTTTTTCTTTTATAAAGTCGTTTAGATCCCAACCAGTATGCATGATTCCAAATATTGACCTTTGAATCAACTTTGAGAAAATTCATCAGTTGATCCCCCTGGGGAATCTCCAACTCTAAGGCAAAATGATGTATTTCTTAACGATTATGGCGTCGATTTTTCTTTGAGAGAGGTTGCTTTTATTATAACAATCTTCGAGGGTGTCTACTACTGCCCCTTATCTACGATGTCACTTTTTCTTTTGATCATAAACGATAATAGGTGAAACACTTTCACTTCTTTCTATCGATCTGCGAGAGATTTTTATATTTTGTTAACATGGTAAATGACGTCGTCAACGTATAATAATAATAATAAAATTACATTTCTATGGCGCATAATACACGAAGTCTCTATGCGCTTCACATATACATGAATTTAAAGGGGAATCCAGCCTTGGCCATAAAATGCTGCGTTGGGAAGGAGAAAAATAAATTAAACAGAATGGTGAAAGTTTGAAAGAAATCCGACAAGCAATAAGAAAGTTATAGCTGCTTTAAAATTGAGATCACTAATACTATGTAGATTTCAAATTGGCAACTGGGTAAGTAAATTATGACAAGGGGCAAGGACAACTTTCCCATAGGCCATGTACTTTATTATCAGGGATTTGTGGTTTTCTCCTAAGTACCATTCCCCTGGGGCAGTAATCTAAATATAACCCAGGTAGTATATTGTTTTATGTCCTCATGAAAGAAAAATATAATTTGAAATAAAACTTTTGGGAAAAATAACATTTTAGCCATAATATGTATTGGAGTACATGGAAGGGTAGTCCTTGCCTTACATCACTATGACATCCCATATGCGGCCAATTTGAAGTCTCCATGGGTATAGTGATTACCAATATTTACAACTTTTAAAAATTCATAACTTTGTTGTTGTTTGTCCAATATTGTTCAAACTTTCACCTATCAACTTGTCTGATTTTTCTTTTCCTTATAAAAACAAGTTTTTATTTGGGTTGGATTCCCCTTTTTAAATATCTCAATTTATATATAAAATGGTCATTGAAAAGAACGTCTTGATCTGTCATCACAATAGTTTGTCTTCATGACTTGCGAACGCCCACAAGAAATTGATGTACTTCTGATCGAACGGTGACCCGGTACAATACGTTTCTGATTTTGTTTTGTTCAAATCGAAAAGGATTTTTTTGTCATGTGGATTACAATTGGATGCCACTAAGATTCGTGATGGAACTGGAATTTTCTGAACTTTGGAAAGAGAAAAGAAAGGGAAGTAGATTATTTCTCTCATTCTCTCTCTCTCCATCTTTATCTCTCTCTGGAACCAATGGAAGGTCTGGACGTGAGAGGGACGTACTTGGTCTGACCATGGACCTACTACTCTGACCATGGACCTATAGTCGTATCACAGCAAAAAATGCGGTGTTAACCGGTGTACATAGAGGACCACACCAGTTATTTTACACCGGTGTTAAATTGACAGTGTTAGTCTAGCACCTATAGGTGTTATTGCAACACCTTTGGTTGTTACATGTACACTCTTTGGTGTTATATTCAATCTCTAGGGTGTAATTTTAACACCAGAGGGTGTGGTCCTCTATTAACACCCACTGGTGTCAGTTTTAACACCACAGTTTTTACAGTGTATAGGTACATGGTCCAAGTAACGTGAGTCACCCTTGAAGTATCAGAGAGGGTATCCCTATTTAACTCATGTCACCAGGGATAGCCCGATGAGTCATATCAAATTCAGCCTACCAGATACAGTGTGACCCGGCCCCTTCTCCTTCCTAGCTAGTCTGCTGTGCAAACCCTTCACTCGACTAAGTTAAGGGCCTGAATGTGCAGCCTATAATGCCTTGTGTATTGGAGGCCCTAGCTGAAACATCTAGATTTGCATGTGCTAGTCTTTGTGTGGAGACCCACTTGTTGATCAAAGTTTCAATCAGGGTTTGTGCATGCAGAGTATCTCCCTTCCCCATCATCTCTTCCTATCTCTGATCCCCTCGATTTACTCACAATAAATCATACTTTTGATATATTTAATTTCTTTTTAATTATTAAAATACAAATAAGAAATACAGAAATTGTAGAAAAGCAAACATAAAATGGGTATTATCTATACAGAGAATACAAATATAAAAAAATAAATGTAGAGGAGGTATTCCCTTATATGAGTAATTGGTGCTGAATGTCGAGGCTCCGGTGAACACGTGATCAGTGACGTACGAGAGCGGTAGAAGGGAAATTCCCGAACGTTTATTCTGTGCAACCATGCATGGGCCTACACAAAGCGCGCGTCTTGTAAGCACTGGATATGAAAGGAACAACAGCATTCCATTCGATCTGAAAATCCTGATACGTCATTTTGACGGAATCCCGTTCATTATTATACCAAGAGCATGTAGTTAAAACTGATGTTTGAACTTGTATATCCTCTTTTTTTAAACCCAAGTAAAGAAAACCAATCATTATTTTGTTGTCATTGATATTTAAGATGAAAATATATGAATTTATGTTATATTTTGCAATGATTTAATCAAAATGAGTCATCAAGAACAACAAAGATTCCATTGATTTTTACCTTTCGACAATATTTCAGGATATCCCTTTCGAGGGGCGGCTTGACCTTTATCTGTGAATCATTTAATCATTTCACCATGAACCGAAGCAAGAAGAAGATATATAGGAAACAGCATAACGTGATTGCACATTCCACTTTTTCTGTTTTTCTGGGTTTTTTATAAATAATATTAAAACACCAAAGTAAATCAAACTGATATACTACCGACGTTTAACGGTCAAATACGTTAATCTGTAATGAATTATCTATAAAAATTGATATTCAATTAAGTTGATTTTGACATGCTGATTTTAATTTTCGTTTCTTTTCTTTTCTTTCGCCAACTGAATTCATCAAATACATTCTTCCTTTCTATTGTGCAATACTTGATATAATGTGATTTATAGATAATGTACACTCATGACTCCTTTAGGTAATTTGATTTGTTATAATAAATTTCCCTTGTTTGTAATTTATGTTTTCATAATTTATATTGATTAATCTACGCTTTGTATAATGTTTGTGTATGTTATTACGCTATGTAAATATGTATATTTCAGCCATCGGCTGCCAATCATGTATTATCAATAAACCATTTCTATTCTATTCTTTTCTATTCTATTATTTTCTATTCTATTCTTTTCTATTCTATTCTATCATATTCTATCCTATTTTATTCTATACTTTTGTATTTTTGATAAGGTATTTAGGATCAATGCAGGCCTATTAGGGCTGTCTTTCAGTAGCATTTCAATCTGACGAAATGCCAGATCGTAGGATTATTTTTATTTCATTTTTTTTGGGGGGACACATAACTTGTTAAAAAATTCTATGCAAGGGAGGGTGTCAGGCATTCGAACTGAGAAAGAGGGTTTAGAAATAAAAATCAACTTGAAATTAAAGGATATGATTTTATAATGCACGTTACAGATGTATTGTCATTTTTCCCATATATTTAGAATAAATTTACAATGAAATTGAAGTTAAGTTTGAAAATCGATCTGGGTAACCGTTTCTCCCCATGTTCAAATTTGGAATTATTATAGGGGACATCTACAGATAGCTAAATTACATACATAATATTGCTCATTTTTTAAGGAAATGAAACAAGCGATATCAGGTCATCGACCAATTCCGTCAATATTTGATATCTCATTTTTCCCTTCTTGTAAACTTTGTTAAACCTAGCAGGACCAAGTAACATGAATATTAATGATTAATCATCAAGCGACAATGGCCAATCAAGACTCACATTTTGTCCAATCGATCAACCAGTAACGGGTCACGACCGTTGTTTCAAATTTCCAATTGATCACAAACTTTTGTGTTAAATGGACGGCTCTGGGCGTTTGCTAACAATTCTAGTGTCCACATCATTGCAGTTAAGCAAACCGATACCAGATGAATTGTTGATGGGGGGAGAGTAGGCCTACGGGAAAGTGTGGGATGGATTAATTGTCTTTAAAAGGAAATAGGAGGGAAATCAAATGTATTTATCTTAAAATGCCGCAATTTTAATTTACTTAAAGTCGTCAGACTGAAAATTTTTAAATAACGTAGATGATGTAACTATTTTACGCAATGAATAAACTCGAGATGGGAACGGGGGATGACAGACAGATACATTGCAGGTTTATATAATATATATAATATAATAATATAATAATATAAATATTATTTGGTTCACAGCGGGTTGCTTCCGAAGTTGGATACATTCAGAGTCCTTTTTATCAAATCGTTTTCAATAATTGGTTACCACAAGCACAAGGCGTGTATTGCTTTTTTACGTAAACACAAATCAAAAGAAAATTGCGAACGTCATAACCCACGAAAAGCAAATTGAACACACACACTCTATAATAAAGGGATTTGATTCCCTCCAATTTCGGGGGCAAACCACCTCCGGAACTGTGATCTAAATGTACGACGGTCGCCCTTTTGGAAGTTTTTTTTGGGGGTTTTGTTTTTACTTGACGATTTCTTGTTTGCTGTTTTCGTCAGCGGAATCGTTAAGATTTCCCAATTTGTTTATTTTCTTTATTTCAATCCATCATAACCTTTTTTTCACCGCAAAGAAGTCATACCGGACGTATATGAAAAATTTTTGACATTGGGATCAAGGACCCAGGTAAAACCCACGTCTCCGGTGTAAAAAGAATTCGTCAGAAATATATTTTGGAAGCGATGTGTCACTTTTAATTTTCTTATTGAACATTTTTACTCATGTTTGTTTTTCATGTTGCTTAATTTGAAGTATCGGATTTCCGACAAAAAATCAACAGTATTTTATCAGGATATGAAGAATCAGAATGCAAAATCATGAATGCATTATATAGGTCTTGCAGAAATTAACGTGCAGCACATAGAAACATAATGTTAATACTCAGAGCTCAAATGTAAAGCTATATACTCCAGTAAAAGTACAATAAAAGGGGAGTAGACTTGATTAGAATGACGATAATGATGCAATTTGAAATGCGAATACTTTTCACTTGCATTATTTATTTATTCATTCATTTTTTAATTAACATAATCGATAACAACAGTGGAGGATAGTCCGGTTCAGTTAAAAAAACTGTTTTTACAACAGAATACATACAAATATATATATATATATGTATACATATATACATATATACAAATATATGTCGTTATTTCTGTCTTCCATATATACAAATATATGTATATATGTATATATATATATGTATATATATATATATATATATATATATATATATATGTATGTATCTATGTATGTATGTATGTACAGCATATAAAGCATCTAAAGGGTATTTGGAAGATCAGAAAAAGAGGTAAAGATAGACAAAAAGGAAATGTGTAAGAAAAATAGGGAGAAGGACAGAAAGATAGAATTCAAAAAAAGTAACAAGAAGGAGAAAAAAAGAATAAAACGAAAGAAAGAAAGAAAGAATAAAAGAAAGAAAGAAAAAGAAAGCGAACAAAGAGAAGAAAGAAAGAAAGAATGAAACAAAGAAAGAAAGAAAGAAAGAAAGAAAAGAAAAGAAAGGAAGAAAGAAAGAGAGAAAGAAAGAGAGAAAGAAAGATAGATAGATAGAAAGAAAGAAAGAAAAGAAAGGAAGAGAGAAAGAAAGAAAGATCTTAATTCGCCGCGATTTGCAGCTTTGAGAACACCACTCTCTTTCATTGATTGCAGGGTCATAACCGCATTGTCATTGAGGACTCACCAGTTCTAGTCGGTCTAGCCATGTGTGTTATGACGCAAAATAGTTTACGGATATTTTAGATCAGGACTAATTGCTTCTGAAATAAATCCTTTTTATAAAAAAAAAAAAATCGGGATCCGTATTGTGTCGGAAACTATTTTTAGCCCCTCAGCATGTATATAATTGTGAGGACACTAAATTTAGATATTTATTTCAAGAAATTATTTCGAGTATAATCGGTAAGAAAAAGTTATAATTTGACGATGAGAAGAGTAATAAGGTATAAGACTGATATTGCTTCAAGAATTATGATTTGACAATGAAAAAATATATTTTTGTTGGCACATTTTTAACTTCATTGCAAGTAGTGTGAAATCTGACGATTACCTTAAAGGAAAACAGAAATTAGCAAGGGGGCGAAGCGACCGAGCTCCAGAAAATTGTGGAAATTTGAACGCTCAAAGCTTCTTTTCTAGTGTATTACAACGATTTATGTCTTTTCTTTCTTGTCCCTCTTCTCTTTTCCTCTCGTGTGTGTTACATGCGCCCAGGGGCGGACCCAGGATTTCCCCCCCCCCCGGAAAAAAAAAAAAGTTTTTGAACCACAAATTAAGGGTATTTCGTACCCGAAAAATTTGACAAAAAAAAAAAAAAAGGTTTTCAAAGATAAATGAAGGGTATTTGGTACCCGAAAAAAAAATGACAAGCAAAAAAAAAGGGGTCTTCAGGTTTTTTAAATTACAATTTTTGTATTTTGCTTCTCAAAAGGTGGGAACGTGCCCCCCCCCCCCCTGGATCCACGCCTGCATGCGCTCCCTCAAACTGACGCCTAAATGTATATTAATGAAGTATAAACTTTATCAAAAAGTGATCGCGAGCTAAAATTTATGGATCTGAAAACGGGAAATTAATTGTTAATCCTTACTATAGTGCGTAACAAACTAAAACAAAGTAATGGGAACGTGAAGCGAATCTATATACTGACTTGAAAAGAGAAATATTTCTGTTGGAATTCATGAATAGGATTCGCATCTCACTAAACAAAATGCAATTTAATGTATTATAATTATTTTTTTCATATTATAGAAAGTACACTTAAATTCCGTGTAATGATGACGATAACATTGAGTGTTAGCTCAGATGGTGGAAAGCTTTATTCTCAGTGGTCATTTATTGCTCATTATAGATCTAGAGCAACTATCTTTAAAACTAATTGGCCCGTATTCTGAAGTCAGGTTTAACTTAGACCATGCAACCCTGTGCTAAACTTATGGAAAGCCAAACGTATCAAAATTTTTATTAAGTTGTATGTTTCTTATGTTTACTGTGCTCTTTCCTGATTCATCGATGGTGAAGACAATCAATTATGAATGACTTGAGAGCCAAATGAGGTGAAATGTTATATCTCTACTGTTAGTGATTTATGTAACAATTGGCTATCCATACTTAAAACCACAACTTTAAACCTGAGTTTAAGTTAAACAGGACTTCAGAATACGGGCCGTTGGGTTTAACCCTCACTACAAAAAAAGGTTCGACACTCCTAGGTAGGTAGTCGTCTCAAATTGTGATATTACTTTTTTGCAGGCTGAATTGTACTACCAACTCTATGTGTATATAACCACCATGACCACTACTCGGGCCACTTCTGCTACCTGGCAACCAGTGGCGGAACGAGCCAACATTTTTGAGGGGCGAGACATTGCGTATCGGGCAAAATTTATAAAAAGTTGCAAGATACATTTTTATGCAAAAATCCAATTTTGTGATAGATTTTGACATAATGCATGTTCAGAAAATAATCATTCCTTTTCTTTTCTCTTTTTTTTCTTCGTCGTAATTTTTGGGGGGTGGCAAGCGCCCCAAACACCCCCATCTGTACGCCACTGCTTGCAACTATACTACTACTTTTATATGTTCAATGTACTTTTCATCAAGGTTCATTTCTATTTTCTCCACATTCTTCTCTTCTTTTCTTTCAATTACAAAAGAAAATAGATATATGTTTATTGTGGGTTAAAAAGCAAGCAAAACAAAATGACAATGGTTCCTATTTCCCATGTATTAGTATTCTTCAGTTTCCGATTTTTTTTTATTTCTATTTTCTTTTTTTATATGAACTTTGGACTCGGATGTAGGATGTGTCACAATAATTTCTCAACGTTTCTCATTCAAGCGCAGCTGAATATATCCATATAAAAGCTGCGCTATATAAATTAATGCTTATTATTAAAAGAAATTTAAATTATGTCCTTCTTATCCAGGCTTGTTACAAAATGCATTCATTTACAAGGAGATACTAACTTTATTATTATTCATTCTTATCATTTTTATATTCATTATCATCGTTTGCTCGCTTTTTAGTTTTTTTTTAGCATGCTGGGGTGCCTCTCGGTATTCTTTATATGAAAAATCTTGGATATACTCCTTCTCTTTCTTTTACATGTATGTGTTTTATTGTTTTGTCAGCGAGTTTAAAGGTAAAGCTGTTGATGATTTTAAAGGACTTCGCCCCTTTTTAAACGTACACACTCCCTCGTGTCTGCAGAGCAAGTGTATTTTTTCTCAGTCTTTTCTAAAGAAAATTTTCTAGACCTATCTGTCGACAGTCGACCTTCAAAATAGTAAATGTGTTTTATCGTTCGAAAGGCAATTCCAGGAATTGCAAATAATGATGGTTTGAATGTATACTTTATAAATTATTTCATTTTTTTTTCAATAAACTGACGCAGGACAGCTGATGTTATTTACACATAAAGCATTTTGCTTCAGGAAAACAATATGCTACCATAAAAAAAATGTTTCTAATCTTCTATACTTTCTAATCTCAACCCAACTGTTCACCTATGGCTTTAAGTATGGTTGGGCCATGATGAATCTACTGTTGGTCAAAGACAAAACTGAATAAATTTATGTGTGTGGGTATGTATGTATATATATATATATATATGTATATATATATATATATATAACTTCACACATTTATATATATATATATATATATATATATATATATAATATATATACATACATACATACATTTAGCTAACATAAACTTGATCGTTTGGAGTTATGTCCTTTTTTTAATATAGCTCAACCGAAGAATTTTTGGGGATAGAACGTTTGCATGAAGAATCTGTATTTTCAGTCTTTATTTGGCCATCTTTTCTTTACCATGGTGGGAACAAAAATCTTCAATTACGATAGTCGAAAGTATTTCTTGAACCATTTAATGGAATTTAGATATTCAGATGTTTCTATCCGGAAATGATGAAGTGAGACAGCTAAAATAATTATAGAATAAAAAGGAATATCGGCTAAACCTGTGAATGAAACTAAGATGTGTAATACAGAGACGACTGGGGCTGCCTTTCCCTGAAAACAAGACGAAGAATCGAAATTATGCAAATCAAAATTAATGTGGGAAAGAACGATTTATTTCACTTAAAACTGTTTTACGCCCACTTAATAGGAAAATCCATCAATAAGACAACCTAATATAAGAAGAAGGAAATGAAAGTTTGCGGAACTTCCGACTTGAAAATAAGACAAACGTTGGGTCTTTAAAAAAAAATCAATCATTTTTTTAAAGCTGCAATCAATTAGACAACATATTATAAGCAGCTTTATGTGCCCCCCAGTTTTTCTCTGCAAACCCTTCACTCAGTGAAATTTGTCTGAATATGCCGACTATAAAATCTCTGGTTGTAAATAGTGCACAGAAGGTCCCTCTCATCCCATTCCATTACTTGTTTTTATTTGGCAATAAGTCATGATTGACTAATTTTGCCACCCACTGTATGAAAAATAGGGTAACAATTTTATTTAGTATGATTTTTTATTATTTTTTATTATTTCTTTTATATTCATTCCTTTTTTCTATGAAAAAAACAAACAAAACATTTAAATACATATGAAACAAAAAACTGAGGAATAAGATATCAGCAAACAATAGGTTGTATCTCAGGTTGTATTGTTGCTAGACTTGTGTCAAGACCTACTTATTAATCAAAGTTTCAATCAGGGTCTGTGCCTGATGACTATTCCCCGCCCGCCCCCTTAGTAAAATGTTCACTCATTCATTTTGTTAATTAATTTTCGGCATTACTCCTATTTGTTTAAGATCGCTATGCTCGATCTGTAATGAAAATCATAAGTCAGACAATAATGAACCAGTGGGATTCGAACCTGCCATCCACGACACAATAACAACCATGCACCCCGCGAAATGCGATCCGACGGCTATGCTATTCTCTGATTGGCTGAAAGTTAGAAAATGAGGCCGTCTGAAATTCGTCACAAGACGTGCAACAGTTATGTTTGTACGCATCACGATCTGCGCATTGACATCACAATGGATGAACAGGTGGCTGATTATTCACAAGATCTGTATTTCTATACTGCATATCCGATATGTTATTTCATAAAGCTAAATAACTGACAATAATCAATGATGGACCAATGTTTTTTTTTTACCATTATGTACAATTTTTTAATAGTTTGTTCTGAAGTGCAGTTGCAAAGTATGACGAATATGACCTTCGAATGAGGATGAATGAAGGGAATGTTCGAATGAATGGAAGAGTGTTTTTAGTTTTTCCTGACATGAGTACAAAGCCTTCGGTGTGTTTTTGGTGTTCTAAATAGCACATTTGTTCCCACAAGATTGCTGATAGTTTGAAAACAAGTACATGAGCCCTATTTTATTATATTTACACTGCAAAAGTACACCTTTCCTTGCAAGCTTGTAAATTTTGGTGAAAATCACATGGATTTAGAAGAAAGTGCAGCATTTATTGTCCTTCTCAGCTTTGTCATAGAAATTTCAACTTTTTGAGATTACATGTATGTTTTTGTCATGTTTCATATCATTTGAAAGGAATTAAGGTGAATTAGCCTTAAAAGGACAAACATGAATGAATTATCCATCTTAAGTATACAATTCTGAACTATTCTGTAAAATTTACCTGGATTTTGACTTTATAATAGAGATTCAAAGGGATGCTTCTGACTAACGATATTTATATCTCAATAGATTGATAGAGTAAAATTCACAGAGCAAAATGCAGGAAATTTGATCAAAATCGGATAACAAATAACGAAGTTATTAAATTTTAAAGATTTGCATTATTCCGGTGAAACAGTTCTAGGCATGTCTTTATAAATATTCATTAAGTGGGCTGATGATGTCATATCCCCAAGTTGTTTATTCAAAATTTCTCTACAAGGAACTAAACAACTGGATTGACAACTTATTGAATGCATTTGTTAATTAGGTTACACTTCGTAATTCCGAAGGTTCTTTATTCCGAAGCTTCGTAATTCCGAAACACATAAATTGCCTATACCTCGATGTTCGTTAATCCGAAAACGAAAAAGGATTCGTTAATCCGAACATTTGTGGCGTTATTCCGAAGGTTCGTTATTCCGAAGGTTCGATAATCCGAAAACAAAATAAGGTTCGTTGTTCCGAAGGTTCGTTAAATCCGAAAACGAAATAAGGTTCGTTGTTCCGAAGGTTCGTTAATCCGAAAACGAAATAAGGTTCGATAATCCGGAAACGAAATAAGGTTCGTTGTTTTGAAGGTTGGTTAATCCGAAAACGAAATAAGGTTCGCTAATCCGAAAACGAAATAAGGTTCTTTATTCCAAAGGCTCGTTAATCCGACAAATGAAAACCGGGAAAACAGAGGAAGGGCAAGTGTGGTGGTGGGGGGGGGGGGGAGAAACACCGTTGCTGTTCAATATTTATGAGGATGGGAAGGCAAGGGCGGCCGAACGAATTTTCCTTTTGGGGGGCAAAGCCCAAAACATAGAGTTATATAAACCTAAACAACTCTATGGCCAAAAATGACACTCGTACGTCTAAATGGGCACTTTGCAATGGCGTAACAGGCGGGGGGATAGGGGGGCAAGCTGCTACCTCCCCCCCCCCCCCCCCCTTGGCGGATTTCATCGGGAAGATAAAAGAAAAACGGGAAAAAGAAAGAAAAAAAGGATGGAGAAAGAAAGGGGAAGGAAAGGTAAAAAGGAAAGGGAAAAGTGAAAAGAAAACGAAGAAAAAACTTTCTTTAAATGGAAAAGGAAGGAAAGCGGAAAATTGTACGAAAGAAGAACATTTGAGAAAGAACAAATCATTCCGAAATAGGCCTATGTAATGCAATAGCACGGTGGGAAATAAATTAAAAGATAACAAAATGGTAAGCAATAGCGGGAAACGAAGGTAGAATGTAATTAATCAAAAGATAAATTGGAAAACAAAAAAAAAGGGACAAGAAAAAAAAATAATAACACGACTGGACTGCCGATGATTAAAATTAAAGAGCGGGAAGAAAGATGGACTGCATACAACATTGTGTTATAAGCTTGCTAAATTTTATGCAAATAAGCTAACGGGGCTTTGCTCCAGACCCCACGCAGTAGGGGCTCTTCATTTATAACCTTCAACTGGCTCTATAACGCCCCCATTCAATCACGTTCAATCACTGGCATACAGGCGGTGGGGTGGGGGTCTTGGTTCCACACCCAAGAGGAAATAAAATAAATTATAGGAGACAACGTATAATGAAATGAATGGAAACAATGAAAAAATGTTTTATTTGCTGAATATAATGAAAAAATCTATCACATAATTAACATTTAATTGCAATAGGCATTTTTTTTCGACTTTAGCAATTTTTCCCACATTGCTATGTTTTGCCCCCTGAAAATATTTGGTTCATTACGCAACTGGGTTGAATAAATGTGTTGTGTAAAAGGTGCATTCTGTATATGCCCGCGATTTGATTAAAATAGCGGCAATCTGCGAGTTTTAAATGGCTTTGATATCAAGAAGTTCCGGGGGCTCCGCCCCGGACACCAACTGCACAGCACTGCGTATGGAAGGGTTGGGCCATGGCTCCAAAAAGTTCTACAAACAAGTACAAAAAAGGAGGAAAGAAAAGCAAAGGAAAAGTGTATGATATGATTTTATTTACTGAATATAATGTCAAAAAAAATAGCTCAAAGTTAGATTCTCATGAAAAGGTGATTTTTTTCTGGCTCGCTTCGCTCGCTCGGGATTTTCACGCTATTGCCGCAATAAATCCTGTTCACAGTGGCGTACAGACCACAAAAAATCTAAAGAGAGAAGAGTGAAATATATGATTATATTTTATCTCTGGATATCATGTCGAAATCTATCACAAAATTTGATTTTTGTACTAAAAAGGTCAAAAATTTTGCTCGCTCGCAACGTTTTTAAAGATAAATTTTGCCCGATGCGCAATATCTGGCCTTCTCAAAAAAGTCGCCTGATTACACCATTACGCCTGTTCATACCATGATATGACCGATAAATTTTGGGCTCTTGCCCCCCCCCCCCCTGGCCACCGACCCCTATTACGCCGCTGGCACTTTGGTGATATTTTCACCATGAGATTATTATCTGCGTGAAATCATTGTGTGTTTTCGGAAATACGAACCTTATTTAATTTTCGGATTAACAAACCTTATTTCGTTTTCGGACTAACGAACCTTGGGATTAACGAACCTTATTTCTTTTTCGGACTCACGAACCTTTGGAATTACGAACCTCATTTCGTTTTCGGATTAACGAACCTTCGAAATAACAAAGCTTCGGAATTACGAATGTATGCGGTTATTTCTTGCTGTAACTTATTCCATAAAAGTGGAGACACATTATTAATATGATATTGCGTCGTTGTCCTAATCGGCGTCGTCATTTAAAGGATTATTTAGTTTGATGAAATCATTCGGACAAATGTCCTTTATGAACTCGGTCATCTGGGAGGTGGCCTTTGGTGGAAAAAAAAATTCAAGCACACAAACCCATGTATTTTTTTTTTGCATATATATTCAGGTGCTAGAGTAACTCTGTGCAAAATTTTGTGAAAATGACACGGATTTGATATGGTAATGACGATTTTCAACATACACAGCTTATAGAGTTAATCGCCACTCGTTCAATCGCAGAAAAAAAATTGTGGGCGTGCCTTGGCCGAGTGGTCTAAGGCGCCTGACTATACATGGAAAGTCTGGGTTTCGAACCCCTGTCGCAGGCGCTTTTAGTGTAATCTTGCATTCTTGCATTCAAATAAATAGAAATGCTCTATGCATTACTAGTATTGATAGCTATAGGTGTACTTTTTTCCCATGGATCTTCAAGTGATGGTTTGTGGACTCAACATGTTTCAGGGTATTATAGTTATAGTTTAAAATATGTCGTGATAACTTGTTCAATGTCCTATCAAAATAGAGCTTTTGTATATATATACAATTTATGTTAATGGAAATATTTGGAGGAGAGAAAAGTATATGAAATATTTGCAAAAAGTGGCACATTTGCATTTGAAATGAGTTCATTTGTTTTAAAATATAAACATAATGAAGGAATAAATCCATATTTATATGAGATTCAGAAATTCTAAAACATTATTTCACACAGTCGATAAATTTAATCTATCAGGGCGCAGATACACGAAATTAATGTTTGGACAAATTTAAAAGGTTAATTGGCCAATCAAGATCGTTGTAACACAAAGTGTTCCAAAACATCAATAAAATACATACATCAATCAATCAGAAATGTTGTTTTTGTATTAAGTGGTGATTTTTTTTTAATAACTCCACTTCTTTGTTATAAAGGAAAGTAGATACATATAACACTAATACATTTTGTTATTTCTTTTGGAAGCACTAACATACCATGTATTTTTTTAACTTGTTATTACTCATTATGTATGTATAAACCTTGTGTCATATCACATTAGGTCGAGCGCTTCTCAACCTTTTTTACTCGAGGACCACTTTGGCTCTCAAATTTTTTTCGAGGCCCACCCACCAAAATTTTAAGAAAACTCAAAGATAGACAATTGTTTAATGAGCATATTTGTGCGTATACTTGCAGTAGTCCGACCTTTGAGCCCCTCCAAACATATACAACCAAGACAAAATAACAACTTAATAACAATTCAATTTCAATTCAATCCAATTCAATTTTATTTTCCACTTTCAATTTCATATTTACAATTATGATACAATTGACATAATAACATATAATCACAATTGAAGTACATCCAAAATTGATAAATACATTATAAAATTACAATAGACAATTATCAAATCGAAATATGAATAATTGAAAGGGAGGGAGGGCCAACTGAAAAGCAGAGCTTGTATAATGTAGGCCCCCCTAATATTGTAATTACGTGTAACAAGAATGCTGAATACCTTCAATGGTTACACTTCGTAATTCCGAAACACGTAAATTGCCTATACCTCGATGTTCGTTAATCCGAAAACGTAAAAGGGTTCATTGATCCGAACATTTGTGGCGTTATTCCGAAGGTTCGTTATCCCGAAGGTTCGATAATCCGAAAACGAAATAAGGTTCGATATTCCGAAGGTTTGTTAGTCCGAAAACGAAATAAGGTTCGTTGTTCCGAAGGTTCGTTAGTCCGAAAACGAAATAAGGTTCGTTAATCATTACGTTTTCGGACTAATGAACCTTCGGAATTACGAACCTCATTTCGTTTTCGGATTAACGAACGTGAGGAATTACGAACCTCACTTTGTTTTCGGACTAACGAACCTTCGGAATTACGAACCGTCGGAAATACGAACCTTCGGAATATCCGAACCTTGGCGGAATATCCGAAACTTCGGAATATCCGAACCTTCGGAATAACGAAGCTTCGGAATTACGAATGTATGCGACCTTCAATATTCGACACACATTGCTTATGATTTTACATCACTGCCAATCATGATGAATCAACATTTAATGCATTCAGGGTAATATTTTCTTACAATTTCATAAAGAGACTTTTCAATTTGTTTCCTCCGTCGCCCTTTTTAAATCGCTTTTAAAAAAGGTCAATTTTGCTGAAAGTATGTTTTCGTGAAATTTGAACACAAGCCCTGAAGCACGTTCGAAACAAACAGTTCAAGAACTAACTGCATTCGGAAAGGTCCGGTAAATGGGCGACAATTAATTAAATCCTACACAATATGCATAGGCCTACATGTTGAGGTTCACATCAAAGTTAGATCGAAACCATCATAATGTGTATGCATAAAATATTGCAACATGCATAAAGCATGCTTTAGCTTTTGTTTGACCCACGTAGACCGATCAAACATAACATTCGGGCTGTCGGACAGGTCCTGGAGCCCGTAACACAAAACGATTGATTACATTGACTACAATTTACAATCACTTGTGAAAATCAAGTGTACGATTAATTGCTAACCTTTGTGTTACGGGACCCAGGTTTATGAAACATACTATAGTTTTCTAGTCCCCCATTTTTGTCTTCCTCTGGAGCTTCTCGCGGCCCACCGGTTGAGAAGCTCTAGTCAATCAGTCCCCTCATTTGCATCCCGTCCAAGATGTGCATATAAAATGTATTGTGAAAATTAAGCGGCATTTTAAAATGTCATAACTTTCTTATTTTATATCCTATTTTGATGAAAATTTCCAGTGTTATGCTTGTTTGGTTTTTTTATAATTTTTTATTACATTCAAATCAACTTTTTGTTGAGGTGGACTTAAAAAAACAGTCGGTGCTGAAGTTATAGACGGCAGTATCTAGAGGTGGTTATGCATATTATGTAGTTTGAAAAATTTTTCGTTGATGATTGTGATTCGATGGTGAACTATTTTATCATCAGAACTATAATAATTGTCAAACATAAATTCCATGTAATAAATGATAAATATCTCCCCGAAGTTACATCATCAACTGCATATAAAGCATTTATTGTGTTTATAACTTTTTGTGAGAATAAGAGAAAATCGGAAAAGGTCTGTTATTGCACCTGCATTAAAATGAACAAGCAAAACACTGTTGTGCTTGTTTGCGTTGTACGCATTCATTCAATTCAACTTGTGAGAGTGGATGTGACGATACATGCACCATTATTAGCTCGTCTAAAAACATAAATGGAAAAAAACCATGGAAAATTGTTAAGTTCCAGATGCTATTTGGCCATGATCATGACGTACTATTTCTACGAAAAGCATGAACCAAAACATTACTTCATAATAATACATTCCTTGCCCTAATATTTTCGGTGTATGAATGGAAAATTCGAGGAATATCTTTTTGAGGTCCCTGGATAGGAACTTGAACAAACGACCTTTCGACTTTGCTTACGTGAACACCTTTCTTTGTAATGGTTACTGTGAGGGTGTTTGTATCCATAATAAAACGATTTCTCCTTATTTAGTCGCATATCATCATAAGTACATCAAATTATGATAAAAATCAGTGGCTTCGCTCGGGCGTTTGGTATCAAGGCCTTCATTGTGCACCATAGATGGCGACATCAATCTTAAGGGGGGACACTATAAGGTTTATTTATCCGACGTACAATAAAAAAGAAGTCAAGGTAAGTCAAAACTTTGCCGGAAGCTTTGTATATGAGACATGATTTCTACGAAAGCTCCCGCTTTGAAAAGTTGGAAAGCCGTGCAGCGATTTACTGTGTCGATTTGCTGAAACACCAATGGTAAAAAAAAATCAGTATTGATTACTGTATTCCAAATGGAATACACTCAATGGCGTAGCTACGGGGGGCGTGGGGGCACGTACCCCCCCCCCCCCCCCTGAAAAAAATTGGCGGAGCAAAAAAAATAGAAAAAAAGGAGAAAGAAGAAAAGAAAAAAGAAGGGGAAAGACAGAAGGAAAAAAGAAGAGGAAGACGAGTGAATAAAATAATGTGATGGGAAGACTTGCAAAAAAAAAACACAAATTTTTCATGTTACTATATAAAATTTTCGCTCGCGCTTCGCGCTCGAATTGCCTGTTCGATGAGATTCATTACTTGCGCATTAGGCTTAAAATATCAAGTTTTGAAGTCAATATACAAAACATATTTCAGCTCGGACATCGAGCTTTCATTATTGTTTTTTTTTCATTTACAAATTAAAGTGCTCTGTAAAATGTCCGTTTTATGGTTTACGTACATATCTATATTTTAAGCTCACGCTGCGTGGTCGCATGATTTTTCAATTGACTTCTTGTGTCCAATTAAGTTCTCAAAATATCAATTTTCAGATGTGATTGTCAAAACGTTGGCCTATATAAGTTAGCGGTGCGCGCTCGCATTTTGATTGGTGAGTACATGTATTTCAATTCTATAACCTAACAAGCTCCCCTTTTCATTATCATTTACTTTCAAAATTCAGCTCGCAATTTGCGCTCGCATTAATTGTTAAAAATGTATTAACCATTGTAATGCTTATTCATAATTATAAAATGCTTAAAATTTCAATTTTCCAAGCTTTAAAACAACAACTTTCACGCTGTCATTACGCATATTAGATTAACAAAATAAGACAATAACATTTTCATGAATTCCTAATAACTAAATTGGATCTTTTCAGAATGGAATATCGACAAGCTTAGTAATAATAGGAAGATAGTCCTCATTTTCATATGATGACAAAATGTCCCGGTCCTTTGTTATAACAATAACAAAAAATATCAGCTCGCGGTTCGCGCTTGCATCATTAAGTGTGATCCACATCCACTTCACAATTTTCCTACATTTGAAGTGCTTGCAATAGTGTTTAATTTGGGGTCCGACCAATTGACCGAAGGTCCGCGAGGCCGAGGGTCCCCGAGACCGAAGGCCCGCGAGACCGACTTTTCCCCCTTTATCGGTTGCCGCGATCGAGTGGTTTAAGACGCCTCGTTGCAGCGGCGTAACAGGTGCATGTTATCGGGGGGGGGGGGGGGCAAATCATTCCCGGTAACTAAGTAGAATCAGTGGCGTTGCTAGGATTTCATTTTAGGGGGCGGTGGTGAGCCCGCGATTCGTGCGAAACACGTACTGCGCGCACGAAACGTCTCTCTGCATGGGGGAGGGGTGCAGGAGGGGGTGTTTCTGCTACTTACAGTGTAAACTTACGATGCCCTATTTCACTGGTACTACTTAATCATTAACTCTACTCATTTAACGTTTATTTTTATGGTAATTCTGCTTCATGATCTTGTGCATTTAATGTTTAACAAGAAAACTGGAAATATTATGGAAATTACATTGAACCTTCATTATGGGCAATCCTATCTTAGCATTTTTTTTTCATTTAAACAGAATAATAAGAAGAACAAGAAGGTGAAAGTTCTAAAGAAAAGAACGTACATTAATTAAGAGGATCGAGGGTATTTGAATTCTAGTTCATCGTGGCTTAGCCGTGAACCAGAATAGCCTGGTGGTTGAGTCGCTGCCCGGAAAGCAGTAGATGGCAGGTTCGAATCCCACTGGTTCCAATTTTTTCTGACTTATGATCTTATGATTTTCATTACAGATCGAGCATACTGATCTTATGATTTTCATTACAGATCGATCATACTGATCTTAAGCAAATAGGAGTACTGCCGAAAATTTGTTAACAAAAAAAAGTACATTAATTTGTCACTCAAATGGAAGTGCCGGTTTAAATCAGTTTTCCTCCGGGAAGCCTGTCCTCGGGAGAATGGTCCTTCGGGGGAGTTGTCATGGGGGAGTCGCCCTCCGGATCGAGGAGTAGTCCTCTCGGGGAGTTGTACTAAAACACATTTTTTATTGTTGTTACTATTTTTGTTATCATGATATCAGCAGCTGCAGCAGTAGTAGAATTAGAAGTCGTAGAAGCAGTAGTTGTTGTTGTAGTAGTTGTAGTAGTCGTAGTAGTAGTAGTAGTAGTAGTAGTAGTAGTGGTAGTATTAGCAGTTATATTATTATTGTTGTTTTTATCATCATTATTATTATCATTATTATTATTATTATTACTATCATTTAAATCGTCAACATTATTCGGCATTTTTGTTTTGCTTTGTTTTATTTGTCTCCTTTGTTTTATTCATCACTTTAGTTTATTCAATCAATTTTTAAAACCGACACTCCAAATAAATGGATGAATACTTTTCTAAAACCAGACAACGTTTAATAAACAGTCCTGTATGTTAAAGTTATGTCTCTGAAATCCAGATGAAGAAAAAAATGGTAGGTGAGGTGAATGATAATTAAAAAAATGGCCGTAAAAGGGAAGGAAAATGAATTAATAGAAGCGCCGAGTTCACCTAGAGCATAGAGAAAAGACGTAGATAAAAATCACGAAGAAAAAAAAGAAGCGAAATTATTTAGGAATAAGATGTTAACATAATTAAAGAGAACAGAGAAGGAGAGAGAGAGGGGGGGGGTTCAAGAGGAACGATAGGAGAAATTGAAAGTAAAAAGAGCTGTGAGAAAAGTACAGAGGGAAAGAACTGGGAAGAATATCCAATTTATTTGAATGTGCTCTGTATCTATCAGTGTGTGCGTTTCTATGCAAAATATGGTTAGGATATTTCTATTTAAAAAATCTTGAAATTTGCAACAGCCCACTTCGGATGCGGCGCCACTGTATTTGGGTTCATCAGTCTAATTGTTGTAACATTTTTTGGTTTCACCTCCGTTGTGTAGATTTATTCAGAGACTATGGTATGATTTCGTTAGACGATGAAGTGAGAGAGGGGATGGGGTGTCCGATTTCGTAGTATTATGAAAATCATTTTTGCAAACTATATTCCCAGTCTAATAATACTCCGGCAGAAGCTGAAATGTTATCTAAAAAATTGATATGAAAAAAGGAATCTATTAATGAATAGTTGAATGAATGAATGAATGAATAAAAAAAATTAACAATTATATTTATTAATTGATTACACCTTCATAGCCAAAAAAACGCCACCCCCCCCAAAAAAAAGGGGGGGAAACGTGAGCGAGAAATTAAAGGAGAATGAAACTCCTGAAACCAGCTGAATCCATATCAAAGAGAAAAATCAAAGAAACATATTGTTGAAAGTTTGAGGAAGATTGAATGAACAATAAGAAAGTTATGAGCATTTGAATATTGAGATCACTAATGCCATGTAGATCCTCCTATTGGCAATGCGACCAAGATCTGTGATGTCACACACGTAAAACTCCCTCATTACTTTAGTACTTATTTCACTTATATTCTCACTTTTATAGAGTCTATCACAAGGTGAGGTGTTCTCTTTATGAGAGGACAAGTACAGAGGTTTCACAATATTATATCATTGATGAATCGTTTGTCATATGATTAGAATGAGCAAAAAGAGATGTTTTGGGGTATATTTTCAGCGTCCAAAAGGGGAGAGTTGTTCATCTGTGACATCATAGATCTTGGTCGCATTGCCAATAAGAGGATCTCCATAGCATTAGTGATCTTGACATTCAAATGCTCATAACTCTTCTGTTGCTAGTCCTATTTTACTCAAAATTTTGTTGGTCTTATTCTTTGATTTTTCTGCTTTCACAAATGCTAACTTGCTCCAAGAGTTTCATTCTCCTTTAAGTAAGACGAGCGAAAGCAGACAAGGAATAGTTCAAGGGATCGTCACAGCTTCTCCCTCCATGCATGCCCCCCCCCCCCCCCGGAACGCGTTTTGCGCGCTCAGTGTTTCACACGCTTCCCGTGCTCACTACTGCCACCTAAACTGAAATCCTAGTTATGCCACTAATTCTAAACGGAATTACTGGGAAATATTTGGCTCCCCCCCCCCCCCTCTGATAACAGGCACCTGCAACGAGGCGCCTTAAACCACTCGACCGCGGCAACCGATGAAGGGGAAAAAAGTCGGTCTCGCGGGCCTTCGGTCTCGCGGACCCTCGGTCTCGCAGACCCTTGGTCTCGCGGACCCTCGGTCTCGCGGACCTTCGGTCTAGCGGGCTGTCACCTTTAATTTGACCTTTTTCAGATCGGAATATCAAATGTTTTCAGCTCGCGCTTGCATTATTGATCTTCATGATTAAGAAGATGTATTCAGAATGCCCAGATTCTAGGTCTAAATCTAAAATATGCGCACGAGTGTTTATTGAGATAGCATGCATGTTCTTTACTTAAAATGTGCTTAAATTATCCAGTTGCAGTTCAGAATATCATTATTGTCTGCTTACTCTTCACGCTCGCTTTCTTAATGATACCCAATTAGCCATATCTTATTCATGATTTACAAAATATGAATAGAATGTCCCGCTTTTAGGTCTAAAATCTCAATTTTCTTCAGCTCGCGCTTCGCATCAATTGCTTAGTTACATACCTATCCCATTTATGATTACATAAAGTGCTTAGAATGACAATTTTTTAGGTCGGAATGTCAATAATTTTTAGCTCGCACTTCGCGCTCCCAATATTGAAATCTGTACCGTCTTCGTGGATAACTGTAAACCGTTCTTAAAAGGTCGATCATACATTATTTTATTAAACATTTTGCTCACGCTTGGCGTTCGCAGTAACTATATTTAGTTACATCTTGTTCAGGATCACAAACATTGCCCAAAATGTTAAATTTTCAGGACAAAATACATGAAAGTTTAAAACAAAATCGCTCGCGCTTCGCGCTCGCACTTTTTATATAGGGCAAATGAGATTATTTTATATTTATGTTGTTTTAGAAGAATGAAGCTAAGAAGTGACTGATCGGGAAAAATATAGGTGAAGAGAGTTTCGGGCCCCATCCCTATTGGCGAAAATCGGATCCACTCTTGTGACACATACACACACAGAGAAAATAGTGCCCCTCCCCTGAAAAAGCAAGGACCCCCAGTGCCCCCCCCCCCCCGGAAAAATCCTAGCTACGCCACTGAATACATTCTAGAATAGTGAAAATAATCAACATTCAACGTTTGAGTATAACCGCTTGGTCTAAATATTGACCGTCCAGGGTCCCGTAACACAAAGGTTAGCGTTGATCGTACGCTTGATTTTTACGATTGATTGTACATTGTAGTCGATGGGATCAATCGTAGAAAAATGTTGTACGATCATTGCTAAGCTTTGTGTTACGGGCCCCAGATATGGCTTATTTATCTGATCTGGAGCCCGTTTCAGAAAGGACTTACAAATATTGTAACTTTTAAATTATAGCAACTACCATGGTAACAGGACTCAGCAGCCAATCATAATCAAGGTTACCATGGTAGTTGCCATAATGGCAAAGTTACAACAGATGTAACTCTTTATGAAACGGACCCTTGTACTCCCAATTCGTTTTTGTCTCACCTGCATAGCAGAGTGAAACTATAGGCGCCGCTTTTCCGACGGCGGCGGCGACGGCGGTGGCGGCGGCGTCAACAACAAATCTTGACCTAAGGTAAAGTTTTTTTAAATGACAGCTTAACTTAGAAAGTATATGGACCTAGCTCATGAAACTTGGCCATAAGGTGAATCAAGTATTACTAAACATTCTGCTAAAGTTTCAGATCACATGACCGAGGTCAAAGGTCATTTAGGGTCAATGAACTTAGACCATGTTGGGGGAATCAACATCAAAATCTTAATCTGAGGTTAAGTTTTTGAAATGTCATCACAACTTAGTAAATGTATGAACCTAGTTCATGAAAATTGGACATAAGGTCAATCAAGTATTGCTGAACATACTGTTTGAGTTTTACGTCACATGACCAAGGTCAAAAGTCATTTAGGATCAATGAACTTTGGCCAAATTGGGGGTATATGTTGAATTACCATCATAACTTTGAAAGTTTATGGATCTGATTCATGGAACTTGGACATAAGAGTAATCAAGTATCACTGAACATCCTGTGCGCAATTCAGGTCGCATGACCAAGTTCAAAGGTCAATGAACTTTGGCCGTAATGGGGGTTTCTGTTGAATTACCATCATAACGTTGAAAGTTTATGGATCTGATTCATGAAACTTGGACATAAGAGTAATCAAGTATCACTGAACATCCTGTGCGAGTTTCAGGTCACATGATCAAGGTCAAAGGTCATGTAAGGTCAATTAACTTTGGCCAAGTTGGGGGTATTTGTTGAATTACCATCATAACTTTCAAAGTTTATAGATATAGTGTAAAATGTGGATATTTTTTTTCTCTTTAAACCTCTTTCGAGGGACTTTATTTACATCTCTATAATACAATTTACAAATCACAAAGTATATACAGTAATCAAATTAATCAATCAATAAATGAGTTCCAGCAATTTGTCAATTTCTTTTGTATTCTTATTTTTGGTAACATATTTTGAACTTAAATACCATCTCAGTTTCATTTTCAAATTCATCCATAATCTATTTACATTAACAAAGTAATAACCTTTTTTCATACTCGTTTCAATATAATTTCTGTAAATGGTGTATTGAGTAAAATTCAAAATGATATTAATTAACCAGTATTTCGGTTCTTGTATATTCCAACCTAAAATTACTATATTTTCATTAACACAGACCTGTACTTTAGAAACAGTAAGAATTGTGTCTTCTACCATTTTCCATAGAGGTTTTATATTCTCACATTTTATCAACATATGCATAATTGTTCCCTTAAGTAAACAAAGATTACATTTATCATCATTTTTCAAACTCCATTTAAATAAATTTGATTGGGACGGAAGTATTTTATGCAGGAGCTTAAAATTAAATTCTCTAACCTTGTTATCTTTTATTTGTCTAAGTTTAAAATACAGGACTTTGTCCCAATTAATTTCTATCTGAAGTCCCAAATAATTTTGCCAAAACATAAAGAAAGATGCTTCTGTTTTGTTATGTTCTAAATAATAATGATAATAATGCCTAGCTTTCAAGATATTTAAATCAATTAAATCACCATTTGATATTTCAATAAGATTAGGTATAATCGTTACTTCCTTTTGTTGTGCATTTGATCTATTTTCCAGCCTTTTGTAGTTCAAAATTGTACAATAATTTTCTGTTTTCAAAATCATCAAATACCGTATTGAGGTTTTTCCATTTACCTTCTTTTATAACATGATTTACCATCAATACACCAGACTTCCTCCATTTATTAAAATTTATTGTTTCATTTTGTATTTTATATTACTGTTATTCCATAAAACTTGTTTTGGAATATCAGTAATTTTTAAAAATTCTGGTATCTCAAATTTGCCCAAACATATAGAAAATCGATATAAAAGGAGGGTAGATTATACCTTTTCCCTAAATTAACAATGTCTACACTATTACAATTATAATGTAAACATAATGGAAAACCACCAATCTTATTTGTCCAATAGGTAAAAAGAGTTTTCCATGCTCCCTTTATTTCATCCATATATTTATAAATCCATGCTAATCGAAGTGATGAAAATTTGGCTTTCATATCAACCATGTTTAACCCACCATCAATTTCTTTGTTTAAACATACATTTCTCTTAACTTTATTTTTTTTGGAATTCCATAAAAAATGTATATAATTTTTTATTCAATGCCTTTGAAATATAATCGGGCACAGGAACTGCCGAAGCAACATAAACAAATTGTGATGCAATTAAAATCTTAATGACGGATATTTTTCCAAAGTAAGTCAGATTTCTAATTTTCCATAAATTAAGTATATTTTCGACTTTTCCAAGTCTCCCTTCCCAATTTCTTTTTTCTACATCAACATGGTTTTTACCAACATAAATTCCAAGACATTTTACTGGATCGACCGTGCATTCTAGGTCATTTAACTCTATATTTTCATCTAACTTCATTATTTTAGATTTAGACCAATTGACTTTCGGCCCTGCTATATTTCCAAATCTATTAATCTCAGTCATTATATTTTGTACAGAATTTGTTCCATTGGCGAATACTATAGTATCGTCGGCGTACTGGGCTAGAGATATTTCTTTAGTTGGTACAGCTATACCTGTAATCAATGGATTTTGTTTAATTTTTTGAGCTAATATTTCAGAAATTACCAAGAACAATAAAGCCGACAACGGGCATCCCTGCCTTACACCTCGATTAAAATAAATTTTTTGTGACAACCAACCATTGTTCAAGACATTACCATTTGCATTTGTGTAAAACGGTTGTATCCAATGAATAAATGACTCTTTAAATTGCATCTTACGTAAAGTGGTGAACAGAAAATCATGTCTAACGTTATCAAACGCTTTTTGAAAATCTATGTACATGATAACACCTGATTGATTATTCATTTTACAATAGTCAATAACGTCTTGTACAAGTCGCACATTCTCTAATGCCGACCTATGTTTCCTAAATCCCGATTGATCATCCGAAATAATATGCAGAATAATTTGTTTCATTCTTTTTGCCAATGCACCTGCAGCTATTTTATAATCAATGTTAAGGAGTGATATTGGTCTCCAATTTTCTAATAAAGCTTTATTACCCTTTTTATATAACAATGTGAGAACAGCTTGACTTTGGGAGGATGACATTTTTTTCTCCTCATAACCAGTATTTAAACTACTAATTAACATATCTTTTAAATCATTCCAAAAGCACCTGTAAAACTCTACACTCAGGCCATCGCTACCTGGGGCTTTGTTCGTGTTCATTGACATGAGTATATAAAAACACTCCCTTTCCGTTAATAAACCTTCACATAAATTTGCTTGCTCTTCTGATAAAGTGTTTAATTTTAATCCTGTAAAATATTCATCGAACTCTTGATCTTGATTGCAATCCCCTTTATACAGATTTTCATAATAATCTAATATATGTTCTAAAACTTTTTTACCGTTATGTACTATTTTACCTTTAATTTCTACACAATTTATTTCTTTTTTAACACTTCTTCTTTTTTCCAACTGTAAAAAATATTTCGTGCACTTTTCACCATGCTCTAGCCATTTATCCCTAGATCTCACAAACGCACCTTTACATTTATATTTATACCAGGCATCTAACTCATATTTTATTTTTTCCATCTCTTCAATATCTCGTACATTTGCACTGACATCAATTTTCTCACAAATTTCTGTATATTCCTTTTCCAATTTGGAATAGTACATTTTCTTTCTAATTTGTTTATCTTTAGAATATTTAATACTTAATTCTTTAATTTTTATCTTACACATTTCCCATCTCTGTTGATCATTTAAATATGAATATTCTGCTTTTACTTTCTGTATAACACATTTTATCTCAGCAATGTACTTCTCATCATTTAGAAGAGAGTTATTTATTTTCCAATACCCTTTACCCCTATTTTGTTTACACATTTTCAGTTTAAGAGAAATAGCGTTATGATCGCATTTTAATGCTGGCCTGATATCTGTGGAGTGTACCTTATACAAGTTAAATGTTTTGCTATCAACCAATAATCTAGACGTGAAAAGATACCTAAAGACATCTGTCTCCAGGTGAACTGTTTTTTTTGACGGATGAAATTGTCTCCAAATATCACTCAAATTATTTTTTTGCTGAAAAAAATTAAAGACTTCATTTTTTGAATGCGTATATGACATTCCACAGGTATCTACCTTTTTATTCTGAACTATATTCCAGTCACCACCTGCAATGATTATATCATCTTCATCTTTTACATCTTTTAACCAAACATTAAGCATTTTATAAAATTTGTTCTTTTCGTTCTTTTTTGTTGGTGCATATACATTGAGACATAAGTATTTATTTTCATCAATAATAAAACGTACTGCAATAATTCTTCCATCGTGTTTGTGGTGAACATTTACAATATTTATGTTTACATTTTTTCGGACAAGTATAGCAACTCCGCATGAATGATGGGTGCCATGGTTAAAATAACACGGTCCATTCCATTCTGCATATATAGTCTTTTCAAGATCCTTTGACAAAAAAGTTTCCTGAAGAAATATTACATCACTTTTTTGTTGTCTAAACCATAACCATATTTTATTTCTTTTTTGTTTATTTCTTATTCCTCGAACATTCAATGAAACAAAGTGCATAGGTGAATCCACTGTGCAAATTTGTTACTCCATTGATTTTCAATCTGATCATTAACAAGCTTTACTTGTGTTTTGGTTTCTTTGCTTTTTGCTTCCGCTTTACAGGCTTTACTGTGGATTTGTTGCCAGTTGACCCTACTGGTGGGCTTTCAGGTGATACGATGGATTGATCACTTTCACTTTCATCATCAGCGCTATTTCCATCATTGCACCTTTGATTGTTTTCACTTTTCTTATTCTTCGGTATCTTTCTTGCCGCTTGCGAGCCAACATATTGAATTGCGGAGTCGGATGCATACGTAGCAACGGTATCGACGGACGCTTTCTCACGATGATCATTCATGGGGAGCGAAGGTTGTTGACGCAGGAAGTCCGCGAGTGTTGCTTGGCGTTTCTTTTCAACATGTTTCGCTTTCTCCATGTCGGCTGATCTCGGTTGATCGACAACATCTAGGATGACTGTTGCAGTATCCCGGGCGTTTCGTGACACTTTCTCGTTTTGCTGGCATTGACTTTGTACGTGCCCTGGTTTCTTGCAGTATCTGCATATCAGCTCTCCGATGCACCTGGACGAGTGATGACCCACCTGGAGACACCTGGAACATGTCGCATTCTCTCTTGGTTGCTCAGGTTGCCCATTGTGGTAGACTCGCCCCATGAAGATACCCCCGAAGGTCATCTTTCTGGGGAGGGGCTTTGTTGGATGGCTGATGTGCAGGACTCTGTCACCATTCAGGCATGATGTTAACTGCCCATTAACTCGTAGTTTTTGGCGCAGAATGTCCCCTTGTATGTCGCATTTCAAAGCCTGGAGCTCAGCTTTGATGAGGTCATCGCCGACTGATAGGGGGATGTCCTTGATGATGATTCTTGTAAGGTTTTCATCTCTCAGTCTCGTGAATGGATTTACATCATAGATGGGGGTTATCGCCCCTCGAATGGGTAGACCATCCGCAATGAGCTTCACCCGATCGTCGTGTGAGTTGAGATAAACTCTCCATAGTCGGCGTATCTGTTGAATCCCTGTAATGTTTCCGGTAGAAACAACTTTTGACAGATAAATGTATAGTTCCTCCGACGAGAGAGCCCTATCCTCTGCATTCCTCACATCGTCTGCACGAAGGAAAACGGGTTTAGGTCCCTTCGGTAGGAATGATTCTGGGCGTGGCTCTATCTTGCTAGCATACATAGTGTAAGCGTTCAAAAGTTAATTCCAAATATCAGGTTCAGAATAAATCAAATGATACACCAAATGTCACAATATAAATGCTCAAATCTAGTTCTTTAACAAAGCTCCAGTATAGACAAAAATATTTACCTCTTAACTAAGATTTATTCCGATTTTAGTTAGGTTTCCAGGAGGGTACTAAAATGGTGTCGTAACACCTCAGAGCGCCCTCTCTTATCTAACTTTCAAAGTCCATAGATATAGTGTATAAAATGTGGATATAGGGGTAGTCAAGTTTCACTAAAAGTTTAGGTCACATGATCAAGGTCAAATGTCAATGAACGTAGTATTGTATCATTATATGAACGGTGTTTTTTGTGAATAATTATTTGATAGTAGTTTTCAAAGTCAGCACTGCTGCTATATTGAATTGCGTGATGCAGGTGAGACCGCCAGAGGCATTCCACTTGTTAATTGATATTCGGTCCAAACATTATTGTGTAAGACAGTGCTATCTCGTGTATCTTATTTTCCCAATTACATACTGTTAAAGCTACGGTGTAATAAAAATGTGTTCTGACAGGGAAAGCAGCACCAAACATGCCAAAATATAATACCGTCATTGGGTGTTGAACTATAACTAACACCATGTCATGAACACTGGTGTAACATGCTTGGTGTATAGCAGGGGTTCTCAAACTACGGCCCGCCGAGCTTCTCAATCCGGCCCGCGAGACTCTGCTGCCTGGGTTTTTTCAATCACTTTTAAGTCACGATATGAAACATAACTCAATATGATTACACTGTGTATCCATGTAGACCTAACCGTAATAAAAGTAATGGCAGTCAAATAAATTTGACTTTTAAACAAAGTTCAGCGGAGTCTTTTCTGTCTGTTCGATCTACTTTCTTAGATGACCAGTGCTGTTCTCACCATGATTGGAACTACATACAGGTGCGAAAGTGCATTTAATTTCCACAATAAACATTTTAAAGAACTAACTCATACCTAAGCACCTTGACAGGGGCCGCGGAACGGTTTTCAAAGTGAGGGGGGCTGAGCCAAAAGTGGGAAGGGGTGTGGCCATGCAAAAGATCACAATCAAAATGGTCACTTTTACGTTTTTGTAAATGGTTTTGGAAAGAAGTGGGGGGGGGGGGCTTCCGCGGCCCCTGCTTGGGCCAACATTTGCACCAGTGCCTTCGTCTGGCAATTACACCTTTTGTGCCAAGGTTCAGGCAACTTGTTGCTGACAGACTATCACTTTCCCCATATTGAAAGTGACTACGAGACTGACATTCTTGTTAGAGTCTACAACAGACATGCTCTATTATTCAATCTCCTTTGACTTCAAGACATTATCTGTCTCCCCAAAAGGATCCCAATACCAGGTATATATAGGTACAATCTAGATTCCTTTTAACAAAGTACTACAATTTTGTTATCATTGATATTGACTCTCGCTGTATTTTTTTTTGCCTGTGTTCCATATGAAACTGTTATAAATTTGTTGGATTAAAAGCTCCCAAAATAATGGCCAGATTGCACAAGCGACAAGAGAGCATCTCGGACCCGGATCGCAAGGGTCTTTGAGCTTCGCGCACATTTTTTTCCCACTTCACCCTGGCCTTTTCAGGTTTACTTGGAGTCTCATCTGGCCCTTCAAAGAAAAAGTTTGAGAACCCCTGGTGTATAGTCATTTCATTGCACAGACCTGTCTAGTTTAAACACCTATATATTTTTTTACAGTGTTTATATACCGATACTAACTAGTCTTAACCATTCACTTCGCCTTATCACAACCATGACAATAATAATTCGTTGATGTTTTTTAATGTTGGGACCGACAATTTAACGCCCTCTTTATTCAAATGTACGAATAGTGATAACATTGGGCCTTTTACAGTTTTATAAGAAAAAAATATATTATTACGTTCGAATTCACAATGACCACTGTCTTATCATGTCTCTTTTTTTTTCCTTACTTGTTAAGATATTTGTCCAATCCATGACGATTTGTCTTTCTGTTAATATATTATTTTCCATGTTTTATGCTAATTTCATGTGACTTTTCTATGAAAATCTTTGTCATTATTTATTTTCGATCAATGTTTTTATTTCTGTGTAAGTCATGTTTATAATGTTTGTACATTCGACAGGGCTCCTTTGAAAAGCAGACCAATTGGCTTGATCGGGACATCCCCGTAAACGTGAATAAATATATATATATATATATATACACATACATAAGTCTTTTTTTGTTTCTACATTATGACGCCGACGCAGAACTCTTTGATATATATATATATATATATATATATATAAACATGTCTTGAATACATGTCTCATAAATATAGGAGTTTGTCGACGATTTCACGGATAATTTCGGTTTCGAGCCCATGATCCTATCAGTGAGCCATACGATAGCTTGCATAATACTATTTTATTCATTTACATTTTGTTTAAAAAACTATACATATATTTTGAAGTGTGCTAAGTAGTAAAGTAGCAGTAGTAGTGGTTGAATATGATGGCGCTCTTCAATTTCTCCAGACACATGCTAGATGATTATGCTTTTTATAGTAATCATGGTAATAGTTTCACACACACACACCCGATGATAGGTGGCAGCATTCTGATTTGATTGTCAGCTCTGAATAACCAGTTTGGTTAAGGCTTGGTGCAGTGGGATGTAAAACGAAAAAGAATCATGCCGTCCGTTTCAAATCATTATGTATCCGTTGTGTACTCTTTTATGTCTTTGCATACGTGTTTCATACTCTCTATATCCATCGAGCATCCGTCCACTGTGATTTCATTGTTCGCCCATTTTGTCCATTGTCTGGAGCGGATGAAAACGGGTGGAGCTACCCCATCATTCAGTTGTTTAGTTTCAGTGGATCTGAGTTGCCCAGAGGATGTAGAGAGGATAGAGCGGATTTTTAAGGGATGAAAACGGACATAGAACGTTTGTTGTTCGTATGTGTCGCGTATATGTATCGTACACGGCGGAAAGTTCTTCCGTTCTGAAAGTTTTGTTTAGCTCAATTTTTTTTAAACGGATGCTCGTATGAAACACGTATGCAATGGGTACACAACGGATGCATAGCGTATTCCAAGGGATTTTTTCCGTTTTACATCCGCTTTGCATCCACAAGTGCTGTGGGACCGGGCCTGTAGGATTGTATCCAATTGGTTGATTACACATGGTCAGTTCACCATCATGGCTAAACCCACTTAATCAACTATCATATACTTTCCATTGGTATAGTTATTGATTGATCTACCCATCATTGTCGCTCAATTGGTATAGTAGTATAGTACTCATTCGGTCTGAATTAGTCTGACTATAGGACCCATAACACACTGATCATCGTAGAACACATTTTTATGTTACGGACCCTGATGGTCAACTTCGTCTATATACTGACTCTTTCAGTTATTTGTCAAATGATTTTTTTGTTAAAAAACAGTACATCTGAGCATTATGGACTAAGCGGTATTAGACCAAATGCATATTAGACCAAATGGGTTTAGCCTAATTGGAAATAAGACAAAATTGTCAATGGGCTAAAAAAAAAATAGACCAAATTGTTAGTAGAAAAACTGGTTGCAGGTGAACTGGATTATGAATGAGACCAAACTGAGAGAAGATGAAGCACCGGTGTAGACCAATTGGTAATTTATCGTTTAGTATTATGAAAGATCAACTGACTATAATGAGGTGAGGTTAATGGGTACCCGGTAGGATTAATTCATTGAAATGCACTGAGAGCTGGAAGGCTTCTTGAGCTAAATATGTCTTGATAGATGGCGCGATATAAATGCTTATTATTGTTATCGTTGTAGTATAATACTAGGCATGAGTAATAAAAGAAACACACAAAAAAATTGAAAACAGTACTCCTGACCTGTCATAATTAAGTCAGATTAAATATCTTGGTAGAGAATCGCATCCATTCGTAAGATTCCGAAGATTTTTTTTGTAGTCATATTTCAAAAATTCGTTTAGCACATTGCATAATGTACAACGAAATAAATGTCGAGTTCGTTTTTAAAGGGTTCAGGGTGCCACGAGCCTAATTACATCAGGAGGGCTAAAGATATTCGTTCGACCCAACCGATTCGATTTTTTTCAATTTGTTATTGCTGATTGGCAAAAGTGTATGAATATGATTCAAAATCTAACACTGATTCTAGAAATGGTAACTTCTGAACTTCCTTTGCCCAAATTGGGAAGATATATCGATGATTTGGAACTATTTTTTGACTGGCGGAAGAATTGGGGCTATTTTACTGTTTCACTTGATGAATTTGATCCCATCATAGTTATCTTCATGAATGGCGATTTATTTTTAAAATGAGCTGGCTACGACGCCCTTCTCTGGTCAGATATGGAATGTCAGATATATATCCTATCCAAAGGTAGTAAATATGAATTTTTCTTAAGTGCCATTTTAACACACAAGTCTAAGGGGAATGTTTTACGCGCGTGACACCTCAGTGGTTTCACATCAGTTTGTGAACAGCGCCCTCATAATAAAAAATGAACAGTTTACAACACGAGCTTTCATGCGAACTGTATCATTTCATATTTCATGAACCAGAAGTTTTACTTAATTCCAACGAACGATTAGTTTCTTAGTTTTTCAATCAACTTCAGAGCGATCATCTTATTGCATCCTTCAAGCATGTTTCCAAGTTGTTCTTGTGACTAAAACGACGTTCGTAAAGACTCACTTCAGGGGCTGCGGAACGGTTTTCAAAGTGGGGGGGGGGGGCTGAGCCAAAAGTGGGGGCTGACCATGCTAAAAATCACAATCATATGGTCAATTTTACGTTTTTTTACAAGGTTTTGGAAAAAAGTGGGGGGCTGAAGCCCCAGCCCCCCCCCCCCGGTTCCGCGGCCCCTGCACTTAATTCAAGTTTTCTTCGAAGATCTTGATTTTTTTTTTAATGAATTTGTTATTATGCTGCGGTTATTCATGAAGGAGGCGAGGATGAGTTTCACCGTAAATCTCTCTTTGGAATAAAGTAATATAGGATACAATAAAACCCACACAATATCCTATCAATAGTTGTTGGGAAACCATTTTATAATCACAGCTTGCATATTTTGTTTTTTCTACTTTATTTACCAAATCACCTATCTTTGTTAAGATAACACTGATATTAAGTCATCACTTTGCCACATCCTTTTTTGGGGGGTGGGGGAGGATAAGTGTGTAGGTTTTTTTTTTATTATTATGGTTGTTATTTTGTCTTTTTTGTGTAACTAACTTGTGTTTATGTGATTTGCAATCACCTAATAATCATTTGTAAATTTTGTGATTTATTTCAATTTATTATAATAAAAACAGAAAAAAAAACCCACACAATATTCACGAATTTGATCAATCATTATTCCATATGGCAACATGGATAATGCAAATCCTATATGATTTGATTTATAGACTGACGAAGTACTGTGTGGCAGGGTCAAGAGTAATGACCTTATTACTTGCCTTGATCGGGGATATAAAAAAAGTGATGTCTCGCAATATGAATTTCTTGAATTGCAAGCATGCGCGGCGATTTCATGAAAGTTTTTATCCGATTGTTATCCTTGGTTAAACGGAGGACAACCGTCTCCCACAGACAGCTCGTACCAAAATCGATCTTCGAGATTAAAAAAATCATGGAACGATTAAACACTGTCTTTTGAGCTATTCAATGCGAGAAAAATCAGCCATTTTCGCAACATTTTTCAATCTACTGTACAAACAAACGAGGAACTTCAATTTGTGTTACGGTAATATCAAAGTACTACTGGGTAGATATAACCTACCCCTTTTATTATTACGGTTAAATCATTTAAGTTATACTCCTTGTAAATATTACTTTTGTTATATACCACAATGTAAAGGGGCCCCGTCAACAAGCTGTGCTGAGTACTATGATGTGCTTTGTACAACTGTTTGTGTTTGATATGGTTTGAATAAATACTATACTATATATATATAAAAAGATGAGAACCAACAAAACGTTGTCCATAAAGGAATTAGAGGTGAACGATTGCGTGTCGTAAGTGACATTTATGAGTTCCATACGACATACAACATTTTCTTCTTTAATTCACCCACAATTACTGTTGGTAATCAGTTTTTCACATGACTACCCACTATAACTTTATCATTGACAAAAAAATCATTGAATTATTATTGCTCAAGCAATCAGCTAAAAGATTAGAAATTGTTTTCGAAAGTTCCGTACCAGGCACGTATCGAATCGCCATTTTTTGTAAACATGCGGATCTCCCTGCAGTGTTGAGAGCGCCACTGAGATTATTTTTTTAACATAGAAAATGTTTAGTTTATGGGTATATTTATAAATATGTCTAAAAAACATTGAAAAGGCCTACAAAAACATGGCCGTAATGAATTAGGCACCTGTACTTTTCGACCCCTTTGATTCTTCTAAAATGTTTTATTGGTATATATTAACTCCCTTGTCAGCTTGTGTACAACGTGGTTGGTGTTGTTTTGACATTATTGGGATAGTATACTAGCTATGAAATGAAATGTATCATAATAGATCCATCGATATAATTCGATTGGAATAGGCCCAACAGCCTGGTGGTGCACGGTGCCTGCAGACTGCATGGAGCGGTGGGGTTGGCAACTGATGTCCCCTCCACCCCCAGCCCAGAGCTCCCCCCCCCCCAAAAAAAAAAAAAAAAAAAAAAAAAAAAACACCCAGTTTTCATTGAAATATTTCATTGCTTTCATCAAAATTTCATTTTATAATAACTTCAATTAATTCTCACGCTAAACAAATTAAAAAAATAAAGATCTTTGAATAACTCTCTTTTTCTCGCAAGTTAGTCGATATAAAGTGCCCCGTATCAAAACGCGGTCATAATTTATTTTCACATCTCCCCGCGGATCTCCAAGGTTCATCATCGCTGTGATCTGAATAAAATCGCCTGTCCCTGGCACTATATACCCCTGAATTCAGACTTTAAAATATTCTAGATAGGCCTTATCATGATATTATATCCATCATAATTGGCCTTAATTTGTCAGATATGGAGGCAATAAATCCCCCTCGATATGCATCCATCGTGAATGTGCCCTGGTTCCATAGACAGAAAGGAAGTCATTCTAGGTGCGCAATAGTGTGATTAGCATAACAATGCAAGATAACATTATTAGCAAATGAATAATGTTGACGTCACCCTACGCACGATGAATATTCATGAGGCAGGTACAGAAAACGGGCCTAATGAATTATGCATGAAACGGGAGAGGTGCTCACGAAATCTGCTTCCTTGATGCGTTGACGATCGGGTTTGCATCCCGATCTGGGAAGATGTCGAGATCTCGCATTCGTTAGAGAGGGCGAGAATTGAACTCATATTTTTTTAGGCATAGGAACTCTCTCGAATTAGAGAAAATTGGGGACTTTATGAAGAACTCGCATTCAGTGGCGTACCTAGGATTTTCCAGAGGGGGGGGGGGAAATCCGTCCACCGAAATGAAAAAAAAAAGGTCTTCAACCGCAAGTAAAGGACATTTCGCACCAGAAAAAAATTGACAAGCAAAAAAAAAAAAAAATTCAAAGGAGGGGCCCACTTAGCTCGTCAGGGATCAGTTTTGACTCGTCAGGGGGGCAGAGATACGTCCCTTGCATGTGTTGTGACTCGTCAGGGGGGCAGTCTGCCCCCTGCCCCCCCCCCCCCTTAGGTACGCTAATGCTCGCATTGTAAGAACATTCGATGAATTTTGCCATTTAATTTTCTCATCATATACTTCTTTTAAGATGAAGCTTTTTTGTATTATCTACTCCTTATTTATGTCAGCATCTAGTATCTTTCTTTAATATTGTTCCTTTCTTCAGTTCGTTGTAAACTTTTCGATCTTTGTTTATTCTATTAAAATGTAAGCAAACTTTCTTTAGGAGTGGACAAAACCTTGGGGCGTTCAGGGGTTCAGAAGGTCGCCACACAATGCACAACACGTACCGTACTAAGAAAACCGAACGTCGTTGAATGAAAGATTTGTACCGGAACTTGAATAGAAGTCCACTTTCACTGCCATGGTATAAGCTGTCGTTTCAAAATGAAGGCGTCAAATGCTGACACTCAACAACAAGGGAATGTCAAAGAAAATACAAAGGAATCTTCACAAAATCGTAAAAAGGAAGATGGTGGAGCGAATCTACTTTCGATACGAGATACGAACCCAGAAGCTCCTGATGGAGGGTGGGGATGGATGGTGGTATTAGGAGCGTTTATCAACGGGTTAGTGTCGGCAGGATTCACGTCTCTGATCAGTGTCTTGTACGTAGAATGGATCAAATATTTTGATGTTAGTGCAGGCGAGTTGAGTTGGATTGGGTTTCTGTTCCCCGGGACTGCTGGTTTTGTCAGTAAGTTATTTCTCGAGTTTTTATTATATTTTTGTTTTGTATAATATCCCCTTCGTCTGACCAGGTCTGACACTTTCTAAAGTTGCAATCATTATTTTAGAATTGGCCCTCCGTTTTCGACATTCTCCTTTTTACACTTTTGTTCTTCGTAATGTTGGTCGACTATTATTATTCTACTTGGAAATTCATTGTTTACCTGGAGGCCTGTATGGTTTGACTCCATATACATTTACCATTTACCAATTAAGTTGGGGGCCGGGGGGGGGGCTTCCATTTGACGAGTATATACCAGGCGCCGCTGACTAAAGAAACGCGTATCTCTTTTTCAATATTAGGCATGTTACGTACATGTAGTATAAGGGTGTCAAAAGCACCAAAATATACTGAAAAAGGGTCTATATATTTCGCTAGGAAAGCTACGTGTTTACGAACAAATTTGCAAGGGTATAAAACAAAATCAATTGATTTATAAAGGATGTACTCTTTGCCCCCAACACTACGTGTCCAGAGACCGATTTGAGCGAGGTGGGGCAGGACTAAACCCAAAGGTAACAGAGAAAAAACTCGTTTAGGGGGTGTTTAAAAATAATTTGGTCACGCATGTGTAAATTGGTCATAAACCAGGCCAGCTTGGCGTTATACCAGCAAAATAGTTGTCCTGTCCAGTTCAGGTGCAGTTATCATAACCAGAAAATGTTTCAACAATCGTGTAATACTGTAAAGTAATAGTTTTACATGTCTTGGGGAGTGGTAGATGATGACCTTTTTATTTTAATTTACTTTTTTTTTGGCTTCACAAAATGTAGCTCCTATACTTCCGCGCCTTTTGAATCCCGGATCCGCCACAACCACTATACTATATTGCAAGCAAAATGTATAACATAATAGCCTTGTAATATAGTAGCCTACATAATGTTAAATCATGTGACATGTTATTTTTCCGGATGATTATCATAGACATCATATTTCCTGATTCAGTAACAAGAAAATCTCTTGTAGGAGAAGTACCATAATTCTGGTTTCTATTTACAACACAATAGACTAGATCTTGTACATGGACTCATTAACGCATACCATAATAGCAAAATCGTTTCCTTGTTTTTTCCTCATTCTTGGCAATGAAGTCGTTTCAAGGTTGGTGAATGGCGGGGAGTGAAACTTGAGACCATGATGAGAATTCCATGATGTAGAAGTTGATGGTATCCGAATGCGATAATGTTGGAAACTAATGTTTCCCAAAATGCATTTTATGTTAAAGGGTGAGGGTCGCATTTATAGGAGACATTTTGGAGGCTATTTCAAATAATTTTATTTAAAGACCCCCATTCCGTTATCTAAGGCCTGCTCTCTTTATTGACCCCCATTTTGTGTTTCAGTTCTTCTACTAAAAAATCCCATTTCCATGATTTTTCTTTTTGTTTGTTTTTGGTTTTTTGGGGCTGATTATCGAAAATGGAATAAATGCATTTGAATATGATTATCAAATTGGCATAGAAACAGAGCTAGGAATTGGAGTCTTGTAATAGCTCTTCGGGGCAGGGGTAGTGCAAGTGTATTTTGATATGGAGGGTGGAGGTCTGGGCGTCAATACAATCTTCTTATTATGTGAACCCGGGTATGTGACTCAGACATTTGCTTCTTTTATGATCTTCTGTCTTTTTCATCCTTTCTTCCTCTTCTCTTTTATCTTAAATCTCCCTTTCTTTCACTACTTGACACGTCATGGGGGCGCAGTTGCCCCTGCTCCCTGTAGCGCCGCCCCAGCGTGCATGGGATGGAATTTGTACGTAGAGTTGGCACTTTAAATCCTTAAAGGGGAATCCAACCCAAATAAAAACATGTTTTTATAAGGAAAAGAAAAATCAGACAAGCTGATAGGTGAAAGTTTGAACAATATTGGTCAAACAACAAGAAAGTTATGAATTTTCAAAAGTTGTAAATATTGGTAATCGCTATACCCATGGAGACTTCAAATTGGCCGCATATGGGATGTCATAGTGATGCAAGGCAAGGACTACTCTTCCATGTACTCCAATACATATTATGGCTAAAATGTCATTTTTCCCAAAAGTTTAATTTCAAATTATATTTTTCTTTCATGAGGACATAAAACAATATACTACCTGGGTTATATTTAGATTACTGCCCCAGGGGAATGGATACTTAGGAGAAAACCACAAATCCCTGATAATAAAGTACATGGCCTATGGGAAAGTTGTCCTTGCCCCTTGTCATAATTTACTTTCTCAGTTGCCAATTTGAAATCTACATAGTAATAGTGATCTCAATTTTAAAGCAGCTATAACTTTCTTATTTCTTGTCCGATTTCTTTCAAACTTTCACCATTCTGTTTAATTTATTTTGCTCCTTCCCAACACAACATTTTATGGCCAAGGCTGGATTCCCCTTTAAGTTTCCGGTCACAAGGTTTTCTACACAGACCGTGCACATGACATCTCCTTGTGTGAAGAGGGGGAGGGGCACTCATTTTTTCATAAACAATAAACAATTTGGGAGGTATCCCCCCTCGGCTATAATTATGCATCACATGAAATCTCATCAAAGCACATCAGTGAATTCTTAACTTCCATCTTTCGAAGAAATCTCACATAACCAGACACAGATAGGTAATAATCTTGAATATAATTTTTGTACAGGGATACTTGAAATATGTTTTGTTTTTTGTATTTCAAAATGTACAAAACAAACTGTAATTGTTGAAAATGGAAATAAACGAAATGAACAAATGAAATGAGAGTAGGTACATTGTACACCGAAGTCAAATAAAAAGAATGAAACCTCGAACTAGCAGGGTGATGCGAGTCCTCCCATCTTTACCCTTCGATTCGTAAAGTTTGCAATGGAAAAAAAAGTATATGACCACGAATGTTTCATTTAGCGCTTTGTCTATATATCCTTGATCGACCTGCATACGAACTAGACTACAGTTTCCATGGCAATGATATTCCCCCATAACTGACAAGTTCATATTTGTTCACCTCCACACCTGTTAAACCGATCTACATCTATTCTCTACCGTGGTGAGGAGACCCCAGTTACACAAAACATAGAGATGCTTCGTTCAGTTGATTCCTATGATTGAATGCATAATAATGATCAGTGTAATTGGTCATAATTTGAAGCTTATGATCGATTGCCAATGTTCGTGTAACAGTTACAGGACACTTGTGTTTTTATTCTTCCATGCATAACTCTCCGTGGCCTACTTAAGTTCTGGGTGTACTATTCCCTGTCCTGAGCCAGTTTTATATTCCCTCCCTGAGTTTTTGTTCACAATGCAATATGACACACAATATAATAGTGTCGTTTATCATAATTTATATGGCATTATAGACAATACAAAATTCACGATTGGGACCAGAAAATATGATACGAAGTGATAAAAATATAAGCTTCCCTTGCTACACATCTCTTCAAGTTGCTTTTAAGAAGTATATAAAGGAATGGGAATAACCGTTTTGCAAGTCTTCTTATATGTCTATAGAAAATTATTAACCCTAAAATGACTGGGGGGGGGGGCATGATGCCTTCCTCGACGCTTCGCGCGATATTTCCGGAACGCAAAAGATAGCCCCGCAAAATTTTATTACTTTTTTCTTTGAAGTCTCACGCAACTTTTGAGACCAAATTCGCGACATACAGGTATAGCATCGCGATGCTATGTGACTTTTTTATTAGACAATGTCATGCCGAAAATGGCTCATTTTTATACTTTGTGTACAAAGTATAAGGTAGATGAAATTCATAAAAGGGTTATTTTTCGTTCTAATTGGTCTGCTTAATTAATTTAGGGTTTAATTTAGTTGTTAAATGGTCTGTAATAATTTCCATTGAAAAAAACAATAAAAAACAAAAGATGAAAAAACAAAGAAATTCATAAGAAATTCCAAAAACAAAGAAATACATAAGGAAAAAAATTGGCTTTCTCAATTTTCTTTGTGGAAACCTTTAAATTAGATTATAAAGATGACATCTGGAAAAGAAGAACAAATTTTGAAGTGAAATTCGGTGTTGAATATGCAAATATTTTTTCACGAATAAATTATTTTCCGAATTTTCTTTTTATACTGGCTTGTAGTTTATGTGGTGAAAAATGTGCTTGCCAAATTTTGGCGCGATTGCGCGAACGGCGGCCGAGATCAGAAGGGGGCCATCACCCCCCCCCCATCCTCAATACATCTCAAATAGCCTAGTCCTTTTTTACCTTACAGCTTACAGGCCTTGGAATTTAGATATTGTTTCACTCAAATCATGACTGCAAAATAAGTTTAACATGTGTAATAGAAGTCAACAAAGTTGACAATAGATAACTTGTTGATTAAAATTTGTGTCATTCATCAAAAAATTGTAGAAAAACATATCAAGTAAAGATATTCACAAAGCATTGTCTCCTGCGACAATTGCTCCGGGGTTTATTTCGTCTGAGGGTTCTTATGTTAGGTTTAGGTCCGGTTTAGGTTCAGCCTGAGGGTCGAAGTTAGTCATTCAATATAGTGTGTGGAATTTATAGCGGAGCAAATTATTGTCGCCGGAGCAAATGTAATCATGGTAATGAAACCGTCTTGTATACAGAGTACTCGCTACTTTTTGCGCGCATTTTTTTTAAGGCTTGGAGGTGGAGTCCTAGAATACCCCAAAATCTCAATAATGTGGTGATTTTTTTTGTCCCCAGTAAATCATCATTATGCATTAATTCGCCATAGTTCATCCTACTCAGGGTATGTCTCTCTTGGGGGGGGGGGTCTGGGTCGGATGTAACGGAGGTAGAAGAGGATTCCTGACATGTTTTTTTCTTCTGAAATATAGCGCCAGGAAGCGGAACTGACTTGGTATTCATGGTCTTATAATTAAATCTCAAGAGAATGATAACAAAACAAGTTAGATTGGAAATGGGCATTGCAGGAATATTGGTCAAGGGTGATTGAGTGAAAGAAACACAGAAGATTGTGCTATTTTCTTATTGGTTATACATGCATGTTCTAAATTTGTGTATTGTATTCTAACATATTTTATCAACAGTTTATGATTACGAACCGATTCAA
This sequence comes from Lytechinus pictus, assembly GCF_037042905.1. Lineage (NCBI taxonomy): Eukaryota > Metazoa > Echinodermata > Echinoidea > Temnopleuroida > Toxopneustidae > Lytechinus > Lytechinus pictus. The sequence goes on along the minus strand of NC_087259.1, from coordinate 30,050,228 downwards.
GATTAGTGGACCCCCCTCATTTCCATTTATGATCAATATTATACTGTTTTTTTTTTGTTTTACGAAGTAAGAATGCTCGTCTGTAAAATTGTATTTGATTTGTATTATGTTTTGAATGGAAATGGAATAAAGAATTGAATTGAATTGAAGATTCAATGTTTTTTTTTTCAGAAAACAAAATTATCAAGATGAACAGCAATGGGCATATAAGAATAATAAATGGTAAACATCGTAAATGAAACGCAGCTTGTGAAGAACTGGTCCCTGATTTACAAATAAACAATCAAAACAACGAAACTACACATAATCATGGAATGATATTCAGTTTGGAAGAGAGAGAATAGGGAAATGGTGAATAACATGAAATAAAAATAGATATGAATGGTATGAATATATAATATTTGATTTATTTCAAGGCCCATGATAAATTGATATACCGAATTAAAATATATGCGTGACAATTTTGAAAAAGGAAAGAATTCAGTGGAGTAGAAGTAATAATATGGAATCTCGGGAAAGATGTTTGAAGCAGATTAGGCATCCGCTATATAATTAGCTTTATCTGTGTTAGGCCTATATCATGAATAAGAGAATGTGAATTTGTAGTTAGAAATATGAATATAGGGATGAGATAGTGAAATGAAATCATGACTATGATCGAAAATCGGGTTAAACATGATTATGCATTTTGTCTTTTTTTTAATTGTCATGTGATATCTAAACTTACGGGGAAATACCGTTCTTTTATGAAATGATGCTTTGCTTCAATTCTTCAAAAGTATTATTCTAAAAAAATCAAAGCCTTCAAGACGGAGAAAATTACAGACATGACATAATAGAATAAGTTCTTTTTGTCATTTTATTATCATCATCTACTATCTCGCGACTACAGGGGTATATAATATTCAGTAATATCGTCACCTCGGCCGTAGCCGAGTGGTCTAAAGCGCCTGGCTATACATGGAAATCCCGGGGTTTGATTCCTGGCCACGGTACCAATGCACTTTAATTCTGCATTCAAATGAAAATGCTTTAAGCATTGTTGGTAACTGGGTGTGCACTTGTTAAAAAATGAGCAGTGGTGGATCAAAATTTTATTCGAGGAGGGAGCCCCAAAGGGGCAAATTTTCCATTTTGATAAGATTGCTATCTTCAGTCTTACCCCCAACCCACTCCCTCCCTTTGACGCCTAGGGGGGGGGGGGGGGTGGTCAGATATTCGTACTCATGTTTCTATTGGTGTTTTTTAAGTCTTCCCTGGTTCTGCCACTTCCAAATGGCGTCTTTCGGACGGAGACATTATGTTCCGGACTTGTGATACTCTCCATCGCTACTCACCTATCAAAACATAACATAATTACAGCATTATCTTCAACATCTTTATTATCAACGTCGCGTGTCGAATGTCCAATTCGTCTTAATGTCTCTGATCATTATCATCATCACTACCACCAATCAAATGTCATAGTGGTGTTTTAATGTCACCATAATCACTACTGCCGCTGGGGGAGCAAATGGTACGTATAAGATACCCTGCATTTTAAGATCCCTTTTCTTTCCAAATTTGGGGAAATTGTCCCCGTGATGAGTGTTGATAACCTTTTTTATTGCTTGTCATTTTTGTCTCACCTGCGAAGCAGAGTGAGACTGTAGGCGCCGCTTTTCCGACGGCGCGGCGGCGCACAGTGGGCCGGGGCGAAACAAAAGTGCGCCAAAAGTCATTTTGGGCAATTTCAGATTTTTAATTTTTATCATGCCCAGCTGAAAGACAACACTTTGAAGAATACTTCAGCAAAATATTTCATTCGGGAATTTGCATAAAGGTTTTTAATTTCCTACCTCAAATCGTAAAATGTGACATTTTGCGAAATGCCGTGCATTCGACAACCTAGTTGAAAAACAGGCCATTTTACAGGAGGTTTTTCATGTAGGAATCTGAAATGGCACCCACATAATCCTGATATATTCTTTTTTCGTGTGAAAGGGTTCAAATTAGATAAAAGACACATTTCAGGAGGTTTATAGGATAATTGTTCCTTGAAATAGGATGATAATCCATGTTTTTTGCATTTACATTAGAAACGTTTGGATTTCCGTGGATTTCCGTTTAAATTATATCATCATCATTTTGCTAAATGTCTAAGCGTTAAGGCAATACCAAATTTAGCTGCCCGTTTTTGCCCGTTTTCATGTTAGAGCCGATTTTACTTGACACAACACCCCCAAAACCTGTTCAAAAACGGTAATTTTATACCGCGCAGTCATCGCAGCGCACCGTGTGGGGTGTACATTGCCGTTCATTTTTGCACGGCGAGGACGATTCCCCTTCCATTTCATGAAAATGACATGAATTCCGGGCTTAATGCAAACAAAATAAAGGTTGATCACGCATATTAGGGCTACCCGCCCCTCTTCCAGAGATAAAAGTTACTTGTAGAATAATTTCAGCCATAAACCCTCCTCATAGGAAAACATTCGTGGTGTTATATACTCCGCGTCTTACCCAAGTCTACGCCGCTTGATAAAGCACGGTTAATATTTTTCAGATTTTTAAGTATTTTTTTAATCTAATGATCATTTTGATGCCATAAAATTATTTTGAGGATCTCATCCACACTTTTTTGGCATGTGAGACGCATAAACCGACATTCACTCTGGTCAATCTTAAAGTAACACATAACACAAAGTTTATATACTACACATTGTTTAGCGTAATTTGTCTTTTCACAGATAGGTTTTAAGTAGCCAATCAACATTTGGTATCAAAGTGACGTCATATCGGCTTTAAATAATGTTCAGTCGATTCTACGCCCAAAATTACATGTTACAGTAAAAATATAACACGGAATATAATTTTGGCGCACTTTCAACTCATTCTGGCCCACTGTGCGGCGGCGGCGTCAACACCAAATCTTAACCTAAGGTTAAGTTTTTGAAATGACAGCATAACTTAGAAAGTGTATGGACCTAGTTCATGAAACTTAGCCATAAGGTTAATCATGTATTACTGAACATCCTGCCTTAGTTCCAGGTCACATGACCAAGGTCAAAGGTCATTTAGGGTCAATGAACTTAGACCATGTTGGGGGAATCAACATCAAAATCTTAACCTAAGGTTAAGTTTTTGAAATGTTATCATAACTTCGAAAATATATGGACCTAGTTCATGAAACTTGTACATAGCTTAATCAAGTATTACTGAACATCCTGCCTGAGTTTCACGTCACATGACCAAGGTGAAAAGTCATTTAGGATCAATGAACTTTGGCCAAATTGGGGGATATCTGTTGAATTACCATCATAACTTTGAAAGTTTATAGATCTGATTCATGGAACTTGGACATAAGAGTAATCAAGTATTACTGAACATCCTGCCTGAGTTTCACGTCACATGACCAAGGTGAAAAGTCATTTAGGATCAATGAACTTTGGCCAAATTGGGGGATATCTGTTGAATTACCATCATAACTTTAAAAGTTTATGGATCTGATTCATGAAACTTGGACATACTAGTAATCAAGTATATCACTGAACATCCTGTGCGAATTTCAGGTCACATGACCAACGTCAAAGGTCAATGAACTTTGGCCATAATGGGGGTATCTGTTGAATTACCATCATATCTCTGTAAGTGTATTGGTCTAGTTTATAAAATGTTTACATAAGAGTAACCAAGTATCACTGAACATCTTGTGCGAGTTTCAGGTCACATGACCACGGTCAAAGGTCAATGGACTTTAGCCATGTTTGGGGTATTTGTTGAATTACCATCATAACTCTGTAAGTATATTGGTCTAGTTCATAAAACTTGTACATAAGAGTCGTCAAGTATCACTGAACATCTCATGCGAGTTTCAGGTCAAAGGTCATTTAAGGTCATTGAACTTTGGCCATTTTAGAGGTAATTATTAGATTGCTGTCAAAACTTTCAAAATCCATAGATATAGTGTATAAAATGGGGATATAGGGGTAATCAAGTATCACTGACAAGTTTTAGGTCACATGATCAAGGTCAAATATCAATGAACGTAGTATTGTATCATTATATGAATGGTGTTTTTTGTGAATAATTATAGTTTTCAAAGTCAGCACTGCTGCTATATTGAATCGCGTGATGCAGGTGAGACCGCCAGAGGCATTCCACTTGTTGGTTTTAAGTGACACCACCTCCTCCCCGGCGGCTGTCGTCACAATTCTATTTTGTTTTTTTCGAATAATGTCATATTTATGCATTTCTGTTTCTATATCTTATTCGTCTTTCCATATACAGGTATTGTCATTGGAAAGATTTGGACTACTTTCGGAGTCCGGAGCGCGGCGATTGTAGGATCCATTCTGGCCTCAGCGGGATGTTTAGGAGGGGCATTTTCCACTAAACCATTCCATATAGCAATCAGTATTGGATTAGTATCAGGTAGGTGGAAGAAGATGGGAAACATAGATATAAACCTCTTTCGTAAAGAACCTTTGATTAAGTTGCCATTATTGTATGTTCTGCTGCGATAAAGCCCTTTTGTCTTTTCTACCAAAATTGCTGCTTTCTTGCAAGTTGTACATAAAACGGTCACCTTTATTCCCTTAATAATGATTCAGTTCATGTCAACATGGGAAATTTTGGGAAAAATTTCAAATTCTCAACCGTCTGTCATACAAGGTTCGATCTCAATTTCTGCCCTGATCTGACATTTCTCTTACCAATTACAAGGGATTCGAGAGGGTGTTCGGTTTCGATGAAGTCATTACTTGCTGTGACTTAGCATTTTGTATAAAATATGATTCCATGGATTATAATGACTATAAATAAATAAAGCTGTAAAAGTTAAAGCATTTACACTTTCATTTCGTGCAGAAAATGAAACAAATTTTGTCATGTTGATAAGTCAATACGTTAAAAAAACTGCCAATATTTGAGTGGACATTGTAATGTTATGTACGGAAAAGATGGTCGACGGCACACCTGATGGGGGCCGTTTCATAAAGCTGTTCGTAAGTTAAGAGCGACTTTAAGAATGACTGGTAATCCTTTCTTGTGGTAAATGGTATATTCATTTGCGATGGTTTAGCGCGTAAGAAAGGTTCACCAGTCGTTCTTAAAGTCGTTCTTATCTTACGAACAGCTTTATGAAACGGCCCCCTGGGCAATTTTCTTTAGCCCTCGATCTGGGAGTGATAAAATACATCTTTATAGCAATATCACCTTCATCTTTTCTCTATGCTTGCTCCTAATAGGGAATCTCAAATCAATTATTTCCATCTTACATTTCCCCGTCTTGCATTCAGGTCTAGGAGTTGGTCTATGTTTCATCTCGGCAGTGAACATGGTGGCGGTCTACTTCAACAAGCGATTCGGTATGGCCAACGGCATTATGTTCATCGGAACCAGTCTGAGTCAGATCGGGGTTCCACCCCTTACCCGTTTCCTGGTGTCCCAGTACGGCTGGCGAGGTACCTTACAGATCATCAGTGCTATTATGTGCCACAGCATCGCTGCCTCCTGTCTTCTTAGACCACTGAAAACCACGAGGAAGAAAAAGTGCATTGTGAAGTCCGTGTCTGGAGAGAGCGACAACAAAGCCTTTGAGACGAACGAAGTTGTTGAACTTGAGGCACTGCCGTCACTCTCGACGCCGTTAGGCACACCCGTTATCCAACGACGACGCAAGATCATTGTAGATAGTGATCTCGATGGAGTGAATAGAAGTATACGAGGAAAGGGTTTGTTGATGAAACCTGACAACCTTGGGCACCATCTGAAAGCATCCCCACTAGAACTGGAACGACGTTTAGAGAAGTTGACACTGCCATCCGCACAGGACAACCGTGACCTTAATTCTGACCGTGTTCCTGCCGATATTCCTAAGATCAGAATTGACGATTTTGATAAAATAGTTACTACGTCTGACAAGTTTGGGAAATATGGAAAAGAGGATACCACGAATGATAAAACGGGAAGTAACGCAGATGATGAGGCCGAAAGAAAGGGTTGTTCGGGTCATCTTTGCAAAACCCTTGCAGACATGTTTGGAATTACTCTCTTCAGGAACGAACCCCTTTCAATCTTGCAGAATATATCATCTACGGTAGTCATGATAGCGACATTCATGCCCGTAGCTCATGTCATGGCCATGGCAACGGATCGTGGTATGTCAGTCAGCAATGCCGCTGCTCTTCTATCCGTGCTCGGGGTTGGTGGAACGGCTGGACGCATTTTATCTGGTGTCATCGTGGACAAGAAACTAATAGGTAGGTCCGTGATCATAAAGGTGACCAAACATGTTCAAGGTGTACTGGGGTTTTCTTTCTCTTCCCTTTCTTGCTAGCTGTCCTTTGTACATTCTTTTCTTTTTGGTCCTGTTGAAGATATATAGTTTAGATTGGGTCATGCTGCATTTGCATGAAACCCACGATTTTCACTAATGTTGGAAGTCAGTCAATACCTGTTTGTTGAGAATTACTGATTAAGATGTGAGATCTGGAATCTCGAACTCGAATTTTCTCTTGAAATTGTTAATTGGGACATAGCTGAATAGAATCAAAGACAGCAGTATCGAAATATGGTTTCATTTAGTACGTTTGATTTACACAGTGGCAAAAACTGAGGAATTGGGTGGGTTTTTAAAAAGTATTATTGGGGGCAAATTTAAACGTGTTTTTGAACTTTTGCATATTTTTATTCGTTTTTATAACCAGGTCCCCACTCCTATATGAGCCTACTCAATGTCCTAACTGCTATTCCCATTGCCATCCTACCGTCCGTTGCCTCTAACTTTCCTCATGCCGCCGCAACCATCTTCTTCACTGGCCTCGGGATCGGATCAACAATCGTCATCCGTATCGTCCAAGCTAAGAAAGTAGTCTCGCCGCCCTTCATGAGCGATAACGTGCGCATTGTCGTCATGTCCACGGGATTTGGTATGACCATCGGTGCAGTTGTATCAGGTATTGATATTACAGGTTATGTTGTCTAATTAGGCGTTGCAAGAAACTTACATCTTCAATTACTAGTCAAGCGTGAGTCCCAGAATGAAGCATAATCTGGCGTTGCAAGGAAGTTGGAATTGAGCTCAAAATCAACTACAATTTTATTTTTATTTAGTCAAAGGAATTGCGCTAGATTTTGAATTGAACGAAAGTTTCTTGCAAGCCCCGTTTTTCTTTCAATGACGATTATCAGTCACATGATTGTTTCACATCTTTAACTTAGTCGTGATCACGAAGTCTCGAGGTCTAGCAAATCAGTTTGTGAACAAACTTCAACAAAAGACTGATAGTTTATGGTATTACTGAATTATTTCCTGAAGTATATCGCGTTTTTGCTTCAAATAATATCTTTCACAAGATTCCAGGATTACATGATAATTGGATATTCTGTTGCCATTGCTGAAAGTTCAATATCAAAGATGATGTATTTCTTCTTTTCTTGCAGGATGGTTGACTGACCTGACCGGAAGTTATTCCATGTCATTTTACACCTCTGCTGACATCCTTCTATTCGGAGCTGCCATCAATCTGACCTTGTCTGTAGTCACACGAATGAGGAGAAAGAAACAAAACAACCGGAAAAAAGATCCGAGTTAACCTTCCCATAACCAAGACATTATCATGGTTGGACTCTCTTGTCTTCCTGTAGGCAATTTGCCTGTCGCGGTTAATGTGCAAATGGGTTTGAAAAATGTGTCAACATGCAAATCCCGGAACTGCGATCAAAGTTTAATTTGCCGCCAAAACGTAGGAGGCGCGTGACGCTGGCATATGCCGTGATTGGTCACGTGGTTTTACGATATAATGGATGAATAAGATTGTCATGACTATTTGGTCACTTCACATACTAAGAATTGTTCTGGGATTTCAAGTAATTGTTTGATTAATAAAACTAAAACATTAATGAGGCATCAGGATTGTTAGTTCTTATGGCTAGGTATTGTCGACGCCGAGAACAGGTTGATCATCGCGTCTGACCGTAAATGACGAGACATATAAGAGAAGGCTGGGTACCAGTAATGATGAATCTCAGTAGTGACATGTTGACTTTCTGTAACAGTTTCCATCGCATGATAAGAATCAGAGGCCTTTTGCTTCTCAGCCAATCAAAAAGGGATTTTATTGAAGCTGTCATGAGCTGACAATTAAATACGTTATGAGAACCTGTCATGACACAGTCTTCCCGAGACAGGATTAGTGACAAATAATTTGGAAAAATTAATATTTAACAATATCTGGGGACTTGTCGGACGTTTCATACAACGAATCATGTTCTATCAGACGGTTGCCATAGTAAAATAGTGGTCGCGTCGTGGTCTAGTGGTTCTGACTCTTGCCTTTCAAACAGAGGGTCGTGGATTCGAATCCTAGCCATGGCGTGGTTTCCTTCAGCAAGAAATTTATCCACACTGTGCTGCACTCGACCCAGGTGAGGATTCCTTGAATGCTTGAGCGCCTAGGCAGCCCAGCTAAAGCCGGGGTAATAATAGCAGGGCCCGCTGAGAGAACAGTTTTCAGAACTGAAGTGGCTACCCTGGGTTAATATACCGCTATTATTATTATTTTTATTATCAGTAAAGTGCCTCTCAGCCAATCAAAATCAAGTAAAGTTGACAGATCCGACAACTTATCGGACACAAATGTTGATGAAACGCTCCCCAGATAGTGGCGCAATTGGCAAAGAAGTATGTAAATGGGTAATTGACGGTAGAGTGAAGCATTAATTGTTGTTTGAAGATATGCCATTAAAGCAAATTATTGCTGCTAAGATTTAGAGATGTTTATTTGCTTTTCTGGGAAAATATTCCATTTATTTTTAATTGATATCACATAAAAATGGTCCGCGAGTGGTTTTGAAAATTGGAGGCTGAGCATTGATCTGAAAAGTATAAATGGATAGAATTTTAACGTTTTTGTATTTTGTTTACCGAAAAAATACACCCCTCCCCCCCCCCCCCCCCCGTTCAGTTGCCCCTGTGACGAATGCAGTATTTTGAAAACCAACTTCCATGTATATTCTTTATTCTATAGTTTTGTATGTATAGAATTAGAAAACAAATTTTCGCTGATGATATGTCAAGTTCTGTTCATTATTCGTACTTGATGAAACAAATTTCTTTGCGCAATTTATATAGCCTTTTGATGATTGAATGTTCTTGGATATTGAATGGATTAGGATGAAAATACATCAATAGAAGACGACGGCTTGAGATGAGGCAGAAGAGAAAGAAAGGAAGTGACAAATACTTAATTATTTGTTTTATATTGGTTATTTAGCTCCTGAAAATGTATTGATATTCACCCTGCTATATAGGTTTCTTCAGTCGTTATGAAATTAGTGCTATCTATAAACTGTTTCAGAAACATAACCATTATCATTCATATAATTATTTTCTCTTTGTATCGTTATTTTGAGTGTGGAATATTGCTGCATGCAAATCAGGCTGTGGGGATACTGTGAATTTAACATACCGGGCTCGTTGCAGAAAGGGTTGCAATCAATCGCAGCTTAATTTTGTGCCAATCAAATGCGTGTATTTAGAACATGCCCTTGATTTTTTTTTTCAGTGCGATTAAACGCAGCTCTTTCAACGACGAGCCCCATCAGGGATGGCGTCGAGACCACAGTTTGCCGCCCTCGCCCTTTGCCCGAGTCACGTGTATTTTAAAACTGGCGTAAATTACGGGGGGATGGGGGGATATATCCCCCCACTTTTCGAGGAGGGGGGGATGGCCTGTACAAACACCCCCCCCCCCACTTTTTAAGAAAGAAATGAAAAAAAAGTCACAAGAGATAATTGTTTTATTGGTGAAGATTCTTCCTGAAATACCGCTTAACAAATAAAACAATATTATTGAATCATAAAATGCAAATAAAGAGCCAGTTCACCATTTCCAAACGAAATACTTATGTCCTTATTATAACATTGAAGAGAAACTCCCGTTTCTTCCAATTTTATCAATGTTGGGGTCTTTGGGAAGGGATTAAGAAGGAATGTCAATTCTTTTTTAATGTAATCTCTAATAAAACCATTAAACCATCATGGGGTAAAAAGATAATAATATTGGAGGGGTATTTGCCATATGGACATACAGTGGCGTAACTACGGCCCCCCCCCCCCCAAGCGGCTGACCAAAAAAAAAACCGGAAAAGGAGAAAAGAGGGAGAAAGGAAGAGAAGCGTATAGTGGAAAGAAGAAAATATTATTCATTATAATGTTATATTATAATTATGTTATGTTACATTACATAAGAAAAATTTTTATCATAACTTCATGAAACATAATTTGCCCAGGGCGTTTTCATTGTTCCTGGTGCTTGCATTGTCTGTTAACGAGATATATAATCCTGTTGTACTGAAACATCCCGTTTTCAAGTCAATATAAACCAAATATATTTCCTAGCACTTGAGTTATCATTGTTTTATGTAGTGACATATGCTTCTTTTTCATGACTCAAAAAGTGATTGCCCCAGGTTAAGGTCTTCGTATATATGAAACATTTCCTGTCCGTGATTACGTTCGCATTAGTGGATTGGTGAGATATGTCTGCTCTTCATGAATTCCTAAAACCAGTCCTTAAAATGTCCCTTCTTCTGATCTGAATATCAACTATTTTCAGCTCGCGCTTCGCGCTCGCATCATTTGGATATTGAATTACGTATGGTCCTAGTTAATTCCTACAAAGAAACCTTAGAATGCCCCACTTCAGGTCTGAATTATCTAAATTTTCAGCTCGCGCTTCGCGCTCGCAATATTTGATTAGTGAGATGCGTATGATAATCATGATTGCAATGACTACAAAAAGTGTTTCATGTGTTCAGATGTAATTCTTATAAACCAGCAAGCGCTTGGCACTCGCATTAGATGACTATGGTGAGATATGCATACTCTTAATGGATTCCTAAAATATTTTCCTCAAAATCTCGCTGTTTGGGGTCAAAATATACGAAAACTTCAGCTCGCGCTTCGCGCTCGTATTGTTTAGCGAGACAGGTACGTATCATGATTACTCAAATTTGATTATAATGTATCTTTTTAGGTGTGAATATAAAAAAAATTCAGCTCGCGCTTCGCGCTCGCATTATTTGATCAGTGAGATGCATATCCGTTTAATGACATTGTCCAGAAAATGTCCCTATTAGGTCAGTTTAACTGGCAACTGAGCGCGCTCGATCACTCAGTGATTCAAACATTTCGCTGGTGCCCCCCTCCCCAATGCCGTGACCCACGGTACGCCACTGTGGACATATCAATGACAATTCCTTGCATATCTAAAAACATGATTGCAAAAAAGAGCCAAAATATTTCAGTCATCCCCCCACCCATCAACACGGATTTACGCCAGTGCGTGTATACAAAGTGCCTATATGGGATAAGGTTTTCTTCGCGCCGGCCTCTTGACTCGACCTCCTGTCCTCGACTCCATCCCCTGATGATACAAGTATGTTAAATTCTGGGGTGGTGACTTTCAATAAAGCAAAACTGAAAGATAACAGCTTAAATCTATCGGATGACCTAGTTAGACTATCTTACGATTGAGTGTATCTTTGTTATTATGACACCTGTGTGGTCTTGTGGATGTTTAATCCGACGGTGATTTTAATAGGAACTGCTTCTAAGCCAGTCAAAATCAATGAAAGTTTTAAGATCCGACATTTTGTCACACAAGTATTTTGATGAAGCGCTCTCCGCAGAGCCTCAATCTTATTTGCATTTTTTATAGGCCAAGGGGGAACAAGCCATAACAACAACATGGTGAAAGTTTGAAAGAAATCGCCCCCCCCCAAAAAAAAAAAAAAAAAAAAAAAAAACCAATAGAATTGTCCTATTCCTAACCAACCCGACTGCAATAGATCGCATTTTTCTTGTTAAACCATCATGAAAGAAAATAATTATGTCCTTGTCCTTTATCACCAATAGGCCTACATGACCTATGTTGGCAATTTAATATCCCTTTATATGTACAGCGAAAACATTTTAAAATCCGGTAACGTTTAACATGTTTAAATTGTTATTTCTAAGCTTTGTCAAACTTACCTGTATCTGCTTCTCTGCCTTTGATTTTCTTTTGTAATAGGGCCTTTAATTTTGAAGGGGGGGGGGGTGTGCAAGACGACAAAATATTTTTTTAATCTCTCTCCTTTCATGCTCTCTCCCATGCACCCGTTTTTCTCTTAAGTTTTGTTTCCATAAGGGCGATCGCCCCCTGCCTCACCCATTATAGCGCCGCCCCTGAATCTTTCCACTATCTTCTCTATTTATTATTCTTTCCCTTCCCTCCCTATATCTTCTGTCGGGCTAATGATATGGCAATACACTATGCTCAACTTTCAATCAACTGAGTTAATTTGAATAATGGAAAATTTGCATAAAACTAGTAATCGATAGAACATTGTCACTAATCATTAGCCTGACAGAACTGGGATGGGGCAAGAAAAATCAAGACGAAAACAATAGCCGTTCATAAATATCTTATGCATGATGAATTTTAGCTCAATTTTCCGAAAGACCGTACAACTCGCGCGTGGAGTGTTATGACGTCAACAATAGGATGCGCGCGCAAGGCTATGTTTACATTTTCAGTTAATTTCATGTTGAAGAACGTAAGTCGCATCGTTTATTACCCACCAAATTATCACCAACAAATAACAAAACCCTGAAACGAACATTGTATAGTCTTAGTATCATAAATCTACAGTACAAGACAACAAAAGATAAATCATAGAACAAATGTTAGACTGTTGTGGCTTTAACGGAAAATAATGGCAACCCGTAGTGAATCCAAGACAGTGGCTGTACAAACCAATCAGAGTATGGTGCCAGGGAAGAGTATTCTGACTAATCGAGAGCCTTATCATACCCCAGGGTAAGTTCAAATTTGATTTGTAATTACACGTCCATGATTGATTGCTCTTCAAGTTTATACACATTAAAAAGGGTATTATTCTCGTAAATCAAAAGCTTTTCGAACAAAATATATTTTGACTATAAGTAAATAATAAGAACAAGCACAAAATCAATATTCAATATGAATTGTTTACCGACCGGATCAGAAAATGATATTCTAACGAATGTGCGTTTGGTTTCTGATTATGACAGTGTCTGGCATCTGTTTTTTTGTTATTAATCACAACCAAAAAAAATAAAATAATAGCGGAAAAAGTACATGTACCAACTTCCAAAAAGAAAATTGTATAGGCCTCGAGCATTAGTCTTTTTTCAAGGAAATAGGAACCCGGTGCGTTTTATAGGCCTATAAACCAAATCAAACTTGTCAATCCCCCTTCCCCGTGACAGACACCTTTTCGAGGAGAAATTTATATCAATAACATATTATTGCAGGCTTATTGAAAGTAAATGTACGGATGATAATCAATATGCATCGCGTTTCAAATCGGTTATGATAATGTGTTTTACTTTTCTGTCTTATTTTCTCCAGATATTGTGGTTTCTGCCCTCAATTCAAATTCCAAATCGGGGAGACTTTTGGTCGGACAACGACCCGACTATTAAAGGACCCACACGTACCCAAATCAGACAGGACTCTTCTGGCTAATATCAAACCAATTTCACCAGGATATCCAGGTATTAATAATTATATTTAGATGCAATGTTTCAGAGATAAACAATGGTAAACGGAAAGGATGGTTGAAAATATAGATCAGTAAGCAAAAGTTAAGAAGGGAAAATAAACGCTTAATTAGGGAGAGATGAAGAAAAAAGAAATAGACAAAGACAGATGCACAAAATAAATTTGTTGAGATGATATTGACGAAATATTGTGATGTGAGTAAATAAAGCATTAATGTAATGATTTCATGAGCTTTATTGCATAAAATTAAGAATGATCAGTAGAATTTTGATTAGATAAAGATTGTAACATAAACTTTTCCGTCGTGAATAATGATTGTCGGAAATACCTATAATATTATATGCGTTATTTTCGAACCTTGTCTTCTAAGTCTGCGAAACTCCCCATAATACGTTTTTCATCATTTCTCTTATTCAAACGTTAATATTATGCCCTAAAACGTCTGTTATGATGTAAAGGAAATGAAATGTAATCATGTTTAATGGATGAATTTTTCAGTTTAATAATTAATAGTCCCAATCACCCCGCCCCCCCCCCCCCTTATGCTCCCTATATTATGTTTTACTCTTACTGCTAGTTCCTCGGTCGTTTCTTTCGCTGGCATATATTACCATTATCACCGAAGCAGTGGCGTAACAGGCGGGGGGGCAGGGGGGGCAAGTTGCCCCCCCTGGCGGATTTCACCGGGAAAATATAAGAAAAACGGGGAAAAGAAAAAAAAAGAGGGAGAAAGAAAGGGCAAGGGGAAGGAAAGGGGAAAAGGAAAGGAGGAAAAGGAAAGGGAAAAGTGAAAAGAAAACGAAGAAAAAACTTTTTTTTAATGGAAAAGGAAGGAAAGCGGGAAAATGTACGAAAGAAGAACATCTGAGAAAGATGTAATGCAATAGCACAGTGGGAAATAGATCAAAAGATGACAAAATTGCAAACAATGGCGGGAAACGAAGGTAGAATGTAATTAGTCAAAAGCTAATGGACTGCATACAACATTGTGCTTTAAGCTTGCTAAATGCGGGGCTAAATTGTATGCAAATAAGCTACCGGGGCTTTGCCCCAGACCCCACGCAGTAGGGGCTCTTCATTTATAACCTTCAAATGGCTCCATAACGCCAGTTTAATCACTGGCAGACAGGCGGGGGGGGGGGTCTTGGTTCCACACCCAAGAGGAAATCAAATAAATTATATGAGACAACGTAAAATGAAATGAATGGAAACAATAAAAGGTGTTATTTGCTGAATATAATGGAAAAATATATCACATAATTAGAATTTAATTTCAATAGGCTTTTTTTTTTCAGCTCGCTTTGCACGCTGGCGACTTTTTACAAATTTTTCCTACATTGCAATGTTTTGCTCCCTCAAAATATTTGGTTCATTACGCAACTGGGTTGAATAAATGTGTTGTGTAAAATTAAGCTATATTCTGTATATGCCCGCGATTTGATTAAAATAGCGGCAATCTGCGAGGTTTAAATGGCTTTGATATCAAGAAGTTCCGGGGGCTCCGCCCCGGATCCCAACCGCACAGCACAGCGTATGGAAGGATTGGGCCATGGCTTCAAAAAGTTCTACAAACATGAACAACAAAAAAAGGAGGAAAGAAAAGCAAAGGAAAAGTGTAGGATATGATTTTATTTACTGAATAAAAAATAGCTCAAAGTTAGATTATCAGGAAAATGTGATTTTTTCTCGCTCGCTTCGCTCGCTCGGGACTTATATGAAGCAGCTTTTTAGCACATGTGCTATAATGCGCCCTTCGGTTTTTTTTTTTACTCTTCACGCTACTGCCGCACAGAATCCTGTTCACAGTGGCGTACGCAGACCACAAAAAAGGAATATAAAGAAAGAAAAGTGAAATATATTATTCTCTGGATATCATGTCAAAATCTATCACAAAATTTGATTTTTGTATTAAAAAGGTCAAAATTTTTGCTCGCTCGCTTCGCTCGCTCGCAACTTTTTTTTTAAAGATAAATTCTGCCTGATACGCAATATCTGGCCTTCTCAAAATAGTCGCCTCATTACACCATTACACCTGTTCATACCATGATATGACCGGGAAATTTTTGGTTCTTGCCCCCCCCCTTGCCACCGACCCCTGTTACGCCGCTGCACCGAAGACCCGACGAGTGTTTAACCAATTTAATGATTTCATTTGATATTTCCGTTTTTAGGGCATTAGCTATATATAATAGCAGGGCAGATCCGGGGGCGAAAGGCCCTCTGCACCCCGACCTTCCTTTTGGGACTTGTCAATAATTCTAAGCATTTATCTTTGACTAATTGCTTTTCTAATGGTGACCTTTGATTTTTTTTGTTCTTTGTTTTTGTTTTTATTTTCATTCCTATTAGGCAGAATATTTATATCATATTTACATCACTGCTCCTTGTTCATTCCTGGATTCGCCCCTGAGATATCATTTGCAATCAAATTTTTAATCCTGATGTCTTTCAGATCGGAACACTCCAGCTGGGAAAGAACTTCTCTTCCAATCTCGGAAGGCTAGCTTCGGGGACCAGAAATTTACTGGCCAGATGGTCCCGGGTTATACAGGTACAGTGCACAATAATTTATTACTTTTGTATTGTTAATATAAATAACGTTAAACTAAATATTCAAAGGTTCAAATATCATCCAATATTATGGTATATAGAGGAAAGAGAGTTTGATTATTTGTTGTATTATCGTGCACAGTGTAACCCGTAGCTTGGGGAAAAATCAAAGAATGGATGATGTTCATTTCATTGATTGCCTTAGAAATACTTAATGATTTTGTTATTTCATAATTCCCTCTCAATATGAATATTCAAATTCCTCAATACGTTCCTATTTCACTATAAAACCCATTCACAGAAGGGGCCGAGGAACGGTTTTCAAAGTGGGGGGGGGGGGGGGGTAGGCAAAAAAATCACAATCCTATGGTCATTTTCACGTTTTTGTACACGGTTTTGGAAAAAAAAGTGGGGGGTGGGCAGCCCCCCCCCCCCCCCACTTCTGCGGCCTGGTACAAACAAGATTAGACTCAAAGTTTAGAACCGCTTTACCAATATATAACGAATACAGTACGTGATTTTGTATCTTTATATAATTATATACGAATATACCTTTCTAAGCATGTGTGGAGAGTCTTTTTGAATAAAATGCCAAGCGAGGGATAGCATTTAGAATAGCATTTTAGTGGGGGTAATGTTTTTTTTATGTTTTAAAATCGGGTGATCTCTTGGTTTATTCACATCGCCAATGTTTTTATGGGAAGGTTATTAAAGATGGAAATTAATTCCAATTATGATTGAAAATCGATATTTACTTTAAACTGCAGGTTATATACCCAAATCCCAGCATTACTATGGCAACCGTTATGCTGAAGGATGTCGAGATGCTATCGCTTCATTTGAACAAGATCAACAAGGAGAGAAGAAGAAAAAAAATAACATGAAAACAGTTCAACAGGTCCAGTCTGGAAAACTGAAGCCTTCATCATTACCAGAGGTAGAGAGTTAAATCAATTTTATTCGTATTTTTGGAATGTTTTATAGCAAACTTTATTCAAGGAAAATTAGTCACAAAGCCAAGCTAGAGCACAGACCGATCAGAAATTGTTACGTAATTTTCAATAAAATACCAGCGGTCGGATTTGAGTCGTTTTCGTTTTAGTGCCTAGTAATTAGAGAGCTGTGTATCGTCATTGATCGGCAATTATATGATAATTATGGTTATGTCTACTGAATTCACGCCATATGAGATGCCATATGACATTTACTGTATGTTTTTTTTAATTGGAAACACTGATCGTGATCGTTCTTTATTTCTTTTCTATTCTTCTTAGGTTTTATGTTTTATGTTTTTTTTTTCAATATTAGCTTTACACAAGTCATGATGAAAAAAAAAAAAAACATGAGAATATTCTACTTTCGTTGATTATTTTCTTTCTTTTTCTTTTCTTTTATTTCTTTTATTTTTTTTAATAAAGGGAACAAAGGTTTGTCGCTCCTGCCCTCTACGTCAGCTACCAGACAACAAACCTGGTCGGTTCAATAACGTTTCTACAAATGAGAAACATCATTCTATGTCACCTTATTACATGAAAGATGACGACCCACAAAAATGGTTCATGTCTGGTAAGTTATCTCCAAAAAGTAATAAGAAGAAAGAAGGAGGGGGAGGAGGAGGAAGAATGATGATGACGATGGTGGTGGTGGTGATGATGATGATGATGGTGATGATAATGATAATGATGGTGATGATGATGGTGATGATAATGATGATGATGGTGATGATAATGATGATGATGGTGATGATAATGATGATGATGATGATAATGATGGTGGTGGTGGTGATGATGATGATAATGATGATGGTGATGATAATGATAATGATGGTGATGATGATGGTGGTCAGTGGCGTAACTACGGGGGGGCATGTGCCCCCCCCAATCGGCTGGCCAAAAAAAAAAAAAAAAAAAAAAAAAAACGGAGAAAAAGAGGGAAAAAGGAAGAGAAACGTAGTGGGGAAAGAAGAAATTATTGAAAGAAATAATGTTATGTTATGTTATGTTATATTATATTATGTTATATTACATAAGAAGCATTTTTTCATAACTTTATGAAACATTATTTGCTTCATTGTGTCTTCATTGTTCCTGGTGCTCGCATAGACTGTTTAACGAGATATATAATCATGTTGTACTAAAACCTCCCGTTTTCAAATCAATATTCAACAAATATATTTCCTTGCAATTCGAGTTATTATTGTTTTATGTAGTGACAACTGACATAATTATTTTTCATGACTACTTAAAGTGATTGCCCTATTTTAAGGTCTTAATATAAAACATTTCCTGTCTGTGCTAACGTTCGCATTAGTGGATTGGTGGGATTTCTGCTCTTCATGAACTCCTAAAATCGGTCCCTAAAATGTCAATTTTTCTGATCTGAATATCAAAAATTTTCAGCTCGCGCTTCGCGCTCGCATCATTTGGTTAGTGAAATACGTAGGGTCTTAGTGAATTCCTACAAACAAGCCTTAGAATGCCCCTCTTCAGGTCTGAATTTCCTAATTTTTTTAGCTCGCGCTTCGCGCTCGCATCATTTGGTTAGTGAAATACGTAGGGTCTTAGTGAATTCCTACAAACAAGCCTTAGAATGCCCCTCTTCAGGTCTGAATTTCCTAATTTTTTTAGCTCGCGCTTCGCGCTCGCAGCATTTGATTAGTGAGATGCGTATGATAATCATGATTACAATGACTTCAAACTTGCTTCATGTGTTTAGATGTAATTCTAACAAAATCAGCAAGCGCTTGGCACTCGCATTAGATGACTATGGTGAGATACGTATACTCTTAATGGATTCCTAAAAAACATAGTCCTTAAAATATCCATGTTTGGGGTCAATATATACAAAAATTTCAACTCGCGCTTCGCGCCCGCATCATTTGGTTAGTGAAATACGTACGGTCTTAGGGAATTCCTACAAACAAGCCTTAGAATGCCCCTCTTCAGGTCTGAATTTCCTAAATTTTCAGCTCGCGCTTCGCGCTCGCAGTATTTGATTAGTAAGATGCGTATGACAATCATGATTACAATAACTACAAAAGGTGCTTCATATGACTGGGCTTAGATGTAATTCTAACAAAATCAGCAAAGGATGGCAATAGCATTAGATGACTATAATGGTGAGATATTTATACTCTTAATGGATTCTAAAATATAATCCTTAAATTTCCCTGTTTGGGGTCAATATATACAAAAATTTTAGCTCGCGCTTCGCGCTCGCATTGTTTGTTTAGCAAGGTAGTTACGTATCATGATTACAAAAAATTTGCTTATAATGTCCCTTTTTTAGCTCTGAATATCAAAAATGTTCAGCTCGCGCTCGCATTATTTAAAGGTCAAGTCCACCCCAGAAAATTGTTGATTTGAATCAATAGAGAAAAATCAAACAAACATAACGCTGCAAATTTCATCGAAATCGGATGTAAAATGAGAAAGTTATGACATTTTTAAGTTTCGCTTATTTTTCACAAAACTGTTCAATGCGCAACTCAGCGATATGCAAATGAGAGAGTCGATGATGTCCATCACTCACTATTTCTTTTGTTTTTTATTGTTTGAATAATACAATATCTCAAATTTTACAGATTTGACAATAAGGACCAACTTAACTTAACCATAAACTGTTAAAATAATGGTAATTGCACATGTTCAGGGAGAAAATAAACTTTGTTTCACTTGACAAGGAGGAGAAAATGAGAATATTTCATATAATAAAATACAAAAGAAATAGTGAGTGGGTGACGTCATAAGTCTGCCAATTTGCACACCGACCAGGATGTGCATATAACTGTTTTGTGAAATTAAGCGAAACTTTAAAATGTCATAACTTTCTTATTTTACACCCGATTTTGATGAAATTTTCAGCGTTTTGCTTGTTGGATTTTTCTCCTTTTTTCAAATCAACTTTTTGTTGGGGTGGACTTGTCCTTTAATCAGTGAGATACATATCCGTTTAATGGCACTGCATGTCCTTAAAATACCTATATAAGGTCAGTATACCTGACAACTGAGCGCGCTTTGCGCGCTCCCTATGTGACTCGAAATTTTTGCTGGTGCCCCCCCAATGCCGTGACCCACGGTACGCCACTGATGGTGGTGGTGGTAATGTTGATGAATGAGACGAAATTAAGAGGTAAAGAGGGTGAAGAATAACTTAAGAAATTAATTCAACAAATCAAACTCAACAGTGTCATAAACATTTAAGCGTTTTTATGCAAAATAAATGCTTACTTTCTCAAAAAGCTGGATACTTAATAGATCACTAGCTGACAGGAATAATTCTTACTTCAGATAAAAGTTTACCGAATTCGTACTAAGTCCACCGACACCCCCCCCCCCAAAAAAAAAAAAACCACTGCATCCTAAGCATAATATGGACAATATGCATGGCATCATGAACAAATTAGGACCCCCCTCCCGTTAAAAAAGGTTGTCATTCTTTTTTATGACGTCATTTCGATGATGACATTTTATATATAATTATAATGAAAAGTACATTTTCATATCTTTTAAATCATTTTTGTTATTCAAACAACCAGGCTACACGGGTAACGTACCTAACGCAAGGGATGTAATTGGCGCCGGATATCCGGTCCTAACCAACCGAGCCCTAGTCAAATTCACCAACGACCCGAATCACCGCCTGGTCCCTCCTGAGGAGAAATGTTGTAAGGCGGATGCAACCGGTAAGGTACCGGTAGGTCCTCCGGTTCGTACCGGTCCTACCGCGGGTAAACTGCCCCCGATGCAGGAAAAGATAGTTGATGAGATGAGACGACTTTGTGGTCGGCAGCTTCCGGTCATCTATCCGATTGAATCCGGCTTGGTACCACATTACACAGGACATATTCCAGGTAAGCTTGCAGTTCCATCGTAAAATAACACCAATACAAACATTTTAACAGAAAAGTAAAGTCGGTCAGACTTTGTTAGAATTTCCCTATTAAAAGTACCTTGCCGACTTGTAAAACCTTAATCCTCATAGTTTATTCTTTATCCCAATATTCTCCCACTTTCCTTTCACAATATTCTTTTTCTACATCTTCTCGTCCGTTTCCTCCCTTTCAACCTTTTCAAGCATTACAGTATCTTCTCTTATATTGAAAAAATATCAGTATCGTTTCACAAACCTCATAAATATTTCATTTAATACTGTCTTTCATTGATCAAGTTTAAGAGTATTGGCAGATATTTGAACTTGTTTAAAGTCTTATGTTTTGAAATAGATTTCCGAGCTTGCACGTATGTCATAAAGGACTGAAACTAAAACCTGCTTTTGTCTTTTCATATTTTGTCATCTCTATAGGCCAAAAGTTCCGTTATGGGACCACTTTCGGGCACAGCACACGGAATGTAAAACGGGAACCCAACAAAACGTGCAGTCGATCTTCTTAAATATTCACTTTTTCAATCACTACCATTCTTCAAAGGGATTAATTTATTAATTCACTTAATTTCCTCATGTTTCCAGTTTGTAATATAGAATATTTTAATGTTTTACCCAGGGAAGTTTAAAAATGTAATTGGATATTCGTTTTTTAACCAGTCTGATTATATTTTTGTAATATCAAGAAATAAAATATTTAGAATGTATACACATTTCGCTAGGTTCACTGCCGTTTTGGAATACATCAAACACGGAGTTAGTATTAGACAATAATAATAAATGTATATGAAAAGAGAGATTGTTGAGTAATCATTTACATTTCCTTCTTAGAGAAGAGAAATGATCAGGTGCATTGTGCTTTACAAGGTTTTTAGTAGATTTTTTTTTCAAGCCGTTTAGGACGCTCACTAGTGAGGTCATTAATATCTAAACAAACAAACCCACTCAAAAACTATCAGTGTATATACCCTTCTAATAGAACAGTGTAAATACATTTTAACAAACCATACATGTCACAAGATTACAAATGACATCAAAAACATGATAGACACAATATCCTCTCATTTTTCACTCAGGACGGAATACACTTTATTGCTCTTTTTTTCTATAGAATATGTGCAAATGCATACAAACCTTTTACATATATTTAAATTTTTATAAATTGATCAAGGTATATAGTGTTTTTTAATTATAATTTAAGAATTTCTTTCATTAATACTACAGGTTCCATGAGAAAGAATTTGGTAGAATTTCAGAAGAATTAAAAAAAAAGCATCAAGTAGTGTGCTATTGCATGAATAACAAAATGCTACTTACAATAATACCTTGGTCACATTTGCTCTACGGCGGCCGTACAGCGAGTCGAGAACAGCCGTTTTAACATTTTTTGTCCAACTACATATAGGTGGTTTGAATCAAAATTAATAAAACGGCTGTTTTCGACTCGCCGTACGGCCGCCGTAGAGCAAATGTGACCAAGGTATAATTGTTATTGCAATAACTAAAAAAAAAGAAATCATTCAATACACAATCTGTTTAAAAGCTATCAGTCTATGAAGGTATGCCATACAGTCTCCTGTGATCTATCACTGATAATTCACAGGAGACTGTATGGCATACCTTCTAAAAAATAATCAGTGGCTGAAATTATGATTGAAATTTACTATTTTTTTCAAACCATTTTCACGTTGCAAATTATTTTGTCAGTAGTTTCTCTGTGCAATACGTGGCTTGTCTCCAGCATCTATTTGTTTCTTTTTCAAAAACAAAAAAACTGGCAAAATGTGACTATTTGGTTCTTGTCATCTCAGTTCTAATTATT
The DNA here is from genome assembly GCF_037042905.1 of Lytechinus pictus. Classification (NCBI taxonomy): domain Eukaryota; kingdom Metazoa; phylum Echinodermata; class Echinoidea; order Temnopleuroida; family Toxopneustidae; genus Lytechinus; species Lytechinus pictus. The sequence continues at coordinate 30,027,398 of NC_087259.1, read as the reverse complement.
TAGTCTAAAATAAATATATATTTCCCTCAATTATGCCACTTTAATTTTCACATTTAAACTCATTTTCTTTTTACATAAATCAAATATTTCACAATATCTTATGAAATATGAATTATGAGTGATACTTACTTCATACCTAGCAAATTGAAAAATAAATTATCAAAAAAAATTCTAAATAATTTTGCTAAGTTGCTGTATAAAATTATATTCAGTGTTTTCATTCAATTCATTAATAAAGTTAAATCAGTCACTTATTTCAGCAGATGTGTAGTAATTAGCTTAATTGGCTGAGCCTGTGCCTATGAATGTTTTGAACAGAAATATGGCACAATATAAATGCTGTAGATCATCATCATCATCACTTATGAAAAATATACATACATACTTAGATTGATAAAAGTGAACAAATGTGCATAAACTTAATATGGAATTGAGATGGAAAGAAGAAAGCATACTTAATTTAAAAACAGAATGTGTAATTTAGCCCATCCAACATATACTTATATGGATTTACCACAGGCATAAAGCTGTAGGGTTCATACAAATTGGGAATATGTCCCAAAATCAAAAGCAACAAATGTAAAATAAATCAAATATTACCATAGCTGCAATACTGAGCCTCAATAAAGACACTGACCATGCTCTGAAGTCTGATTTCAATTAGGCCATGGTTCAATGATGTGCTAAACTTATGGAAAGCCAATATATCAAAGTTGACTTTTTTAAATACTTTTTTACTATGCTCTTTTCTTGTGCTTGTAATGGTGAAGAATACTATTTAAGGTGTTATTCCCAGACATTTATGAATGTTTCAGACATTTATGAATGTTTCAGTGTCAAATTCAATTGAACCTGTACTGTCACAAATCTATGTTGCAATTGGCTAGCCATAGTTTAAGCACAACTTGGTACCAGAGTTTAAATAAAACCAGAGTGCAGAATACAAGTCTGCATGACATTGGCTTCATCTACAAATATATATGATGAAATCCTTTTACAAGCTTCCATATGGTTGAGATACAAAAATGTCCTTTGCGGTGAATATCACATCTATGATGCACACAAATTAATAATTTGACTAACATAATGCACACACAACCCATTCAAAGAATAGATACATATTTACCTAACATATACAAATTTTATCTACAGCAGTTCTTTTAAGACAGTGTACACTTGCTTGGCATAATTAGGCAAAACAACATCATACTTCAAATAATCAATAAAAACATTATTTTTTTACTATTTCTGAGGCAAACATTGTAATTAAACTATTAAAGTTTAACACTTAAAAGAAATCACTTCAGATTTTAATGTAAAATATGTGAATGCATAAGATTGTGATTTGAATAGTGCTACTCTTCATTGACTACAGATTTAGGTAAATGGAATGAATGTGTTCAAAATCATTGTAGACAAAAACTTGATTTCAAAAATATGCAGTCAAAATAATTCAAGAGTTCAATATACAATGTGAATACACAACTTTGTGATTAATCATACCTTTATGACCTTTGACACGATTTTCAAAATATCAGAAAACAGCAGCAAACTCTAACACAACACTCAAACGTAAACGAAGATAAATACGATTTTTTTTTTAAAGCAGTACTGTAAATAACAACGCTTAAGACGTTAGGATTCAAATCTAAAAGTCCACTCACGTATATAAAACACTCTTTTCTGTACATAAATGAGTGAAAGACATTTGTTTCAGTAGAAGTATAATCATCATTAATTTGGAGGCAAATGGTGTAAACAGAGTCCACAGTGATATCATGCAAACATTTTGATTTGAAATACATGTATTTTTTCTTAAGATGCATCAATATTACAAGAAATGTATCATAAAAATCCCATCATCTTTTACGATAATTCTTAAGAATGTTTTAGTGCTCATTCACAGCTTCCTTCAGAGTTCACTACAGCAATAAATTATACCAAAAATATTTTCACAGCATAGTTGAGTAATTCATTCAAGAAAATGGAAATATACAAGTATCATTAACTCAACGCATCAGGGATCTCGATTTTTAATACTAATCATTTCAGCTGTAGATCTCACTGACCATGTTGTATACATGTATCTATTTTAATCCGTTGTCCATATACATGTAGATGCCTACAATAACGGTCAATGATAACGTTTTTGGCTTCAATGTGATATAAATAAAACCGCTTAAAGGAAATTTTGTTGAGGTTTTACACACAATAAGGAAACAGGTCGGGTGATTTGGCAAAGTATCTTTTCTTTCATCAATTTTGGAAAGTGTACTTCTTCAACTTGGCAATACATGTACCTTTATCAGAATCATACATGCATCATTCAAAGTAACCACTTACTCAACAATTAATCCATTTTGAAAAGAACACAAAAGCAGTGAAAATATCAAAATCTAGATGAAACTATTAACTGATTTTCAACTTAAAATGTATCTTCTTCCTTCTATTTAAAAAATAATAAAACCATCACTCACATTCAAACTACATTGTAACTTGTACAACTGTACTCATAAAAGTGCTGCCAATTTGAAGGTGGGATGAAAGAAAGTAATGATCAACAAGGTGGATCAGGGTGCATATCAAAACAAATATTAAAAGAACAAAGTGCCACTTTTTGTGCATTATTATTTTGATTAATTACAATCCATTCATTTGCCTTATTTCAATTTAAAACAAACTATTCGAAATGATAGTCTTACCTTTTATCTTGGTGTTTCATATTTTTTTCTTTTTTTAAATACCATTACGGCCAGAATTCATGAAGCTTCAATCCCTAGATTAAATTACATGATAACCTAATGGGACGAATTCAACCCCCCTGGGTTGTATACTGATAATTAAACCTAGGTTTAGTCCTAATCTAAACTAGAATTTTAAACACCTCTATGGAATGCTGGGATTCATAATACTCTTCTATATTCATGGCAATAATAATGTATCAATTCATTAAAAATTCATGATTTTTTATTTTTTATTCTTCTAATTTTTTGTCTCAAATAATTAATTTTCTGACTTTTTGCAGCAAAATAAGTAAAATTTTTAGTTGTTAATGAGTCGACAACTGACACTCCATAAAAGTGTGGCATAAGTATACCAAGGTTTAGCAAAACAATGGCTATGAGAATACACCCCCACAAAAGTGGGTTGAATATCATCAGAGCTTGTAATTTAACATCATCTGTTGTCAAATGATGTGACTTAACCCATGAAAACAGTTATTCTACAACAATATCAAAGATTCATTCAGAGAATTCAGAATTATATGGTTCCACAATGGTATTTGAAAGGGTGGGGGTGGAACCTCTGTTATAGAATTTGTTAAATTGTTTCCTTTTGAAGTTATAATCCTAATGCAAGTTGAATGCAGCATAACTCTAAAAAGCCAGTGTCCATTGACTCTAACTGTAAGTTTTATGCAACCCTTGTTATACCGTAAATCATATAGATTCAAATGTTTTGGGTTTCTTTCTCTCAACAGCACAGCTTTAATTTCAAGTTGAGGGGAGTGATCAATGTTTAACAGATAAGTCTAAAAACTCAACCCACATTCTCATTGCATGTGGATTTTTTTTTTGTGTGATCCTCTGTGCATCAGCTTTCCCAGTGAGAATGATTGGACCTTGTAACGTGAAGATTAGTGATTGAGTGTGAGGCTTTTTATGACTGATCATACACAATTATCAATGCAATCAATCATAGAAATCAGCCTTACAGTCAATCGCTAAGCTTTATGTAACAGGACCCACGCCACAAGATTATATCTTTATAATGGCTTGCCTTGCAAGTTCACAAGGAACAAGTTCAGGCAGGAACTTGAGCTAGACTTGTTTATTATACTGTAGTATCAAACATTGTCCGTGCCTGCAGGGTATCTTACTATGTACCATGCCACCAGTTCAGATCCCAAGGACACATTGCTAGAGTGATCATCTAGGTTTATTCCCAGGGAAGTTATTAGGTCAGGTTACCAGGTCAGAGGTCAGCATACCAGGGTCTGAATATGTTGCTTGTAGGCTGGAGAGAGAAGGTCTGCACCAGTCATGCACTGTCGGACGCTGTATCCACTGGCAAGAGGACTTGATTCATCTGAATGGGAAATTAAAGAGATATATTAAGTTATTGACCATCACCGAGAGGAAGTAAGAACAAGTGATCTATACTCAACAAAAAATATTAAGTACCCCCTTAATCAAAGTGCTGTAACTTCCCAATGGGATAATTCTGAGATAAAGAATTTCGCAGATAGTTTTCTTCACTCATTGAGCAACTTCTGTGAAAAAATGAGATTTATTGGTTGAGTCATGCATGAGTTATCAAAGATTAAAGTAAAAATGACAACTATTTAAAGTCCCAAGAGTCATTTTGGGGGTAGTGTAACAGAGTTGGGCAAAATTTGTTTCTGTTGACTTTTATGGTGTTTATACCGTTTCATAATCCATCATTAATCCATCATTAGCCCCCCAATTATCGTGTTTACAACCCCTAAAAATGAGTCTGGTGACTTTGAAAATGAGATTTTTCTCCCTTTAAAGGGATCGTTTAACTTTGTGAGCAGCTGATAAAAAAAATTCTCAAACTGAGTTGAAACGTGCGTATGAGTGCCTGTATTTGTCCTCAAAAACCCTGAAACAGACCACAATATAGGATGAAAAACTCTAATTTAGATACAAGTAGCAATTTATTAGCCTGATTTTGAGAACCGTCTAGTAGACGGGTTCAGCTTATGAGTTATGACCAGTTTTCTTCAATTCAAAAAGTCTGTTGGCTATTTTGACTGCCTTCTGTTGCAGAGATGCCAACCTAAAGGGATGGTTGTCAGGAATATTTACCATATTTGTCAGGAACAAATGGGAGTTTCTCAGGAACATCCCGCGAAGTAGCATCGTTTATACGCTCAACCACCCAATCGCCATTGACATTGTGCATGCATGATCCGCGGCTTGCACTCCGCACTTCGCTGTGTATTCAGCAGCAGCGCACGGAGGCGCTTGCAATAGAAATCTCAGTAGAGAAACTCCCGTTGGTTTACCGTTGGCCACACACACGCTGCATGCACGATACATGTATACACAATACACGCATATACATGCACAATACACAATACACGCGTATATACACATGCACAGCAAAGCAATACACAATACACATGTATTGTAGTTGTTTTTTCCGTAACCTTTTTATTGTTGCCGTAACACCGTAATTGGAGGAATAAAATCGGAACAAATACGGCGAATCCGTAACGGTTGGCATCTCTGCTGTTGTGTGTATCTCCTATACACACACTATTAGCTGCACTGTACAGTCAGTGTATACCTTGTACACACTGTATGTAGGTCATGCTGTGTTCATCTAGAATTAATGTGTTGTGGTGCACAGATTCCCTGTATACACATAGTCATTGAAACCAACTCCCAATTATTTCAAACTTTGGTTTACATCTCCAAGGTTTTAAAATTGATCCTGTAAATATAATACTTTGAAACTTTTGGGATGGTATTTTTACACTATAAGCCTAATGTTTAGCCCATTTTCAGGATCCAAAAGGAGAATTTTTTAAAATCAGAACAAAGTGAAATGATCACTTTAATGCATGCTCACTCATCCATAAATCAATTTCATTTTTTCTCAGGATTCCGCCCATAGGTTGATAAACATCACTGCCAAAGACATTTTTGCATGAAAGTCCCACCATAATGAATAAGGGATTACTTACTCTAAAACATATACACCCAAAGTTTACACAATGTCTATGAGAGAGGAAATCAAAATGTTAACAAAAGCGAAATTAGGCTTCATTTTATGGTCAATTTTCATTACTTCTGCCAAGAGTTTTTTCATGAAACTTTTAACATGGCTTCAGAGTGAAGAAAACAACAATAAACTGCACAATCACAATACAAGCTTGATTATGTTATATAAAGAAATCTCTAGACAATAATACCTGTATGTGTCCATTTGTCCTGTGCAATGTACATAACAGCTGGTACACAGTACTGAGCTACTCCAAGCTGATTGGGGTCCTGGCAGTTTACCATCCAAACTGGTAGAACAATCTTGGTATAGAACTGAAAGAGATGAGCAACATGTAAATACTTTTAGCAATTTCAAATAAATTAAGATATCCAACTTCATTACCCCAATACTATTCAAATCATCGTCACTCCAATACGTTTGAAGATGAGCCAAGTTTGAAGATGAATCCTAAATGGTTCTTTACTCATTGCAAGAACAAGATACATTTTCAGGTATCTAATGAACTTATGACAATTAACCTTTAACCTTGATGCCCCCCCCCAAAAAAAAAAATTATTCAGATCATCGTAACTCCTAATATGCAAGCTTGAACCAATTTTGAAGTTAATCTTTCTAATTGTGACCTGTCATAATGAGAAATGAAATGATACAGACGGATGACCTGAAAACATAACCCCTCCGGCAAACAACTACTGAGGACGTAGGCATACAGTGATACAAGACTCTTCTTACCTCTGGACAGCCCATAAACTTGTCAAGGGATTCTAGCTGAGATGGATTCATACAGTATACACAACCCTCTACAGAACTCTCAGGAGAAAACTCAATATTAGCAAAACCTCCAGCTTCTAAGTCTTCACCTGGACATTTTGAAGAAAAACACCCAAAATATTTCTTAAATTAATATTCAATGAATTCATTCATATACTCCCCCAAAGTTTCATCATAATTAATTTAACATACATGATTTGATATCACTTTATTGAAATCACAATGAAGGAAAGAAATTTACAAAGTCAATACAAAACATAATAAAGATTAAGATAGGCCCAGGTCATGACGCATTACTGTCAATGCGGGGCAGTAGTATAAAACTTAATGTACAGTTTCGATGTAAGTAACAGGTACATAACATATACATATAAAATATCTTTAAAATGAGTATGTGAAATGATAAATAATAGCCAAAAGTTAGGGTTAATATTAGAAAAAGAGAAAAAGAATAAACATACATACATATGTAGGGGAAGGCGGGGTAAGTTGAGCATAGGGGCAAGTTGAGCCACCACCCACAGGCTAATAATGAATGAGTCAGACATTGTGATGGTGTTATTAATTGATGACCCATTGCATAACCCTTAACCCCACCACATTGTTTTCAAGTTTGAAACAAAAAGTACTTTTTTAGAGAGAAAAATAAAAATTTCAGCAAAAAAAGTGAAAAAGGGTGTGAAATAGATAAGTGCTTTTTACCCACACACGTCTTTAAATATATTATAGAAATAAGAATAAAATTGTTAGTCCAGGTATGGATTCTCACTCTTGTCATAGTCTTTTACATGATGGATGCATAAGAAATGTGTGGATGTGAAAATATCGCAAAAAGTTTGGACGGGGCTAATTTAAGCCAACGAACATGGGGCAAGTTGAGCCATGGTAATTCTTATGGTAATATATAATAAAAAATTTAAAAAACATAAAAAGCCATTGATATGCAGGCAGAAAGGAGCAAATTCACGTGACAGTTCTTTTACTTTTAGAAGATGTCAGTATTTATAGAGAATTAGCAAGTGAAAAGACTTTAAATGAAAAATTTACATCCTGGTTCTCCCGCATACATTTTGTACATAGTTTTTGTGGCTCAACTTACCCCAGACGGTGGCACAACTTACCCCACAGATGGGGCAAGTTGAGCCATTTGACATCATTTTTTTCAAAGGTCACAACGACTTTCAGTGTGGGGGTAGAAAGTAATATATAGGTGAAAAATATTTCCCAAGAATCAAATTTAAAGGCAAGGTACTTATTTCTACAATATTACTAGTCATATCAATTTTAACATGCAAAATGCAAAAAGTGTCACAACTTACCCCGCCTTCCCCTATACTAAGTTTACAAATATTAGGTTGGGGCCAATCTCCAAAGCATAGGCAAATATCAGGAATAATTCCGACCATAATATTAAATCTGATAGGCCTACCATTAAAATAAAAATTATGGATAATGAAGTCAAGTAAAAAAGTTATATATAAAACTCACAAAAAAAAGTCATTAAATTTTAGTGGAAGCATAATCCATATGATCATGAGCATAAACAAAATAACTCAGTGAACAAAAAATATCTCATCGGAAAAAGGATCGATATCAAGGTGTCAAAAAAGGGCAATTATTGATTTATGTTATGGTAACTCCCGCATGAACTCAACAAGACAGCTTTTTGCTTGTATAATGCCAAGCTGGTTAATAACCAATTACAACTAGTAAACATTTTACATCTAAGTTAATCAGGCATAGTGGCTGACCTTATAATTGAGATTTACAAACAGCTGGCCCATTTTGACCATTCAATGAACACCCTTAAGTAATGAGTTAAGAACTAATTGTTTTTTATCTTTTTATACAGAAGTCTTGCTAACAATTAATGTCTCTGTGATATTGAATAAGAGCTTTTACATATTGATTGTATATGTGATGTGAAATTACCTTTCTTATTGAATTTGAGAGCAAATCCGAACAGAATACCCCAAAGTCTCTGCTCGGCTTGTGATCCAATATACATAGACAACCTGTTAATGTAAAACACATGCAGTGGAAAAAATATTCTCTTATCATCTGTAATTGGAAAAATTATTCAAGATACTTATCAATATATCAATTACATTGGTACAACAAAAATTAGACAAGAAATGATTTTCATTTTCAAGTTCCGAACTTTTGTATTGTTAGCTTTATAGAACACCAAGCACCTTTATTCAGCTGGGGCTTAGGTAGGGGCAGTTGTTTTCTGTCTAATGGTAAATCAAATTCTACTGATAAATCAAAATTCAAAATCTGGTTTTTACTTTTCATGTGAAAATTCATTGAATGTACCTTTGCAAAACAGAATTCATGTTATGATGTGTACATTTTCTATGACATAATAACAGGTTTAAGCAACATAAAGACCATTTTTTTTTTAAACAGAAAATCACTGTCCGTACTTAAGGTAGTGTAATATCAAGTGTGTCATTTAATAGGCAACTAGATAATTGGTACCTCATAAATGCTATACATAATTGAATGATTTGATATTCTTTTGCTATAATTACATGAATACTGTTTGTACACCTGGATGGCATCATTTTCTTTCTTTTCGAGGGGAGAGGGAAGAAGACAATAAATTATATATTCTGTTATATTCTATTCTAATCATTGTCTTACCTATTTGGGTTCATCGTGGGTCCATATGAGAAGAAGTAGAGTTTTCCTGGGGGTGGTCGGGCATTGATCTTAAAGCAGAGGGGTGGGAAGGGGGCTAGAACAGGAGCATCATCAGTCTTAGTCTTGGCATGCCTAGAAAGGACACAAGGTAAATACATGTAATTGTATATTCAATTCAAGCACACTGTGGTTCATATTCAGTACGATGGGGTGCACTTCTAGGAGCCACAAAAAGGTAAAAGTAAGAATGGGGAAAGAAAACAAGAACGCACACCAAAAACAAGAGAGATATTTTTGAAGAGATGAATAGAAAATGAATTGCTGTGATAATGGACTGCAGATAATTTCAGCATGATGTTGGAAAAGGCACATATTTTGCATTCATGCCGGGCACTGTTTTTCTAGTTCCATGTACTTACATACTTATCTGCAGTGGAAAGCCAGATAAAACAGTTACAGCAGAAATCACTATTTTCTAAGTACATTTTTAATTTTATTCACTATAATATTTTCAGGACAAAAACAACAAATCAAAGCATACTAAAACAATATATCAAAGGGTAAATTGATTCAAATAGAACATCAATTTTTTAAACAATGAATGGGCCAGCCCCCCCCCCCCTCTTCCTTGCTGATACATTTAATGGGTCAAGGATCAATTTTCAATTTACTTGCAATATTTTTAAACTTATTTTTCAAAAATTTAATAACACATTGAAAAACTACAAAATATTTCATGAAATCACTGAAGAAACTCATGAAATGTCAATCAAACTAATGGACAATAATTTCATATCAATAATGTTAATTACTAAATTGTTCTATCTTTATAATGAATCATACGTGTAATTTAAAGGTTTAATTCATACCTGGGTTTTGAACTTGCAATAACCTCAAGATTAGCTGATTTACTCCTGCAAGACATGAATATAAGTGTTTTAATAACCTTGCTAAATATCTTTAAAGGATGGTCCGGGCTGAAAATATTTATATCGTAATACATAGAATCTTAGTAATTACGGCTGCCAAGCTACAGCTGGGGTAATAATATCGAAGTCCTTTGGAAGCGCATAGAGACATTATTCATAATCGTGATATGCACTATACAAGAACTGTTTATTATTATTATTATTATCATAGAATTCACTGAGCAAAATGCCGAAAATTTCATCAAAATCGGATAACAAAAAATAAAGTTATTGAAGTTTAAAGTTTAGCAAGATTTTGTGAAAACAGTCGTCATGAATATTCATTAGGTGGGCTGATGATGTTACATCCCCACTTTCCGTTTTCTTATGTTATTACATAAAATCATTATTTTTTCATTATTTCGTACTTGTGTGAATAATACAATGTATGTCTCCCTTATAATGAAATAAGTTGCAGCAATAAATATATAATGCACTAAATCAGTTGTCAATCTAATTTTTCTAGTTCTTGGAGGAAAACATTTGAATAAACCTAATTTCATATAAAATACAAAAGAACAAGTGGGGATGTAACAAAATATTGCTAAACTTTAAAATTCAATAACTTTGTTACTTGTTATCCAATTTTGATGAAATTTTCTGCATTTTGCTCAGTGAATTCTACTCTATTTATTAAGCTATAAATACTTTCAACCCGAACCATCCCTTTAAAACTGAATATACAGGAATAAAAAAATACATACATGTACACGTAAAATGTTGAAAATAAAACAGATGTACATGTAACACAAGAAAAGTAACTGGATATACAGTTAAACTGAAAAAGTGTAGGGAAAAAAATGCATAAAAATAATGCTTTCGCCTTGAGTAAAAAAGAGATACCTTCACTACATTTGACCACATGAATTCAATTAATAAGAGATTGGAGTATACATTCAATGCAAGAACTTAGAATTGAGGTTTGATTAATTTCAAGATAATTACCTTCGTCGGTAGCGCAACATTACAACATTGAGGAGAATAATAAAACCAGTTGATCCACACTGTATTTCTCAAAGCAAAAACCTACTCAGCTCTCCGAAGACTTATTTTTTAAAAAGGGAAGTCTCTGTACAGCTGTTTATCCAGAAGCATGTTTTTTTTTAGTTGATAAGACTTACAAAAGCCTAAAGAAGCTATAAGTCATTCAGAAGCCTTCCTTGCAAGCCAATGGTGCATCTCTCACTGCTTGACTGACAAACCATTTCTGATGGCAAAGTCTCTACTGAAATGACTGAAGGCACTTTTGTCCATTTATAAGAAAAACGATTAATCAAGAGTTCTTATTAATGAGATATAATGTAAGAGAATTCATAGAGCCGTATCTCTTACAAAGGTCAAGGAGTGGGAAGCAAATATAGGAGGCAGAGCAGCCCCCTGCCTCTGCTGTCAAATTCTTCACTCTCCAATGAGATACTGCCAAGGAGTACAGTTTAACATTGCTCTTCTAAACGATTGTGAATGCCTGACTATGGGGTAAATTATTAATTGACAAAAAGCTAATAAAGAGGCCTTGGGTATGTTGGAGAAGCAATTTGTTCTTTATAGACACGGTCTTTGTCTCCATTTCCTCTGGTTGCAAAGCAACAGGTGGATTCTACTCTGGAGTCAGATAGCACAGCTTGGGTTGCCTAGCAACAACACTCTCATCTATGGAAATGAGTTTTATTAGTCTACACCATATTATGTACTTTGCACAGAATAGGTAGCATTTCACTGACATGGATTTATTCAGTTCTAACAGCTGAGAAAATATATCAGGATATTGAAAAATATTAAATATATTCCACACTGCCTATCAAGGGGGAAAATTGATATTAAAAAATTATGAGTTTAAACACACTTTCAAATGATTTAATTTTCTTCCAGTCTACAAATCATCTGCACATAAATATTATATCACATCACATACATTCATATAACCATTATTTAATACCATGGAACAATTACTAAATAATGGAATATTGCACAAATTGATTTTATTTAATGCCTACACAGTACGCACAAGATCCACACTTACATGTAGATAAAGTTATATAAAACAAACAATACTCACTCATTTTCTGTTATTTCAGTTCCAAGATGTTCTTGTTGCTGAATTTAGATAAGGAATAATGTAAAAAATATTAACATTCAGGTGGTAAATATAACCAATGAAATAAAAAGAGACTGTACCATTTCAACTAAATGATTCAAACTTATTTAAAATGTATTAAAAATAATGAAAATCATCTTGTTCAAAGAAGAAATATCACCCTGTTGACATGTTATCCAAAAACAGTTTAAGCACAAATCAATATTCAAGAGACGAGATAGCATTCCCTCCATACTGAAATATAATAGTCTTTACAAAATTGTAGAAGAGAGAGTAATTTCAAATAATGGAAAAGAAGAACGTAGGAAGCCTGGGGCCGTATTCTGTACATTGTCTTTTCTCCATATTTTATCGTTTCTCAGAGATATGACAAAATCGGTATTCTGATGTCATAACTTTTGTCACAAAAATTGTCATAAATTTTGTCTCTTCTCTTTAACACGCACCAAAAATATGCGGTTTTAAATGCGCGTAATCCTTTTATACAAGCAAAAGATATGACAAAAGTTATGACAGGAGGTAGCAGTCATAAATTAATATCCCGATACCCTGCCGACTAAATGTCAAGAAAATAATGATATTATTCAGATTAGATTGTGGTATTAGTTTCACTCATCATCCATAACAATTTTCAAAATTATTTTTTCATGCTAGTTTTCATGCTAATTAGTTAGGCCCTACAATGTACATATTTATTCCTCCTTTTTTTATCTGTTTTCCTTCTTTTTCTACTTCTCCTCTAAAATCCTTCAAAGCTCCTTGTCTCTCTTTGTAATTAGGCGCATCAATATACGCATAGTTGCGCGATGCCAGTAACTGTTTTGGGGATACGCCCTACCTGCCACGGGGCTTTCCTATTGGCTAGAAGGGCTCCCACTGGGAACTAACAATGATTTTGATTGGTTTGCTTCCAAAAAGATGGGCGGGAACTTTGAGAGATATGATAGGGAAAAGACAATGTTCAGAATACCGATTTGCGACAATCATAGCGATGTCACATCTCGGAGAGAAATGACAAAATTTATGACAGTTTTCCAGAATACCACCCCTGGATAATATCCATGTATGTATTTTCTTGATATGACATATTCCTGTATGTAGATTTATGTGAATACCTTAGCTTTTAGAAAAAAGCTACATGTACCATATTACATTTTACTAACAAGAAATCTACATGTAAGGGATAATTTTTCAGTATTTAACATTCCAAAAGTTCAGCAATTGACAAGTTTACATAATTTTATTTTTGCATGGAATATCTTTTGATGATCAACAATAAATAATTTTCTTGTACATGTACCTTCAGACGTCTTATCTAAAGAAACAAAAGCATGAGTGGCTTATTTTAAGTATGTAACTTTTCTAATTCAAGTTGAACATAACTTTCAATGATATCTGTCAAAATCATTGTTCAGATCTATTTTCTCATAAGGCTTCATTTTACAATACTGATACATTTTCAGTGAGATATCACAAATAAGATAAATGTGTGATAACTATATACACCTTTGCTATCTTTGCCCAAGAGTCCAAGTCAAAAAGTGAAAAGATATATTTGATGAAATAAGTGTACACCTACCTGAGCTTTTGGATCCAAATAATGATCCAAGTTATAATCTTCTTCCATCTCATCTGAGAAGAGTTGACTGGCTTGGGTCTTTGCTTCAGACATCTCACTTCCGCATCCACTATCACTCATTGTATCAACATCCTCAGAGATGATCTTGGCTTCTCTTCCTTCTTTTGGTCGGCGATGACTGGATGGACGAGATAGCCTTGATGAGCCTGGTCTGAGCTTTGCGGAGATAGGACGTTGCACGGGTGTCATGGAGACACCAGTAGCTAGCATAATGTCATTTGGAAGTCCAGACTTCGGTCCTGCCCTTGATGACCTCGACGTCCGATGGTCATCTCCATCTTCATTCCATGCTTCCCTTGGTGACAATAGATCATCACTATAGCACCCAGTACCTGGATGAGGGTCACCAAGAAGCATCTTGTACTCCAGAACAATATTCTGCTGCTGACTGGATTCCTCAAGAAGTTCCTCATCCTCAAGCTCTGAACAATTCTGGATGTTATCTTGTCCAAGGAATCTATGTAAAGAGCTATCGGGACAAACACAGGTGTCCTCATCAAGTCCGCAGTTATCACAAAACAGGAATGGATCATCAACTTCTGGTATGTCATCATAAGAGGACATCTCCTCTTTCCTGTTCAAAGTCTGAGCCTGAATTTCTTTCAGCAATTGTTCTAAGTTCTTGAAATCGATCTCCTGGTCCTCTTCATCACTTTTGGCTTCTGTGTTCTCAGTAGGATTATTGCCATTATTACCATTTGGATTGTTTCCAGGATCATCTTTATTGTTCCCATCTCCTCCTCCTCCTTCTCCACCTCCTGAAGCCCCACCTCCATTAGAATTGCTGCTGTTACCACCTTGACCTGACCCACCACCACTCGCTCCATCCCCACCATTATTACCACTATCACCACCTGTTCCTCTATCACCATCATCTCCATCATCCATTTCCTTTGTGTCCTTTGCATCGTCATCCACTTCTTCCTCTTCTTTCTTCTCTTCCTTCATTGCACTTGATAAAATTTCACTACTCTCCTCTCTGACTTCATCATTCTCACAGTCCTGAGTGACACCTGATACAGAGGTGGTGGCTTGACCAGAATCACTTTTGTGGTCTGCGGTATTACAGACAATCTCACTTGGAGGTAACATTTCAGCTTGCTGATGATCTTCAGCTGGTAGAGTCTTTGGTTCTATTTGGCTGCTGGTAATACTACTATCATTTTCATGGATAATTATTGGTATTGAATCAGTACCTGCTGTCTTAACAGGATCAAAGTTTTTTGTTCGCGAGATGGCATCATCAGATGGGATAATATCCCCTGTGGCACTTTGTTCCCTTGAAGGGTTTCTCTCTACGTTATTGCTTACACTATGGCTTTCTACGTCTGCACTGACTGAATCATCAATGGACGGATTATTGTTCAGATCTTGAAATTCTTTTCTGTGGGATTCATTCACAACAGGCACAGTGTTATTATTGCTTTCATCTATTGTCTCTTTCATATTTTCTACAAGTTTTGATCCATTTGACTCATCTGACGCATTCTGCATATTAGGCTCACTTTGTACATTTGGCTCTACAACATCAATCCCTGTATCCTCATCTGTTGCTTTTTCGGATACTCCACTGTCTTTATTTGACACTGGAAGTTGTTCAAGATGCTCTTGTGTAGTGACTGCTTCTTGTTCGAACTCGCTTTGCATAGTCCTTTGGTTTTGTTCACTGATATCTGCCACATTATTACTATGTGTAATACTGTCTTTCAAAATGGATGGTGAGCCACTTTGTTCAGGGTAATCACCATTGGACTTTCTTCTATCATTAGGCACATTTTCTGATTCAACATTATTGCTAATTGGAACCTCATTATCAACATTGGGCTGAGATTCGCTTTTCGTTGCCGTAGGTACATTTTTGTTTTCACTGCTGTCATCACCTATTTCTACAGTATCTAAAGCTAGATCCTTCTGTTGGACACTCTCCAGAGGGTACTCATCATCATAGCCATTCTCAAGTTCAGTAGCATCAGAAGGTTCATCATCCACCTGTGTCAGGTCATTTCTGGCCTGAGAGTTCTTCTTGACCATGTTACACAGGATCTCTGCTCTACCACCACCAAGTTCACTAAGGTAGTCACTCATATTGGACTCACTAGTAGCATCACATAGCTTATCTGCATCGCCCCCAGCAGTCAGATGCTCTGTATCCTGAACAGCCACACCCTCTTCCTTGGATCTTGAACTCTCTGTGTTCTCAGGACCCTTAGCATCTTGGTCAACAGCAGGGATATCAACCTGGTTGATGACACTGTCATCTATTATCATCACCATGCTATTGAATGGAGCTATGGATCCACTTCCTTCCACCATACTCTGTGATCTCAGCTGGCCTTGTTGCCTGTTGTTGCAAAAACGAATGAAACATAGATACACTGTTAAATAAATATCCAAGCTAGCATTCATTGTCTGATTGGAAAAGCATAGCAGTTTAGACTGAAGAAAATTTCCACAAAACTGCTTCAATACATGTAGTTTGTTTAATACAGCTCATATGTGGTACCTGCTAAATTTGTGAATAAGACACGACCAGAAGATATTAGCTTATCAGAATCATCCTTCGTTAAAAAAATCTGAGGAACTAATATTTTGGAGTATGAAAAGAAAAAGGAATATCTATACTGTAAAAGAGAAAATGTGATAAGACAGCCTTAATGCTAACATAGAATGTCCAACTATAATCAATTAGCTCGTGTGAAGCTTCATATCACTCTCACTTGTCAACTCACTCATTGACATGATGGTGTCACTGAATAAATGACATTTGGGGATTCTTTTTCAGAGTGAATCTGAGCTGGCTAACAAAATATTTCCAACAATATCTTTACAAGACAAGTATACAACTCCCATAATAGCATTGTACACTAACAGGAATCAACAAGCATTCAGGTTATGTTTGGATTATTGGAAAGTTGTCAGTGATTGTACTTTCTTGTTTTAAATACAGTTTTCTCACACTTTGAATTACCCTCTCGACTCAATTTTTCTTCATCTAAGTTCTGGGAAACTTAATCTAATACCAAAGATGACTTCCTTTAATATCTCAATCTACGCAGGACATTCTGACCAAAAGTTTGGAGGATCCAACCATTGTTAACACACAATATCATGCTGTCTAAATCTTCACCTAACTACAGCAATGCGGTGCTACTCTGCCCTACTTTAACATAAGGAAGCAAATAATAAAATGGTGGTTTATTAGACATATCACGATGCACAATGCATGATCAGTGTTTTTCTATTAGATTTCTCCTGGAAGAAGAAATCAATTTGAAAACACAGCAAAAGTTCAATTTCAGTATTATGGTACTAACCCTATCTCACATGCTTCCTTGTGTCAAAGTAGGACAGTACTGTTGTAATCAATAAACACACTTACATGGATGGTTGGCTGGCAGGGTAGTTCTCTCTATCTAAGGACAGTGCTGAGACAATAGAGTTCCTATGGATAGATCCTTGTGTGGCTGGTCTGGTATGTCCTGTGCTTCCTGGTGATGACCTCTGGAAGACATCAGGAGGTAGCATACTAAGTAGTTCTTTCTTCCGTTGCAGTAGACGAGCCTTGTCTGCTGTTTGGCCTTCATTACCATCCTCTGATAAGGAAATGATATCAAAATTGTTTTAGAGTTACTACAGAATTTTAGAATTGTTCGCTTACTGAAAAGTACTAATCATGAATATTCTACTTGAGCTTCAGCCTATTATGGTTGGAAAGGTAAACATTTCATAAAGTATTTCAATACAAATAATTATGCATTCTATTTACACAAAAACCCATCTTACCTGTTAGTATTCCTTGGCATTCCTCTATTCCTGGTCCATCCATCTTAAATGTATGTAATGGCTTTAGCCTAGATGAAGAAAATTAGAGGTTTCACAATTCAAAATTAGAATCGATATCTGCATTCAATTCCATGTCTGGCTTTACATGTAGTTAATATGAAAATTGGAATAAAGGGACATAGAAAGTAAATTTATTACATTGGGCAAACTAAAATGATGTAAAGTAGCTAAGAAATACTTTTTGGAAAACAGGTAATTTTATTTGTTTGTAATATAACCAACTGCTAATTGATCGATTATCACCATATCACAAAACTGATTCATCATTTTGTTGACTAAGATTTTGCTTGAGCCCTTTTCAATACATTCACAATGAATATGAGCATAAATTTGATACAAATAAAGTGTAATTAATGTGTCAGGTGATTAAATATTTCTAATGTAATTAGCTTTCACTACCATCTCCCGGTGAGTTGTATATTAACCCTAAAAGGCCTGGGGGGCGGAATCCACCCCCTCGACATTTTTCACGATCAATCCGCCACACGAAATTTTTTGACCGCGCCACTCGCTGACTTTTTACTTTCAAGTCTCGCGCAACTTTTGAGACCAAATTTGCGATGCCCGGGTACGCGGTTACGAAATTACGCAACATTATGTAAGTGCATGTCAGACCCAAAATTGCTCAAAAACGTGAATTCATGTACAAATCCAATGCAAATTGTGCATTTAGCCAAATTCATAAATGTATCATTATTTCTACTTTTACTGATTAAAATAAACTAATTTTGTCTTGTTTATGATCAGAATTAAGTCTGCAACAATTTCCATAAAAAAACAATAAAAAACAAAAAGTAAAAAAACAGAGCAATACATAAATAAAAAAAAAAAAAAAATACATTTAAAAAAATTTGCGATACCAAATTTTTTTTGATGTACATTTGATCAGAATCCTACAAAGAGTCTGTGAATAAAAAATTTGCAATTTTGGGGCCATAATATGTTAATTAGAGCAAATTTTTTATTTCATGCATAAATAAGCATAATTAATTCATTAAAAAAATCATATTTTTTCAGAAAAATTAGTCATACAGCCTTGTAGATTTTATCGCATACTACCACTGTGCAAATTCCGCGGCGCTCGTGCGATTGACGGCCGATATTTAAGGGGGGGCGGAATCCGCCCCCCCCCCCCTCGGCTGTGAGATGGGTCCAAATAACCCGGCTCTTTTAGGGTTAGGCCTAAAGTTTAAATTGTACAGGGTGTACAAAAGAAATGCAAATCATGAATATTTAAGAATGCTAATCATTTTATCAAAATAAAAGCTGAAAGAAATTACAATAAACTTACTTTCCCTTTAACAACCTGCCTCCTTTGCGACTTGAAGGTGGGTCCTGTTGCCGTGCTAGAGCCTGGGTTACCTCATGCAAGGCTAATAGTGTAGATTCCTTCAAATCCTGGCTTGGAGACAAAGGCCTTTCCTAATAGGAAAATATTAAAATTATGTTTCTAAATATAAACATCATACCTCAGAAGTGTCTTTGATCATATTTCTTCTATTCATATATGACTGATGTAATGTAATCTCATGGTTAAGTCACTGAAAGTTGAATTACAATGTTGGAGCATTACAAATCTTCTATGGCAACATATTAATGTAATTTACAAAACTGGCATTAAAAACTTTAAATCAAGAGGTTGAACCATCATAAAACCTCTGTAGCAAAATAACAATATATAAATATTTCTTTACAAAATTATGGAGCATTTGTTCATAAATTAAATGATTCATTCACTTACTATTGGTGTTGAATTATCCACACTGTGTTTGAATGGCTGCGAGACTTGGTAGTTAGCCTTGAGTGTAGAGGCATCTAGAGCTAAAGGAGCTTGAATAGGAGCAAGCCTTCGTCTCCCCTCATTAGGAGTTGCCTGGTGAGGCCAGAATCGGTTTCCTAGTGACCACAATGACGGAGGACCAGCCAAAAATGCAGAATTTCTATCAGGAGTGAAAAAAAAAGAGACAAAATATAACTTAAGATGGTTTGATGTAAGCATTAAAGGTAAGGGACACATACATTTGAATGCTTGAACAATTATTATTGCTTTTCTCTCCCTTTTGTTTATAAAAAATATCCCAAAGTAGGTAGATATCCATTGCGATCAAATTGTGTACTGCTGAATCAAAGGTCTGTAAATCTAGTACATTTGATAGAAAGAGGTGCTTTCAATAATTTTCAAGTAAAAAATCATATTATGCAAGTCTAATACAGTCACACAAATAATAGAAATCCTGCAATCAAATATTGCACTTTGAGCATGTATTGAACAACAAAACAACATATGCCTGTGAATAGCATGAAGCATTTTAGTCTCTTGTTATTCAACTCACTTGTGAGTAAAGAAAGAATTGTAGTTGTGTAGTGATGATCCAGCCCTAGAAGGCACCCTTGGGGTACTCTTTCCTCCTCCATAAGGAGAGAAGGGAGGATGGTTAGGAGTTTGTGATCTCCTACCAGATGTTGGTGGTATGAAGTCTGGACTGATTCTCTTTGGTACAGATCTACCTGGCTTTTTGGAGAGTTGTTTGCTGGAATTTGACTTTCCTTCTGTATGATTGTGTAACAAGATTGGAGTAGAAGAATGGATTTAGGGTTTAAGAAATTTTATATTCAAACACCACACAATAAATTTGAAATTTCGGCATCATGTTGTCTAAACATATTATTTGTTCTAAAATGGGTTACTAAGTCCCCTCTGGGACTGGGAAGTTGGTAGCTGAAATTAAACGATATACTTGATTTTTCAACTGAACAAAAAATATGACCTTTTTTTAAATATTACATTACTAAGTACCGGATATTAATTTCATAACTTATCAATTACTAGTAAATGGAGAAAAACCAATTGAATCAAGATTTGTCATGGTATGATATAAAAAAATTAATAATTGTGCACTTGAAGTATGACTCATCACAAAATTATTTTTTCAGAGTGAAAAGGGAGAAATAATAATAGAACTTGGATATTATAAAAATATATTGATGTTTCAATTTTCAGGCAATACACATGATGCTAAGATGCTTTGGTAATTGGTAGAAATAGGTAGAAATTACTTACCAATCAGTACTTTGTCAGCTGGTAAAGTATCAACACTAAGAAATGGGGCAGGCTGAAAGGCAAGAAAAACAAAAGAAAACAATCATATAACAAAAGCTTGATCTATAGACTACATGTTTTAAATCATTACTATTGTCGACATCCTTAATTGAACATTTTACAACCAGGCTTGCTACATTTACAGTTAGCCTAGTGTGAGCCATCTTTGTACAGTATTTGCAATATCATAAGCGGAAATCAACAGAGAATTTGAATTGACTCAACCTTTATAGCTACCACACTGCAGGACTGACCACCACCGTCAATCCTTCTTTCCAAGGACGATCAAGGCATGGAATACTCTCCCTCCCAACAAAATCAATGCCTCTTCTCCAAAAGCCTTCAGCCTGAGACTGGCGGAAGGCCAGAGCTAAATCAGATGGGAATTTTTACTTGCACCTATATATATATTCGCACCGCACACCTAAACCTGGCCATACACGCATGCCAAATAAACCATCTGCAAGAATCTTCAACCCTGAAGGAGGAAGATGTAACCTGAAGAAGAAGACCCCCCCAAAAAAAAAAAAGGCCTAGAGAGAATCTAGATCTATGCATGTACAATGCATCCATGCTCTATCCAACATTTCATGTTTAAGTTTGATAATTACCAACAATTATTGGTCCCTGACACTTTGTGAGATTATCAAATTAACTTTGTTCAGTGGGTGATGGGTGTGCTATAGTCATTTGCAAAATAGCTGGGTCGTAATCATATCCTTGGTTAAAGAAAGCATTCATTCAAATAAACATAGGCCTATGCATTTGTATTTTAAAAAGAGGAACCAATGGTCATAATTATTCATTTATTTATTTAGACTCTATTCACTTAGAGGTCTATTTATTTAAAATCTTTATCCAGAGAAAGAGTAGCCCGCTGAGTTTGATACATAAAAAAATATACACATGACTGAATAAAGCACTGACTGTAAAAAGTGAACAGTGTCAGTGCCAGTGGTTCCCTACGTCTAGTCACAACTTCTTGTGGATTGAATGAGTATTGAGTAGACGTGGACCAAGGTCAAGGAGCTAGAGAGGTATACAAACCTTGCATTAATTTGTGTATAAAGTTGCATGGAGTCTAGCAATGCAAAAATTAACAGTACAAGAAAAGTGAAAACTGTACATAATGAAACAAAAACTAAAAATACAAAGAGGAAAAAGAGGCAGCAGCATGCAGCACTCAGCAAGGTCAGGAGTCACGGGACCATGGCATGATTTTAGACTATAAGCTTCCGTCTGTTTTAAGTGTTATATTGGTTGTTCCACTGAACTCTGTTGGCTCCACTCACCAATTACAGTCATTTAAAGAGACCGAAGTTCTAACTCGATCTGTACAGGGACTCGATTTGGATAAACCAGGGAGTGGGAGTTGCGCGACAGCCGAAGTATGGCAGTGTATCCTATTACCGGACACCTTTATTTCAGTGCTTTAGAAATGACAACTAGAGACAATATAATCAAGAAAAAATTGCACTTGCTATTCCAAATATTATGAAAATTATGAAAATGATAAAATCATTTTATATTTACTAACCGTTTTCTTTGCCTCGCACTTGTCGCATACCCCTCCACAAAAAAAGTTATTTTTCGTGCGTGACAAATAACATCATGATTCTGGACGCGCGCCGGACGGGTAAAGATATCATTCATTATAATGATGTAAGAAAGAATTTGTGTGATTTTTCTAAATTCTAAGTTTTTGTTTGCTTTTTTCATATCGAATATGAGCAGATGTTGGTAATAAATTTGTGTTTGATAACTTTTTTTTTTTTTCTTGTTAGCTGCATGTTCCATGGCACTTTCCAATATTATGCTCGTTCGTATCGTGATGCTCATCAAGTTCTATCGCTCTACTCACGGTAAACCTCGCGCACGGGTACCTCGAGAACTAGCCGTCGACGATCACCCACCACACCTCATCATTCGATCGAAGGAGCGGACGAGATTAAAATTCGGCAAATCATGCCCATATTTCCGTCAGAAAATATATCAATTGTTAATGCAAAACTGTTATATATTTTACGCATTTTCTGTCATTTTAGAGATAAATAAGGTAAAGGTTGGATATTTTTGCCTTGTTTTTGCAATATTGTTCTATGTATTGCTCTGTGAAATTGAATTGCGGAAGTCTTACGGTGCGAAATTGTTTTCGAACGCAGTAATATGCGCGTCCGGAATCATGATAGTGTCCGGTAATACAAGCAATATTAACCCAGGGAGCTCCCGCCCGAAAAAAAAATGGCCGATCGAGACGGGGGTAGAAGGAGAGAACTTTTCGTTTTTTGAGGTTCCAGTCTGTGCCCAGATGTCAGGAAACTGCCACTCGTTAGACCTTCATCCATATATTCGTGGTAAGTGCATAATTTCTGTTTTCACAATTCATTTGGAGAAATATTTAGACCATAAATCACCCTAAGCCTAGTCCCGTGAGTATGGTAAAATACAGCGGGCGGGAGCTCCCTGGGTTAAAACAATATGCAGTAGAGGCGCACGGCCAATATGGGAGACTCTCTCCAATAGGGGAGACAATCTCCCACATTGGAGACTTGCTTTGCAAAAGGACAAAAGAAACAACACCAACAAAAGCATGATTTTTTCCACCCAAAATTTTGTCTCACTGAGGTCAGAAGCCCATTTGTTTTGTGTGTGATTGACAACAAAAATCCTTATCAAAACAAAAGTAGACGGTGAAGTTTTAAAGTAGACGGTGAAAAGGGGTAATTTTTCATGAGGAATCTGCTTATCACATTTTTATTTGCCGCCAAGTTAATCCTTTTGCAGCAAATGTAAACAAAGGAAATTGGACCCCAAAACTGGAGACTGTCTCTGAAATTGGATACCTAAATTCTTTACAAAAGTCTCTGATATTGGAGATAATCTCCCACATTGGAGACAGTCTCCAATATTGGCCGTGCGCCTCTACTGTAGGCACGGCCGTAGTCACTAGATGGCGCTGTCGCGGAAGTGCTCAAAATTTGTACGCAAGCTTCGTTCGCATGTCAATCATTGCAATCGCATAGCGATGCGATATCGTCAAAATTAAGCCCCTGTTAGCGCGGATGTGTATGATATTTTCTCTTTGTGATTGTCCTCCCGTGCGATGAAAAATATGTCATCGTATTGCACAGGACTTTCGCGAGCTACCGATACCATTTTCGTGCCCCAAATTCCATGAAATCTTCCGAAAATAAACATGAAAGTGTCGGTAAGTCGAAAATGTCTTGAGTTGCTTTCAATTCTTACCTTATTTAGTTGTATTTCTTGTAAAATGGGCCTCGAAGGGTTCCGGATTTTCCGTTGATTGTGAAACTTGAGTTGATTTCCTTTCTGTGTATTGCAGTGAAATTGCAGCGCGGGGAATCGCAAGGGCTGGGGAAGCCCTTCTCAGTGAGGTTTGCAAGCTGAGCTGTCCTTGAATTTGGTCGAATTTCGAGCCATTTTAATCGCGCGCGGGATGATTAATTTACATCATAATAGAGATTAAGATTACGTCACGTACGTGCGTACCTGTGATACACACAGAAATGAAATTGAACTTGAATCACACGGAATCACAGTCAAGAAATGCTTTGTTTTCTTCGTTTGCTGAATGATTTCCTGAATTTAAAATCATGAATAAACACCAGAGTAATGACATGAATAAGATAATCATGGTCATATTTAAGAAATAACTAAATATTTTCTGAAAACGAGTGAAGATGATGGGGCAGTGATGTGCATGCACTGGAAAATGAACATTCACTGTCAGTGTCAGTGCCGTGGTGTCAGTGTTTTACTGCCAATACTGGCTTTACTTTTGCACTGGTTTTTCTTTTGCCAACTACCGGTAGATTAAAAACTCATTTATTGATATGTTTATTGCAATTTTTTAATAAATGGTAATACAAAGTGGGAAAAAAAAGATAAATGAAGATAAAAATAATTTTGACTAAAAACTTGTCATGCCATCACCCCCCCCCCCCTAAAAAAAATACCCACTATCTTGAATGACTCGGGTAATTTAATTTGTATTGAAAAAAATAAACAATTGTATTTATGCATTTTATATTTCTGATTCTTTCTGCCAGAATACCAGATGCCATCATGAATAACCTCACCACCAGGTTGAACTCCTAAACATCTTGATGATGACTATCTCCCGAGGTATATCTTGCCTTCTTGAGATTGGAAGTTTTAAGTTCAAGTCAGAGCGACCTAAGGCCCTACTACCAAGAAGAATCCAGATTTACATTTAAAAAAATCCCACGAAAGATACAAACTGATTTTACTATTAATGTGTAGTGTGTGTGTGAGACACTGTTTGTGTTTATTTTGATGAGGATCTCCTGTCTCTTTTTATTATTTCATTGACTGAATGAATGATCAATACCTAAAAGTGAGAACTGATTTTTGAGGAGAGTAGATAAGTGTATGGTTTTGAGTGAATTTGAGTAACTTTTGTTTTTATTACCGGTATTTTTTTCATCATTATTATTATTTTGCCTTTTATTACATATTTTCAGTTTATTTAACATTAAGTTTAAGTAACCAAACTTGATCAAAGTGTTCAATTTTTGGGATAGAATTTTGTAATTTCATTTATCAGGTAATAAAACTGAGTTTGGTAAATCTAAAAAAGGACACTAAAAATATGAACACTTGGAGATGCTCACTAAGATGAGGAAAAAACATGAAAGGAACTGGAACTTAAGTGGATGTTATAGCATGCCTTTTGAAGATCTCCAAGCACCTGGAATCATAGGCGGTGGAAGTGGGGGGGGGGGACGTATCCCACTAAATTTTAGGTGGGGAGGGGACGACCCCCCCCCCCTCAATTTTTTGTTGATAACCTTTTTTTTTTTCTTTTTTTTTTTTGGCTTGTCAATTTTCACTTTTGTTTCCTGTGTCCCCCCCCCCTAAGATTTTTGGTCACTATTTTTTTTTTTTTTTTGTCAAAAAGTTTTGGCGGTTCCCCCCTAAAATTTTTGGCTTCCGCCGCCAATGCCAGGAATGATGATGTTCAACTGAGAGTCGCTGAAGTGGAACTTGTTGCAGAGAATGATTATTCCAGGACAAGTTAGATGATATTACCCAGCCCATACATCACAACAATGGAAGGGAGACAATATACCCCTGTACTACGTGAAGTATCATATTATCTTCAGGTTGGTTTGGAAAGTAATAATAGTCCTCTAGTCAATATTAACGTCTGTCCAACATAATGGTACTATCGAGCAATTTGGGGGTTCAATCACAAACAGCAAAAGTTTAGTAAATTGACACTAGTAAGATAATTAAACAAATATAATACAGCCAAACTGTCTGACCCCTTACTTGACTAATGACTTAACTACTTATTAAAAAATGACAAGTGATGCTTAGGCCCTTTGTAACCATTGTATTGGGCAGACTTTGAAGCAGATGACTAGAATTCATACTTTCATGAAGATGAAGGAAGATCAAAAGAATTATTACAATTTAGCAAATATGAAATTAGAACACTGTCATGGTTATAAAAAATAATGAATTTCTATCCAATATTAAATATGCTTTGTTTATGTCAAAGGCTTTATCGAAATAAGATTATGCTATAATTTATAAATTACTGCATTTTGGAGCCCATTAAAATTCAAAATGAATCATATAGGGCAGTGCCACACCTTATTCACTAAAATAAAGGAGGGGTGCAGCTGAAAAATCTCATCAGCAGGGGCAATACTTTTCACCGCCATTTCAATAGTACTATTAGATATCCTGAAAACACATAATTAAAATAAAATTAACTTTCTCTCAGGAAGTGCCCCTGTATACTATTACAGCCCTTGACCAGTATATTCTCTCAAGAGGTTCAATAATTCCTTCTCTTCCCTTAATTGTAGAGTCGGTTCGGGTGCAAATGTGTCTGAAAAAAATGATAAGCCAAAAAAAAAAGATCATTAGTAAAAATTGTAGAGTGAACAGAACATATCATTAAAAAAAAATGACAAGCAAAAACAAAGATTGATCTGGCATTGGAAAATAAAAGGAAATTAATGAACACCACTTCAACATTTTTTGTTGTTTGCTTCTCCTGCTTACAACTATAACTTTACCTGATACACCATATATGGACCTTTCAAAACTTTTGGCTCCATTATCATGACTTTCCCACTGTTCAAGTATTATTTATTTGAAACCAATGCTAAGACTATAAGGTGAAATGAAATTATATAAAGAAAAAAAAAAATTCACAAAGTATAAAATCATAATGATGTAGGTCATGTTGAAATTAGACCCTGGACTGGACTCAAAATTAGATCAAGTGTAGTGTAGACCAAATGTAAATTACACAAAGTGTAGACCAAATGGCAATTTAAAAAAATTAGACCAACTGGACATTTCGCAAAATGAGGATTAGACCAAGTGTAGACCAAATGGGTTTAGCCCATTTGGCATTAGACTAAATGAGAAGTGGGTAAACTGCATGTAGACCAAACGAATATATACATATTTCACACTGTGGAACTGCATGATATAAAGCCAATTTTATGTACCGGTATTTGACAAAGTAAAAAAATTGTAATTATGTAGGTTATGCTGAAATTAGACCAACTGGACATTTCGCTAAATGAGAATTAGACCAAGTGTAGTGTAGACCAAATGGCAATTCAGTAGACCTAATGGGTTTAGCCCATTTGGCATTAGACTAAATGACAAGTGGGCAAACTGCATGTAGACCAAATGAACATACACCATGTACACATATTTCACACTTGGGACTGATAAAGAGAGCCGTAGCAGACGACGGAGATGCGTACATGATCTGCGTCCGCAAATAACGTGCACGCATGTATGTACTAACATGAAAAACAGCATATGGGACGATCTTACAAAAAATTGCACATGCGGGGCTATTGGAGAGTCACAGCAGATGACGGCTAGCAGACGCCGATGGGCGCGCGCATTTAGCGAGCACATCGTGATCGTTTTAACTATCGATAGTACGTACAGTGTATTAAAAAGGTACCGCGATGTCTATGGCTTTTTCGGACCATGTTGGTGCTATGAATTTCCGTTTTTTTACAGTTTAAATGAATTTTACGTAAGTTTTAAGTGGTTTCACATGATAAATTAGATATTAAGGAATATTTTGATATCATTCTCTCGACAACAAACACATTTTGAAATTCTTGTTGTCCTGCCTATCTACTGATATGTGACTATACATGTAAACTTATTTTTAGACAAAAATCGATGAGCCCCGTCGGGGGATTTTGCATCGTTAACCCCCTAATGGCAGCTGCACGATCGCGAGCCGTCTGTGTACGACTACGAGGAGAAATTAAAAAAATTAAAATGTTAAAAAACTCTTCGAAACAGATGGCTGCCAGCTGTCTAGGCATGATTTGTGTATTTTAGAAACATTCCTGTGCTGTGTTTATAGATCTAGTTAAAGTTAAACTCCTGTAGATTTTTGCTATTCCTGTTGTGTTTTATATTCATGTGCCTACCTCTTCTGGTTTTCTTGGGCGAGCACGAGATCGAACGGCCTTTCTCGATGAAGGAGGAGAACTTGAATTTGATCTGAAGTCGGAAGAATGCTTGGAAATCGAAATTGAATCAATAATTGGCATCACCATCACACTCTCTGGAATCCCACTTTGCTGTGAAGCTTCCATTAATGGATTTCCAAACTCTTGGTGACCATTCTGGGGTCTGGTATTTTGCTGGATGTTCATCGACCCCAGCTGCTGCTGCGGGTTGAAGGACGGGCCATTCCTAGGGTTCATTCCACGCCTATCTCCTGGCGGCCCAGCAGCCGGCGATCCGCTAACTCCGTTGGAGCCCCTGAACTGAGGGGTTATTTCCACTGGGTCTTTCCATGTTAGCGTCGTCGGTACCGGCTGTTTGACTGAATCTTCTGTCGGAGATAAAGCTTGCATGATGTCTGCAATCTTTTGTGCCTTTTTGCACAAGAATATGCCTTTACATCACCATATTCTTAGCACTTTTCGTATTTTTTCAAGTGATGTCTCTCCTCCAGTGCAGCGCCGGGTCGGCAGCCATCTTGGATATTTTGCTAATTTGCATAATTGATGAATATGTATTAGGAGTAAACCCTTCTTGTAGTAATCCGCCGCTCTTATAATTGTCATAAAAATAGATTAAATACATTTTAAGTATATTCAAAATCCTTTAATTATAATGAAAATATTTCGGAGATATTTTTTTTTCATGTTTGAATTCTTAATCCTATTTTTACAAGTGTAGAATATACTTTACTAGCGCATGTATATCACCTGAAACAGTTGTTTAAGCTGCAAACCGTCCTGACAACCGTTGCTATGCTAGTTCGTTGTTTCGCGAAGTGACAGATCTCCGCGACGGATCGGAGGGGTCACAAGTCGTAAAGCTGACTGAACTCCCCTTTGCATCGGAAGCGGATAATGATATCAACTAAACTGAAATAATCATCATTTTCATACCTTCGTATTGATATTCATGATTTTTTTTAAACTGTTCCAATGGGATTTTTTTCACATGTTTTGAAATGGTTTTAGGACATTGGACCTGATCCTCATGTTAAACTTTTAGGCTAAAAGGAGGGTTTTATTTTTTCTAAGTCCTAATGGAAAACACACCTTTGATATATTTTAAAAATTGTAATAATAATAATAGGGTTTCCAAGAGATCTAGAAAAAGAAAAGAAAATAAATACATAATATATAATATTATGTAATTATAAATTTAACAAGTGCTATCATATTTTACTTTTTTTTCGTTCCTCCCCATATTTTTTGTCTTGAAACTTTTTTGGGGAGTTTCCCCGGCCCCATCCCCATAGGCGGATCCAGGGGGCGTGAGGGGCTCACCCCCCCCCCCCCTATTGACGGAGCAAAAATAAAAATAAAAAGGAAAAGAAAGAAAAAAAGGGGGAAAGAGAGGAGAAAAAAGAAGCGGAGGAAGACGAGTTAATAAAATAAGAAAAAAGATGAGGGGAAGACTTTGAAAATAAAAAGTATCTTTCATGTCACTATATAAAATTTTCGCTTGCGCTTCGCGCTCGCATTAGGTGATTTACATATCTTGTTCAATATAAGTTTGGAAGTCAATATACAAAACATATTTCACCTCGGAAATCGAACTTTCATTATTTTGTTTGATTTACAATAAAAAGTGCTCTGTAAAAATGTCAGTTTTATGGTATGAATATTAACATTTTCTGCTCGCGCTGCGCGCTCGCAAATTTTGATTGACAGGTACCTATTAAATTCGTGTATTCCATAAAGTTTTCCTAATATCACTTTTTACGCCTGATTGTCAAAACGTATCAGCTAGCGCTGCACGCTCGCACTTTGATTGGCGAGTTATATATGTCTCAATATTGATTATACAACAATTTTTACTTAAAATCCCCATTTCCTGACAGTTTATAAAAAATTTCGGCTCGCGATTTGCGCTCGCATTAATTGTTAAAAATATATTAACACACGCATCCTATTCATAATTACAAAAGTGCTTGAAATGTCCAGTTTTCAGGCCATAATATCATCAGATTTCGCGCCCTCAGTAGGCATATTTTAAGACTAAATTAAAATTATCTCCATTAAAACCTTATAATATACTCCCAAGTTAAGTTTAATTCATCATCTCTGTCAAGTCATCATTATTACTTTAAAGACTACAATTAAAACATACAATAATTATTATCCTTTTTTTATAAAAAAAAATAAAATAAAAATCTGACACAAGTCCTTCTTAGATGTGCTCATTATTGAACCTCATACATTATTGTGTCTATCCTCTCTATTTTCTCCTCTCCTGCCCGCTTATCCGCCTTCCTACCGGTTATTTGTTCACGGCATCAATCACATTCTTCGTGCATTATATTCTTTCCAGGTTATTTTATATTTTTCTCCTTTTATACACATCATTGAATCCAGTTTGCTTGAGTCCACGACGGCATGTGTTCTATTTACGTACAGCAGCACCCATCCATCTTCTCTCATGTATTTATTTTTTTCTCATTTGATTATCTGTATTTATACTTTGTTATTTGTTGTGTTATCTATTTTTTGAGGGACCCACATTGTACAAGCATTGCTTTTTAGTGGGTCCCCCTATTTCCATCTTAATTTAATTTCTATTGAAAAATTGAAAAAAAGTATACATATTTAAAACCTACAATGTGTTGCCGAAATTGTCTAAGTGTTTTTTCACAACATATGTATTTTCTTTGATAATTTCGTTCTTAATAATGTTTCCACTTCAGATTCTTGGGTGTCCTTATTGACGACAAATTATCCTGGAAGCCTCATATCGATAGTATATGTACAACAATTTCTAGAAACATTGGAATTATTAATAAACTCAAACATTTTCTCCCTTCCCGCACTTAGTAAACATTTTATTACACCCTTATTCTACCATATATTAATTATGGAATTATTGCCTGGGGATGTGCAATACAAACACAACTAAATAGAATATTACTTCTCCAGAAAAAAGCTCTAAGAATAATTTTTCAAACACACTTTAGATCACATACTGATATCTTATTTTTTGAAAATAACATTCTTAAAGTAAGTGACATATATCTTTTCGAACTTTATGTTCAAATTTTCAATTTATGTTCAAATTAAGCAAGGACGACCTTCCCGCCATTTTCTCTAATATGTTCCGTAAAAATACATCCGTACACTGCTACCCAACAAGGCAACGACAATATTATCATCTCCCTTTAACAAGAACTTTATTTGCAAAGAATTAATTTGTCTTCTCTGGGCCTGCCTACTGGAACTCTCTGCCTCAAGATTTCAAAGAATCCCCCAATGTAAATATTTTTAAACGCAAACTGAAAAAAAATTTAATTCTGCAATACTCGTCGCAAACAGGTCAAGCTGAATAACTAATTTAATTATACTCGACTTTTGTGTATATGCGTATTATATGCGCTCATATTATACACATAGTCATGTATATTATTCGTTTAATTATTTTCTTCTTAAAATTGCAATTAGCCAAAGTACATGCTCCTGCTGCCCTCCTTCTTTCTTCTTTCTTTCTACTTAGTGTACTGCACTCCTCTGTCCCTCCTGTCTCCCCCCTCACCCCCCTCTCTTATAATATTGTAAAACGTAATTTTTTCTCACACGATCCATCAGTTACGTTTTTGTCAAGTGCACAAAAATTGTTTGTATTTATTTTTAAACAAAATTATTATTAAGACCCAATATTTATTTGTTGTAATTTTGTAATGTAACTGAGATAGGGGCTTGTCTCTTGTACAAGCTTTGCTTTTTTTCGGCAAGTCCCTCCGTTTTACTTTTAAATACAAATGTCATTTGAGATATCTTTATTTACTGAATTGTGTTCCTTAAATCTATGATTATGTTATATATATTATATTTTGTCTTGTAGTATTTTCGACCTTGTTATGTTATGTTTATCATATTATGTACAATTGTGAAACGGAAATAAATAAATCAAATCAAATCAAATCAAATGTATCATTAATTCTGTTTGCAACGGATACAAATATTTATGTTTATATATGGTATACAATTTGTTTTTGTTTGATGGAAGTGAAATAAAAATAAATTTGAATTTGAATTTGAAATTTGATATTAGATTTACAAATAATATATAAATTTACTGATTAAATTGTCCCTTTTGTTTCATCTCGCGCTTTGCAAGAGGAATATGAAGATAGTCATCATTTTGATGGCCTGTCCTAAGGATGTCCCGGTCCTATGTCAAATTAAACTCAAAGTAATAATAATGGAAAAATATACACTGTAAAAAACGAAGTGCTAATTTAGCACTTTACAGTGCTTGTATAGTGACTGCACTACGAGTGCTGATTTTTTAGTTCAAACTTAAACTAGAAAATCAGCACTCGTAGTGCAGTCACTATACAAGCACTTTAAGTGCTAAATTAGCACTTCATTTTTTTACAGTGTATCAGCTCTTTATTTAGTTCGATCCATATCCACCTCACAATTTTCCTGCAAAGTGCTTAAAATATAGAGCTGAAATGGACCCTTTTTTCAGATCGGAATATTCAATATTTTAAGCTCGCGCTTCGCGCTCACTTTGATTTTCATGATAAAATTTGTATTTAGAATGCCTAGATTCTAGGTCTAAATCTGAAAAAAGTGCGCGCATGTTTATTCAGATACGCAACCTTTTCTCTAATTAAATCATTATCCAGTTTCAGATCACAATACTAAAACAATTGTGCTCGCATTATTAGTGTAGGAAAATCTCATATTACTCATCCATTCATGATTTACAAAACATGAATAGACGTTTTTAGGTATATATCTCGATTTTTTTCGCTCGCGCTTCGCGCTCGCATCAATTGTTTATATATATATATATATATATATATATATATATCCTGTTTAAGTTACAAAAAGTGCTTAGAAAATTTCCATTCTTTAGGTAGAAATGTCAAAAAAATTCAGCTCGCGCTACGCGTTCGTATTATATGATTATTGAAATATGTAACGTCTACATGGCTAAGTGCAAGAAGTCCTTATAAAGTACCTTTTCGATCAATTCAAAACGTATATAAAAATTTTATGCGCGCAATTTCCGCTCGAATTATTAATGTAAGGAAGATCCCAATTACTCATCCTTTTCATGATTTACAAAACATGAATAGAGTGTCTCGTTTTTCGGTCTATATCTCGAATTTTCCTGCTCGCGCTTCGCGCTCGCATCAATCGTTTGTATATATACCTATCCTGTTTAAGTTACAAAAAGTGCCCAGAATTTCCATTCTTTAGGTAGAAATGTAAAAAAATTTCAGCTCGCGCTTCGCGCTCGTATTATTTGATTGTTGAAATATGTAACGTCTTCATGGCTAAGTGCAAGAAGTCCTTATCAAGTACCCTTTCGATCAGTTCAAAATGTATTTAAAAAAATTATGCTCGCGCTTTGCGCTCGAATTATTAATGTAAGGAAGATCCCCAATTACTCATCCTTTTCATGATTTACAAAACATGAATAGAGTGTCTTGTTTTTAGGTCTATAGTCTCGAAATTTTCCGCTCGCGCTTCGCACTTGCATCAATAATTGTTTATATATATATACCTATCCTGTTTCAGTTATAAGAAGTGCTTAGAATTTCTATTCTTTACGTAGAAAATGCCAAAAAAAATTCAGCTCGCGCTTTGTGCTCGCACTATTTGATTGTTGATATATGTAACGTCTTCATGGCTATATAGTTGCAAGCACTCCTTAACAGGTACCTTTTTGATGAGTTCAAAACGTGTATTAAAAATTTCGGCTCGCGCTTTGCGGTCGCATTATTAATGTAAGAAAGGTCCCCAGTTACTCATCCTTTTCATTATTTACAAAACATAAATAGAGTGTCTCGTTTTTAGGTCTAAATCTCGAAATTTTCCGCTCGCGCTTCGCGCTCGCATAAATTGTTTATATATACCTATCCTGTTTAAGTTACAAGAAGTGCTTGGATTTCCATTCTTTAGGTAGAAATGTCAAATATTTTCAGCTCACGCTTCGCGCTCGCAATATTTGATTGTTGAAATATATAACGTCTATATGCATGGCTAACTGCAAGACCGCGATATTTTGTGTACGAGTTCAGAAAGATCGTGATGTTTTGCTCCAGTGTGAATCAAGAGGAGGAAAGATCGCGATAAGCTCGAGGGTTAAATCATGGGTTACACTTCGTAATTCCGAAGGTTCGTAATTCCGAAACACGCAAATTGTCTATACCTCGATGTTCGTTAATCCGAAAACGTAAAAGGGTTCGTTAATCCGAACATTTGTGGCGTTATTCCGAAGGTTCGATAATCCGAAAACGAAATAAGGTTCGATGTTCCGAAGGTTCGTTAATCCGAAAACGAAATAAGGTTCGTTGTTCCGAAGGTTCGTTAGTCCGAAAACGAAATAAGGTTAGTTCATCATTTAGTTTTCGGACTAACGAACCTTCGAAATTACGAACCTCATTTCTTTTTTGGATTAACGAACCTTCGGAATAACGAACCTCACTTTGTTTTCGGACTAACGAACCTTCGGAATTACGAACCTTCGGAAATACGAACCTTCGGAATAACGAACCTTCGGAATATCCGAACCTTCGAAATAACGAAGCTGCGGAAATACGAATGTATGCGAAATCGGTTATGGTTAAATCAACAAATTGTATTTCATGTGAATTGCACGAGTGCTTACTGCTATTTTTTCAAATTTTCTATTTTTTCATTATTTCATAATTATCATAAACACCAAACACCAGTTTTAGACCATATACTTTCATTTAGAGTGGTCAACACCTAGGGGCGGCGATCCTGGGGGACGGGGGGCACAGTGCCCCCACCCACTTTTTGAAGCACTGAAAATGTGCCCTTTTTACGCAAGCTAAATGGCCCCTTCACGAAAGTGTACTGTGCCCCTTTTACCTGAAAAGGACCCGATTTAGGTGTTACCAAGAGCCCTTTCTCGTACACTCTCAAAAAATTACCCAATATTGGGTAAAATGGGAACATGCATGTTTGATGGCTAAAAAGATACCAAATATTTTGTAAATTTTACGCAATGTTGCATTGATATTAACCCTTCAAACATATATTTTGCCCACTCAATATTGGGGGGAAAACTTACCCAGCAAACATGCATGCTCCCTTTCTACCCAATGTTGGGTAAATTTTTACTCTCTGTTTTTAGAGTGTACAAGTGCCAATTTTTACCAAAAAATGCGCCCTCTTGAATGTATTCTGTGCCCCTTTCACCTGAGAAGGACCCGTTTTATGTGTTTATCAAATGCCCCATTGTTCTTGTAAGCGACCTTTCTCGAATCAGTGCCCCTTTTTACTCAGGAAAGAAAAGTGCCCCTTTCGAACGTGAGCTGTGCCCCATTCACCTGAGAATAACCCTATATATGACTTGTGTTAGCATATCAGTGCCCTTTTTAACCAAGAAAAGTGCCCCTCACGAACGTGTTCTGTGCCCCTTTCACCTGAGAAGGACCTTTTTATGTGTTTATCAAATGCTCCCTTGCCTTCTTGTAAGCGACCTTTCTCGAATCAGTGCCCCTTTTTACTCAGGAAAGAAAAGTGCCCCTTTCGAACGTGAGCTGTGCCCCCATTCATCTGAGAATGACCCGATATGTGTTAACGAGTGCCCCCTTGCCTTCTTGTAAGTGCCCTTTCTCGTATCATTGCCCCTTTTACCCCCCCCCCCCCCCAAAAAAAAGTGCCCCTCACGAACGTGTTCTGTGTCCCTTTGAGCTGAGAAGGACCCGTTCTATGTGTTAGCGAGTGTCCCTTTGCCTTCTCATAGGTGTCTGTTCTTGTTGTCCTTAAAAAACACCTTTTTCGTGCCCGATGAGCGACTGAATTCTTATTTATCGTTCTGCTTTCTTTTGCAAGTGCATATCCTTTTTATTAATCGCATAATCCCTTTCAAAATGATTATCCCTTTCGCTACTTCTTTTTCTTTTGATAATGAAATTCATCCCTTTTAGCCTCTATTTTCATTATATGCCCTTATTTACTTTTGATAAATGTCCCTTTTCTTTTTTAGTCTGTTCAAAATGTTCAGTCTGTTAATGTTCTGATGGTGTCGCTTTTCCTTTGGAACAAGTGTTCCTATTATATGATTTTGGAAAAACACATAATATAAATGAATTTCACATAATTATCTCGAGGAATACGAGTGCTATATATTCGAAACAAAACGCTGCGCAGATCACTGTTGTTGTTGTTGATTTGTTTTTAACGGAGCTCTCATTAAAAAAAGAAGGATATATGCACCAATCAAAATTATTTTGTTATATGAAAATAATGTTGTTATTCCATTATTTTCAGTACATAAGGCCTCGATTTATCCGATCATAATGATTTGTCGCGCTTTTCTGTAAAAACAATTTCGTATCTAGTTAAATAAAAGACGTTGCTCTCCTGTGATTTTCTTGATTCAAGAGACACATCATGCAGAAATGCCTCAAATAATCAGAAGAGACAGTCATTCTTTTCATAGCTTTCCCTTTTGATTAAAGGTAAGGGTTGAGTAGGCCTATATGCTTTTACGTAAAATATTCAAAATTCAAACTTGTATCATTACTTATGAAGGAAAAAACTTTAAGAATAATCCTGCCTTAAGATTCACGAGTCATGTGAGTGGTGTAGATACGTTTTTTTTTTTTTTTTTTTTTTTTTTTTGAAGATGGTGCCTTTTCGAAAGAAAATGTGTCCCCACTTTCAGCTTCGCTCCGCCGCCCTGTCAACACCTTTTTCGGCAGGGGGAGTACCAAAATACTTTAAAGTCACTTAAAATCATCCATAATGAAAACTCACTTGAGATAGGGGGTATATTAAGCAGTGTTCTGGATTTAGGGGTAGGCAAGACATGAATGTCATGCACGCGTATATAGAACGTCGAGAGCGGGGAGGGGGGGGGGGGGAATTGGGTCCGAAATTTTGGTAGCCATGAGGTATTGGGTTGCTTGAAGGAAGGAAAGGGCATGAGCGTACACTCTAAGAAATATTGGGTAAAAGTGCTCCATGAGGGTAATTAATATGTGTCCAACCAACATTGGGCATTTCTTTTGGGCATTTTATCCAGTGTGATGAAAATTTTGCCCATTCTAAAGTAATTGCTGCTTATTGTTTAACCCTAAAAGGACTGGGGGCATGATGCCCCCCCCCCCCTCGACGCTTTGCACGATATTTCCGATACGCAAATAGATTGTGCCGCAAAATTTTATGACTTTTTTTAAAGTCTCGCGCAACTTTTGAGACCAAATTCGCAACAAACCGCTATAGCATCGCGACGTCACGTGACTTTTTACGAGACCCACAATGTCATGCCGAAAATGGCTCATTTTTATACTTTGTGTACAAAGTCTATGCCAATGGGAGATGAAATTCATTAAAGGGTGATTATTTTTCGTTCTAATTGGTCTGCTTAATAAATTTAGGGTTTAATTTAGTTGTTAAATGGTCTGCACTAATTTCCATTGAAAAAAAAACAATGAAAAACAAAAGATAAAAAACAGAGAAATACATAAGAAATTCTAAAAATAAAGAAATACATGAGGAAAAATTTGACTTTCGCAATTTTTCTTTGTGGAAACCTTTAAATTAGATTACAAAGATGACATCTGCAAAAAAAAAGAAAATTTGAAGTGAAATTGGGATATGCAAATAATATTTTTCATGAATAAATTTGCATATTTTATTCATAATAAATAAAAAATAATTATTTTCAGAATATTTTTTTATATACTAGCTTGTAGTGAATGTAGTAAAAAATGTGCGTGTCAAATTTCGGCGAGATCGTGCGAACGGCGGCCGAGATCAGAAGGGGGCCATCATGCTCCCCCCTTCCAGTCCTCAATAAATAGCCCAGTCCTTATAGGGTTAACCTTACTGGGAAATATGCTTCCAGCATTGCGTAAAATACTGCCCCAAATTGGTTGGACACATAATTACCCTTGTGGTGGTAAATATTTTACCCAATATTTTTTTCAGTGTACAATAAATGATACTGACTTCGGGCATCAAGAAACCACCAAGGGTGTAGCTTTAGTCACCTGCATGTAGGAGCATTTGAGAGGGTGACAGCGGCTCAAACTACCCCTGATCGTCCCTTATATAGAACCACCCATCAATATAATGGCAATGTGCATCGACTGTATAATAAGCAATAGCTGAAAATCATTAGAACGCCATTATCATAAAACAAAGCAAAAAAAAACACGGTAGCTTTATAATAATAGTTAGTAATGTGGTTATTCCTACATAAAACCTTTAACATAAGGTACGTCGTATATTGGGCTAAAATATTATTTTCAAATTACTGAAGTAAGATCAAGCGAGCGATTGGAGGGACAGATATTTTGCGCTTTTACAACTACAAATTGTGCCAATCAATGAGCACAATATTTGATAAAAGATAATAAAAATTGGCAAAAATAAAATTTCATTAAATTTTATTTCGCAAAAACAGAAAAATGAGGGAGCCAAACAGTTATATATGACAGTAACACTGATTTTTTAAACTCATTTTGAAGAATTAGCCATGGATTTAATTTGTTTTGTTTTCATTCGGCATAATGCGAAACAAAGTTGATATCACCCTGAACCTGTGGAATTGCCTTTAAATGTTGCAACTTATTGAGATTCAATCAAAAGCGTTCTCACTTGGTAATTTCAAGTCCCGGTTTCAAGTTCAGCGTTAACCTTTTGGTGCTGTGTTAGGTCGATTTTAACAGGAGTATAACACCAAACATAAAATGAAGATGGTCCTGAAAAAACACTGATTTTTTTAAAGGGGTAGTTTTGAAAGACTGGTCAATGAGTTGTTGAGATGTCAATAATTTGATCTGGAACAGTTTTACAAACTCTCGAATAAATTTTGGAGCTAGGGGCCCAGGGGAAGCAATCCTTCACCCATCTGCAGAAATTGCCAATATTTCAGATGGTGAGATCTAACAAAGTAATAATGGAAAATGTCAATAATTGTGACATTTATTCTGTCCTCTGACCATCCTGTTGTACAGTAGGCCTTTTATAGGCCTCTAACTGTGTTTGAAAAGTTACAAGATGGCATTTTCAGCAGTGTACTTTATTCTCTCTCTCCCCCGGCTCTCTCTCTTTAATTCTCGGAGTAGCTAGCTATCGCCGATGGCATATCATCGGCATTATTCAAGATGGCAGCCTCCTATTCAGAGAGGTGGGAGTTTCCCTCATTTGAACATTTGTAAATATATTTTTAGATGTACAATTTGATCTATTTGTTGATTATTTTTAACTCGATTTTCATATTATTCTCTTTATATTTCAGGGTTTCGTCCTTTCAAGATGTCTTAAAAGGCCCCAAAATAGACGTCACCGAGCTGACAAAGATGTGTTTCAATGGTAAGCAGGTATTATTCAGTCCCACATATGCAAAATAATGCTGGACATGTAAGCTGCGTTCTAACAGTTATAACATTAACAAGTTAGTAGTAATCCATTCACCAATAACATAACCTCTTCCTCATCATAGGACTCCCTGTGTGTGGTGAAATAAGGTTGGCAGTGTATGGCTTATTTTCTCATGTTCTTGGGGATGATTTTTGTTATGCCTAGCCCCACTCACACAAGCATGCGAGGTTATTCATAGCTGCACAGACACAGTGCAGTTTCGGTCAATTCCGGAATTCCCACTCAGTCACTCAAGCATGCGAGGTTAGTTGTACTAACCTCGCACAACGCATGTCATTTCATAATGAATTTTGACGTTTTCATTCATCACACGAATGTGAGAGAATAAAACAAGCCAAAATCTTCTAAATTTATTAACTTTATTAATCTAAATCTTATCTAATTTAATTTTTTAAATGTGGTCGAAATTATTTATAAAAGTGATTTTTAACGCTTACCTCCAAATCCCGGCCAAGATACTCCATCCGATCCTTAATACTGCGGTGGAAAGTACGCAAACAACAATCGAAATGCAAATTTTTCCTATCGAACAGTCTCGTTTCAAGTCGTCGGCGCATAATACAAAATTGTACCAAAAAAAATCAATCATTTTTTTTTTTTAATGATATTTTATTTTCTTCCTTAAATAAGTTTCCAATCACAATTCATATAAATAAAGATTCTTTGCATGTATACAATAAATAAACAAACAAATAAATATATGATGAAAGGGGACTGAACGAGCAAGATGTCTTGCGAGTTCAGTCGGGAGACGAGAGTGGGATGATGAGGCTAGTTTATCGGGGGTGCAGACATAGGCGGCGCCCACCCCCCCCAAAAAAAAATTCATGTGTGGTCCCGCCCTAAAAGTTGGGTTGATAACTTTTTTTTTTTTTTCTTATCAATTTTGTTTCCTGCGCACTTTTCTTTTTTTATAAATTATTTGAAAGTAATGTCAGGAAATATTACCAAGCACATATCTTCACAATTATTTAATTATATTATGTATTTTAATGCCATGAATCATGGGTCGTACCAGCTGCGATTATTTTAATTTCAAATCCTGTGATATACAACATGTGATTATTGTTTTGATCAAATTTAGACAACTTTTTCATTCTATTATACATTATTCTTAGAGAAAACTATGTTTTGTTTTATTTCTGTACTTATGCAAAATATGAGTGGCATTGAGATAGCAATAACAAGCAGAATAAGGGACAATGTGTTTTACATTGAACTGCACATGTTTTGATTGTTGATACTTGGCCTGTGGCAGATGTCATCATCACCAAAAGGCATCCAATATGTTTACTATTTCAAATTTACCAGATTTTGTACAGGTTTCTAGGGGGTACATGTAGTGATTAGATGGGGGAGGGGGGGGGGGTAAGCTTGCATTCGCTAAATGATTTTTTTCTCTCTTGGATACCTCCAGGCAAGGCCAGGCCGAACCACAGTCAGCATTAACAATTACAAGGTGCTCTCAGCAATGGATTCTCATTCTACGCTAAGTGCACTGATCGATGTAGATACATGTATATCTAGTAATTAGCTAGTCTAAATAATTGTATCATTTCTCTGTCTAATTTTACTTGTAGGTGTTCCAGACTCTGCAGGAATGAGATCGGTTTGTTGGAAAGTAAGTTGATTCTTTCTTAACCCTCCCTCCCCCTTTGAGAAATATTTATGAATACATTACCAGAAGCTACTTGTAATTTACATTTGCATTTGCTTGCATGTCATCACAACATAATATGGAATTATCTCATAATTAGATTAACATTATTGCATTGATTATGGTATTTAACGACACTCCTGTTTTACACCCCACCATTTATTTTTTTATTTGTTTCAATGGAGCTTGGAATTACTACTGAAATAGATGCTCAAACTTTTTTCTTATTAATATATTCTTCTTTAAAAATGAAAATATGATTGTATCTGTTTTGTAGATCTTGTTAAACTACCTACCAGCAGCCAGAACAACATGGCCAGATGTGTTGGCAAAACAGAGGTATGTACAAATTTTTCAATTGATCTCTCACATTATTTTTTATTCTTTTTTTTTAGTAGAAATAGATTTCTCTGGAAAATCTTTTTTTGTTTCTGGAATGTCAATATTTTGATAAAACTTCTACTCTTCCTACACTATATCTGCCACTTCTTTCACTTATTCAACTACTCCTATTACTATCTCTGTTTGATAATAATAATAATAATAATGATGATGATGATGATGATGATAATCACATAATAATAATAATAATATGGACATCAGTAATGCACCGGTATCCATCATAAAAAGATGCTCATCGCGCAGTTGAGAAAGAAGAAGAAGAAAAGGACACTTAAAAAATTAAAAAGGAGAAGAATTATAATTACTTGCTTGTGTGAAAGTGGTGAGACAAGACATTTTGCGGATGTTATTGCTTAAAGGTCAATTCCACCCCAGAAAAATTATGATTTTCTTAAATAGAGAAAAATCAAACTAACAAAACGCTAAAAATTTCATCAAAATCGGATGTAAAATAAGAAAGATATGATATTTTAAAGTTTCGCTTATTTTTCACAAAACAGTTATATGCAAATGAGACAGTCGATGTTGTCCATCACTCACTATTTCTTTTGTTTTTTATTGTTTGAATTATACAATATTTCATTTTTTACAGATTTGACAATAAGGACCAATTTGACTGAACCATATAGTATGAAAACAATACTAATTCCACATGTTCAGGAAGGAATTAATCTTTGTTTCACTTGACAATGAGGAGAAACTTAGAATATTTCACATTTCATATAATAAAATACAAAAGAAATAGTGAGTGGATGACGTCATCAGTCTCCTCATTTGCATACTGACCAGGATGTACATATAACTGTATTGTGAAATTAAGCGAAACTTTAAAATATCATAACTTTCTTATTTTACATCTGATTTTGATGAAATTTTCAGTGTTATGTTTGTTAGATTTTTCTCTTTTTATTCAAATCAACTTATGATTGGGGTGGACTTGTCCTTAATGTTTCTGTTATTATTAGTTCTACTTTTGCTCTTGCTCTTTCCTCTTCATCTATTTGTTGCTTATGTCTTATACTTTACTTTTTTATGCCTCCTATTCTTTCACTGCTTTAATCATACTAGATTCCTTTCTCTTTCACCATCATTATCACCATTTTTACCGTCATGATCATTACCAGCATCACAATCATTGATTTTATCAGTGTCATCATTTTGTTCTCCTTTTTAGACAACTTTACAAAGAGTTTCTTGAAGAGATGATAATTCAACCTGGGTCAAAGGAATACAGTACTAAGAGAACAGATGTTACAATGGAAGATCACGTAAGACATCCTCAATTTAAAGGCAATTTGTCACTTTAGCCAGAATTCAAACGGAAACTCACTGCTCCATCTACATTTCTAATCATATAATTGCAAACTTTAAGGTCAGACACATATCACCTGTCCATCCATGCAGAAATCTATTTCTATAAATCTGATTCTACAAGACCATGAAATTTTTTAATATTCAGGATTGTAAATTCTTGTATGACTCAATTTGCGTACATACTTTGAGAATCCCCAAAAGAAAGAATTGCTTCTGTATTTGTATAAGCAATTGTTTATTATAATCCAACATTACATGTCAACTATAGGCATAAATTATTTATTTTCATGTTTTCAAAATGATTTATACTTGTTTTATTTTCAGCCTCTTAATCCCAAACCAGACAGCCAATGGTCACAGTACTTTAAGGATAATGAGGTTCTTCTTCAGATTGACAAAGATACTAGGTATGAAATACAAAACAGAATCTATAGCACTTGCCCTGTCTTACAAAGAATTGTAAATTCATAAATTCATAGATTTCTTGAAAATTTAGTGTGCTTATCTTTGTTTACAGAGAACTTTGTGAAAATTTCCTGGAGAAAAAATTGTGACATTGATGGATTTCCATATACTTGAGGTTGATGGGATCAATCGTAGCCCTTTGTAAGATGGGACCCTGGTTTACTTATGACTTTATCATAGTTTTATTATTGTAAAAAATATAATTCAAATCAAAATCTCCAATCTTTTAACACGATTCTACAGAATTCCGTTTACAGTTTATCGAAATATTTGCTATGATTATATTTAATTATAAACTTCTACTATTCCTTCCTCAATTTTTGTGTCTGTTGTCCACTGTTGCAGGAGATTACAG
This sequence comes from Lytechinus pictus, assembly GCF_037042905.1. NCBI lineage: Eukaryota > Metazoa > Echinodermata > Echinoidea > Temnopleuroida > Toxopneustidae > Lytechinus > Lytechinus pictus. Next base: position 29,983,457 of record NC_087259.1, on the reverse strand, counting down.
CCCGACATAGGTTTCTTCCAGACTGCTACAGACTACCCATGTAAGGAACTTGTAGATGCATCTACCACCCTTGAAACATTGAGGAAGAGAATAGAACACACCATGCTCCATTCAGTGGCTGTGGCAAAGTCTAGGGCTGGTATTACTAATGTAAGTTATTCAATGGGTTAATCAACCACTTGGTCTAATTCCTTCTTGTCTATTACCAATTGGTTTAATACCGGTTGTTTTTTTTTTCTTGATCATCAATGCCTCTACAGGGTCAAAGACGATTTTTCCCTTCTTAATTTGAGAGATTTAATACAATGATAGAATTCATTCATGGTAAATATGCATGATTCATTATAATAAATTAAAAATATATTAGTTTGCAAAATAAAAATCTATAACATTTGCTAAACTTGAAATATGTGGGAGGGTGAAATCAATTCCCCCTCTTGTAATAGCTTTGTCTGAAATCCTACTTAAAATAGGATTAAGTTATACATTCCAATATCATTTAATACATTTTAACTAATAAAATACTCCTAGTGATGTTGGTTCATAAAGAATGCAAACACTATGTTTGACTTTACAGATTTCACTGACAACATTACCCTTTCATTTCAGATGGTAACCTCAAAGAAACCAATGAAAATGGAATTTGGTCATGATACATTAGAAGAAGGTCAAGAAGCTCATTGGGAAGTATTAGAAAGAATTCTCTTCATCTATGCCAAGTTGAATCCAGGTCAAGGCTATGTCCAAGGAATGAATGAAATCATTGGACCTCTCTACTATGCATTTGCAGCTGATAAGGATTTGAGTTGGCGAGGTATGTATTTGATCTGTAACTCATTTTTGCTTTGAATGTATCAGTTTTATTCTGATCTTTATCTTCATTCCTTCTAATTGTCCTCTTTTAATTTATTTTGTTGTATTTTCTCTGCTTTCTTACTATCAGATGAATGAGGGATGTGTTCTGGTCAATGATTTATTCAAGGATACAGTAAAAAGGATATATATGTTTCACAACCAGAGCAACTTAGATTTGTCATAAACGAATACTTTGTTGATACAACTATCTCATAAAATATGAAGTAAAACATTTAATGACAGTTTGTATTTCATAACCTTCTCTTTTGTTATTACTAGTATTCCTGTAATATCTGATTTCTCTATGTTTTTTTTTTTCATATGTTTGCTTGTACTTTTTTTTCTTCATCTTATATTCTCTATTACTAGGCATGTCATAATTTTGTTAAAGGAGAATCCAACCTTGGAAAACAAAGACGACATGAAAATTTTGAAAGAAATTGGGCAAGGAATATGAAAGTTAGATTAACAAAAGTTATGGCTGTTTGAAAAATGACCACCATGACATCGTAAATCTCAAATTAGCAACTTGTAAGGCATTTATCCTCATTACTAAGCCCTTGGTCGTCTTTTTGCTTGCTTACACTGTCGTTCCGATGTGTATAATAATAGCAGGGCCCGCTGGGAGAACAGTTTTCTGAACTGAAGTGCCTACCCTGGGTGAATATACCATTATTATAATTATCATTATTAAAGGTCAAGTCTACCCTAGAAAAATGTTGATTTGAATAAATAGAGAATAATCAAACAAGCATTATGCTGAAAATTTCATCAAAATCGGATGTAAAATAAGAAAGTTATGACATTTTAAAGTTTCGCTTATTTTTCACAAAATAGTTATATGCACAATTTAGTCACATGCAAATGAGTGAATCGATGATGTCTCTCACTCACTATTTCTTTTGTTTTTTATTGTTTGAATTATACAATATTTCAATTTTTTAATATTATGTCAAAATATAGATTTTTGTATTGAAAAATTCAATATTTTTGCTTCAGCTGCCATAAAAAACCATAAAATGTTAAACAATGATAATTCCACATGTTCAGGGAGAAATAAAACATTTTTTTTTTTACAGGACAATGAGGAGAAAATTTGAATATCTTATATTTCTTATAATACAAAAGAAATAATGAGTGGGTGATGTCATCAGTTCCCTCATTTGCATACCGACCAGGATGTGCATATAACAATATTGTGAAATTAAGCGAAACTTAGAAATGTCTTAACTTTCTTATTTTACATCCGATTTTGATGAAATTTTCAGTGTTACACTTGTTTGATTTTTCTCTTTTTATTCAAATCAACTTTTTCTTGTAGTGAACTTGTCCTTTAAGCGCTATATAAATGTGGAATATTATTATCATTACACAAGCACCCATATTTTTTAGCATTCAGGTAAAAAAAAATCTCTATCACAACCTTTCTACCTCTACCACCTGCAGAACACGCAGAAGCCGACACATTCTTCTGCTTCACCAACCTCATGTCCAAGATGCGTGATACCTTTATCAAGACGTTGGACGACTCACCGACAGGGATCAACGCCAAGATGGTCAAACTGATGCAGATGGTGAAGCGTTGTGATGCCAAGATCTGGCTGCAGTTCCAGAAGCAGGATTTGAAGCCTCAGTTCTTTGCTTTCCGATGGCTGACTCTTTGGCTCACCCAGGAGTTCCCTCTTCCAGGTAAGAACTGCTACAAAGAACCTTGACATAGATTAAGCATCTGATGTAAGTGAAGTGTTGCAATGCCAAGATCTGACTTCATTTCCAGATGCAGGACCTAAAGCCTCGGTTCTTTGCATTCCTCATCCAGGTGAGAAACATTTCAAGTGTGTTTCAAAAGTGTTGTGACAATACCTAGAGATCTGGCTTCAATTCCAGAAGTAGGACTTGAAGCCTTGAAGCCTCTGATAGCTGACTCTCTGACTCACCCAGGAGTTCCCTCTTCCAGATAGACTCCACTTCAAAGAACCTTGACATAGATTGAGCATATCACATTATGACAGTGATAATGATCTGATTTATGTTTCCTTCTTTTATATCTTAGATGTTACCAGGTTATGGGACTCATTACTATGTGATGAAGGCAAGCCTGAATTTCTTCTATGTGTTTGCTGTGCAATGATTCTGTAAGTATCATTTATTTGTTTTATTTATTTGAACAATATTTTAATAAGGTGCCCTAAAAGCATAAAAAGCAAAACAAGTATAGACAAAATGTATGTGTAATACACTCACACATACTGATCTATCTTGTTATATATTGTAATTTTATGCATATTCTTTTTTTCAAATACCAAAACAGTTGTGCCAATTATCCATTCGACAATGTTTAACATTGCTATGTTACTTCGTTTGGTTATTCACATTAACAATAATGTTTAACAAACCATGCAGTTCCATGATGATAAACAAACTCTGATGACAGGAATTGTGAGTCTTTCTGTGTGCTTTGTACAAAGAATAAAAATTGAACCCCACGAACAAGGCAGAAATTTATTGTTTTATACACAATATGTTCAATATTTCATAGTAATTGGCATTAATTTGGTAGAGTATATACTACAGTAAATCATTGTCATTTTCTTATTCATTTCTCTGTTGATAAACAAGATCTCAGAAGGATATCATCCTTGAAGGAGATTTTGCTACGAATATAAAGATGCTACAGGTGAGTCTAGTGGGATATGATTGCCACTTGGTCTATGGATGTTATGTCCAGTATTGTCACTGCATTGGTCAGCGCCGGTCCTGATTCTTCCACTGCTCAAAAATTTTAACACAATGCAATGCAATATCACCCACCGGCCTAGCATAAATAATAATTTTAATTACTGGTGTAGTTGCTTATATGGCGCTTAAAACTTACTTGATCGGAAGACTCTAAATGCTCTACAGTAATGCAACATAATTACCCTGGCTTTAGCAGAGTAGCAAGATGTCAAGCAATAGAATATCTGCTGCTAAAAAAAAGTCTGTTGTGACAATCCTCATTGTGATGATATAGACATCATGTAGAAATATGTTTTTATTGGTTTATTACAGAAACTATTTTGAGACATCATGTAGAAATATGTTTTTATTGGTTTATTACAGAAACTATTTTGAGACTTTGTCAACCATACAGAAGAACTACAGATTATAAAATTATTTGTGACAACAATTTTCAGTTTGATACAGGATAATAACTTGTAGACAAAAAATGATAAAGAAAATACATTATTTTGATGAATGGACGATGTTTCAAGGTATACATATCTCATTCTCGGACTGAAAATTAATAGTGTCAATTGTAATGATACTCATTAGATATCAATTAAATCTTTCAAACTAAATTCTTTAAATTTTCTGTTACCAATATTCTTGATATATATCTAAAATGTATAAATTCCAATGATTCTCTATAAAATTTCCAGGATAGAATTATTTATGTCTTGTAATGTAAAAGTTATATGTGTGATATAATGTATTTGTTTTTGTCTCACCTACATAGCAGGTGAGACTGCCAGAGGCGCTCCACTTGTTAAAATTATGAATTCTTTTTTTAAATCCTTGTCATATTCTCTTTTTTTCATTCATATTTCTCCTTTTTCATTCATACTGTAGCACTTTCCAGCAATAGACATGCATGAACTACTGAAGAAAGCCATTGAAGTAAGAGAGTTCTGCTCATGATCAAAGCAATTCTGACAAACCTGGTGATGAGGTTGGCCATTTCACGCAGCACAGTCATGTCAGATGGACCTTTTTTATATTGACTGCTTGTGCAAGGTGTATTGTTGCTTGTTGCAAGACTCTTACGCTGTTCGGAATCCCTTGTACTGCTTTGATTGAGGTGCACAATTGGATGATGCAGTTGTCCTACATTCTTGTCAAGCAATAGATTAATCAGAGATGGAATGTACACTAGTCTCAAGACCAAATTTTCTTGCTAATGATCTTGATCTATGCTGTGCACCTGTACCAGTGGCACATCTAGGAAACAGCGTCCGGGGTCAGTGCTAATATTGTGCCCCTTTTAACCTCTGATGCTGGGGGTGTGTGCTGAAGTCCTGCCCATTCCAGCAGCTGACGCAAGGGGTAAGCATTAGAATGGCAACTAATCTACATTTTTTATGCGATGAGCTATTTTTGGGTTCCTTTTAACTTGAACCTTTTTGGACTCCATGAGAGCCACACCCAGGGAACATTTGTCTCTTGCCCCTACCCCCCCCCTAGATATGCCACTCTTATGCAATCACCCAAGTCACTTAAAGATTCTTATGATTCTGATCTTCTGGTGTGTACTCCATTTCTTAAATTTAATGATGAATTCTGAGAGCAACAAAAGGAAACAAGAAAGGTACACAAAAATATGAAACGTTTCCAGATACACATCAGCAAACTGCAGCTGAATGTTCTGTATGTGATGAAGCATTAAAATCAAAGTGCAATGCACGTCATCTGTATATTAAAAATTGTAACTATTGTAGCCTTAACCCCTCTTTCCCTACAAAATGACAAAATTGTCACAGTTGATACATTAAACCATAATAAATGTATTATGATTTCAGAGCCAGGGCCCTGTTGCATAAAAGAAACTTTGATGGTAACTTTGCTTTCCATTGGTAACTTCCCTGAAATCCTTGATTCTGATTGGTTGTTTAGATTGCTACCATGGTTGCTGCCAAAGTTTCTATAATAGTAATTTTTTGCAACTTGACCCAGATGGATGATAATTATTGTGTGAAGTATAAGAATTAACATTTTGGCTCCAAACATAGATACAGTTAAATCCACTTTTATCAGTATTGAATTGATCAATATGCACATGCGCATAGGTATAATGGGTGCTAATAAGTTTGAATGTCTGCTCATAGAAACATAGAGCCATGTAATGTGGGATGCAATGTGTGTGTATAATGATTTCCGTGAAAATGTGGACTGAATCAAAGCCCCTGTTATTGCAGATCAAAGAAAAAAAAGAAAGTATTTTAAGGATTGACATTAAAGTAACTACTAATTTTATTTAAGACAAAGTATAAAGTCACGAGTTATTCATTTTGGTGACTTTTGGTCTTAGATCAGATGACAATAACTAATGAATAATAACTGAACTAGTATGCAAAATTTGTTGCATGAGGTTTTTTTTTTACTTTTAAGTTGTACCTTTATTGTATAAGTTAGGCAATTCCATAAAATAGCAAATGTTTTTGCATATCAGACTTAATTCATTTTTATACTTTTTAACTTCATTTCATAATTTACTCAAGCCATAATGTTTGTGAGGTTTTGGATTAATTGGTTGTTGAAATCCAATAGGCTTGAAAGAGGGACACATGGTTCTAATAAACAATAGGTTAATGTATTTTTTTTCAGGCACAAAGTGATACAACAAATTTCTTTTTTCTGTGAAACTCAATCATCCGAATTTTAGTTTTGATGATGTTTTGTAATGCATCTCATAGTTTCAGGTCTTTATTTAAAAAGAAACAGAGTATATTACTTTCAGAACAGACTAAAAACACCCCAATATAAAGGTGACTGTTTTTCCCCCACATGTTTCTTCTTATTACACAGTGATATTGGTTTTGTTCAATTTCAAATCATACTGGTATTGTGATCAGTATAACAAATTTTGTTGTATTATACCATGACAAAAGGAAGCAACTCTGCTTTTTCTTCAAATTTGACTTTTCTTGAATGTGTATATTCTCTGTATGCAAGCTCTACTTGATGCTAAAGAGGAGTCACGTCACCCAGATGTCTGAAATATAGACATATAAAAAGCATGTAACTCTATATATTTTCCACATAGAAATGACACAGTTTCCTCTTTTGCTAAAAAGCTCATGACACGGAATTACTTCCTTTTATCATGGGACAACGGTGTACATTCAGTGGTCAGCGCGAGCATGCCAGCCTCCGATCAAAATGATCAAAGTGCTATTTTGCTACAGTATAATACAATGATTTTCCTATATTGTGTTACATTCACTACAATAATTGAGTAGTTGGTGCTGTGAATGTTGGGCACCATATTTAAATGAAGTATAATGCACATTAATAAAATCCAACATCATTGTCCATTTTCCAAATACCATGCCAGAGTATTTATGTGTGTGCATTTTGATCTATACAAACAAGTTACTCCGTTTTATATGCATGTACATGTATGCATTTCAGTTTTACTTGAATTTTACTCAATATATGCACAGGTGTGTACATACTCAGAATTAAAATCACTCTGTAGATAAAAATATGTAAAGAGAACAATTTATCTAAAGTGCCAAAATATTCAGAAATAAATGAATGGAAAACACAATACTTTCATGACAGTAAATATGATATAGTTTAGTTGGTAGAACTAATGTTGTGGGTACATTTATGATTTGTTGTACTTGAATAATTGTTTTAGATGTATTGTCTCATTTTTTGTCTCTCTCTCTCTCTCTATCTCTCTTTCTGTCTTACATGCACACTTAATCACTTACTTACTGTCATTCTCTCTCTTTTTCTTTCTTTCTTTCTTTCTTTCTTTCTTTCTTTCTTTCTTTCTTTCTTTCTTTCTTTCTTTCTTTCTTTCTTTCTTTCTTTCTTTCTTTCTTTCTTTCTTTCTTTCTTTCTTTCTTTCTTTCTTTCTTTCTTTCTTTCTTTCTTTTTCTTTCTTTCTTTCTCTTCTAACTTCCTCTCTATCCTTCCCTCTTTCTCACTGCCTCTCTCTCGTCCTCTCTTTCTCATGAATATTCATGATGAAATGGTGTAATGAGTATGATAATGAATCAAAAATTTTGCAAGGTCTTGCCATCTTATGTTTGAATGTGATATGTGAATTTATCAATCTTATTAATTTATTGAAAATGGAAACTTAAATTGTATCTATTATAACCCATAATTTTTTTCTAAGATATTTTTCAAATTTGTCTTCAATTCAAGCATATCATACATTCATACCATGCCTTCTAAGCTAGCTGTCAGCATTCTCATTTATTTTTTTTAGGTTTTGAGGTGAGCTCTTAAAACTGAAAGAGTGAAACTTAATCCCTATGCATTGGAAATCTTGCATTATGGATTGGGCACTGTACATGATGGGGGGGGGGGGGGGTCTAGACTCCTACCTGTAAACTAGTCTTGACTCTTGATACATCATACCTTTTAATAAAATATTTGAAGATTTGTTGTAAAGTTTGATACAAATGATGATGCCAATTGGGAATGTTTGAAGAAAATCTATGACCCTGTTTTCATAAAAGCAACACATTTGTGGTAGAGTATTGCATAGAGTAAGTTTATATGTTTATATTGCTTACATTCTATTGGGTTTGTTTTTTAAGACTACATGACCAAACTGTTGCATTGTCGGTAATGAATCGGGCACTGTTCTAGCAGTTCAAACCTTGGGCTGGTGCTATTCAATGTAACTCTTGAGTATCACCTTTAACCACCTGTCCTTCTATAGATCTACATGTATCAAGTTAGGATTTTTATCTGGTATTATTTGAAGTGTTCCAGACAAAACATATTGACATGACATAGCAACTTATATCTGACTCATTACATAGTATATTGAATGTTCCGTTTAGTTTGGAAACCCCATGGACATGGGCAATATTTTGTTTAATTTGAAATATGATTTGGGGTGTAGGATTTAGAAAGTCACCTTGCTGACCCCACCCCCCCCCCCCCTGGGTCCCCCACCCCTCCTTCCCTGCCAAATCAACCACTGGATTCTCCGTCCAAGATAGGAACTTGTCCATTTTTATATTGATGTGATAAAATATCTTGTACCCACTTGGTCTACTAGCAATTTGGTCTAATTGCTGCTTCATAAAACTTCTAATTATAACAAATTTGCAGTGATAGTTATAAGCTACTGAAATCCTTCAATGTGATTGGCAGATCTATTTTTTTTATAGAAATTGTGCATTTATTTTTATAACAAAACAGGAAAAACTTGTTTAGGGGGTGTTTGGAAATTCCTTGGGCCCTGGTACAACTATCATTTGGTCCAATATTCACTTGGTCTAATACATGTTTGGTCTAGCAGTCATTTGGTGACTGGTCTAATCTTTAGATGGTCTAATCTCCACTTTGTCTTATTATTTGGCAGTTTTTCACATGAACATTTGATTAAAAGAAAAACAGTTCATGTAATCATAGGTTAAGTTGCATTAGACCAGGTACATGTAGATATTAGATGAAATGAACCCAACTGGCCTGCAGGCAAAAAAGCTTACTGCCTAAATCATCAACATTAGATGAGCTCTAACACTGCAATGAATGGGGATTTCCAGGACTCTTCTGTGCATTTTGGGGGCTAAATTGCCCCCAAGGCCCCATTTAATTTTTCCCTGCCAACTGGGCATGAAACAAAACAGTTATTGGCCTAAATGGCAATTAGACCAAATGGTTAGTTATAGTATGCGATCATTCCAAACTAGGATTAGACTATGTGGGATAAGACCAAATGGTTGTATACCAAACGGTTTTAGACCAAACGGTTTTAGACCAGGGTCCCGTAACACAAAGGTAAGCAATTTATTGTACGCTTGATTTTCACGATTGATTGTACATTGCAGTCAATGAAATCAATCATAGAAAAATGTTCTGCAATCATTGCTAAGCTTTGTGGTATTTTACTGATAAAGTGGCTTATCCTCTATTTTTTGCATAGACACTGAAAGACAAAAATACACTAAGAACACACTAGGAGCCCAGTGTGTCAACTCAGTGTGCTGATTACCTTAACATTTCAATATAGGAAAGTCCAATAATTTATGTTATATGGAATACATGTAAAGTTATAAATTTGATATTGATCAACTAAACAAGATGGAATATTGATCAATGAAAACAAATTGATATTGAACAACTTCATGAGTTTGTATTACAAAAATATAACCTTGTTTCTGATGTGTTTTTTTTTAAGGAAAAAAATATATATATCTTGGATATTGGCACTCAGTACTTACAAATATTCATATTTCACTTGAATGATTCATCAGGCTTTGTTTTCTCAATACAGTAAGGCTCAAATTTGTATAACCCTAATTATATAGATTTTGATATAGGGATTAACAAACATTGCATTCACATTTGAGTTAACAGTTATTGATTTTCATTCAAAGACCAGATATCATATTTCAGTTAATGTTTCCGTTAATAGAATAAAAAATATTGAGAATCGAATTTAAAACAGAGCACCCTACAAGAGGTCACTTGTATAGTTCATTAAGCCATGTGTATTTTTGAACAGCTTTGTAAAATACCCTATGTACTGTATGCCTTGTAATAAAAATGTTGAGATTTATATTTGTGTACCTTTGTTCAAAGTAAATGGAAGTATATTTTATATTGTGTAACCATTATTATGCAGACAAAGCGAACCTCAAGTATTTTCATTATGAGATGTAAATGTACATTATAGTTGTTGCTTGGGAATATATTATAAGTAAATAAAATAATTTTAACAGTATACATATGTATTCATTATTCTGTGTGCATTTAAAGACATGGAAAGACAACACTTATGTAACAAACACAAAATAAATATACCTTATTGAGAAATGGTTACGGTAAAATGTTTGATATGAAGAGAAGAACACGTTGACAGTTTGAGAGAGAATTGACAAGGGTAATGAGCGGGAAAGGAGATGATTAGATATGTACTGTTATTTCATTTTTAAGATAATCTGAATTCGATTGATACATCGATTTCTTTTCTGTCCATTTTCCATCATCTGATCATCTTGTAATAAAACGTTTATTTACTTAAAGACAGTCACTAATGAGGTCTTATTTCATCATTCAAACCCACTTAAACCAACAATGATGCTTTGAACACCGCTAATCCCAACTAAGTGATCTATATCGTCTGCAATGCGCATCGAAACATTAAATTGAGCGCGGTTTATTTTACACGAAAACGATAATACGATCAATCGATCGCGATGCTCACTTTCCCTTCTCGGTCGCCTGCAAAATCAGTTATTCGTGTCCAAGGACGCCTTTTCGATTTTATTTCTGAATGGATATGTTCCTCCTTAAAATACTAATGGATTATGAATAGCACAATTATTATCAACACAATCAACAGATCTGTCAATTTGTCATGAACGGTTTGACATGAAAGAATTTAGAGTGATTTTATACACTCACTCAGAATCGTTGCTCAAAGACTGGAAATAGCTGCCTTGAAATTTTAAGTGTTCATTGATTTTGGTGGCCCCGGTGAAAAGGGGCTAAAGTGGGACCGGAAACCTAGCCGTCTCTGGCCGACCTTCTTGTCAAAAAGATGGGGTGAAAATCTATATTGGAGACCCACCGCCGCTTTTGATAATATTGGTTTAGATTTTGAAAACATCTAATTGTTCAGAGACTATGAACGAACCTTGAGTACAGGAAGAAAATACTCCACGTTTTTTTTTCATACAGCAGAGTCATTAAATAGAACATTGTTTGTTTATCGAGTTCGGTTGTTGTTTTTATTGTAGTTATTTGAGTGTTGTCCTTTTTACTGTTTGTTTTTTATCTTTCGATACACCGAAGGATAATGTGAGTTTTTTCCAACGATCTCTAACTTGACTTACCTCACATATGCATTATTAAAAATCAAGTTAAAGGAAAGAGGGTGAGTGAGAGAGAGAGTGAAAAGAAAGAAAACTAAAATGAATAAATAAACACAAAGAAAGGGAGAACGGAAGAAAGGAACAAAGAACGTGAGAAAGAAACAAAGGCCCAAAAGTGTTTAAAAGAGAAAAAGAACAAAAATGAAAGAAAGTAGTCACTAACTAGATTTTTTTTGCCTCTTTTTCTACTCCCATGCACTTTTCTCGTGATAGTATCAATTTTTTTTTTTCATCTAAGCGCTTTACGGGATATTTTCCTTGCATTTCTATATTCATGCAAGATAATATTCAGCAAGATGTTGAATAAAACTGATAAGCGTTATGATTGTGGGACCAAATTTCTACCTTTTTACGTACCATCAGTTCGATGTATCATTGGATAAGAATATAATGTGCATAAAACATACAATCTTCTATTGAGATTGTATAATTCAACCCAGGCACTTAAAAAAATAGAACACATCTCACGTCTTCTATAAATCCGTACTTATATAGATAGTGCAGAAAGATATATTTATATTTTATTTGGAATGGTCTATTATGATAGATCGTTATTGGTATTATGGAAATATCTGAGGAAAGTGGGAGGCTTTCTAGGTAGTTAATGAATCCCGGTAATGAATATTGGTAACAGAACTCTAATTATTCGTGCTAGACTATTTTCAAAGTGTATTTATTTAATTTTTCAACGACAAACAAGCTTGTCCATTTGCTAGAGACTGGGGAGAAAGGCCGAGAGAGAGGGGGAGGGGAGGGAGGGGGAGAGAGAAAAGAAAGAGAAGGGACTATATGAGATGTAAGAGTTGCAAGGGCAAAAAAATGGAACGCAATTTAAAAAAAGTCTGAGATGCGGCCCGTTTATTTACTTTATTTACTTTATACATTTGAATATCCATTAATGAAAAAAAAGGAAAAATGAATAAAGAAAATATTATAAAAAAAAACATCGAAAGAAAGTAACGAACAAAGACACAAATATAATTATTACAGAAAGGGAAAATAAGTCAAAGAAAATTAGAGGAAAAAAGTTATACAGAGAGAGAGAGAGAGAAAGGAAGGCGAAACAGACAGATTCAAGAAAGAGAAGAGACATTTTGCTTGAAACTATGAGGCGCCGAATGTACCATTATTATATAGAACAATTATTTGTTATATAATCATTATTTATTAAATAATAACTATTATTTATATATAATTTACATTTTATTTGTAAATAACTACTATTATATAAAATATCATTTCTAATTATTTATATATAATTCCAAGTAATACTTCATTATTTGTAAATAATAATAGTTCGACATTCCATTATTTATAAATAATGATTATTTGTTTTTCATTATTTATAAATAATGATTATTTGTTTTTCATTATTTATAAATAATGATTATTTGTTTTTCATTATTTATAAATAATGATTATTTGTTTTTCATTATTTATAAATAATGATTATTTGTTTTTCATTATTTACAAATAATGATTATCTGTTTTTCATTATTTATAAATAATGATTATTTGTTTTTCATTATTTATAAATAATTTGTTGAGTTTTCCATTATTTATAAATAATGATTATTTGTTAAATAATGAAAACGTCTACTTCATTATTTATAAATAATTTTTTCGAGTGCACCATTATTCTCATTATTTATAAATAATCATTATTTAATGTTCGAGTTTTCCATTATTTATAAATAAAGATTATTTGTTAAATAATGAAATATCTACTTCATTATTTATAAATAATAATTTTGTTTCAATATCCCATTATTTATAAATAATCATTATTTATAAACAATTTTTACAGTTTGCCATTATATACAAATAATCATTATTTATATACAAATAACCATTATTTATTAAATAATGCCATTATTTATTAAATAATGCCATTATTTATTAAATAATGCCATTATTTATTAAATAATGCCATTATTTATTAAATAATGCCATTATTTATTAAATAATGCCATTATTTATTAAATAATGCCATTATTTATTAAATAATGGAAAACTCGCTATAACATGCAAATGTGGGACCGCCCATGATATGAATATTCATGATGCGATTTCCTTTTTCGTGATTTTTCTTCACAAATTTTTGTCCATTTCCTCTTCATAATGACATTTCTTGAAGCAATTTTCTAGGGATATGGTCTGATTGTAATATTCTTCATTTTCTATATAACTTCGTCTTCGTAGAAATATCAAAAAGTGTAATTTTATATGATTTTTCCTACAGTTCACAATCCCCATAGGCGCGCGTGTACGGTAGGGACAACCGGTGAATCGACGGAGTGCTCTTCATCGAAATACTACGTTGGTTGGTCCCCGGAAGTGGCGGGCGGAATTTAGCCCGAATCCTCGATGGAAGTCGATCAAGTGCATATGAGCTGAGAGAGTGAAATATCAGTGTACTTGTACAGGCCCTTCTACTTTTTATAAATATTTCTTGTTGCTTTTTTTGTTAAGTTAATTTTTCCTGGTGTAGAAATAAGTTTCAGTTCTAATAATGCACTTCAAATACATTTTGGAGTGTCTGTTTGAGGCGTTTGGGGCGATTTCACCCTGGCCCCAAAATGCTCGCAACGACAATACGGGGGCATGATGGATGACCCCTAATTTTTTAAAAACTTATTTTTCTATTGAAAATTATCACAAAATTCACCAAAAGTGTGCACGAAAGCCTTCGTATTTCACTTTTAAAACTCCAAAAAGTGCCCAAATGACAAGCTTGGTCGCTTCGCTGTGTCGCTTTCAACTTGAGAACGTTTACGCGTCTGCTTCCCCCCCCCCCTCCTCCGAAAGAAATTCTGTATACGGCCATGCTCTAAAGAGCCTGGCACATTGATTTATGTATACTTCATTTTCATTATTTTTATCTCATTATCATCATGGCCTTACGCAGAATTTTTTCCGGGGGGGGGGTGGGGGGAGCAGGACGCGCGTAAACTTTCTCATAAAAATCTTGAGAAAGCGAAGCGACCAAGCTTGTCATTTGAGCTTGGTCGCGTCGCTGTCTCGCTTTCAAGATTTTTTTGAGAAACTAGCTGCCCCCCCCCCCGGTAAAAATTCTGTGTAAGGCCATGATGATAATGTGATAAATATAATGAAAATGAAAAGTACATATAAATCAATGTGCCATATGCTCTTTTGAGCATGGCTGTTCACAGAATTTCTTTCGGGGGGTGGGGGCAGACGCGTGTAAACGTTCTCAAGTTGAAAGCGAGACAGCGAAGCGACAAAGCTTGTCATTTGGGCTTGGTCCCGTGGCTGTCTCGCTTTCAAGATTTTTTTGAGAAAGTTTACGCGCGTCATGCTCCGGCCCCGGCCCCCCTGGAAAAAATTCTGCGTAAGGCCATGTTGATAATGAGATAAAAATAATGAAAATGAAAGTATACATAAATCAATGTGCCAGGCTCTTTAGAGCATGGCCGTATACAGAATTTCTTTCGGAGGAGGGGGGGGGGGGAGCAGACGCGTAAACGTTCTCAAGTTGAAAGCGACACAGCGAAGCGACCAAGCTTGTCATTTGGGCACTTTTCGGAGTTTTAAAAGTGAAATACGAAGGCTTTCGTGCACACTTTTGGTGAATTTTGGTGAAGGGCCTGTACAAGTACACTAATATTTCACTCTCTCAGCTCATATGCACTTGATCGACTTCCATCGAGGATTCGGGCTAAATTCCGCCCGCCACTTCCGGGGACCAACCAACGTATATAGTATTTCGATGAAGAGCACTCCGTCGATTCACCGGTTGTCCCTACCGTACACGCGCGCCTATGGGGATTGTGAACTGTAGGAAAAATCGTATAAAATTACACTTTTTGATATTTCTACGAAGACGAAGTTATATAGAAAATGAAGAATATTACAATCAGACCATATCCCTAGAAAATTGCTTCAAGAAATGTCATTATGAAGAGGAAATGGACAAAAATTTGTGAAGAAAAATCACGAAAAAGGAAATCGCATCATGAATATTCATATCATGGGCGGTCCCACATTTGCATGTTATAGCGAGTTTTCCATTATTTAATAAATAATGGCATTATTTAATAAATAATGGCATTATTTAATAAATAATGGTTATTTGTATATAAATAATGATTATTTGTATATAATGGCAAACTGTAAAAATTGTTTATAAATAATGATTATTTATAAATAATGGGATATTGAAACAAAATTATTATTTATAAATAATGAAGTAGATATTTCATTATTTAACAAATAATCTTTATTTATAAATAATGGAAAACTCGAACATTAAATAATGATTATTTATAAATAATGAGAATAATGGTGCACTCGAAAAAATTATTTATAAATAATGAAGTAGACGTTTTCATTATTTAACAAATAATCATTATTTATAAATAATGGAAAACTCAACAAATTATTTATAAATAATGAAAAACAAATAATCATTATTTATAAATAATGAAAAACAAATAATCATTATTTGTAAATCATGAAAAACAAATAATCATTATTTATAAATAATGAAAAACAAATAATCATTATTTATAAATAATGAAAAACAAATAATCATTATTTATAAATAATGAAAAACAAATAATCATTATTTATAAATAATGAAAAACAAATAATCATTATTTATAAATAATGGAATGTCGAACTATTATTATTTACAAATAATGAAGTATTACTTGGAATTATATATAAATAATTAGAAATGATATTTTATATAATAGTAGTTATTTACAAATAAAATGTAAATTATATATAAATAATAGTTATTATTAAATAAATAATGATTATATAACAAATAATTGTTCTATATAATAATGGTACATTCGGCGCCTCATATGAAACAAGTTCTTCGGACTTATATTGTTATGCAGGGGCGGGATCCGGGTAATTTGATAGAGGGGAAGATGACTTAAAGGTGGTGCCATGCAGTAAAGTTCCTCAATTTAAATAATAATGATCCAGATCTCTATCCTTGCTTTACAGTCTTCCCTTTCTTTTCTTCTTCTTTTCTTCTTTTCTCATAAAATCATAAAGGCTGTGAATAACTGCCCCTCGCCCGCCCCTGTTGCACTGCCGATGATCATACGCATAAATATATATATTTTTATCATTATTATTGTTCAAGCAAGTAGCTTTCTCATGCGGGTAACATCTGCTACAATCAGTCGCTCGATTCAAGCATCCGCCAGTAATCCATTTCTCAATCTGCTGATTAATAATTGATTTTTAATCCAATGCCAATTTTCAAGCGTTTTGACTCGTTTCACCTGCTAGAGGCGATGCCATCAGCTTAACCCTATTAGAGCCGGGTTATTTAGACTCATCTTGCCGGCTGCCGGAGGGGGTGGGGTGAAACCTGCCATCTGAGATCCCGGCCGTCGATCGTCCATGATGGCTCTTGTTGGAGGGAGGCTACCTTTCCTAAGGCCTAAGAGATTTACAATACATGCACCCAGCGCCAATATCAGTTCTAACCTTTTCATAAAACTTCTTAAACTTACAATAACAGTTGAAATGTACTGGAATCCTTCAATCTAATTTGCTGCTAGTAATTTGTATAGAAATAAGTCTTAGTGACACGGGAATGGTCCATTGACTACACGTTCGAGACTAAAATCGGCACGCCTGTCACTGTCTTATGAATCTACAATTTTGTTTCGTCAATAATATCACTCCGAAGATTTTTTAAAATTGTCGTCAATCATGAATTAATTACGAAAGTCATGCATTTACCAAATGTTCTAATACTCAGTTCTTTGTAAAGATGCCCGTTTTAAAGATTATGTTCGATGGCATATATCAAAAGTGCATTATATTAATTTCCTTTATGTAATTTATTGTTATCTATACTTCTTTATATATTTTGTTATAATGTCTGCTTATTAGAGGCCAAGGGAATTATTTTTGTTATATAAAACAATTGAAAAGAAAATCTTCATGGTTTTCGCAAAAATTGTTAATGATTATTATGTTTCTCTCGATTTTCGGTTTTGTTAAATCAGCACGACGTCAGAATGGACTTTCTCTATTTAACAATAAAATGTAACTTGCGAACTGATCATTAATGATTACGATTGTGATTTAAATTACAAGACTTTTTGCCTAAAACAGCGCTCCGTCGTATATTATGCACGATATTTTTCATGAATATACTGCATACCAAATCGTGTATCAATGGTATTTTATTCTCAAACAGTGTCACACACATTCTTAGGAGATTTGAGAATTTTTCCTATTCCCAGTGAATACATATAAAGAAAGACTGTTAAGGTAGACTGTCGCCCCTCTTCTTAAAAAAACATAAATACAGATATGGGGATGGGAGAAAGAAAATAACGGCATATGTATTTTGCCTCCTTCTCCAATCCCTTTGCATTTATTTTACTGCTGGTTGATATCATTAGCGTAATACTTTGCTACATGATCTACTCCCCGTTTTGATTTCATTTATACTTTTGTTGAATTGTTGACCTCTATAACCGGCATATACCAGAGCATGAAATATTGGAGAAGAATCAAGACGTGTTTCAAATTGATAATTAGCACGGCGTCTAATCTCTACTACCTATCCCTCTTTAGTCCTAATACTTCAATTAACAAACATTCCAAACCAATGTTAAAATTCTTTTCAAACTCAAGATCTTTCGAATGATTTTACTGGCAGGGGGTTTTCTTTGGTCCTGAGGTAGCTTTTGTACTCCCCGTCAGAGCATGTTCCTTCGGTTCCCTTTCTCTTTTTTCGTCTGGATATATTAAAGTGCGAGAACTATTAGCATTTGGGGCTTCAGTCTGCGTAACCTGTCAAGATGATATCACATTTAAACAACTGATTGACAGGGTAACGTGTGCGGGGAAACAATCTATTCATGACATTAGGTCGGTCGATACGTGACCAATAACCCTGCTAGAACCATTGTCATGTTCCATTTAGCGATGAAGTCAATTGAGCGACTAGCTTTACGTACGCATTCTATGGCGTAGTTCCAGTCCACGCCACCGCCAAGGAGGCGCCACCGGCTTGCTCTTCTCTTATTCACCTATCTCTCTCATTCCATAAAGACTTCAACTATCAATACAATAGGAAATCTGTTTTACCCCTCCTCCTTTACACATTTCCTTTTCAGCTCCTCAGACTTACCTCCATGCCTCACTAGTTCGCTTTTAAAAATCATTTTGTCACTTTCTTTGTTCTTTCATTTCGCTCCCATCCTCCGCATATTTTCGTTTCTAAAATGAATTCAAAAGGGTTTAAGTATCTAGGTTCTTTTATGGGGTTAAATCATTTAACCGGAGATTAAAAAGGGGAGCAGTGGTGTGATAGGATATTGGTTTGTGAGGTCTCGATGGTTCGAAGCTGGCAGGTGACTGACAGGTAGGGGGTCTTTGTTGCACCCCTAATACCACTCCCTTACCCCTCGTCAATCCTCTCGTTGGTGGTGATGGGGGAAACCATGCTCTATGTTTAATCCGCTCTAATGAGCTCTAAGCCTTTACTTCTTGTCCAGTTTTCGTCGCCTTTTGTTCGATTTGTTGGGCTTCACCCCTTTCACACTAACTTTATGATGGAAGGATGGAAGACAAAAGAAAGAGGATTAACCTCCTCCATTCCGCCTTAAATATGGAAGGATAGAAGAGAGAAAGACAGATATAATAAAGGAAAACATCCTTTTATCATCCATAAGAATATTAGAGATGGGGCAAAATGTGTTGAACTGATAGAACATTGGAAAAACAGATCATGGGAGGAGAAAGATTTAACAAAATATGTAACAAAAACCACAGAGCTACTGGGAAAACATACAAGAAAATTTACAGACTGCATTAAAAAAAATGCATACAGTTAGTGTTTCTTACATACAACGAACACTGATGAATCTGGGCTTGCCATGGATAGCTGATGGGTCATGTTTTATATTTTTTTATTTCACCATTTCATGTTCCTTTGCGAAATCCGGAACATTGACATAAAATGAGACTGTACTGAACGTTTACACTCTTAAAAAAGGTTTACCCAATATTTGATAAAATGGGAACATGTATGTTAGTTGGGTAAAAATATACCAAATATTTTGTAAATTTTACGCAATGTTGCATTGAAATTTACCCTTAAAACCTGCATTTAGCCCAATATGGGGTAAGAAAAAAATTCCCAGCAAACATGCATGTTCCCTTTCTACCCAATATCGGGTAAAAATTTTGCTCGGTGTTTTTAGAGTGTAGATTAATGTTTAAAACATTAAGGATCATAGATTTGATGGTTCATGGCCTACATTGCACTGTTTGCATGGAGCTGAAAAACATCTGTAAAAAAACAAGCTCCATCAAAACAAATGCCATGTATACAAATAGCTTGCTTTTCAATAAAATAAAATATAAAAGTATAAAAGAGGAAACTGCAGCGTAAACAACATCGCCAAATAGACAAGATAAATATCAGATCTTTAAACTTATTTATCGCAGCTTACATTACTATAAAACGATTTGCGAAACTGCGTCACTAATTGCCCGAGCCGTAAAAATGTGGGACCTTTATTATACCTTTCCAATTCAAACTTTCAAAGAGCATTAAATTCTAGTCAATAAACATCTCTCGATATCTGAGACCTCAATCCATACCAAGACTGAAAGGGAAATGTTTTATGGAGTTTGAGAGGGGTGTGACAAAGAAAAGGGTAGTGGGATGCCACACTCGGGGACCTAAATGCTTGAATAGATCGAGGAAAGCAGACATGACAACGTATGATTTTGGGAAAGGGCTTTTTTTCGCTTTCAGAAAGGAAGAAAATGAGTCTCAACAGGCACAAATTAATTGCCATCCGGGGAGCCAATTGCTTCAAAAGGAGATCGGCTTTATTTTGAAAATCGAATTCTCAGGGTGTTGGAAGAAAAAATAAGATACTAGAGGATTGATGAGGTAGTCAATATTGGTTGATTAATAGAAGGGAAAATTGAGGGGTATCTAGAACCGACGACATCTCATTTTGACAGAAGTATTGATTTAGTGTATACGAGGATAGATAGCGAAGGGCTATGTCTGCATTTTTTGTTCTTGTGACAAAATGATATACAATATCGCAAGAAAACAATATCATTTCGATGATGCTATTAAACTAAAATATGTACGGTAGATAAATCGTTTATTCTTCGATCAATCAACCGATCAATTAATCAGATAATAAAAGCTTTTGGTCATTTTTATTACCCCCAATTATTGTAAAATGGAAACAATTTTATTATTATATAGAAACAATTATATTCTATATGAATGAACATTTATAAGGAATGTATCTTAATTCGTTCATATTTTTGATATTTTTTATCTTTTACTGATTTTTAAAATATACTTTTAAAAACCCTGTTTTGTGGATATTTTGAATTATTTTCAGTATTGACATGTCTTTTCAGATCAAGTGCTGGACCTTCATGTGAGTGTACTGAGCTATCACGGTTTGAGATTACATTCGTCAAAAAAATATTTTATTAAGGTCTGTTTTAGATCACTTTCTCTACACTAATCGTTTTCGAATTACATTTACAGAACTCTGTTCTGTCCAAGAATATATATATATATATATATATATATATATATATATATATATATATATATATATATATATATTTACAACTTGTTGATTTTATGGAAACAATAAAAAATTTCGTCAAAATTGTAATGCAGTACTTCGCATTATACCGACGCAGACCGTATTAACAGTTGCAATCTCGTATATTATCTATAATCCAATCATTTGACTCATTAAAACTTTGGACCCCAAAATTTGTTGATACAACGTCTGACATGGGAGAAAATGCTGATAAAGAGGCGATCACTGGTCTTAGCAGAAAAACACTTGTTTTTTTTAAGTTCTTCGAAGACGATATGTGTGTATAGGCTATAGCTATTTGATGAACATTTCGACGCCATTAATTTCTGAACACAGACGTGGAAGTGTGGGTAGGTATTGGTCTAGCGTATTATGATGGCAAAATATTGCATTTTCCATTATTTTTCACAATCATTTTCAGCCGCCCACTTTGCTCACTCGTATGATAGCAATAGTATTGCTTTGACCTCTCAAAATTCAGATTTTTAGCGATGAACTATTGGTACCCGATTGCTATTCTGTTCCTTCCAGCCAGCGTAAATAATTTTATCTTCCAGCGTAAAGAGTTTTATCTTATTATGGTAAATTGAAATACATCCTTACTAAAACCAAAGCTGAAGGGTGCTCCAAAACGAAAACCTCTTCAAACACCCTTAAAGCATAGAGCTATTACTGCTTAAAGGAAGAGGTACTTTAACTTTTATCTCCTCAAACAAAGGATGCCCATCCCGTATATCCTCCCGATCTAAACTAACCCGAGTATATCTTTCTTCTTGGCTTTTTAGTAATCTTTGTCGGTCTACTTCATGAAGTTTCACTTTTGAAGCTTTACATCTGACCGATCGAATGAGAGGTCTGCCCTCTCTAAGTAAACATCATATACTAAATGAATTCTATAACGGAGATAATAGGAAAGGAAAACTTATTGTTATTCTCCAAAATGAACAATAACTGGAAAAGGACGTCAAGAGGGGGTGTTTTAAAAATCGTCTATACACGGGCTGAAGAGACAAGGTTTTGAAGATCTTTGTTTCGAGAGGGGCTAAAGGTCTTGAGGATGATATTGGTAAAGGGTTCTTTAGAGGGGATTGACCTCCTGTGTGGAAGGAAAGGGGTTATAAGGGGGTTTCAGCGTGAGGTCATTCATAGATCTTCTGTTCGACGCCGGGGGGAGGCTGAAGTCAAAGGAGATGCAACGCAGCGGGATGCGACCGGCTCAATGCCCGCGGGATCAAGCGATAGAGAAAAGCTTCTAAGAAGACGAGTATTGTCTGCTGAAACTGTTCGATATACCTTGTTACAGAATTAATATTTGTGACATGAATTGATTCTACAATAATACATTATCGAATCCAATACACTGTATTACAAAACTATGGTGTTAAAAGCAATAGTTATTGTTGTGAGAGGCATCATTGGGTGTTAAAAGTGCACTAGACAGTCATGACAGAGTTTAGAATGTAACACCAAAATTGTGTTGATATATTACACCAATGGATGTTGAATTAACACCTTCATTTAACACCAGTGTGAAGTGTTTGATGTAGTCTTTTCTCAGCACCAACCGGTATGGTATAATTTTACATGGTTTTATTGAATGTTCTTGCAGTTATTATTTTCAATCCAGCTAGGGGTAGAGCTATAGGGTATTTCATTTATTAAGTTCTCAATGAACAAAAAACTAATTGTTCTATACGACTCAACGCTCTCCTCTTCACATCCTCTCTCCTTCCATTATCACCTTCCCCTCATTTTTTCCATTTCCCAAATTTTTTTATTTTGGTTATAATAATGATAACCCCACTGTGTCCAACCAGATGGAAGTGATGAAAAGTTGTTTACTAATGAGCATGATCAAGACGATGGATGCCATTGGTACTCTTCTGATGTTTGAACAAAATAGAGATTTTCGATGATTGTTTTTTTTTTTTCAGATTACTTGATTGACGCTTTATAAAAAAAATGTTTTGTTCAAAGATAATGTTCTTATAATATCAGCAAGGCATACTTCAATTCTTTTCTTCATATAAATATCTGTAAGCCTACATTCCTATTTACATGATGCTTTGAGAGTAATTTTTCACATCGAAAATAGACAAATATTTTAAGATAATCTTTCTGTTACATCCCGACCCTCCCTCTCTCTCTCCCACTCATTCTCGTCCCTCCCCTCTTTTTCTCCTTTATCCCTTACCCCCCCCCCCCCCCTCTTTGCCCTTTATAATCATTCTCTCGATCTCAACCTTTTTTTCTTTCAATCACTTTTCTCATCTCAATATTATCTGGCTTCAGTCCTTTTTTCAATGATCATGATGATTACTATACATAATAAAAAAACATCTCAATTGAGCAAGGCTGTGGATATCTATATATAAATAAAAACATACGCAAACAATCTTGCTCATTGACTGGATTTTCATGATATTGTTTCGAACATTTAATCATGCCTCTTGTAACAAAGTTCGTAGATTTAAATATAATTTCACTTTCAATAACACAATACATCACAAAGAACAGGGGTCCGTTTCATAAAAGTTGTTATGATAACACATTTACAATGACAGTTAAAAGCAACTGAAATCCTTTTATCTGATTGGCTGATGGTAAATTTGTTATAGATATTGAGCATTTGTTATTATAACAAGTATTTATGAAACGCGATTCAGATAAATCAAAATGGCTTTCGTAAAAGGAGGATGAATATTAAAATTACTTGGGATCATATTTTCACGACAAAAAAGTTTTCAAAGTAATACTTTGCAAACTGCTGTTTTAAGTACATTTTAAATTCGCTTGAATTGTTGAACATTCTTGTTTACAAACCTTAGTTCTTAAATTCAAGTCTCGACCAACGTGATAACTATATGAAATGACAACACAATTTATGATCCTAACTAAGCAAGTAAAATTACATCGTAAATAATCACTATGATGCGTTAAGAGTTGTGCACAGTATACAGGCTAATTTTCAACAGCAAATAAGCAATCATAATTATCAGCAATATACTTTTCTCCGAAAAGTGCAATTATACCAAACAAGACTTTTAAAATATTAAAAGTATAAAAACGTCTTTATCAAATTGTATATAGGTGATGGTAATATTTTATGGAAATCGAATTAGCTAAAAGTGCCTTCAAATAATGATCTTTGTTAGTAAAAAAAAAAGCAATTTCAACATTTAGAAATAACATTTTTCAAAATAACCCAAGTATATTGTGGCCAAATCCGAATGGTTAAAGTCAACAATTTTTTTCTCTGGTACGTTTAATCCAATATTTTTGTTTTTGTAATAATGATGATTATCAAAATGGGTCATACAATATATCAGGCCAGACGTATTGACCAATCTCATTTATGATTAAACAATAGTCGCAAATAGTTGTTTTGCGGAAAGTGAAACAACCTTTCATTGATTAGTAAATGAAAATAAATTTTACACATCACTGAAGAATCAATACAAAAAACATAGACGAAGAAACAAAATATGAATCCGGGATGAGGTTACGTAATGTTGCGCAGACCACCTGCGCACAGGCCAAAACTGACAACAGCTGTTCGTTACTTCGCATGACCCCATAACGTACTTTTAAAAACTCATCGATTGACTTTGTTTTAACCAATATTTAAACGGAAATTGGCCTTGTCCTGCTATATCAAAATTTTTAAGCGATCGTTTTGTATAGATTTATTCGTTCGTTTAACACACCCAACGTTTGAAAACCAATGCAAAATGTATTTTTGGCGCCATCGCACTTTGGGATCGTACCAGTGAATGTACTTTAGTTTCGATGCACGACTAGATGCGAACAGAATCTAAAATCACAGGTCATCGACTGATTGGTATGACTCTCGTCGAAAATGATACCACAATCTGGTCAGAATGACTAGGTTCTCGTCCACTGTCGAACTAGATTGTATAAAACTACTGAATAAAATAATATTCTAATATAATTCATATCATTTTTACTTGATAATGAGAATAATGCTGACGCCCATACAGGCGCAGGCTATCTCGGCATAACTCTTTCTCCGCCCCTATATCAAATTTACCATAACTTAGATTAAGAAATTAATCTTGAAAATTTTCTTTTGCGTAAACCATGTTTCCATCTCTTTATTATCACCCTCTTTCTCACCTTTACATTATTTTCTATACCCCCTCCATCCCTCTCTAGATCACCTCCCTTTATCTCAAAGATTATGAAAAGAATGTTTTTTCTATAAATAAAATCATTTTCTGTACGTAACAAGCTTATTGTGCGTGGGTGACAACAGATTCATGTTTTTGCAACAAAAGGAAATGAAGAGAGAACTTTTTTATTGTGCCTATGTTTAATGAATTCTAATTTCCCAGTGAATCATATAATCTTAAAAACAAACTTCACAAGAATAGATCACATTTGGAAAACAAAAATTGTATACGATAAAGATTTGAAGGCTATGGCAGAAAAATACTGTATGTCAACAACATTTACCTACAAACTTTAATATTGCACTGAAACTTCCATTAAAACATAAATTAAACATGATACATTATCATAGTGACACTATATACCTATCACCAGTAAAACCCTTTCCGTCTACCCAACCCCCCTCCCTCTCCCTTCTGATTTGATCAACAGGAAAAATGATGACAAGTATATAATACTGTTTCCTGGAGAATTATGCAGAATGTCCTTTGCTTTGGATATTTTCAATTTTTATTAGAATTTCTCCACAATTTTCGAAGCTAAAACTTTCTCCCATCTCCTCCACATAAGGTTAAATATAGTCTTTGGTTTTGTGTGCTTTCTTGCAGGTGATATGTGATTGTATCAGGTGATTGCATCAGGTGATCGTGTCACGTGATTATGTCATGATGAGGAAGAGATGGCGAGTTTCTCACAGAGGCAGTAGATCATTCCACATTTCCCGCAGGATTCCAACATATCCACTGTAAATAATACAAAAAGAATAGCAAAATAAGTAATGATTATATAAATATTATATAGTCATACACAAAGTGGAAGTGATAGTGATGGCCGAATGAGGTTGAACATGGTATTGATATATCTTATTAAATTAATAATAATAATGATTATCAAGATAGTGACATGAATGATGATTATGATGATGATAATGAGGATAATACTAAAAATGATGATAATAACGGTAATTATAAGACATAATTGAGAGTGATGATATCGATAAGACTCGTAAAAACAAATTAATCAAGGCGTACACACTGAACCCCAATGTTTTATAATATAGTAGCATCACAAAGGGTGCTAATTAATGCAGTTTTGCTCATTTTGTGTACATTTAAGGGTGCAATTAGCTATATTAAGCACCACATAGGGTGCATAAATGAACCATATAATAAGGGGTCAAATTTGAACCTTTTTAATGTCAGGTATTATTCACCTCAAAAGGTTCAAATTTGCCTTTTAGGGAGCAAACAAGCATTTCTTGGTGCAAATTTAAATTTAAAAGTTGCATTTTTTCAACCTTTTCCAATAAGGGTGTACCCCCCAAAGGTTGGTATAAATGTTCCTTTTGGGGTTCAAAAATTTAATATAGTGGGTATAATTTTATAAGATGCAAATCAGTTAAAGAAAATACTCAAATTAATAGGTATATACAGATTTGACGTACAACTTACTTTTTCAGCACACTGGCGTGCCTTCTTTTTAATTTCTTTTCAACAGATAGTGGGTTTTGAAAATCGATCTCTTGGGAAGATAAATGCTCCCTGCACCCCGTTCCCCTCTCCGCCCTCCGCCTCGATTTATAATCACAAATCATTAAAAAAAAACAGCCTTTGCAAAGTTTACTCGAAAATGGCACGACCAATATTTTTATCTGAAAATATTTCCTAACTGCTCAATAACCATGTTAACACGTCTTACCAAATTTTGGCTGCAAAGGGGATGATTTCCTCACGGCGAGTGACAGACCTCCACCACTCCTCCCGTTGTACCCGTCCGATCCGGTCAGTCCAACACCATCACCACCACCTCCACCTGTGCCGCCACCGCTCCCCATCCCTCCGGGCGTACACTTCCCGCCTGTCGCGGCGGTCTCCATCCCGTGCGGTGTGCTGTGTTTCTTCTGCCGTGCCCGTGAGTTTTGAAACCAGACCTGTGTGACACGCTTACTCAGCCCGGTGATCTGGGCGATACGTTCGAGGTCCTGCCCATCTGGATTGCTATCCACGTTGAAGTTCGCTTGCAGGACTTCGAGTTGGTCCTCGGTGAAAGTTGTTCGGATTCGCTTGGTCTTTTGCTGTGGACGTTCGCTACCGCTTCCTTCACCTCCATACTCCGAACCTAATCGTGAAAAATGAGAGAATGATGAAAAAAATTATTGCATCCTATAAATACTGGAAAATATAAGCAGAAATAAGCAGTACAAATGCATCGTATAATCCTACAATTTTTTTAAATACAAAATCAAGTTAATTAAACTTAATTAAAATACAGCTAGGGTTCAGACAAGCGGCCAAACACTACCATTCGAACAAAATATAACTAAAACTATTTTAGATTATTTTGAATCATTACATTTCGTAAAACAGAGCACCTCGCTTCGAAGACTCTACTCTACGCTCGTGATCTAAAAACCAAAGTTGTAATGAGTCAATGATGTCACACACTCATTAATATTCATTACTTGGATGTATCTGAATATATATATATATTTTTTATTTCCCCTCAAATAATATAAAGCTTGGTTTGTTCCTTATGTAACATGTACAGTTTTTCAATTTCCTGCGAATCAGTAAAGAGATTTTTTATCACCAAAGTTATCAAAATCATATAGTATTTTGATATCATGATAAAATACAAAAGAACTTGTGAGTGTGTTACCTCATTGGCTCACTTATTTGCAAACAGGGCATAACCGATTTGTGAAAATAAGCAAAGTTCATCGATATCATAACTTTCTTATTTTACATCCGATTTTGATGAAATTTTCAGTGTTATTTTGTTGATTTTCTCTATTCATCCAAAACAAGTAGTGTAATTGCCCCGGGTAATTGTTGGTTGGACTGATTAAGGCAAACATATAGGCAGGGTATAGAAAGTTGTTTTTCCTCGTTTCTTTAGATGTACTAGGCCTATAGTATTCAAGATAAGTATGAAAAAGATAAAGAGAGGTTGCTAGGCTACAATAACGAATTAAGAATGGTATTGAAATGCATAGCTTCTCTGACGTCAAATAAAACCTTGTAATTTTTAAACTAAACAAACACACTGCCACGTTTAAGGTTCATCATGACATTATGAGCCTATACACACAACTGCGGAAGCAGAATGTTTACAGTAGGGGCTGTCATAACCCCCCCCCCCCCCCCTTCTCGCTGATAATTCTGAGATGCATCATTTTTTTAATGACTGGGGTGAAATTCAAACCCCACAAAGTTTCATTCATTATTTTGAATGCGAGAGAAATAAGCGACCAAGAGAGAAAATTGTGTGTCATTCAGTCAAGAGGGGAACTATAATTAGTGAAGACAGGGAGGCTCCGTTAAGATTTCAATCTCAACTCCAAAAATCCAACGTAACTTGCTTTTTCAACCAATCAGACGCGAGTATTTAGGACTGAATATGATATTTCAAATAAAAAGGAAAAATGTAAATAGTCGAATCATTTTAGACTTGTAGTAAACACATTGAGGTCAATAGTCACCGAGACTACTGTTATGAAAGTTGTCACAATATTATCAAAAACGTTACTACGACAAATGTCTTCTCAGCCAAGCAAAACAACGGAAAATTGTTAAATATATGACAACTTTAATCAGACGACAATTTTGATGAATCTCCGCCCTGAAAATTCATCATGTTGATTTGACGTAATCTGTAACCGGTTATATGGTTACTACATAGTTACTATGGTAACATGGTTAGCAGGCCTCAGCAGTCAAATAAAATCAAAGTTTGCATGGATTATGACAAAGTTACCATGGTAACCATAATCGTTCTTTATGAAACAGGTTTATATTAAAAAAAAACACGGTAACGGTATAGCGGTAACAAGCGCCCTGAGCACCCTCCAGAGTAGAATTTACTATTATTCATTTTTATTAGCCACGAATAAGAGCCTAATAAAAATCCTCATCAATCCGAATAGAATATATTTGGAAAATGATATTTGACAGAACAAAAGTGATTAAAATTTGAACGTAAACCCAATCAATTGAAAAACATGATAACAAAAGAAAGAAAGTTATACATAGTTAAACTCAAATAATAAGTAGATAGAAAATGCATCAGATTGAATTACAATAACAATCGTAATTTGGGGAAAGTGAGGAAAAATATTTAAATTGACCAAGAAAACTTTATAGACCTATCGCAGAGAAGTGAAATCACGTCCTGAATATATTTGTGAAATAAAAAAATAGAACATTTTGAAAAACAAGAATTAATCCAGCTATATGCACATACTCAGGGCCCTGTGAACGATTTTTTTTGCATGGGGTGCTAAAGTAATTTTGAGTGGGAAAAAGAAGAAAAAAGGTATTCACTACAAAATGAGGCTCGGTTTGGTCCCAAGAATTTGACTTAAAAAAAAGGGGGGGGTTGCACAACACAAAATGTTGGTCCTTTTCCTTACATATCGCCTATGGGGGGGGGGGGGGTTGATGCCTATGGAGAATAATACACGCAGCACCCCTGGGGAAATCTTGGGTGTGCTTCAGCATCCCAGCACCCCCACTTCCCAGGGCCATGATAATACTACCAATAACATTATTCCCAGATATAGCCCTCTTCCCCATCTTAATAAGCCGAGTTCCTAAATGATAGTTTATGGCGTTCATTGCTGGTTTTTGCCTTTCTTGTCTTGACGAATGTAATTACGATCATTTAGCAGTGATGTCTTAATTGCATTGGCCTTTACTAATGATCGTCTATTGAAAGATAATTCTCTAAGACGCGTTTTCTGACAACATTAAAATTACTGTAATCCCTGGTTTCGTTGAAGTGTACTGTTTGAATTTTAATTTCAAACGTATTATGCAATGTAATCATTCGTAACTGAGGTATAAAAATAGTTCTTTCATAATAAGTTATTTTCTTTAGAAACAAAGGGAAATTGTGGGAAATAAAACATGTAGGCCTATACACAGTAAAAACGATGTTTAAAATATTTATAACACTCTTTATTATGTGAATCTATATATGAATTAAAACACAAAGTTTAATTCTTAATATTCGATTCTCAATAAATTAAGCATGGGTATTTAGTCTTTTAAACATCTACTGTATAATAAGGTTCATAAAGTAAGCAACGTTGTAAAATATATGCTAATTCATAATACATTAAATAGGGATGCGTCAAAGCTGAGGTGAAATGACAGTTGCTGACTGATGATTACAACTCAAATGCAAGACAAAGTCAGTGTTCTATCTCCCTTTTTTAACTATATCCTAAGGTTCCTCAGATATGACCCAAACCTGTCAGTCTTCTACATGTTGTAGGTGCTATACCCACAACCACAAACATTCAAACTTTCTTGCCAATCAGATAAACTTCATAGCCTAAATAATCACTGCAAATTAATAAGAAATGCTTACCGCTTCCGTCTCCGTTGCTGCGGCATGTTGCTTCCACCAACTCGAGATAATGCGACTTGCACAACACCCTATTCTCAATCATGGCAAACTCTTCCCCCGTTGAGAGTTGTCTCTTGCAGTTGTCGCAAGCAAAGCAAGCAAGATGGTAGACGTGCTCCCTCGCCCTCCGAACCCAGTCGCTTGAA
This sequence comes from Lytechinus pictus, assembly GCF_037042905.1. NCBI lineage: Eukaryota > Metazoa > Echinodermata > Echinoidea > Temnopleuroida > Toxopneustidae > Lytechinus > Lytechinus pictus. Next base: position 29,952,641 of record NC_087259.1, on the reverse strand, counting down.
TCGATGCTCCGAAGGCATCGGGCGCACTTGGTGCCGAACTCTCTGTAATTAAATACAAATAGGATATGAATTAATGTTAATTTAAAAGAAAACGTTGATTCATCATTCATGAGTGATGTTTGTATTTTTAGCAGTAAGAAATACAGCTCAGTGATTATTATGATAACCTCTTAATCGTTATCAGTATATCATTATAACCACCACCTCCGCCGCCAACACCATCATTATCATTACCATCATAATAAGTCATCATCATCTTCATCATCATCATCATAAACGTCATCATCATCATCGTCATCATCATTATCATCATCATCATCATTATCATCATCATCATCATCATCATCATCATCATCATCACCATTACCATCAGAAACGTCATCATCATCGTCATCATAAATTATCATGGCGATGATGATGTATGAGCACTTCAATCATAACAACCGCCGCCACCAACACCACCACCATCATCACCACCATAGTCATGATAGTAATCGTCACCACCCTCAACATCTTCATCATCCAACCTCTTCTCACCTGGAATAGCATCTCCTGCAGAATACATTCTGGTCCTTGAAGTAACAGCTCTGATGTGAACTCAGACTCTCCTCACATTCCAGGCATCGAAGACACGATGAATGCCAGCTAAGACCACGCCCAATCTTCAGTAAGAACCGATCAACTATAGGTTTGGAACAACCAATACATTTCTCAAATTTGCTCTGGAGATGAGGGAAGGAGAGAAGCAGGTGGGAGAGGGGGAGAAAGACAAGAAGAATGGAGGAGATAAAAGAGAATAAAAGGATGAAGTCAGATATTAACAGCAACAATGATATTATTCTGTTAATGAAAGCGATAATGATGGTGATGATGATGATGATGGTGCCGAAGTGACCATGAATCCAATTAAATACTTAACAAGTCAAAGAGATTTCAAAATACTTATATAAACATACTAAATTTTCTGATAATAAGATGGATCACAGCATTCGCATTTCAGAGCCATAATCATTTAATCTTACGTGTAGTGTTGAATTGAACAATCAAATTGCGTTAGACGACCGTTTTATTGTAATTGAAAGAAAGCGTGACAAATTCTTAACGGTCGTAAAACAAATATAAACACATCGGTTGGTTGACAGAGATAGACTATGGTACGAATTAGGTGAAGAGTGACGTTCAGGGATCAATAAAATACGTAAATCCAACTCAAACGCTATCATAGGGATCATGCTTGTAGATTCAATGCACAGATCAGTAATTGGTATCATGGGTATAGGCCTACTATTGTAAAATCAAAAACTTACGCAGGGCCTGCTGGAAGCCAGAAGTAGCTATCGTTAGAGTTATTATCATTACATCGTTATTAATATTGTTATCAATATTATTATCATTATTACTAATCGCAAGTAAAACAGGTGGAAAAGAATCAATTTTTGATGCAGTATTCATTTATAATATTACAATCGTCTTGTGTTGTATGTGATTTTTATGAATTTTGATGAAAGTGTGAAAATAAATTAAATTCAATCTATTCAATAGATTGAGGATGAAAGGAAAAAAGATCAGAGTATATAGATGGAGCATTGGATATATTTATTATACGGTCATACAATGTCGGGAAAGAACAAGAAATGCAAAGTTGTCTTAAAGAAAGATTTAAAGTCAAAATTAAGATATAATAATTTGTTTTATCATATCATAATCATACAAAACTACACTTTCGGAATTGGAATAATAAACTTCAGGAGATTTTAGGCTGTGGACAAAATAGTAGAAATGTATGAATATCGAAATGTTTAAATACTTTTTTTGCTTTGGTTTCAGTTCGTATTTGTGCGAGAACGATAACTCCAGTAATTACTCTCACACGGTTTCCCACTTGAGCAGTAATAAACGGTAGCCTTATTATGAATGAAATATGTAGTTTAGCAATCAGGATTATTAATTTTCTCGAGATTTTCACGTTCTTCAATAATTAGTTTCCTCTTATGTCATATCAGTTATGATGACAATCCTTCTCCTGCTAATTGTAAATTTTGTAATAGTTTGGTAGTAGATAATATTTTATGTTGAATTACACTTTAATTCCAAGGATTTAAAATTAATCCAGATCGGCTGTGAATAGTGACCAGTCGAATATTAGATTAAGATTCAAACCATTAGGATTCAAACATTATGGTAAAAGATTTGAATTTAAATCATTTGAGATTTAAAAGTTAATCCTAAAGATTAAAAATGAATTCAAAATTTGGCTGGTCACCATTGACAGCCGATCTGGATTTATTTTAAATCCTTCGAATTTAGATTGTATATTTTTAGTATCTATAATGCCAAAAACCGTAAACAGTGTTATGTTTGTTATGCTATGATTTTTTTTACGAATGATATGAATGTATGCAGAAGAGAAGAATATCTAATCACTTTCCTTTTGATCAAATTGAATTATAAAGGACTCCTATGTACCTTGATATTGAGAAAATCAATACACGATTACTGATCTAAGGAAAGCAGAAGTTCTTATAAAATATTAAAAGAGGACTTTTATTTATTTCCCCGAGAGTGGTACACTGTAAAAAATATTGGTTAAAATTTTAACCAGCACAAGGGTTATTCGATGTCCAACCAATTTGGGGCAGTATTTACCCAATGCGGGAAGCATATTGCCCAGTAAGGCTAAAAAATAAGCAGCAATTACTTTAGAATGGGCAAAATTTTCATCACACTGGATAAAAAAAATGCCCCAAAGAAATGCCCGATGTTGGTTGGGCATATAATTGCCCTCATGGAGCATTTTTACCCAATATTTGTTGAGAGGTATCAAACACAAGTCGGTGGCACTTAGCATTAGTTACACCCCTTTCAAATCATAGTTCAGCATCCTTTTGTGCTTTATCATACGAAATTATGTTTATTATCGACATATTTGGTATTAAATTAAAACCCCATGGTGATTTTAATATCTGAAGATGTGTTCCATTCGGTTCAGTTTTACATCGTACATTTTAAAAGATAGCCTGCAATATAAGTCATAAACTCAACTGACGAACTGTTAAAAATTTCGGTTTTTATTTTAACTACCGGGTCAAATCTGATCCAGATTTATTTTATTTAGTGTACGACTGATACGATATATAGCTATAAAAGTATATATTGATAATTTGACATATTCGAAAAAATTAAAGTGACTTTGTTGGTAAACATTTACTGACATCGAAGATTTATTTTAATTCTCATGTACCAGTTGTTTATTTGTCATTATATCTGTTCGTTTTGAAAATATAAAACAATTATCAGCCCTATAAATCTCTGTTATATACCGGAAGAGTTGAGTTAAACATATTGAGTTTCATTCATAATTTAACCGAAGTATTCTACAATATATGGAAGGATCTGATTGTGGTCTTTCAATTTATGAATTTGCAAAAGTTATTATTTATCTTCATATAAGAAAGTTTATGAAGATATTAAAAACGTTAGTACAAACAGGCCGTGGGCAATGTTGTTTGTTAATCAATAAATTTGTATAGTGTAGTTTTCATGATCTGTGTAGGAATGTACTAAATCAGCTTTCCGTTTCAAATAGTCATTTTTTTAATGAAAAGATAATTCCTACTGCATAACATTTAATTATGTTGAGACGTAAAACAATAAAGATGCTTATGTTTTCCTCGATGGTTATTTATTTTCTTTGGTAAGGTCTGTACTTCAGATCATAGGTCCATGTTCAGAGGATGGTTGTGTCAAATATTTTCAAATCCTGAATTGACCTGATTCAAAATGATATCCTTATTTTTGTTCGAGTTTCGTTTCACAATTCAATAACATTGAACATCAAAATATTGTATAGGGGTATTTTTTGCTGTCTATTTGAAATTTAGAATGACATGTACAAGATTATACACTACTCTTTGATTCAATCCTAATTTGAATTATATTATCATAAAATCATTACAATATAGATAATAATTTGCCAAATAGTTATAATTTTTCTTTTAAACATTATCACAATTCATATATATCTTTATCAAAATGATTTTGAAAGTAAATAGTTTAGCAGTCTACACACTTTTACGGCAAATTTGATACTTCTTCAAGGACAAAATAAAACGCACTGTAAAACCAAACCGACGAAATCTCTATTTCTTGTTCATTTTTCATTTGAAAGCATATTTCGAACCTGATTTGTCATGGTTTATAATCTTTGAGAATGTGATGAAATCCAAAAATATAGCTCTGGAAGTCATGATCATTATGACCATAACAGACCAAATGTCTTAGATACAAGAAATTGAGTATTTTCTGAGAGGTGACTGGACAATTTCAGGGTACAATGTAAAACAGTTTATAGGCCTATTAAGTATAGTTAAAAAAAAAACAAAACATACGTTTAAATAACATTAAAGAAAATTCTAGTTGGGGTTACAAGGAGATAAGTTAATAAACTAAAATGTTAAGGATAAATCGGTAGAATATGATCAAAAGAGGGGGTGGGAGAGAAAATAAGTGAAACAATTTTGATGCAGACCTCCGGTGTACATGGTGTATCTATGGACTTGGAATCCAGTTGACTCATCGTTTCCTGAACCGTCCCCGCCGCGGCCGCCGAGCCGTGCGTCTCAAGACCCATACAGACCCCCAGTCTCTTAACCCCAACTATTCCAAGTCAACGAAATCAGGTCCTTAAATTAAGATTCTCCTTAAGTTGTTGAAGTCCGAGAGATAAATCATTTGAGATGAATTACTGCCATCGTTCTTGTATGGAGAATATGCGTCATTCTTCTTAACTTTCCAAGACGAAATGGTGAAATGTATCTTTCTAAATTGTTTACGTTGGCGAACAATGATTGTAAATAAATAACTGCTTGCAATTTTTCACGAAAGTTAAGTATCCAATTCACAAAAAAGGACGGAAATGCGAAGATTTAAACATTGTTTCAAGAACATTCTACTGAAGAAAAAAAAGATGAATCGTCAGTCCCTAGTTCAATCCAAATCGCAAGATCACTGCATCGGGAAACGGGCCTGCAATTATTTATGACGACTGAATATGCGTGTTAAAACAAACGCATGTGTACATGGCATTCTCTATTTGCTTTTTGGTGGAATATAGCTCTTGAAATGGATTTATTGATGGGCTGATTATGTAATACCTTACGGAGAGGCGACACGGATTCGTCCGTTGACCGCTACGGCTGGAAGCTTTGATCAAGCTGGCGTACTATCGACTGGCCGTAGCTATCAGCTGTCGTGTCATCTATTACGCCTTCTGTTAGCTCTTGACCAATCGCTGGCCTGAAGTCCACTCAATGGCGGTCACTCTACTGGTCAGTGTATTCACACCAATAGCAAAACATTTTCCCTGGTATACACAAGTGTATTTTATATAGTGTACATTGAGTCGCTTTTGGGCATTAAGTCATGTATAATCCCATTTAAATGCTAGTTTGAATTATTACATCTCCATGATTAAATACTGCTTTGCTTTTATGTTTGGATGTATTTTGATTTTCATTTACATAATTGGTCCATAATCTAATATCTATCATTTTATTAAATGCACAAATTGTCATTCTTTATTGCGAATTTTGTTATGAATGGTTTATTGACATACATTCTGGTACAAATAAAATTGTTATGACGTTTTATATTTTGTTTGACCGGTTTTTTTTTAAGTACTGGATAGCTGTTGGTGTTTCTGAATGTTCTGTTACAAAATAACTTCATTACATTTCGGTTGCATTATTTACCGTATGCCTGCAGAACAGACAAAAATAAATTCATAACAAGAACATGATTCTAATTGAGACTAATTAATTTTGAATGGATCATACATACAAAAAGAAATTTGTACATATCATTCAGAAAGCAACTGATGTGAAAGATAACAAGTAAGGATAATTGCAATATATTCATGATATTTGTCGCTTTATATCATTCAGATTAGGTATATATAGTTTGGATGCAGTATTCGAGTGATGCCTACTTTCATCTTAGTTCATCATTGAGTATTTGATAAATGTGGATTTAATGCAATGCGGTCATGCAAAAACAGCCGAATTTTATTAAGAAATATTCCTATGTAAACCATCGCGATAATGACATGGCAATGTTTACCAGTACATTTCAAGGTTACTCATCATGTTTAGAATCTTAAATCTAAAGTCTCTTATACATTTTTTATAGGGAAAGTTCGTCTTAAATCGTAGGCATAGTGATTAAAATAAACGGAATGAATGTGAACTTAAGTGTTGCAGTTGACTAGGGCCATCCTTGATAAAAGCAAGTGTCTATTTTGAAGATCTTTTGAAGCGTGCCTCGAGATCCCCCGTCAATCTTGATCCACTTTATAAATGGGATTAAAGAGACAAAACCACACCAATTAATTGACACATCATCCCTCTAAAGGAACCATAATGCTTTTAAAAGAAGTCCCAGATCTAGCAAACAGTGGGTGGATCCTAGTGGAAGATGACCAGGGAACGTGGCTTTAGACGGTCAAAAGAACAACGGAAGGATTATCCTACCCTAATTCCTTGATCACTTCCAAGTCGAAGTGCTTTTGTCTTGACCATCGTACCTCTCAAAGGCCATCCTGTCGAACGAGGTGACTGACGGCTGGGAACTCATCCTTAACGTTCCAAACTTCATCTTAGTATTTATTGTGTGCTTCCCAATGTCGGAAAGTCGGAACTCTAGCATGCAGTTGGCTAGGAGTTCTCAGATCTTGGATTTCTTGAAGGTTCTTGTATAACCATCTGAAATTTTTAATAATTTGCACAACTTGCTTTTGCACAAAAAAAAAACAAAAAAAAACATCGCTTTAAGACACTTATAACTCAATTTACCAAATTACAGTTTTTCTTAATTTCTACAGCATGTAAAGTATCGGCTGAACTGATGCCGGTTAATATCATATTGTTCATGACTGGTGACTTCATGGTTTTCCAGAGTATTCACCATGATTGTTACCTCCTTAAACTCTTCTGCTTTATATCAACATCATCGAAACTACTATTAACTGTCAATAATGTATAATAATACATATGATTTGTCTATCGCACATCTCTTTGAATACAGCTCTAAGGGATTAGTATAACTTCATGTTAATTACACTTAATTTTGACAGCTTTGGCGTTTATTTACTTATTTCCAATCTGGCGAATAGTCAAGTTTAAAGAATGTGCTGTTTTCAAGAAATATCTATTTCACTTGATTTTGTTTATTTCAATATCCATGCAATAAAAACACATGGTTATAATGAGATACTAAATTGTATTTATGTCGTTTTATCAATTAGATTTGTTTAGTACCTTATACTGGCATAATATACAAGGCGTTACAGGATTTTTTTCTGTTCGTGTTATTGTTTTCATGTTGTTTTTTATAAAACAAAATTCTTGAATCTTGATATATACTGAAAAAATATTGGGTCAAATTTTACCCAGCACGAGGGTAGTTATAATTATGTTTCCAATTTGGGGCAGTATTTTACCCAATACGGGAAGCATATTGTCCTTTTAGGTTAAAAAATAAGCAGCATTTACTATAGAATGGGCAAAATTTTCATCACACTGGATAAATGAAAATGCCCAATATTGGTTGGACACATAATTACCCTCATGGTCATGAAGCATTTTTAACCAATATTTTTATAGTGTAAATGAATTTCATAAATAGATTGGTATTGGGCGGGCTGCTTAAACACTGATTGTAAGGTGCACTCCAATCTTCATCTGTAAAAAATAACTATACAGATTGATCAGTAGTAATGAGAGATGTGTATTAAAAGGGAAAGGGCAAGCTTGAGAGAGAGAGAGTTTTTTTATTTACAAAATTTTAAGATACGTGTGGATACCATTAAAAAATAAAAAGAAATCTATCTTTCCATTAACTCCCTTTTCAAAATTTATATTTTTTAAATGCTATAGTCTTGATGCTATAGGGGGCAGTCACATTGCCTCTCCCAAGGAATAGAATATACATATTTTTCTGCGGATAGAAACGAAGTCACATATACTACAAACGAAGTCAGTTCATCCATGACCTACTACAGGTCCATGGTTCATCCAAGTGAAATGATTTGAGGCCATAAACCAATCGATACAGGCTTAAAACCACTTCCGAAACAACCGAGGGTAGAACTGTATTGATACTTCCATGCCACGGTCATTGTCCGCCGCGAATCCTCTTGGTGGATGTGTGTGTGTGGGGGGGGGGGGCGAGAATTCACGCCCATTGGTCTGTAGTTTCTCTCAGCGTCGCACAGTACGGATAATTCAAGAACAGAGTAAAATGTATTGTCAAATGCCCGTCATGACAAAGAACGATCAAGAAGACGTTGTCAAAAAATTAGTGGTGAGTCAAAACAGCAGTCGAGTCCTTCATTCTGGACAAACGATACACTTGAAATCCTCCATCAGCTCTGAAAACTAGGACGAAACCGGTGTTCCGTTCACAAATTTTCGACAAAGACTTCTTAGCTGTTATTTGTTTGTTTGATCATTTATTTCATTCACCTAAAAACAGGTCATTACAATATAACATAATGAAAATGCAATTATATACAAATTGATACAAATAAAATAAATCTAAAGAAGTTACATTGCCATTACAATGCCTTTCAATCAAAAAGAAAGAAAGTGTAAAACATACAGAAATTTAGCAGTTGAAAAAGAAAAAAAAGGTAAAGGTAAGGTCATGTGGTCATGAAATAAGTTCCCTTATACGCAATACAAAGCATTATATAATAAATATTATAGATAATAAGTTACCGGTTCTAAAAAACATTAAAAACATTTGTCTATTTGACGGAAATTGGCAATACAACTACGCTGTTCTTGAACCCATCGTATACGTCTATGAGCGAAAACCCCCTAGTATACGATTGACTGCACACTGCAAGGAAAATGGCAGCTTGTATCAACCCCGTCTATCGTTTCTACGATTCGATCGATAATCAATGTTTATGTCCGAGTCAAGTTAAGTGGAAAGTCTGTTAAACATCCAGGTATGTGGTTGAGAGGTAGATGGGAAATGGAGAGATGGAAGGGCAAAAGAGAAAGTGAGAGGGGGGAGAGTGGAAGAGAGAGGAGAAGTGAAGAGATGGAATAAAGTGAAAGTGGGACGAGTCGGCGGAGCAATTATCGCGGAGCGGTATTTTCGGCGGAGCAAATATCGGACAATATTGGAGCATTTTGCGTATATAGCAATAAGCCAGTTCACGGTTAGCTCATGATCAACTTTTCTCAAATGACCTTTGTGATTTTTCATTAGGATAAGCACTATGATTTTCAAATGTAGATGTTGCGTAAGCTTTACCGGTAGAGTATTCAAATTCTAAGAACAAAAGGCATTGTATAGACCAGGTGACTAGAATAGTACATCAGGGATAAAGTTTGGAAATCTGTTTTATTGTCTGCCTTTGGCACATTTGACTGTTGTTTAGGCTACTGTCAAATACCAGTGATTATGAAGGCTCTATTTATCACTCTTCAGCTTGGATGTGATAAAATAAATATTTTGAAAGGAATACATGAATAATCATGAATTTGAAAGCCACCTTCATGGTTTATCTCAAATGACTTTTTCTGCTCGTGCGCAGATCACGGAAGGGAAAGGAAGAGAGAGAGAGTTCAATGATAATTTCAAGAATTAAATTCCCAGGATTGTCAATGATAATTATTTAAGGATTCCAGGAGCCCGTAACACAAAGCTAAGCAATGATCGTAGAACAAATTTTGACGATTGATTGCATTGACTACAATGTATATACAATCCATCGTAAAAATCAAGCGTACGATCGATCGTTATGTGTTACGGAGCCCTGGAATAGCTATATGGATATTTCAAGTAAATGGTCAACGGGAAGTTCACCCTGACAAAAAGTTGTTTATAAAAATAGCAAAAAAAAAAGAAGAATATTGCCGAAGGTTTGAGAAAAATAAATCAAAGAATAAAAAGTTACTAGAATTTTCATTTTTGTGACATCTTATGCGACCAGCTTTCATACATATCGTATGGTAAAAAAAACAATGAAATGTCATTTGTCTCAGCAAATTGAAAATTGTTATTACTGCACCTTCAGCATATCAATAGACTAATAATTTCAACCGGTTCCTAAGAAGAAAACAGAAATAAGTCATCACGAACCATTAATTAATATTGAAATTGTGCTTTTTATATTACATAACATAGCTGTTCGTTTATGACGTCACAAATCCAAAATTTAAAATTCTAATAACTTTCGTAATGGATTTTCCTCAAACCTTCACCGATATATTAATAATTTTCCCGCTATTTTTACAACAAATTTTTGTTCAGGATGAATTTCCCCTTTAAGTTTATCGATTCATTACAATCCCTCCTTGTTTTCTATTTTCCTTCTCTTCTCTGCTATCCCTTTTTAATTTGAATTAATCTATCTCACTGTTAAATGTTCCTTATACTATACTGTCTGTCTGTCTGTCTATCTATCTATCTATCTATCTATCTATCTATCTATCTATCTATCTATCTATCTATCTATCTATCTATCTGTCTGTCTTTTTGTCTGTCTGCCTATCTATCTATCTATCTATCTATCTATCTATCTATCTATCTATCTATCTATCTATCTATCTATCTATCTATCTATCTATCTATCTATCTATCTATCTCCATCTATCTATCTCCATCTATCTATCTATCTATCTCCATCTATCTATCTATATATCTATCTATCTATCTATCTCTTTATCTATCTATCTCTTTATCTATCTATCTATCTATCTCTTCATCAACTATATATATGTGTTTTCCCAGTTGCTCTGCACTCTCATTCGCAAAGTTTGATGTAGAAAGTTAAAATATGAAGCAGTTATGATTCAAGACATTGGCTTACAAAATTTATAATTCATAAAAGAGGGAATAATCGTAACCTATATGTTTCCATGGCATCTTTGAAAATTCTTTGAAATTCAGTTTTAATCTCAGAATATGCTTTGAAAAGAGAAAGCAATGCCTAAACTGGTATAGACTGCACATCTTTTATTTATGATTTCAATTGGTTTTCAAGAAAAAAAAAAGGATAATCAACAAAATATATAAATTTAATATAGCAGCAAGATAATATATGAAGGAAAAATCAATATCATGAGCTTGATGCTTGCCGATACTAACATAATGCGTTAGACCGAATTTATGATAGAATATGCCGAACATTCTTGAGTGAATGTTGTATGAGATGGGTGGGTTCATTTTGCCTCTCAATTTAAACGATCCACCTTTATTTCGTTTTCATCGATGTTTTCAACTTTCCCACCCAAATCCCATGCAATTTCCGCAGCAGCAGTGAACCGATAAATTACTGACAAATGATGGCAGTATACACTTTTTTCTTTCAATGTCCATCAAGTGTTTGCTAAAAACTCAGACGCTATCACATCTTTATAACAGAGAGAATCGTGAAAAGAGGAAATAAAGAAATTAAACAGGGAAAGTGAATTCAATGTAAAAATGGGGAAATATCGACATTCGCGTGGCTGCCGGGTTCACGCTCAATAGGCAAAAGTAATTTTCGGAGAATTTCTGTTTCAGATTTCTATTTCGAACAATAATATATGGATTTTCATTATCATAATAATTTGTATACCTGATGTAAGAGAAAGGAATTCATGTTAAACAACATGGATTGCACTCCTCCTCTCTCTTTCATCCTCCCCCATCTCTCTCTTGTCAAAATTTAATTTATTTCTCAAAATAAGATGTCATAAAGAGCTGTAAGTTTGGTTACGCGGTTAAAATGGGAAAATTTCATACCTTTGAAATAGTATTTATATTGTTGTCACCATCAAACTCTTATGATTGTAATAGGTTTCATATAACCAAATAGCACCCTAGTTTTAGCATTATGTAATAAATGGTTTGTTTTCTCTGCCTGTAATTTACCTTTGTTTTCCATGCATGTAATGTACAGTAATATAGTTCATGACCAGGGCTCATTTTGTTTTTATTATGTATACACATAATTTTTTTATTCTTAATTCTTAATTAAGTGATGATTTTAAACGTGTATAAATAAAAATTCCAAAAAGGAGGCAATGTAAATAAAAAATTTTGACAATGTCTACCTCAAAATAATCTTCTTGTACAAAGCTATGGGTTATTTGAAAAGACACATGCTCTGAATGTCATATCTCCAGAACTTATTTTGAAGTTTTATATTACAATAAAATTTGGAAAAAATATATCACTTGAAAAGTGACTCTCAACTTACATGTATACGTTTTCCTATACCTCTCCCTCCACCCTCTCCTACTCAATCTGCTCTTCCATTTACATGATTTACTAGATTTCGGATTATGAACTCCTGTCATGAAATGGAATTAAATAGAATAAAAGGAAGGTTGTGATTGTGACATTACATAACACGGTTATTTAGCTTCATGGAAAGACTATTGTATAGATAAATCACTATAATTGCTGGAAGATCGCATGAAAATGAATAAGAACATGATTATTTTATTAAATTTCATTTGAAAATGGGATAAGTGTAACCTTTCCGTATTACTTTGCCATTCATATTCCGTAGCATCCGGTTTTAGAACCCCCAATCATAAAAACTCTTTTAGATTTGAGTTTTTTTTAAAAATCCAAGATAACATCAATTGATTCAACTATCCATCCTCATTCCTCTCGCCTTTCGTTGTCCTGGTGATCAGTGAATCGTTGTCTGTGCCGAGGCAGGAATCTCTCTTTCTCATTTTCTTTTTTCTCCCCCTTTTTATTTTTTTTGTGAATACTAATAACTGGTTTATGCTCTAGTTGTCATCTTGTATTTCTAGGGTTTATAATATCAGTGGCGTACAGATGGGGGCACCCCAAAAAAAATTCAAGACCAAGAATAAAGAGAAAAGGAAAGAGAGAAGGTGATTTTTCTGAAGATTGTGTTCAAATTGCATGGATTTTTAAATAAAAAAGCTCGAAATTTTTGCTCACTCGTTTCGCTCTCTAGCACCTTTTTATTAATTTTGCCCGATAAACCATATCTGGCCCTCTCAAAATTGTTGGCTCATTACACCACTGATTAGAATATTTTAAATAGGAGGCTGCACTCTACAAGCCTCACTTTGTTAGCAGCCTCCTCCATTCCCAAACTGTTTGAATGATAACATTACATATGTTAACTTTGATTGCTTCTTAACCAATTAACCATTAAATTGTAGTCGTTTGAAATAAACGAAATGATGAAAAAAATCATGCTGTGTTATTTTATTTGAGGGCATTTGTTTTTATCAGGCTACTATGTAAAACTAAATGAATAAACAGATAAATAGATACGTAAATGAATATATTAATTAGTTAATCAATTATCAATTGATTAATTAATCAATTTAGAAATAGATGAATTAACTAAACAAATACCAGAAGAATGATAATTGCGATTAATATATACGCTTATATAATCAGTTCTGAAAAAGAGGCGCGGATGATACAAGATAACCCGAACAGTCGAGTTAAACATTTCTTTTTAATCATAAACATAATAATCTCTCCAACCACACAAAAAGGAACCATCCACCATGATCCATGGGATTTGAGTACAAATAATAGCCGCGCCACACAGTTCACTGTCATCGAAAGTCATCGAAGAAACATTAGCTGAATAGCGATAGCGAGATCGACAACAGGTTATCAATTATAATTTATTTTTGAGCTGGAGGGGAAAAAATAAATACAAGCTCCAGTGAAGCAATTTCTTCGCAAGGAATATTCGTAATTGTAAAACGACTCATTTCAGATCATTACGCCCCGTTTGCTTCCGTATATAGTTGAGCAGCCGCCGGCCGGCATACAACAGATTTAATTGATGCATGAATCTGTATACGATACGAAGGTGCGTAACGTAAGTCATTGTTGCCCGCATTGTTGTAACTTAATTCTTCTAGTTTCCGGACTGGCTCACCGATACAATTTTTTTCCATCGTTCCATGTTAGTGAGATATCAATTTATAGTGATGAAATTACAATTTATGTATCACGTTTTAGAAAGTCGATTCTCGTCTTCTTTATAGGCATTTAACCAGTTGGGGACAGTGATTGGCGAATATCTTCTGACTTTCGAATTTATCGGATAACAACCTGGATAACAGCTCATTCAGACGTAAGTACACTATGGATGTTGTTTTGTATAATGCATTTCTCAGATAGTTATACCGACCCTGTATTGAAATTCACATCATGTTGTGGATCAGAGAAGGATTCCGATAAGTCATATTATATGGAGCGATTCAGTCTGTAGTATAGCCCACTGGCGGATCCGGCGGGGGGGGGGGGGGGGCACAGCCGGCCCGTGCCCCCCCCCCCCTTTGAGAGGCACAATTGCAATTTGTAATGTAATAATGCAGTTAAATAGAAGTGTGTTCCCCCATTGATAGTGAATACCTTTTTTCTTTTTGGCCTGTCAAATTTTTTCGTGGACAAAATCCCCTTAATTTGGGGGTTAAAACCCTTTTTTTTTTGCTTATCAACATTTTTCTTAGGAAAATGTGCCCCTCCCCCTATCGAAAATTCCTGGATCTGCCCCTGGTATAGCCTTTTATTGAGGCCCTGGCCTGGCGGCTGATATTTTAGCCAATACTCCGCTAAAGGGGCTTTAAAGCTCCTTAATTGCTCTGCTCGCCATGGCTGGGAGTTCTGAAGGCGAGCCAGAGCACCCAGAGCAGTCACCTGGCTCGCAGCTCTCGCCAGATCCCTCGTCTCGCTATGGGTCATAATCGACAAACCAAGAGCCAGGACCTCCAGCTCAACAGGAGCAGAAAATGTTTGTGATACCGAAGTCCTCTTGAAACAACTGTTTGTGTATACGCCCACGTTTAGTGTACATGCAGTTTTGTCTTAACTCGCTATTTTGAAGTTCCTGGAATGCGGCGAGCAGAAAAAACAGAGGTGAATCATTAGCAAGTAAATGTAACTGTAAATCATACTCATCACCGGCATCACTGACGGATCCAGGGGGGGGGGGGGGGGAGGCATCCGCGGGGGCACATCCGGGCCGTGCCCCCTCCCCCTTTTGAGATGCATAAACAAAATTTCTAATGTAAATTTGCCGTTTTAACACAAGTGTGCCCCCCTTTTTTTGAAAGCGAGAACCCATTTTTTTTGCTTGTCAAATTTTCTGTGGACGAAATGAAATGACCTTCAAATTTAGGATAAAACCCTTTTTTGCTTGTCAAATTTTGCTCGGGATATATGTGCCCCCCCCCCCTTTGGAAAATCCTGGATCCGCCCCTGATCGACATGAATTGAATACTATGAACTTGTTAAAATATGTTCTCTTTATTTTTATTTTTCAAATAGAATTTGCTTTGATCAAACTGTTGTATTTAGGAGATAAATTTTTACCTTCCTAAGATTGAATTGCAATGATTGCAGTTGTACCAGGGCCTTAGATAGAGAGAGGGGGGGGGGGCTTATGGGGGTGTGACATCCCCAGCATTTATGGCAGTTGGCAAATCATATACCAGTTGGCAAAATGGAGGATAGGGGAGAAAAAGAGAGAGAGAGAGAGAGAGAGAAAGAAAGAAAGAAAGAAAGAAAGAGAGAGAGAGAGAGAGACAGAGGGGGGGGGGGAGAGCCTGACACTACCTTCGAAGAAGGTTACAGAATGTAGGAGACTTGGTAAAGATTTCCAGTTGGCACATCCAAGTCCATTTCATGGACAGGCTTAGGGCCCTCCCAGTCAGCAAAATACAAAGTTAGCCAAAAAAAAGCTAATGAGTTTGCAAATTATACCACAATTATTGACAATTTGACCTACACACTAGTTTTGCATAATGAGGAGAGGCAAAACTAGGAAGGCCTAAATAAAATTGGGTAGGTGAATTTCCAAAGTCAAAGTTAAGTAATTGAAGCCATAGTATAGTTGGCAAATTATGGAGTAGGCCTATTAAAGTGGCAAAACACTATAGGCTCTACCAGTCGGTAAATTACTGCCCAGTTGGAAAAATTCAGATTTAAAAAGAACAGAACACAACTCATGTTCAGCCATGTTAGCTGCAGTTGGCAAATCCATGACAAGTCAAGAAGTTTGCAGTTGACAAAAAAAAATCCTAAATATGTTAATAGTAGGCCTATACATTTTTAAACCAATTTTGCCGTAGATTTTTTATTTTTATTTTATGGAGTCAGAATGTGCTTTTCACTCTATAAGAAGCTGTCCCGTTATGGGGGGAGGGGGTAGCTACATTTTGACATAGAAGCAGAGTTGTCAAAGGTTACATTTTGTTTGCACCCTATATTGAATGCAAACATTTTTGCATCCTTATCATTTATGGACATCAATTTTATTGACATCTTCAGACATAATTATTAAAACATTTATTTTTATCACCGTAATTATTACAAGAATCTCAGCACACACTGGCTAATACAGACTGTAATCTTTGAAACATTATTATATTGTGCATATTTCAAACACACGGTTATCACTCCTTTGTGAACCTCATCATGCTTTATTAGTGTTCATTGTTGGTAATATACTTGGAATCCAAAATAGCCGGGTAATAAAATAGAGTGGGAAAAATTATAAAAAAAAGAATGGAAAAAGAGATTATAGAAACACATGCAGCCTATAACGACACGAAAATTAAAATATTAATTTCATTTCTGCTTTTTAAATCATAAATAAACACAACATGGAAGGTAAGTTCCCCCTAAAGTTTAAAGAACCCAATTTAATTTCCAGCATAACAAATGATTCAAGTTTAAGCCAAGCTTGGGATGCAGCTAGGGTTGTTAGGAAGAATTTTGTTTCGAAAATTAACGACATCTCGTGACCTGGTTCGGTTTGATTTGGTTTTATTCACGATTTAAAAAATACATAAATATAAACAAACTAAACACTACATGATCAAATAATTATATACAATATAACAATGTAACAATAATTAAACTTAACAATGCATGTAATACATTATATATATATCGCAGGGATAGACCCGTTTCAGATTGGCTGTTTATAACCAACCTATTCTTCCCAGGGATTCCTAAAAATAAATAAATTAAATCAACATTACAGTATGAAAAATTATTGATAAATACATATAGAACAAATTAATATAAAAATGTAAAAGAATTGATGAATGAACTTGCGGTGTAAGATCACATTGCCCCCCCCCCCCCCCCTCTAGACAGTCCTAACATGAAACAATCATTACATTTCACCGGTTATTTGCAAAACTTTTTTTGATAAGAAGAAAAATTGTTAAGTTTTTTAATGTATAGAGGTAAATTGTTATATAACTTTCCACAACGATACTGAAATGAACATTTGCATTTTTCCGTATTAGGTTTGGGTAAGACAACTTGATTACCTTTCCGAGTATGGTATCTCAATGTCTTAATAAAATAAATCTTTGTTTTAAATAGGCAGGCGACAAATCATCGACTATTTTATATAAAAGACAATAAGTATGAAAGAATTGACGTTGCTTAATGAGCACAGCATGAACACAAAAATGATGTTTTTCCAAAAACAGTATTTTTTATACTTGTTTTGTGAAAATTACTAAAATGCTTGCTTGAACGCGTTACATTGATCAGAATGGGGACCCTCATCGGAGTTATGTAAAGCACTCTAGTCCGAGCAATGGGGGGGGGGGGGGTGATAGCAATATATTGACCTGAGAATTGAAAATTTGGGGGACACCGCAACACCAAGGGCTATATTGTATGAGGGTATATAACCGTGTACATAATACTACCATCTTAAGGGCTATAACGATTTTTTCGATGGCTATATTGCAATGGATAATATACAGGAATCATGCATGCGAGCGAGTGATCGCCTAAATTAATTTGTTTCTCACTGTGCAGTGTAATGCCTTCTATGTTTTCAGAGCGTATCCTGCATGTGCATTTCATTGTGATTTCTTATACTAAGAAATACTTTCATTTTCGCAATTTAGATCTAGACATAGTCCTGACATGACTGAAGAAGACCAGCTTGTATGTACAATGTCACCTTATTAACCTTGCTATTCGTATTCCGTACCAAATTCCGTAACATCCGATTTTATATCATGCGTGGTATTCGATTCCACTATGCCATCTTAGAATCCCCAATCCTTATAATTAAGTTAAACAATTCTCAAAGATAATGATCAAAAGATTCAACTCACCGTCCCTGAAACCTGCGCATGCCTTAGGTTTCATTTTCTTGTCGATCAGTGAATCGTTGTTTGTTTTAGGGTATATAAGAATAGAGAGGCTGCACTCTACAAGCTACGCTATTTTAGCAGCCTCCTCCACTCCCAACCTGTTTGTATGATATTTAATCATTGTGAAATTTATCTTTGAAAACGGTTTTCCTTTTTTGTGGGATGCACTGTATACGTAGAAATTTGCTCTATGTGTTGTTGCTTATCACATTAAGATGTACGAACGAAACGTTGGAAAATACACGAAATTTGAAAAATCATGCAATGTTTTCTTATATTTGCTTGGCATTTTTTAATGCTGACCAGACTAGATTAATAAAATAAAGAAATAAATAAATGAGTGAAATAAATAAATAGAATTGATTAATCAAGTAACAATAAAAGCAATGTGCAATGATATTGCGATTTCATACCTATTAATACATGTCAAATAATAAAGTTATGAACATTATATGCGCGGATGATACTAGATGATCGGTTATTCGAACAGTCGAGCTAAACATTTCTTTTTTATTATAAACATAATCTGTCCTACCACAAAGGAATCACCCATGGGATTTGTATACACATGCCCCACCAAGATTCAATGTCATAGAAAGTCATCGAAAGAATACAGTGGTTCTTTTCAATAATGAAACATACCTTTGAAGAAGTGCCGTGTGAAATTTGAAATCCTTCTTTTCACGAGAGAGACAACATTGTGGTCGTGGAAAAGAATAAGCTCCAGCATGAAGCCATTTTATTCGCATTTGTATAGCATATCATGATTGTAATTGTAAAAGCGACTCATTTGGGTCATCACTTCACTACTTGCTTCCTAATATCATAATGCTATTATTGGTGAGCAATCGGAATACATATTAAAAACATACTAGTATTTAATTTATGTCAATAATCTGTATATACAATATGGAGGACAAAGGTGCTGAATATGACACTGCGTTCGAGTCACTAATGGAAGTACCACAGACGTACAAAAAGTTCTATCATTAGAATTGCCCGTATGTGGAATCTTACAGATCCGGCCTTGGTGCAATATACTCATTCAATTTATTGTTTGTCAAGTAAATTATAATCTACATTCATTTCGTTATAGTTGTTTTGTTGTGTGGTGTTTTTTTTTTATACATTGGTATGAAAATCCCGTGCCCATTAATTTACATCGTTCTTTGTTCGTCTTCTCTCTTTTTTTGTGTTGTTGTATATTTCATTGTTCTTCATATTTGAAATTTTCTTTGTTCATTTTTCTCTTCGTTTATTTAGAATGCCTTTCTTATACATTTTCTTATTATTTTTCTTGGCATATTTAATTAAAAAAATCCTTGGTCATATTTGGACTTTAACCTTGTTCAATTTTTATATTGTCCTTGTCCATATTTCAATAATCATTTACAGTAAAAACGCCATTTAAACTTTTATACACTGCTATTTAAACTGTTATACAACGTTCTTTAATGTTGTTTAACAGTTCACACAACCGTGTTTAATCTATTGAAGTTTAAATAATGAAATCAAAATCTGTTTAAGATTTTAAACGCTTATTGTTTAAAGGCATTGTAAATGTAATTTAGTGAACAGCGTTGTATACTAGTAACAGTTTAACATGTTTTAAAAGGATTATATGTTGTATAGTTTCCCTCGTTCTTTCATGAGGTTTTTTTTTTTCATTTTTGTTTACCCTACTGGGTTACAAACTATGAGCATTTTGCCTTGTATGTTTTATATGATTTTTTTTTTTGGGGGGGGGGGGTTGGAATGAATAAAGATTCTCTTTCTCAGTTCACTTTCGCAGAACACACGCACACAAATGAAATATCGACAGGCCTATATTACCATGATTACAATGTTATAAGAGGCTTTAATTCATGTGTTTTTGGATCCCCCTTCCCTTGACTACAACAAAATACAAAATCTTTTGTAGACGCACTCTGATTAACATGTTTTAAGTTACTAATTATAAACGAGTATGTTTTTATGTCCTTTTTATTATCAACTGTTATCAAGGTTATAGGTTACGAAATGCGGATAATGAAATAATACCCAAGAAAGATATGAATTATCACTTTGGTATTGTCTTGATGAATAAAAACTACAAGATTTTTAGCTTCACGACGAGATTAGGAAGAAACGGATGTTTTTAGATCCTAATTATAAAATTGATTTATTATATATTTTGAAAAAAATTGAAAAGGTAAGAGTTACGTCCCATTTCTTACAAGGATGTTTTGATGCCATTTTGAATATAGGCTAATAATCATGCGTATAGTAGTATTATACTTATGAAATAAAGGCGCGGATATGATACCAGATAATGCGAATTAGTCACCCTTGAACATTTTTTTAATTTGAATATTAATATGTCAAATCTCTGTTTTATGCTTACATGTCACACCAGGGCATTATAAAGAGAGAGATCACTTACAGCATGCACAGGGGATTGTCGCATCAAGGTTCATTGAAAAACCACGGAAATGACGGAGGAAAATTCTAATCACAATTTTTCTCAAGATCTGTCAAATTTGATATGGTTCATGCTAATTACTAATTAGTGGAAAGATCCAAGAAATTTGCTAGTATTCGATTTCCAGCTATAGGCCTACATGTCATTTTTTTCTTCAAAGTAACCACTCTAAGCTGGCACACCTCACACTTTTCAATACGGAGAACATATGCTTGAACTCCTCAGGTAGGCCTATGTAGGCTATTATAGCTGCTTTTAGACAGTAGATCCAAAGTTAGAAATGTCGACAACCGGGAAAATCTCAGTAATTAAGAGCGTTCGGGAGGAGGGGGTGATGCAAAGTGCCCATGACAAAAGTCTGGCCTAATAATAATTGTTTCCCTTTTGGTCAGACTTTTTTTTTTACATGAAAGCGTTTCCTGGATATGAGTTATACTTATTACCTATTTTCTGTTTGTTTGTTTTTCAACCACGAATTCTCAAAACTTGTTAACCGGTTTCAATCAAATAAACTTGTTCTTAACATCAACAAAACAAATTTCATTGTATTCCACTCCAAAAATAAGAAGATCACTTAATGCCCCAATGTCAACATTAATAATACAGTCATTATAAAGAAAAGATCACGTCAAGTTTTGGGGCATTACCTTCGATAGAATATCTGAATTGGAATATAACAACGAGACTTAATTGCTCCCGCAAAATGTTTTATTACCTTTATATTAATCAATTATTTTATCATATTTATCATATGGCAACAACCCTTGGGGAACTTAAAACAAAACAAACCTAAACTCCGTATTATTACTCCAAAAGAAAGACTTTGCACAAAATCTCATCATAGCACACACACGAATCTTATATTTAAAAATCATGGACTTTAAAAAATATCACGATATTGATAAATTGGAAATCCGAAATCGGAATATTCATGAATAAACTAACACAGATGTTACCCAACTATTTTCATACGAATCCCCAAATTAGCTGAGAATGACAAAACTTTTTTAGAACAACCAATTTCTAATGGGGAAGTTTATGAAACCACAAAGTCAATGAAACGTAACAAATCTCCTGGTTTTGATGGATTGCCAATATAATTTTATATGACATTTTGGCCTGATATTTGTGACTTACTTTTAAATTCATTTAATTATTCAATGGAGAGCGGCATGATGTCGAATTATCAAAGAAATGGTGTAATAACGTTGATTCCAAAGAAGGATAAAGATGTTAATTATTTGAAAAACTATAGACCAATTTCGCTTTTAACTGTTGACTACAAAATTTTTACCAAGACTCTTGCAAACCGCTTGAAAAAATGTTTAAACCCTTAATTCACCAAGATCAGTCTGGTTTTTTAAAAGGAAGAAATATTGGTTTTAAGATTAGGTTGATTTTAGATTTGATTGAATATACTGAGGCAAATAATATCCCTGGAGCTATTTTACTCCTTGATATACAGAAAGCATTTGACAGTGTAAACCACGATTTTTTAATATAATTTTTTAATCGCTTTAATATGGGAACAAAATTTATTAAGTGGGTAAAAACCATTTATTGCGAGAGGAAAAGTTATGTTATGAATAATGGATTTTTAACTAAGGTAATAAATATGGAAAGAGGCATATGCCAAGGGTGCCCAATTTCCCCCTATCTTTTTTTACTTGTAATTGAAACAATGGCTTTAGCTGTGAGACAAAATGACAATATCAAAGGTATTCCAATCCAAAATGAAGAAGTGAAAATTTCATTGATGGCGGATGATTCAACATGTTTTTTGGATGGTTCCTTGGAATCTTTTAATATTCTATTTCAAGTGCTTGATAAATTTGCTAGTAGTTCAGGGTGTAGGCTTAATTTATCTAAGTCAGAAGCTATCTGGATTGGAAGGAAAAAAGGTTGTCAAGATTTCCCATTTGCTGAAAGAGGTCTAACATGGAAAGATAATTCTTTCAAAACATTGGGTTTTCAATTCTCGTTGAATTTTAATTCTCTGTATAGTCTTAACTATGTTCCTAAACTGAGGCAGATAGAGAATATATTGAATTGTTGGCGCTCAAGAAATTTGTCTTTTGTTGGAAAAATCTGTGTTATTAAAACTTTATTAATGCCTCAGTTGCTGTATTTATTATCTGTTTTGTGTATTAAAATTCCAAGCAAATTTTTTAAAGATCTAAATACTTTATTTTACAGATTTATTTGGAATGGAGGCAATGACAGAGTAAAGAGGAAATATTTTTGTAATGACTTTTCTGCCTGTGGGCTCAAGATGGTTGATCGCTATACATTTTCATTGGCTCAGAAAATGATTTGGGTAAAATTTTTGTTAAATGATAATTACAATAGTGGATGGAAATTAATTGAAGTTTCCTTTTTAGACAAATTTAATGCAATGAGGGACATTTTGTGGAAGGCCCACACACCTGAACAAATTTTGAATAATTTAAATTGTTCCCTACTTGCAGACTCAATCCGGACCTGGTACTTGTTTAGAGATAAAGCTTCCAGAAAAAAGTTTGTTTATGATTATTTGTATTTGGGTTATTCACATTGTATTTGGTTTAATAGAAATGTCAGATCCAAATCTAAACAATTTTTCTTTTATGAAAATTGGTTTAATAAGGGCATAGTTTTTATAAGTGATCTCTTTAATCCACCCCATCCAGGTTACAAGTTATTTGAAGAGTTAGTCCTCGACTTTGAAATTTCATCATAAGACAATTGCCCTTAATGCCTTTTTATTTAAAATCAAGAGAAAAGATTCCCCAAACTGTTCATTCTGTAAAAGAGACCCTGAAACAATTGTACATATATTTTGTGATTGTCCGGTGGTTAACATTGTATGGGACGATCTTTTATCTATAATAAACCAAAAACAACATTCGAATATTATCCTTTCCCCCTTTGTAAAGATTTTTGGTATTCAAGGTGATAATTTTCTAACTTTCATTTTCCTTGCTTTTAAATACTATGTTCACTTTTGTAAATTTAATAACAAAGCCCCCAATATTGTGGAATTCAAAGCTCGTATCAAAGGTATTAAGGATATTGAATATGTTTTGGCGAAGAAAAATGGTAAATTACCTGTACATTTTAAAAAGTGGAGATTTGATATCTAATTTGTTTTATGTATCTGTCTTGACAAGTATATGCCTACATGTACGTAAGTGCTGCTCTGTTTAATCATGTAAATAGCTTGTTGATTTGTTTGATTTGTACTCTGATTTATTTTTTAATCAATAAAGATTGAAAGAAAAAAAAACTATTTTCATACGATGTTTTCACTAAATCGTGATATTCATTCCTATGACACGAGAAATTTAATCAGTTTTCATTTAGCAAATCCATTCACAACCACAACATATCGCCACATAGGTTCAGACATTTGGCATTCTTTGCTAATGGATGTTAGAAACTCTTCTTTATTATCTTCATTCAAACAACAGTTAAAAAGGCAACTAATTTGCATACATACATACATACATGGGTGGTGGATGGGTGGGTTATTAGTTATAAACTATCGTATAAATATATCATAATTGATGGATTTTTATTTCCGTTTAAGTATTCCATACAATTATATTATGTATTCCATCATTTACTGATTTATATTTTTCTGGGTGACCCAACTTTACAAAAAATTCACAAGCACACTGCTTTCATTGGCATCAAATTTTTCCTAATTATGTATACATAATACGAACTGTTGTGAATTTTTGAAGTATGACACTGATACATCATTTGTATTATGTCTTGTTTTTATGCTTTGTAAATTTTTGCTTTTATATTCTTGATTTTTGTATATTTTTAATGGAAATTGATAAATGAATTCAGTTCAATTAATTTCAATTATTGTTGTTTGTCCCTTCTAACGAGATGGTTCATTATCTTTAAACACCTTCAAATGTACGGAGATAAATTGTATTTCTGCTTTGTAATTCCGTAAAAGGTAATCAGTTTGTTCAATTTACAGTGTTTTGAAATAATGTCTTTGGCTGACTGGATATCTTTTGTAGAAGTCGATTCGTCTCGATACACGAACGCGAGCCAAGCACTGCGCCAAACACACCCAGTCAATGAAAAGTGCGTTGACCTGGCTGGCACACGCCGTAACATTCTTGTCCACTTGAACTTGAAAGTATAATCATGATAACGTCGAGGTCTCTAGTAAGTGTTTCAGACTACCTGTGCAGTATCTGTGCCTGCAGACTGTAGAAGATATCATTCTGCCGTGAACATGTTGCCGAGGAAAATCATGCTGGCGAAATCTTTGCCGGTTTGAGAGAGGCTGCCGCTGTTGTTGATCGTCTCCTACGACAGTGGCCTGCATTGAGAATATTCATTTTCAATGAATTTGCACCCGCGTTTATATATATATTATATATATAATGTGCTTACCTTCGTCTCACGAATATTGATGTCCACTTTTTCCAAAATTTTTGAATCATTCCTAAGTGTCACTTCATGTATTAGGCCTACATGTTGTAATACAGAAATCTCATTATTGTTTTTCAAAATATCCTGGATGTTTTTGGATATAATTATTTTGCTATACTGCAGGAATACCAATGTCAAATTAACACTGAGCTTGCTATTTTGTAAGGATGATAATATAAAGTGACCCTTGATCATAAACGTATTTTCGTTACAGATACAGGGCATATTGCTTTATTGATTACATGCAATAATGTCAGTTTGTTGATAAGAGAGACGGTCCCTGGATATTCTGCATAGGTGGAATGTTTTTTTTCTTCTATAAACTGTATATAAATGGGGCGTGGCTTGTTGGTAATAACGAATTGAACCAATCAAAAGTCCTCCAAACATGGGAACAATCAGCCGTAGTCATGTTTGTGAACTCATATAATGCGCGCGGGTTCCAACATGATTAGGCACTTGTCCTGACGATATGCGGTGAGAATTCGCTCTCCATGCGAAAATAAAAATGCAAAGAAAAATGCCAACAACAACATAATAATCATTAAATATTCATATCATCCTCAACCATGGCTAAGCCATTTTACGAATATATGTTTTCTTATATTCTAAAAAGAAATTTCAATAAAATGGTAAAGCGCCTGTATATATAACTATAATGAAATAAAAATTTTATTTAATATCTGTATTAAGATATAGGGAGGCGTTCAGCTTCAACATATTTCTTATAAACTAGATATGAAAGATAAGAACATTGTTTGATAGTTATTTTGTGTACATAATTATACATATGCATTTTAAAAATAATATTGTTACACGTATATCTTTCTAATCAGTATACCATTTGGGAATAGTGAGTGAGTAATACCAGAATTATGCTTGCCAAAATTACCACGGATAATAGGACATTTAATCGTAAGTATGCTGTTTTTAATATAGTATATATTTTAGATGAGTATATTGCAATAAATACCATGTTGCAGATCAGAGAAGTAATCCGACAAGTAATGTTTTGATCCGATTCAGTTTGTAAGAGACTAGAAGCATAGAACGACACATCGCCGTCATCATGTTGATCAGTGCCAATATTCGATAGCACTAGACGAATAGGGACAAGTTTGATCGTACACTACACGGCAGTGTGCATGTTTTGTTTGCTGTTTCTGCTTTCTGTTCAGAAGAAGCTCATTTTTACTATTATATGTGAATACGATGTGTCTCCCGGTTCAAAAAGACTACCAGTTAAAAAAAATAATTCACATTTGTTACATGTATACAATGTTTTCGTTTAAGTAAATAAATGCTTTCATACTCGTCATTGGAAGAATTGAGCATAATGTGCTTCAAAGTCTTTTTTTCAAATAGAATTTCCTTTCATTAAATTGTTTTATTTAGAAGAGAGATTTTCGCAGTCCAGTGACTGATTTGAAACTGACTGAAGTTAAAACATATTCAAATGTCAACTAGGATGATCTTCTTTGTGTGCACTAAACAGTACTGTCGCGTAAATGACTAGTTACATTTTGCTCCAGATATAGGGTGTAGACTTAGGTGCACCCTTTCGGGAAAGATTCCAATTTGCACCCTTTTGAATGCAAAGATTTATTCATCCTATACCATTTTATATACAGTTTTTTTACACTGTAAAGTGCTAATTTAGCACTTGCAGGGCTAATTTTCTGTTCAAATTTAAACTAGAAAATCAGCATTCGTATACAAGCACTGTAAGTGTTATATTAGCAATTTCTTAAAGTGTATCATCATAATTATTGAAACATTCATTTTTACCACCGCAATTATAACAAGAATCCCCTGACAATTTCTTAGGATCAGTTGAATTTATGGACAAATCAGTGGTGGATCCAGAATTTGAAAATGGGGAGAGGACCGAGAAATTAGGGAAGGGTGCCACTAACATTTTCTAAATTTGATAATTATGATATATGAGGCGCCGCGATTCATTTAGTTTCCTATATTCAATGGCGTACTATAGTATTACCCCGGTTGTAGCTCCAGCTGCTAAAGGCACTTGGTGCATTCAAGGAATTAATCCTGCCAGGTTCACCTCACCTGGGTTGAGTGTAGCACAATGTGGATAAATTTCTTGCTGAAGGAGAACACGCCGTGTTCGAGATTCGAACCCACGCCCTTCTCATTGAAAGACGAGATTCGTAACCACTAGACCACGACGCCCCACAAATTTAGCATGTTTTAAGTAGAGGGCACTACAATAAACCCCAATGATATTACCTCACAAAAAATACATATATTAATTCACATTCACTCAACTATGAATATAGGCCTACATTATGTGTTTTGTGTGGAGTGGTTAAAATAATGAGAGCATAAGCACCATAAAACTCACCAACAACAAACTTCCCCCAAATCTGTGCTTACACGATCCGAAAAAATATTATGACTTTCAGAATTTTTTTGCTTTAATCTTTGATTATTCATGTATGAATCAACCGACAAATCTCATTTTTTTTCACAGGAGTGACTCAATGAGTGTTGAAAACCAGGCTTTCTTTCGAAATTTGCAGCATTGGATTAAAGAGGGGAATTATTTATTGTTGAGTAACTATAATCACTCGTGGAACACCCTAAAGGGCTATTTTCCACAGTGGTCCGTCATGAATAATGTTACCAATAAAATAGATCAATGAAATTCCTGTTTCATGACTACGGGAATCGTCTCAATGTCGACATATTGCGGAAAATCTGAAAATGAACGCTTTCGTCGTTTCGTAATAGGTCCATGTTCAGAGGCACGTGGTTTGGGATGCATTGTCTATTCCCACGTGGGAGAACCAACACCATGAAATTGTCCCGGGGAAATTGTGCGATTCGAGAGGTTTACTAAATAAAAATTAAGAGTAAGTTCATCAATATAAATCTTCGTTTGGGAGAAATGTGGATAAACTTGTAGGTTCTTCTTTATCTTAAAATTCTTAAGATAATACTTCGCTTGTGTCGACAAGTACGGTATGTAGGCAGGTAAGTTAATGTTTCGCCTTATTTTTAGGAGTAGTGAACGTGAACGACGTAGCAGTCATCTGATCGTTCGAGTCAACGTCGTCGTCTGCCCTTGTTCACTACAGATGCGAATACTCTAGATTTCACTCGACTTGTACGTGAACGTACGTCCACATGAAACAGGACGATAACCAACGGGTCATGACACGCTGCCCGACCCGGAAGATCTGGCGCACCATCGCCTGGCGACCCGGTCGGGCGATGTGCCCTTTCACTTGCTTTGATTCCTTTTTACGCGAGTTAGGATATATATCAATGTATATTTTGGAGATCAGAAAGCAATTTCAAATATGATAAACATAATGCATCGTACAACTTACAATAATTTTGTGAAAAGTCACTGAAAACTGTGTTTTAAAAGGGAAAGGTTGATCTTCATCATGGGTGTCGATCACGGGAGGATGGGGGAATATATCCCCCCCCCAATATTTAAAGTGGGGGGATGGCCTGTATTATCATCCCCCCAATAATTCAGGGTAGAAAAATTGTAATAATGATGATGAAAAAATGAAAAGTTTGATAATGATGTTTATAGTGATGATTATACTATGCCATCAATCAGTTTGTTTCCCTCGCAATTTGTGTATATTGTTATTAAATAAAAACATTCTTTTCCAGGGCTTTTAAACAGATGGGTGGAGGCCCGGGGGGGGGCACTCGACCAAAAAAGTGGTAGGGGTGTGCCGCGGGCGAGGCAAAAAACGGGGGCCTTGGAGCGGGCTTATTGTAAAAAGGAGGGTCCTCGGAACGGGCTTCGGAACTACAAATGTTTGTGAAAACGGGGGTCCTCGGAACGGATCTCCGTATCTCTGTGAGTGCGTATGCATCCCTATGGAACGGGCAATCGTGCATGACGCAGCTAGCGCGGCCTCCGCCGGGTGCGCTCTCGCTTAGGCGATGGTCGAAAAGCGCTCTACGGCCGCTTTTCACCAAATTGCAACTCCTTGTAGCAAATCAATGCGACCGGAACGGCGTAACGAAAAATATGCAAAGCTTTGGAACGGATTTCTTTCTTCTTTTTTCTCGATAAGAAGGAAATGCAATGCCTTGGAGCGGCTTTCTTTGTTCTTTTTCTCAAAAAGACAAAAATGCTATGCCTTGGAACGGAAATTTGAGTGTAAAAATGGGGGTCCCCTCCGCGGCACATATGCATTATATACTGAGTGCCCCCCCCGGGGGTGGAGGTTCAAGATGAGAAAGAATAAAATGTTTATGTACCGGTATATGATATTTTTTAAACACATGACATAAAAGGACCCCGACGAAAAAAAACTTTTGTTGATAGGGTGTTCCATCCCACCAGTGGTGAATAAATTAATTTTAAGAAATCAATTAATTCAAAAGGGTGGAAAAATAAACGGATGGAAAAGGGTGGCAAGATAAACAGGGAAACCTCCATGGACGTAAATCCTAGAGGGGTAGATCTTGAAAAAGTACAAACAACTTTTCTCAGATTTACCCCTCCCCACATCCAAGTGCATGATGTTTGTCCCATTTAATCTACAACCCTTTTGAATAATAAACATTTTATCATGTGACCCCATCAGATACCTCTCATGAAAATATTGAGGTTCAGTGAGCTCAATATAATATGATCATATTTTTACATATTTTTAATAAGTGAAATCAATTAATGGTTTCAGACAGAATAATCATTCATTTCTCTCTAAAGCGTATCTTCGGATATGAACATCGGAGGTTTTTTTTTCATGTTATTCTTGTTATTGTTATGGACTTGAATAACTAAACTTGGTTGATTTTTTCTTATTTTGGCAAAAAGAAATCTTTTTTTTTAGTTTGGAAAGGGATGGCAGTTTTGCATTCTATATGAGCACACTCATGCGGTATGTTAATTTCATTTTAACACATATATTAGCTGATATTACACACTGATGATTCAAGTAGATGTTGGAGAAATATCATAACATGACAGTTGAGTTTTGATTGTTTTTATGTTTGTTTTGTTTCATGCACTTGGTATAGAATATTTAAAACGTGTTAAAATCCAGGGTTAAAATCGTCTGACGGTGGCACGAGAAGCCACACAGTTTGTAATTTGTGCTAGTCTTAATTTGTCCCAATCTGCATTTTATCATCATGCATTAAGAAGAAAAAAGATATTGCCAGTCGGGTTAGATTTAGAGAGAAGTTGTATACATCATGCTCAATAAACAGATCACTTTTGTATATGGCCCAGACAATTTTTGTCATTTTTTCTTTCGTATGAGTTTAGAATAGGCTCACTCAGTGGGGTAACTACGGGGGGCATGGGGGCACATGCCCATCCAATTGGCTGACAAAAAAAACTAGGAAAAGGAGAAAAAGAGGGAGAGAGGAAGGGAATGTAATGGGAAAGAAGAAATTATTGTTCATTATGATGTTAGATTATACTATAATTCTGTTATATTACATAAGACGCATTTTCATAACTTTATGAAACATAATTTGATTAGGGTCCATGTCTTCATTGTTCCTGGTGCTCACATTGTCTGTTTAATTTTAACGAGATATATAACCCTGTGGCACTAAAACCTCCTGTTTTCTATATACTTCCTCGCACTTCGAATTATTATTTTATGTGCAATAGTATGCTTCTTTTCATGACGACTTAAAGTGATTGCCACATTTTAAGGTCTTAATATAAAACATTTCTTGTCCGTGATTATGTTCGCATTGGTGAGATATGTCTGCTCTCCATGAATTTCTAGAATCAGTCCTTAAAATGTCCCTTTTTCTGATCTCAATATCAAAACTTTTCAGATCGCGCTTCGCGCTCGCATCATTTGGTTAATGAAATACGTATGGTCTTAGTGAATTCCTACAAACAAGCTTTAGAATGCCCCTTTTCAGGTCTGAATTTCCTAAATTTTCAGCTCGCGCTTCACGCTCGCAATATTTGATTATTGAGATGCGTATGTTAATAATCATGATTACAATGACTTCAAGTGCTTCATGTGTAATTCTAACAAAATCAGCAAGCGCTTAGCACTCACATTAGATTATTGTGGTGAGATACATGTATGTAGTGGATTCCTTAAATATAGTAAAATCTCCGTTTGGGGTCAATATATACAAAAAATTCAGCTCGCGCTTTGCGCTCGCATTGTATAGCGAGATAGGTAAGTATCATGATTACAAAAAGTTGATTATAATGTCCCTTTTTACGTCCGAATATCAAAAATTTTAAGCTCGCGCTTCGTGCTCGCATTATTTCATCAGTGAGATACATATCTGTTTAATATATGGCACTGTCCTTACAGTGTGTCTATTAGGTCAGTATACCTGGCAACTGCGCGCGCTTCGCGTGCTCACTAAGTGACTCAAAATTTTTGCTGGTGCCCCCCCCCCCCCAATGCCATGACCCACGGTACGCCACTGGGCTTACTTGTAACACAAATTGAATTTTGTGATTTTAGTGGGGGTAATATTGAAAGATCCCCATCCACAAGAATATTTGTGTCAATCATCCCCCCAACCAAGAATACCGATCGACACCCATGATCTTCATGCTAGGCTTGAACGGTTAAAATGACGTCACTCACGTGCACGTCGTCTTTGATTTAGGAGAACCGCAAAATGGATGTGGCGAGGTTCTCGATTTTGATAGTGGACGTGTGTGAGGATCTGACCTGAGGCATATGGCAGGCCAAAAAATGACGTCATTTCGTACCAATCCTCTACGTCGACGTACCTTTCTAAAAGTGATCTCTGTAAACAAACAAACAAGAACAATACAAATCGCACAAACACATCTGAGTTAAATTTGTTGTTCTATTTTATTTCCACATCAAACTATATGAAATATGGCATAAAAATCTATATAAATACTATAGGAGAACATCTGAACCATTTCAGTAATCTATGTATAGGCTATAGGGGTCAGTTTTCATCCCAAAAGTCAACTCCACCCCAGGAAATTGCTAAATTGAATAAATAGACAAAAATCAAACTAGCAAAACGCAGAAAATTTCAAAATCGGATGTAACAAAAGAAAGTTATGAAATTTTAAAGTTTCGCTTATTTCACAAAACACTAGTGATATGCACAACTAGGTGACTCAGTCGATGATGTCCATCACTCACTATTTCTTTTGTTTTTCATTGTTTGAATTATACAATATTTCACTTTTTATATAGATGTGACAATAAGGACCAACTTGACTGAACCATACAGTATTAAACAATGCTAATTCCACATGATCAGGGAGGAATTCATCGTTGTATCACTTGACAATGAGGAGAAAATTAGAATATTTCATATAATAAAATACGTCATAGTCTCCTCATTTGCATACCAGCCAGGATGTGCATGTGAAATTAAGCGAAACTTTAAATTGTCATAACTTTCTTATTTTACATCCGATTTTGATGAAATTTTCAGTGTTATATTTATTGGATTTTTCTTTCTTTGTTCAAATCAACTTTTTGTTGGGGTGGACTTGTCTTTTAAAGATATAATATGGCTGCAATATTACAAAAATGCATAATGTCCAGGGTAAAAATAGAAAGAAATAATGCCATTTCATTTCAAACAAACATGTTTCTCCCTGTTTAACATTTGAATTGTTACGATATTCAATGATTTTATAATCAGAATGAGGACAATCTATAGGTGTAGCTTGATTCATTGTGTGTCATTTATTAATAGCAAACGAGTCTGGGTGTTCACCTGAGTGAGGGGGCGACCGCTCCTATAAATTTTAATGTACTGAAAACGAATATGGAGAAAGCGCCCATACTATTGAATTGAAAAAATATAATGACGTACACCTTTAGGTCGTTTTGCCATTATGCTCTTTAGGACATATTGGTCATTATGCTACTTAACACAAATAGAAAATTAATACACATGTTCGGTACTACAGGGGCAGGGGGTGGTCCCCCCATGGTTCTTCAAACAGTGGAAAAGGGGATACAGGGAAGAAAAGGGGAAGAAGGGAGAAAGGAGAGTACATAAGTAGTAGTCCAGGATAGGCCCCATAGAAAATTAACCAAACATTGTTTTTGTCTCGCCTGCGTAGCGTAGCGAGACATAGGTATAACTATTTCCGGCGTCGGCGTCGTCGTCAACAATTTTGTTGTTCACCCAATAACTTTCTATAGCTTTGAGGTAGGATCACCAAATTCATACCAGAGGTCCATCTCCTGAAGGCACAGGTCAAGTTCGAATATGAGTCGAATTTGAATAAGGTCAAAGGTCAATTAACTTTCCACAACTGGCATTGTGCTATGTTGTACACATAACAACTTTCTATATCTTCGAGGTGGGATCACCAAATTCATACCAGAGGTCCATCTCCTGAAGGCACAGGTCAAGTTCGAATATGAGTCGAATTTGAATAATGTCAAAGGTCAAAGGTCAATGAATTTTCCATGACTGCCACTGTGCTATGTTGTACACATAATAACTTTCTATATCTTGGAGGTGGGATCACCAAATTCATACCAGAGGTCCATATCCTGAAGGCACAGGTCAAGTTTGAATATGAGTCGATTTTGAATAAGGTCAAAGGTCAATGAACTTTCTATGACTGGCACTGTGCTATGTTGTACATACAATAACTTTCTATATCTTGGAGGTGGGATCACCAAATTCATACCAGAGGTCCATCACCTATCTGGCAGAAGAACTGATATATCTTGTTAGAAATTATGCTTTCAGACAATATTTTACTCAAAGATCACAATTACGTGTATTTATGGTGCTCACTCGTGTGAAAATGTATTTTTCTAGTTCACATTGTACATAATACAATCAACGTCTATGGCGGCCATTTTGAAAGTCAAAATACAGTATTAAACACAAACTTTAAACCTCAATGATATATGTCGTTAAAAATTATGTGTTTTAGACAGTATCCCATTTATTCATCACAAATAAGTGTATTCAGTGCTCACTTTGTGATTTCTTTCATTGGTCCTCGATCTTTATCATTGTACATAATACTGTTAGGGCTTTTGGCGGCCATTTTGAATATCAAAATACTGCGTTCATCACATACATGGCATATTAAATACTAAATTTCGTTAGCAATTGTGTTTTTAGTTATTATTCCAGTCGTTTCTCTTGATAATATGCATTTTAGTGCTCACTCTTGTGATTTTTTTAATTTGGGCTTACATGTCGTCTTGCCCCCCCCCCTCAGGCAGAGCGCCTGTACGCTCCTTTGAACCAATAAATATAAAATAAAGGGGTAAAAACATAAAGACAAATCCGACATAAATGCACTGAGGTATGAATATCCCTTTGGATGGCAAATACAAAAATAAAAACGGTTATACTTTGGATGAATACAATTTTATACCTATTTTTCAAAACATATGGAATCGTAAATCAGATTTAGATATTTACAAAATTTCTGGTATTATGGCAAGACGAAAATAACACTGAGGTGTTAAAATTACAACCTAGAGATTAAACATAACACCAAAGAGTGTAAATGTAACAACAAAATGTGTTGTAATAACACATATAGGTGTAAAACTAACACCACCAATTTAACGCCGGTGTAAAATAAATTGTGTGGTCCTCTATGTACACCGATTAACACCACAGGTTTTGCTGTGTAGTAATAAAGGGGATGGAGGATTCCAAGTATCGTAACGAGTTATGATTTCAACCCCCAACCCCTGAAAATCAAACCCCGTTTTTTCCTGTCATACTTCAATGTGATGTGTATTTCCACCACCAAGATGGATAGAGTGATATATCAATAATTGGTTAAAGGAAAATAAAACCCCTTTAATCGGTTGAATTAAAACAAAAGAAATAAATCAATGACGGTTTAATAAAGTTTTGATATAGAATACTGTAATTACGTTTTTGTTCATTTGCCTTGTTATTGTACTTGTTATTGAATGTTTGTAAATTGACCCTTTCAGCATGTGCTGCTGGTCAATTTTTATGTGCATATATACCAATAAATAAATAACAAATAATAACAAATAAACATTGAATAAATTATAAGAAAGTTAGATGTGCATTTACATCGCTATTGCTATAGTAGCTCCTATTGGCAACGCGATGACATCTGTACATCCTTGTACATATAAGTTCACTTAAATTGACATCGTGTTCAATGTCACAATCGCGATGTTAAGGTCTTAAAATCTGAGGTGTTCTTTTTCGACATTTGAATTTTCTCCAAAATCGTGTTTTGAAACACGTTTACATTTACAACCGGGAATGGAGGATAGTGAGCACATCCTTTAATTGTTTCTCGTTATATCCGCGTTTTTAATCCGAACATTCGTGGCGTTATTCCGAAGGTTCGATAATCCGAAAACGAAATAAGATTCGATGTTCCGAAGGTTCGTTAGTCCGAAAACGAAATAAGGTTCGTTGTACCGAAGGTTCGTTAATCCGAAAACGAAATAAGGTTCGTTGTTCCGAAGGTTCGTTAGTCCGAAAACGAAATAAGGTTCGCCAATCAATACGTTTTCGGATTAACGAACCTTCAGAATTACGAACCTCACTTTGTTGTTGTCGGACTAATCGTTTTCGGACTTACGAACCTTCGGAAATACGAACCTTCGGAACAACGATCCTTCGGAATAACGAAGCTTCGGAATTACGAATGTATAGTCCAGGATAGGCCCCATAGAAAATTGACCAAACCTTGTTTTTTATATATACAATATTTTTTTATGGTTTCTTGTCAATTCGAGGGTGCTGATTACGAATCTGGATGAGGCCACTCGCGTAACCTTGAGCATTTTCCGCAAATTGGCAAAATCCAATATGGCCGCCAAAATTTGCAAATTACCCATGAAAATCATAAAATTGTCCGCACATTGGCTGTGAAATGCATGAAATTGTGTGGCAGGAGTAAAATACTCTCTGAAAAAATAATTTTTAACAAAATATTTATTTTCCTGATATTCAAAATGGCCGCCATAGGCCATTGTATACCCTATTATGTACAATATGAATAGGGAAAACTAATTTTCACAAAAATGAGCACTAAACTGCAAAAAAATCGCGATGTATGAACGAAGTAATATATGCAAATCATCATTACTAACGAGATACATCATTTATAATGTCATATACGGGAACATTGCTGTATTTTGATATCTAAAATAGCCGCCACTGGCCCAAACAGTATTGCGTACAATGGCAATGGCCGGGGCAAAAAAAACCGACAAGATTGAGCATTAAAATGCATATAACTAAGATAATCGAGTGGAATACTGACTAAAACATAATTGTAAATATACCATTTATGTGATAAATGCTGTATTTTGAAATTCAAAATGGCCGCCATAGCTCCTATATTCATCATGTACAATGCGAATGGAGAAACTAATTTTCACACGAGTAAGAAACATAAATGCATGTAATTGTGATCTACGGGTAAAATATTGTCTGACAACATGTTTTATAGCCAGACATATCATTTCTTTTGTCATGCATGATATAAATACTGTATTATGAAATTCAAAATGGCCCCTATAGGCCCTAACAGTATTACCTACAATGTGAATTGGGACATATAATTTTGTAAGAATTTGGATTTGCTTGACTATGACATCCATATAATCCTGTTGTATGAGTAAAACGTTATTTGAAAACATTCTTTTTAATCATCGCATTTCTTCTTCCATATAGGTGATAAATACTGTATTTTGACGTTCAAAATAACCTCTACAAGCCCTAACTAAAGTATGTAACATGCGAACAGGAAAACTAATATTCACAAGAGTGAGGAATCATAAAATGCATATAACTGTTATGTACGAGTAAATATATTGTCTTAACCATTATTTCTAACTAGATACATCACGTATTGGTCGTGGACATGGTGGAGGTAATAAATGCTGTACTTTGAAATCCAAAATGGCTGCCATAGGTCCTAAAAGTATTGTGTACATTGTACCATGAGACATATAATTTTGACATAATTTGGCTTTGCTTGACTCTAAATATTGCCGCATATAATTGTGAATTGTGATGTAAGGGTGAATTATTGTTTAAAACCATGGTTTGTAACGAGATATATCATAATGTTGTGTAATTAAGGTGATAAAGGCTGCATTTTTTAAAGGAAAATGGCCACCGTAGGCACTGATCGTATATACAATTTGGGTGGAGACAAATAATGTTCATAAAAAGGGCATATGGCAGCCATTTTTAATGTTGAAATACAGTATTTATCACCTAAATTACATAAGATATGATATATTTTGTTATAAATCATGTTTTCAGACAACATTCCACTTATACATCACCATTTGACCAAGCAAAGCCAAATTCTGTTGAAATGATTTGTTCCCACTCATATTGTGCATAATACCGTATACGGGACTGTAGCGGCCATTTTTGTCTCACCTGCATAGCAGAGTGAGACTATAGGCGCCGCTTTTCCGACGGCGACGGCGGCGGCGGCGTCAACACCAAATCTTAACCTGAGGTTAAGTTTTTGAAATGACAGCATAACTTAGAAAGTATATGGACCTAGTTCATGAAACTTGGCCATAAGGTTAATCAAGTATTACTGAACATCCTGCCTGAGTTTCATGTCACATGACCAAGGTCAAAGGTCATTTAGGGTCAATGAACTTAGACCATGTTGGGGGAATCAACATCAAAATCTTAACCTAAGGTTAAGTTTTTGAAATGTCATCATAACTTAGAAAATATATGGACCTAGTTCATGAAACTTATACATAAGGTTAATCAAGTATCACTGAACATCTTGCATGAGTTTCACGTCACATGACCAAGGTCAAAGGTCATTTAGGGTCAATGAACTTTGGCCGAATTGGGGGTATCTGTTGAATTACCATCATAACTTTGAAAGTTTATGGATCTGATTCATGAAACTTGGACATAATAGTAATCAAGTATTACTGAACATCCTGTGCAAGTTTCAGGTCACATGATCAAGGTCAAAGGTCATTTAGGGTCAATGAACTTTGGCCAAATTGGGGTATTTGTTGAATTACAGCCATAAATTTGAAAGTGTGTTGGTCTAGTTCATTAAACTTGGACATAATAGTAATCAAGTATCACTGAACATCCTGTGCGAGTTTCAGGTCACATGATCAAGGTCAAAGGTCATGTAAGGTCAAAGAAATTTGGCCACGTTGGGGGTATTTGTTGAATTGCCATCATATCTCTATAAGTGTATTGGTCTAGTTCATAAAACGTGGAAATAAGAGTAACCAAGTATCACTGAACATCTTGTGCGAGTTATAGTAGTTTTCAAAATCAGCACTGCTGCTATATTGAATCGCGTGATGCAGGTGAGACGGCCAGAGGCATTCCACTTGTTACTTTAAAATAACCGTATTTATCACCTAACTGGCAGGATAAATGATATATCTTAATATAAATTATGCTTTCAGACAATGTTTTACTCATAGATCACTATTACGTGCATTTATGGTGCTCACTCCTGTGAATATTGATTTCCCACTTTACATTGTACATAATACAGTTAATGTCGATGGCGGCCATTTTGAAAGTCGAAATACAGTATTTAACACAAACATGAAACCTAAATGATATATTTCGTTAGAAAATACGTTTTTAGACAGTATCCAATTAATTTATCACATAATATATATTAGCGCTCACCCTTGTGATTTCTTTTCTCCCATTTCTCATTGTGCATAATACTTTTAGGGCCTTTGGCAGCCATTTTGAATATCAAAATACAACTTTCATCACATACATGGCATATTAAAAATATGTTTCGTTAATATTTATATTTATAGTCAGTATTCCACCTGTTTAATCTTCATAATAAGCGTTTTAGTGATCACTCTTGTGATTTTTTTGGCCACCATTGCCATTGTACGCAATACTGTTTGGGCCAGTGGCGGCTATTTTAGATATCAAAATACAGCAATATTCCCATATATGACATTATAAATGATATATCTCGTTAGTAATGATGATTTGCATATATTACTTCGTTCATACATCGCGATTTTTTGCAGTTTAGTGCTCAGTTTAGTTTTCCCTATTCATATTGTACATAATAGGGTATACAATGGCCTATGGCGGCCATTTTGAATATCAGGAAAATAAATATTTTGTTAAAAATTATTTTTTCAGAGAGTATTTCACTCCTGCCACACAATTTCATGCATTTCACAGCCAATGTGCGGACAATTTTATGATTCTCATGGGTAATTTGCATATTTTGGCGGCCATATAGGATTTTGCCAATTTGCGGAAAATGATCAAGGTTACACGAGTGGCATCATTCAGATTCGTAATCAGCACCCTCGAATTGACAAGAAACCATAAGAAAATTATTGTATATATAAAAAAAACAAGGTTATGCCTCTTCTATCCTGGACTATACATACACTTTTCCTCTTTCATTGTAAGTGTTTGCTCAGACCATGGACCTAGTAGTAGGTCCATGGTCAGACGATATCACATCTTCTTGGGCGGAAATCTGACCCGAAAGGTAGGGGGAACCACAGGGGCGGATCCAGCCTTCGCCAATAGGGGGGGGGGGGGGTTCTGCCATATGTTAATCCCCGATCGGCCGCTCGAAAATGATTTTTGTTTGTTTCGAAGGGGTAGTCCTCATGGTCACTTCTTAGCTTTATTCTTATGAATCAACATCAATATATCATATCATAATCCTTATTTATATAATGCAAGCGCGAAGCGCTAGCAATTCTTTTTGTTTGGGGGAGTTTAATGTATTTTTTCCTAAAATTTGAACATTCTGGGCAATTTTTGTTGTCCTGTAAAAGATGTGTATGCAACTAAATAATTACCACGAACGCGAAGTGCGAGCAGAAATGAACTGATGGAAAATTTACCTGTTCAAGACTGCTAGCAGTTAGCCATGAAGACGTTACATAATTATTTCAACAATCAAATAATGTGAGCGCGAAGCGCGAGCTGAAATTTTTTTGACATTTCTACAATAAGAATAAAAAAAAGTTTAATCAATTTTTGTAATCGTGAACAGAGTAGCTATATAACTAAACAAGTGATGCAAGCGAAGCGCGAGCAGAAAAATTCGAGATTTAGACCTAAAAAAACGGGACACTCTATTCATGTTTTGCAAATCATGAAAAAGATGAGTAATACGGGGTCTTACTACATTAATAATGCGAGCACAAAGCGCGAGCAGAAAATTTTTGATAATGTGATCTGAAACTGGATAATGATTTAAATAGAGAACAAGTTGAATATCTGAATAGACATGCGCGTGTTTCAGATTTAGACATAGAATCTAGGCATTGACATCTTTTATCATGAAAAATCAGAGAGAACCCGAAGCGTGAGCTCAAACTATATGATATTCCGATCTGAAAAAAAGTATATTTCAGCTATATATTTCAAAGCACTCTGTAGGAAAATTGTGAGGTGGATATAGATCGCACTTAATAAAGAGCTGATATTTTTCATTATTATTTGAGTTTTGACATAGGACCGGGACATCCTTAAGACCTGTCATATGAAAATAATTACTATCTTCCTATTCCTCTTGCTAAGTGTGAGATGAAACAAAAGGGACAATTTAATCATCAAATTAATATCTTATTTTTTTAACCAGTAATGCGAGCGCAAATCCAGAGCCAAAAACTTTGATAAACTGTCATGAAATTCAATATTTTGTTAAAAATTATTTTTTCAGAGAGTATTTCACTCCTGCTACACAATTTCATGCATATCACAGCCAATGTGCGGACAATTTTATGATTCTCATGGGCAATTTGCATATTTTGGCGGCCATATTGGATTTTGCCAATTTGCGGAAAATGCTCAAGGTTACACGAGTGGCATCATTCAGATTCGTAATCAGCACCCTCGAATTGACAAGAAACCATAAAAAAAATATTGTATATATAAAAAAACAAGGTTATGCCTCTTCTATCCTGGACTACATACACTTTTCCTCTTTCATTGTAAGTGTTTGTCAGACCATGGACCTAGTAGTAGGTCCATGGTCAGACGATATCACATCTTCTTGGGCGGAAATCTGACCCGAAAGGTAGGGGGAACCACAGGGGCGGATCCAGCCTTCGCCAATAGGGGGGGGGGGGGGTTCTGCCATATGTTAAAGGGATGGTCCAGGCTGAAAGTATGTATAGCTTAATAAATAGAGTAGAATTCACTGAGAAAAATGCCGAAAATTTCATCAAAATCGGATAACAAATAACAAAGTTATTGAATTTTAAAATTTAGCAATATTTTGTGAAAACAGTCGTCATGAATATTCATTAGGTGAGCTGATGATGTCACATCTCCACTTGTTCTTTTGTATTTTATTATATGAAATTAGGTTTATTCAAATTTTCTCCTCCAAGAACTAGAAAAATTGGATTGACAACTGATTTAGTGCATTTGATATTTATTGCTGATACTTATTTCATTATAAGGGAGACATATTATTCACACAAGTATGAAATAATGAAAAAAGTATGATTTTATGTAATAACATAAGAAAACGGAAGGTGGAGATGTGACATCATCAACCCACCTAATGAATATTCATGACGACAGTTTTCTCAAAATATTGCTAAACTTTAAACTTCAATAACTTTTTTATTTGTTATCCGATTTAGATGAA
Source organism: Lytechinus pictus (assembly GCF_037042905.1). NCBI lineage: Eukaryota > Metazoa > Echinodermata > Echinoidea > Temnopleuroida > Toxopneustidae > Lytechinus > Lytechinus pictus. The sequence goes on along the minus strand of NC_087259.1, from coordinate 29,910,955 downwards.
ATTTTCTGCATTTTGCTCAGTGAATTCTACTCTATGTATTAGGATATAAATATTTTCAGCCCGGACCATCCCTTTAATCCCCGATCGGCCGCTCGAAAATGATTTTTGTTTGTTTCGAAGGGGTAGTCCTCATGGTCACTTCTTAGCTTTATTCTTATAAATCAACATCAATATATCATATCATAATCCTTATTTATATAATGCGAGCGCGAAGCGCTAGCAAATCTTTTTGTTTGGGGGAGTTTAATGTATTTTTTCCTAAAATTTGAACATTCTGGGCAATGTTTGTTGTCCTGTAAAAGATGTGTATGCAACTAAATAATTACCACGAACGCGAAGTGCGAGCAGAAATGAACTGATGGAAAATTTACCTGTTCAAGACTGCTAGCAGTTAGCCATTAAGACGTTTCATAATTATTTCAACAATCAAATAATGTGAGCGCGAAGCGCGAGCTGAAATTTTTTGACATTTCTACAATAAGAATAAAAAAAAGTTTAATCAATTTTTGTAATCGTGAACAGAGTAGCTATATAACTAAACAAGTGATGCAAGCGAAGCGCGAGCAGAAAAATTCGAGATTTAGACCTAAAAAAACGGGACACTCTATTCATGTTTTGCAAATCATGAAAAAGATGAGTAATACGGGGTCTTACTACATTAATAATGCGAGCACAAAGCGCGAGCAGAAAATTTTTGATAATGTGATCTGAAACTGGATAATGATTTAAATAGAGAACAAGTTGAATATCTGAATAGACATGCGCGTGTTTCAGATTTAGACATAGAATCTAGGCATTGACATCTTTTATCATGAAAAATCAGAGAGAACCCGAAGCGTGAGCTTAAACTATATGATATTCCGATCTGAAAAAAAGTATATTTCAGCTATATATTTCAAAGCACTCTGTAGGAAAATTGTGAGGTGGATATAGATCGCACTTAATAAAGAGCTGATATTTTTCATTATTATTTGAGTTTTGACATAGGACCGGGACATCCTTAAGACCTGTCATATGAAAATAATTACTATCTTCCTATTCCTCTTGCTAAGTGTGAGATGAAACAAAAGGGACAATTTAATCATTAAATTAATATCTTTTTTTTAAACCAGTAATGCGAGCGCAAATCGAGAGCCAAAAACTTTGATAAACTGTCATGAAAATCAATATTTTGTTAAAAATTATTTTTTCAGAGAGTATTTCACTCCTGCCACACAATTTCATGCATTTCACAGCCAATGTGCGGACAATTTTATGATTCTCATGGGTAATTTGCATATTTTGGCGGCCATATTGGATTTTGCCAATTTGCGGAAAATGCTCAAGGTTACACGAGTGGCATTCAGATTCGTAATCAGCACCCTCGAATTGACAAGAAACCATAAGAAAATTATTGTATATATAAAAAAACAAGGTTATGCCTCTTCTATCCTGGACTACATACACTTTTCCTCTTTCATTGTAAGTGTTTGTCAGACCATGGACCTAGTAGTAGGTCCATGGTCAGACGATATCACATCTTCTTGGGCGGAAATCTGACCCGAAAGGTAGGGCGAACCACAGGGGCGGATCCAGCCTTCGCCAATAGGGGGGGGGGGGGGGTTCTGCCATATGTTAATCCCCGATCGGCCGCTCGAAAATGATTTTTGTTTGTTTCGAAGGGGTAGTCCTCATGGTCACTTCTTAGCTTTATTCTTATAAATCAACATCAATATATCATATCATAATCCTTATTTATATAATGCGAGCGCGAAGCGCTAGCAAATCTTTTTGTTTGGGGGAGTTTAATGTATTTTTTCCTAAAATTTGAACATTCTGGGCAATGTTTGTTGTCCTGTAAAAGATGTGTATGCAACTAAATAATTACCACGAACGCGAAGTGCGAGCAGAAATGAACTGATGGAAAATTTACCTGTTCAAGACTGCTAGCAGTTAGCCATTAAGACGTTTCATAATTATTTCAACAATCAAATAATGTGAGCGCGAAGCGCGAGCTGAAATTTTTTGACATTTCTACAATAAGAATAAAAAAAAGTTTAATCAATTTTTGTAATCGTGAACAGAGTAGCTATATAACTAAACAAGTGATGCAAGCGAAGCGCGAGCAGAAAAATTCGAGATTTAGACCTAAAAAAACGGGACACTCTATTCATGTTTTGCAAATCATGAAAAAGATGAGTAATACGGGGTCTTACTACATTAATAATGCGAGCACAAAGCGCGAGCAGAAAATTTTTGATAATGTGATCTGAAACTGGATAATGATTTAAATAGAGAACAAGTTGAATATCTGAATAGACATGCGCGTGTTTCAGATTTAGACATAGAATCTAGGCATTGACATCTTTTATCATGAAAAATCAGAGAGAACCCGAAGCGTGAGCTTAAACTATATGATATTCCGATCTGAAAAAAAGTATATTTCAGCTATATATTTCAAAGCACTCTGTAGGAAAATTGTGAGGTGGATATAGATCGCACTTAATAAAGAGCTGATATTTTTCATTATTATTTGAGTTTTGACATAGGACCGGGACATCCTTAAGACCTGTCATATGAAAATAATTACTATCTTCCTATTCCTCTTGCTAAGTGTGAGATGAAACAAAAGGGACAATTTAATCATTAAATTAATATCTTTTTTTTAAACCAGTAATGCGAGCGCAAATCGAGAGCCAAAAACTTTGATAAACTGTCATGAAAATCAATATTTTGTTAAAAATTATTTTTTCAGAGAGTATTTCACTCCTGCCACACAATTTCATGCATTTCACAGCCAATGTGCGGACAATTTTATGATTCTCATGGGTAATTTGCATATTTTGGCGGCCATATTGGATTTTGCCAATTTGCGGAAAATGCTCAAGGTTACACGAGTGGCATTCAGATTCGTAATCAGCACCCTCGAATTGACAAGAAACCATAAGAAAATTATTGTATATATAAAAAAACAAGGTTATGCCTCTTCTATCCTGGACTACATACACTTTTCCTCTTTCATTGTAAGTGTTTGTCAGACCATGGACCTAGTAGTAGGTCCATGGTCAGACGATATCACATCTTCTTGGGCGGAAATCTGACCCGAAAGGTAGGGCGAACCACAGGGGCGGATCCAGCCTTCGCCAATAGGGGGGGGGGGGTTCTGCCATATGTTAATCCCCGATCGGCCGCTCGAAAATGATTTTTGTTTGTTTCGAAGGGGTAGTCCTCATGGTCACTTCTTAGCTTTATTCTTATAAATCAACATCAATATATCATATCATAATCCTTATTTATATAATGCGAGCGCGAAGCGCTAGCAAATCTTTTTGTTTGGGGGAGTTTAATGTATTTTTTCCTAAAATTTGAACATTCTGGGCAATGTTTGTTGTCCTGTAAAAGATGTGTATGCAACTAAATAATTACCACGAACGCGAAGTGCGAGCAGAAATGAACTGATGGAAAATTTACCTGTTCAAGACTGCTAGCAGTTAGCCATGAAGACGTTACATAATTATTTCAACAATCAAATAATGTGAGCGCGAAGCGCGAGCTGAAATTTTTTGACATTTCTACAATAAGAATAAAAAAAAGTTTAATCAATTTTTGTAATCGTGAACAGAGTAGCTATATAACTAAACAAGTGATGCAAGCGAAGCGCGAGCAGAAAAATTCGAGATTTAGACCTAAAAAAACGGGACACTCTATTCATGTTTTGCAAATCATGAAAAAGATGAGTAATACGGGGTCTTACTACATTAATAATGCGAGCACAAAGCGCGAGCAGAAAATTTTTGATAATGTGATCTGAAACTGGATAATGATTTAAAGGTCAAGTCCACCTCAGAAAAATGTCGATTTGAATCAATAGAGAAAAATTAGACAAGCACAATGCTGAAAATTTCATCAAAATCGGATGTAAAATAAGAAAGTTATGATTTTTCAAAGTTTCGCTTATTTTTAACAAAATAGTTATATGAACGAGCCAGTTACATCCAAATGAGAGAGTCGATGATGTCACTCACTCACTATTTCTTTTGTTTTTTATTGTTTTAATTATACAATATATCAATTTTTACGAATTTGATGATTAGGACCTCCTTGCCTGAAGCACACAATGATAAAATAATGGAATTCCACGTGTTCAGGGAGGAATGAAACTTCATTTCACATGATAATGACGAGAAAATAAAAATATTTCATATTTCATATAATAAAATACAAAAGAAATAGTGAGTGAGTTATGTCATCAGTTCCTCATTTGCATACCGACCGAGATGTGCATAAAACTGTTTTGTGAAATGAAGCGAAACTTTAAAATGCCATAACTTTCTTATTTTACATCCGATTTTGATGAAATTTTCAGTGTTATGCTTGTTGAATTTTTCTCTTTTTATTCAAATCAAGTTTTTGTTGGGGTGGACTTGTCCTTTAAATAGAGAACAATTGAATATCTGAATAGAATTTGTTTCAGATTTAGACATAGAATCTAGGCATTGACATCTTTTATCATGAAAAATCAGAGAGAACCCGAAGCGTGAGCTTAAACTATATGATATTCCGATCTGGAAAAAAAAGTATATTTCAGCTATATATTTCAAAGCACTCTGTAGGAAAATTGTGAGGTGGATATAGATCGCACTTAATAAAGAGCTGATATTTTTCATTATTATTTGAGTTTTGACATAGGACCGGGACATCCTTAAGACCTGTCATATGAAAATAATTACTATCTTCCTATTCCTCTTGCTAAGTGTGAGATGAAACAAAAGGGACAATTTAATCATTAAATTAATATCTCATTTTTTAAACCAGTAATGCGAGCGCAAATCGAGAGCCAAAAACTTTGATAAACTCATGAAAATCAATATTTATTTATTTATTTAAAAATCTTTATACAGGATAAGCATGTTCAGATAATATATACACTGTTTTTCAACATGGTCCTGTTGACATAGTAAACATCTAACAATGTACAGCAAAAAAATGAATTAAACAATTTAAATTCAGACATAGTACAACAAATGAGTGACATTGCATTAAACAATTTGAATTCAGACATAGTAAAAAAAGAGTGACATAGGTATTAACGAACATAGATATATTAAAAAAAAAATAAAGATACATGTGCACTGGATGATGAATGCTAAATTGAAAGTAGAAAACATAAACCGGCATAGAGATGTATAAAATGGAGAGCGGAAAGGGTGTTATGCGAACTGTGTTTTCTTATATTTCCTTTTAAAAGTATCAATTGAAGTTGCATTCTGGAGTTCTGAATCTAAACTATTCCATACATTTCCTCCTGCATATCTTAAGCTATTCTTAAAAAACTCAATGTTCGGTTTAGGTATAACAACGTTGAGCGAATTGGCATATCTTGTATTCATTGGATGCCTATCAAAAACCATATCAATAGAATTACATAAACGTACCGGAGCATATCCATAGACACAGTTATACATAATACATGCAAGGAAATAATTTCGTCTTTTTCTAAAACCTGCCACTTCAATCTCTTAATAATGTCAATACCTTCATGAGTATAATCAAAATTCTTTTCTACTATTCTTGCTGCTCTTCTTTTTTTATTAAGACATAATGCGAGCGAGTAGCGCTATCTGATACGTTTTGACAATCAGACTTGAAAAGGGATATTTTTTCAAACTAAATGGAATACACCAAAATAATAGATACTTAATCAATCGGAATTTGCCAGCGCTCAGCGCGAGCAGAAAATGTCAATATTCATACCATAAAGCTGTCATTTTAACAAATTTCAATTTCAATAGAGCACTTTTTAAAAATCAGTTTGTAAATCACACAAAATAATGAAAGTTCGATTTCCGAGGTGAAATGTGTAATGTATATTGACTTCCAAACTTGATATTTAAGCTCCATATTGAATAATCAGGCAATGCGAACGCGACCGAAAATTTTATATAGTGACACGAAATATTCTTTTTATTTTACAAGTCTTCCCCTTATCTTATTTTATTCACTCTGGAAAATTTAACAAGCAAAAAAAAAGCTTTTCACCCAAAATGTAAGGTAATTTAGTCCAAAATACATGTATTATTTGTAATGTGAATGATGCATTTTTGTTCCATCATAAAAGAACAAAAATGGTAGGGGGACATTTGATATTGTGTCCCCCTACTATTTTTGGTGGGGGGACACGCCCCCCCTGGGATTTCCGCACATGCACATCTTGATAAAAGAGATAATCGTGAAATGAATGAATAAAGAAATTAAACAGGGTAAGTGAATTAAATGTAAATTGGGAAAATAGCGACATTAGCGTGGCTGCCGGATTCACGCTTAAAATTCATGTTTAAACAACATGGATTGTATCCCTCCCTCCCTGGGCAAAATTCATACCTTTGAAATAATATTTATCAAACTCTTTTAATTCTAACAGGTTTTAACCAAATATCAGCCTAGTTTTAGCATTATGTAATAAGTGGTCAGGGTTTGTCTTCATGTTAAAACAACATGGATTGCATCCATCCCTCCCCCTCTCCCTTTCTAATCCTCCCCCATCTCTCTCTTGTCCAAATTTAATTTATTTCTCAAAATAAGATACAATCACCTAGAGTGACAGTAAAATACCTGTATTAATAAAGCTTCATAAGACGGTATCAATTATTAAAGCCTTGTGGTCGGATTGCCCAATACGTTATGAAATAAAATAAATAAATGAATGAATAAATAAATGAATAAATAAATAAATGAAAAAAAAAATTAATAAATAACACAAACTGATTGGTATTATCACAATGAATATTTATTGAATAATAATATTTATCAATTTTGGTGACATGTCATAAAGAGCTGTAAGTTTGGTTACACGATTGAAATGGGCAAAATTCATACCTTTGAAATACGTGGTCAGGGTTTGTTTTCTCTGCCTGTAATTTACCTTTGTTTTCCATACATGTAATGTAATATAATTCATGACATATGTTCTGAATGCCATATATCTTCAGAACTTTTTTTGTAGTTATATTTTACAATACAACTTGGAAAAGAAATCACTTGAAAAGTGACTCTTAACTTACAAACGTTTTCCTATACCCCCCCCCCCTCCTCTCTCTATTCCTCAATCTGCTCTTCCACCTCTACCTACATGGAATACATTCCATTTTTAGTGTATCATTTTCATTATATCCATTTCTCCTTCAAATTTGTAGTTGAGCTGTGTTGTTTAGCTTTTAAAATGAGATATCAACATAATAAATAGGACATAGAGCTATTATCTCCATGGATAGGACAAGGAATGCTGTACTACGTTGTCAACATTTTGATAAGTGTATACTCCGCTATCCGTTTTCGGGGTATAGACCTGAGTATAAGCTCTTGACATGCGACCATTTACTAGATTATGAACTCCTGTCATGAAATGAAATTAAATAAACTGATAAAAGGCAGGTTCAAATTCAAATTCAAATTCATTTATTTCACATCTTAAAAAAACAAACATACAAAATACAATACATAGATATCAATCAAAATGATTCCATAGGAAAGGAGTAATGAATATTGTAAAATGACAAATTAACAAAAATAACAAAATACAAAGGGTAATGAATGCGATGTGGGGGAATAGCAAAAGCCAAATAGACCTATCCAGGCTACTCCCTGATTAACATTCAGGGAGTAGCCTAGAAAGGTCTGGCTTTTTTGCATTTTTTGCATTTTTTGCATTTTTTAAATCATCACTTAATTAAGAATTGAGTATTAAAAAAAAAATGTGTATATACGTCATAAAAGCAAAATGAGCCCTGGTCATGAACTATATGTGATTATGACATATATAACTCTGTTAGTTAGCTTCATGGAAAGACTATTGTATAGATAAATCACTATAATTGATGGAAGATCGCATGAAATGAATAAGAACATAATTATTTTATTAAATTTCATTTGAATAGGGGATAGGTGTATTCTTTCCATAATACTTTGACATTCATATTCTGTAACAACCGGTTTTAGAACCCCTGTCATAAAAACTCTTTTAGATTTGAGTTTATTAAAAAAAATCCAAGACATTCATCAATTGATTATCTATCCATCCTCATTCCTCTTGTGCATGCCTTTCGTTGTCCTGGTGATCAGTGAATCGTTGTCTGTGCCGAGACAAGAATCTCTTTTTATCATTTTCTTTATTCTCCCTCTTTTTATATTTTTGTGAATACTAGTCTAGTTGTCATCTTGTACTTGTATTTCTGGGGTATATACTATCTAGAAGAATTAGTGGCGTACAGATGGGGGAGCCCCCTGCCCCCCCCCAAAAAAAAAAATCACGACCAAGAGTAAAGAGAAAAGGAAAGAGAAAGGGTGATTTTTCTGAATATTATGTCACAATTTGATTTTATACATATAAAAAAAAGCTCGAAATTTTTGCTCACTCGTTTCGCTCGCTAGCACTTTTTTTTATTGAAATTTGCCCGATAAGTCATATCTTACCCCCTCAAAATTGTTGGCTCATTACACCACTGATAAGAAATTGAATAGGAGGCTTCAATCTACAAGCCCCACTTTGTTAGCAGCCTCCGCCATTCCCAAACTGTTTGTATGATAACACTATATAATTTAACTTTAACCAGTAAATTGTAGTCGTATAAGATAAACGAAACGGTGAAAAAAAAATCATGCTGTGTTTTTTCTTTATTTGGGGGCATTTTTTAAAAAATCAGGATACTATGTAAAACTAAACGAATAAACAAATAAATAAGTGAATAAATATATTAATTAGTTAATTAATTATCAATTGATTAATTAATCAATTTAGAAATAGATGAATTAACTAAACAAATACCATCAGAACAATGATAATTGCGACTATACGCTTATTATAATCAGTTCTAAAAAGAGGCGCGGATGATACAAGACGATCGGTAACCCGAACAGTCGAGTTAACATATTTCTTTTTAATCATTAACATAATCATAGTCTCTCCAACCACACATAAAGGGACCACTAATAATTGCCACGCCACACAATTCATCGAAAGTCATCAAAGGAACTTAAACATTAGCTAAATAGCTATATCGATAACAGGTAATTAATCGTGCTGGTGGGAAAGAAAAATAAATACACACTCCGGTGAACCCATTTATTCGCAATGAATTGTAACATTTCGAATCATCGCTTGCTTCCGGTTATCATCCTATATCGTTGATTGTTGAGCAGCCGGTATATACAGTTCATGCAGAGATACACATGAATCTATATCTGAGATCTATGTACAATAAGAAGGGGCGAGACCAAGGTGTTGGATGAAACTACGAATCATCTTGCTCAAACATCCTGGAAGTAGGGATAACGTTTCGAACAACTGGTTTACATATATATTTCTTCCATCGTGATCCATGTAAGTGTGATATTATTTTCGGATTATTTTATAATAATAACATTACAATCTATCAACTAGGCCTACACGTTTTAGAAAGTCGATTGATCGTCTGCATTTAACCGGCCAGTTGGGAGCCGTGCGGGGGACATTGATTGATTCTGACTTGTCGAATGAGCGAATTTATCACGGATAACAGCTCATTCAGACGTAAGTACATGGTGTACATTGTTTTAAATATAATATATCTATCTCTTAGGTGATTGAAAATTGTATTGAGCGTTGAAATTAACATCATGCTGTGGATCAGAGAAGGAATGCGATAAGTCATATGGGGTTATATTACGTGGAGCGATTCAGTTTGTAGTAATAGTCTCGGGTCTTATCGAGGCACTGGCGGCTGATGGGCGGCTGATGACACTAACTCCGCCGCGCTCGCCATGGCTGGATTCTGAAGGCGAGAGCAGCCAGTCGCATGACTCGCTGCCAACCAAGCTTGATCGCTGGAGCTCTGGCAGTCTCACCTGCATCACGCGATTCAATATAGCAGCAGTAACTCGAACAAGATGTTCAGTGATACTTGGTTACTCTCATGTCCACGTTTTGAACTAGACCAATAGACTTACAGAGATATGATGGTAATTCAACAAATACCCCCAACATGGCCAAAGTTCATTGACTTTACATGACCTTTGACCTTGATCATGTGACCTGAAACTCGCCTCCTCAAGTCTCCCAAATGGAGCGTTGTGGCCCAGTGGATAAGTCTTCTGACTTTGAAACAGAGGGTCGTGGGTTCGAATCCCAGCCATGGCGTAATTTCCTTCAGCAAGAAATTTATCCACATTGTGCTGCACTCAATCCAGGTGAGGTGAATGGGTACCTGGCAGGAATTTATTCCTTGAAATGCGTGTGCGCTGTAATCTTAGTAATTACGGCCGCCAAGCTACAGCTGGGGTAATAATATCCAAGTCCTTTGGAAGCGCATAGAGACATTATTCATAATTGTGATATGCGCTATACAAGAACTGTTTATTATTATTATTATTTAATTTTATATTTATGTATGTTTAATTGTTTTGTTACTATGTATTTCTCTGATATTGTACCTTGTATTTTTATTGAATGGAAATTGAATAAATTGAATTGAATTGAATTATTAAAACATTCATTGTTATCACAGTAATTATTACAAGAATCTCAGCACACACTGTGGCTAATACAGACTGTAATGTTTGAAACATTATTTTATTGTGCATATTTCAAACACACGGTTATCAATCCTTTGTGAACCTCATCATGTTTTATTGGTTACACTTCGTAATTCCAAGGAAATATCACCTCAGAGGTGATATCTCCTTGGTAATTCCGAAGGTTCGTAATTCAGAAACACGTAAATTGCCTATACCTCGATGTTTGTTAATCCGAAAACGTAAAAGGGTTCGTTAATCCGAACATTTTGTGGCGTTATTCCGAAGGTTCGATAATCCGAAAACGAAATAAGGTTCGATGTTCCGAAGGTTCGATAATCCGAAAACGAAATAAAGTTCGTTGTTCCGAAGGTTCGTTAGTCCGAAAAGGAAATAAGGTTCGTTAATCATATCGTTTTCGGACTTACGAACCTTCGGAATTACAAACCTCATTTCGTTTTTGGATTAACGAACCTTCGGAATTACGAACCTCATTTCGTTTTCGGACTAACGAACCTTCGTAATTACAAACCTCATTTCGTTTTCGGAATAACGAACCTTCGTGATTACGAACCTTCGGAAACACGAATTTTCGGAATATCCGAACCTTCAATTCAATTCAATTCAAAATTTATTTCAATCAATCAATCATAAAAATACATGTATATACAAATTATGTAAAAACATGGGATTGGGAGCCCCTAGAAGTTTTCATTAAAAAAAACTTGTGAGTGGGGCACCACCATGGTACAATCAAATACAAATTAATATAATACAAACATAAAGAGTGAACAACAAATAACCTTGAAATACAATTTAAAAAAAAATGAAACAATGGGCTAACATAGGGGAAATGAACAAACAAACAAGCAAACTAGAAGTAATAATTATAAATCATAGTGACCTACAGTGTGCTATTGGCAGGAGTTTTTATACTGAGCAAAAAATTCAACTTTCAAGAGTATTTTAAACTTATTTAGGGTTTTACTTTGTTTAATATCATTATTTAAATCATTCCACAGCTTAATTCCTCTACAACGTAGAGAATTTTGGGTAATTTTAGTTTTTGGAAGATATTGGTGAAGATCTGCTGAATGACGCGTAAAGTATGAATGGAAAGAGGCATTTGTGTTGAAGAGATTATTAAAAATATTTGGCAAGAGATTTGAATGGTAATTGTACATAAATATATAAGTATACATAAGAGCCAAGTCACAAATTTTCAATATTTCACTATCAAGAAATAACTTGTTTGTGTGACTATTGAAATGTGCATTACAAACTGTTCTGATTAACCTTTTTTGAATAATAAATAATCTATGTAAATGTGTTTTGAATCCATTCCCCCATAGCATACAGCAATAAGTGAGATGGGGTAAAACCAAAGTATTATAAAGTGAAATTAATACATGTCTGGGTAAAATAAACTTCAGTTTGCGGAGGACACCAGTACTTTTTGATAAACGAGTGCATAATTCATCAATATGAGGTTTCCAGGATAGAAATTCATTGATCTTGATACCCAAAAAAATGATATTTGATACCTGGGAAATAATCTTGCCATCCATAATAACTGGAGGAATGTCATTACCAATTTTTTTAGTTTGTGTTTTAAATAGTACAAATTTAGTTTTTTCAAGGTTCAGTGACAGTTTATTGCATTGAAGCCAGACAACGACTTTACGAAGTTCAATATTTATGGTGTTAATGAGAGGAATAATATTTTTTTGAGAAAGAGTAATACTGGTATCATCAGCAAAGAGTATGAAATTAAGAATTGAGGAACAATTTACAAGGTCATTGATATACAAAAGGAAAAGCAAGGGGCCGAGGACGGACCCTTGCGGAACGCCGTGTGATACATGACTGAAAGTTGACTTGACACCGTTGACCACAACATACTGCATGCGATTCGATAAATAATTATCAAACCAGTCAAGAGCGAGACCTCTTATCCCATAATGTTTCATTTTTTAAAGAAGTATGTCATGGTCAACGGTGTCAAATGCTTTCGAGAGATCCAAAAATATACCAATGGTGAGATTACCCTTATCTATTTCTTGCATTATACGATCATACATGTGAAATATTGGCATGTACGTTGAATATCTTTTACGGAAACCGAATTGTTGTGAGATTAATATATTGTTATGATTCAAAAAGCTGTACAAACGTTCAAAAACAATTTTTTCTAGTATCTTTGAGAAGATGGGTAAAACAGAAATTGGTCTATAGTTAACAATGTCTTTACGATCACCCTTTTTGAAAATTGGAACAATTTTAGCTATTTTAAATGCATTAGGAACTTCACCATATTCAAGAGACATATTATATATATGGCACAGTGGATGGACACATTGATAAATACATTTTTTTCACAATAGATGGGATAATATCATCAGAGCCACAGGAAAACGTTGATTTCAAGGAGGAGCAGATCTTTAGTATTTCATTTATATTGGTTGGTTTAAAAAACATTGAATGAATATTGTTGTCTCCTAAAAAAGACATGAACTCTGTGTGGGAGTCGGGGATGACTTGAGCAAGATTTTTGCCCAAATTTGCGAAATATCTGTTGAAATAATTAGATTTCATTTGATTGGTATCAAAATATTCATTATTGTAAAACATTTTAGTTGGTAGAGAAATTTGGGCTTTTTTCCCCAATATGTTATTAATTTCTTGCCATGTTTTCTTCATGTTACCTCTTTAGGTGTTAATTTTTTTATTATAATATTCTCTTTTTGCAAACCGAATAACTTTTACCAAACAGTTTTTATAGCTTTTGTATTTTTCTTCTTTCCTTTTTTTAATCTTTTCTGGTCCAGAGTATCTGTGAAAATTTTTATATAGGATATTTTTTTTGTTTATAGATTTCAAGATGCCAGAAGAAATCCAAGGTTTGTGGAATCGTGTTTTTTTTTTTTTTACTGTTAACAGTAGGAAGACCTTCATTATAGGCATCATAAAAAATTGAGTAAAACAGATCATAGGCATGGTTGACATCGTTGGATGCATAGATTGTTTTCCAGTCTATACAGCTCAATTTCTTTTTTAAGCAATCGATCCCAGCATCATTTATCATTCTCTTCAGGCGGGGTTCCCTTGACATTGAATTATTATTAAACTTTTTTGCAACATAGAATATTGGGAAATGATCTGAAGTGTCAGAATATAGTAGCCCACTATCATATTCAAATTGGATTGCATTTGTAAAAATATTATCTATTATGGTAGCATATTTATATGATATGCGTGTAGGCTTGGTGATTACTGGGAATAAATTGTATGAGAACATAGTATCAGCAAACTCTTTGCTTTTAGTGTGGCTATCAGTATTTAACAAATTGATATTGTAATCTCCCATTAAGTATAGTATTTTTTTTTCATTGTGTATTTTAGAAAGCAGAGAATCCATATCATGTAAAAACGAGTCAATTTCTGTATTGGGAGGTCTATAGACATTCCCAACAATTATATTCTTAGAGTTAACATTGACCATTTCAATAAAAACAGTTTGAAGAAATAAATTATTTACAGTCAGATCTGGTCTTTCAAGAAATTCAACGTTTTCGGAAATATACAAGGCAACACCCCACCCGTCTTGGAATCACGACGTGTGTGAACAAATGAGTAATTAGATATATTATAAATAGACGTTAACATGAAATAATTCAGCCAAGTTTCTGATATTCCTATCACAGAAAAAGAAAATTCAAGGGAAGTCAGTAACTCCTCAAGTTTACTGAAATTTGAGCAGAGACTCCTAGCATTTAAGTGTAATAGAGATAGTCTATCATCAGAGTTATTATATTTAGTACAAAAATCATCAGGAAGATAATATGAACATGGATTTGTAGGAAAATGAAATGTCTCATCCTCTGAAATATCTTCTACAGAAGATTGTGCATGTAGATTGAGAGAATAATGAACGTCTTTGAGGTTGTTATGCATTACAAAAGGATTGATTTTAAGATTTTGAACATTAGCATATGGAATACTCTTGTTCATATGAAAAAAACTGTTGTAGTGCCCATAAAAACTCATCATCTTCAATAATATGGTTAAAAGGAAAGAGTTTCCCATTGCAAATGGAACATATAAAATCATATGAGTCAGCTTGACTGTGGTTTCGGTCACATATATTTTCACAAGTACAACATGATGTACGGCTAGACATGTAAATGTAGGTACGTAAACAGAAGTTAAAGAAAGGAAGAAAAAGAAAAAAAAAGATATCGAATAACACCTAACTAAGAGGGGGGCAACAACAGTTGAAGATAACAATCTTAAATAAAAAAATAAAAAAAATAAAAAACAAAGAAATGCAGAATTATAAGGAATATCACATGGAAAATAGGAATTATAACAATGTGTCTTTTCAAATATAAGACTAGAATCTGCAAAATACATAGTTTAACAAAAAAAGGGAACTATTAATAAGACTGTCCTATCTTCTGGAAATAACACACACAGCTTGGAATAACGCAGTAATATTCATTGCATGTCTACAGTTTTAAGATACACTGAATATGTAAGGCATATTGTACAATTAAATACAAGGATGTAATGGATCAAGGTCAAACAGCCTTTTAATATATTGTGCAAGAATATTGATATAGATGTTGATGTACATGGATGTTGGTGTTGATATTAGTATGCAGAGATATTAATGTCGATAAATTATGCAATACTATAAGTGAATATCATACCTCAAAAGGCATGTATACATGTAAGTACAAACACATAAACAATGTACCTCGTCAAGGTCAAACATGCATTACATGTCAATGCAAGAAATATTGATATCTATATATGAATATTGATGTGCACGGATATCAGTGCTGAAATACATCTATGTAATTATTGATGTAGATAAATGTAAACCCAATACCATCAATAAATATCATATCTCAAAGGCATAAAGCACAAATAACCAATAGAATATGTGCTGGATGCAAAAATATTGATATAGATAGATGTGGATATTGATGTAAAGATGGTATTGATATACATGTTTATGTAGATAAATGTAAATATACCATACAATCAATAAATATAACACCTCAAAGGCATGTACAGTACAAACAAACATTACAAGGATGTACTGATTCAAGGTACACTGTAGAACAGCCATTTAACTTCAGAAGAAAATATTGAAGATATCGATATTGATGTAGGTAAATATTGGTGTTGATATATTGATGTAGATGTAGATAAATGTAAGTACAATGCAATCAAGAACATACAAACAATACAAGGATGTACTTGGTCAAGGTCAAATACCCCTTACATGCAAAATATTAATATTGATAAATGTAGATGTTGATGTACATGGTGTTGATAAACATGTAGCTATTGATGTAGATTAATGTAAATACAATACAGTTAATGAGTAATATACCTCAAAGGCATATGAGTACTTAAGCAAACAATGCAAAGGTGTATTGGATCAAGGTCAGACATATGAATTAAGTAATGATATTGATAGGTGTAGTTATTGATGTACATGTTGATGTTGGTGTTGATATATATGTAGATATTGATATACAAATGTAAATACAGTGCTACATGTATCAAGGGCGTAAAGCACAAACAACTAATAGAAAGATGTACATGTACTGGATGCAAAAAGATTGATATAGATACATGTAGATGTAGATATTGATGTACAGTCGTTGTTGTTATACATGTTGATGTAGATATATGTAAGTTCAGTACACTCAATAAATATAACCTCAGGCTTAAAATATTGATATACATGTCGATGTAGTTATTGATGTACATAGATGTTATTGGTGTTGATGTGCAGGTAGATATTGATGTAGATGTAAACATAATACTACCAATAAGTATCATACATGCAGCTCAAAGGCATGTTAAAGTACAAACAAACAGTTACCGGTACAAGAATGTACTGGATCAAGATCACACAGCCTGTACAAAAATATTGATATTGATAGATGTGGATTGATATATACATATGGATATTGATATACATGTAAGTATATACATGTATACATGTATGTATACAAAATTATCATTAAATATCAAACCTCAAAACATAGATCTGCAAACAGTACATGGATACAGTGAATCAAGGTAAAAATAACCTTCAGATGCAGAACATTGATTAGTGTCAGCGAATTGGGACTACAAAATTGCAAAGTCCTGCATTGACTAACGAAGCTTCGGAATCACGAATGTATATGCGGCTTTATTAGTGTTCATTGTTGGTTATATGCTTGGAATCCAAAATAGGTGATAAAAGAGAGTGGGGAAAATATAACAGAGAATGGAAAAGATAATATAAAAACACTGCAGCCTATATCGACACGAAAATCAAAAGACTAATTTTCATTCCTGTCATAAATAAACACAACATAAAGGTAAGTTCCCCCTAAAGATTAAAGAACCCCATCAAATCTTCCAACATAAAAAATAATTTAAGTTTAAGCCAAGCTTGAGATGCAGCTAGGGTTGTTAGGAAGATTTTTGTTTCGTAAATTAGCGACATCTCGTGACCAGGTTTGGTTTGGTTTTATTCATGATTTAAAAAATACATAAATATAAACAAAATAAACAATACATGATCAAATAATTATATACAATATTACAATGTAACAATAATTAAACTTAACAATGCAAGTAATACAAAATTATATATTGCAGGGACAGACTCATTTCAGATTGGCTATTAATAACAAATCTGTTCTTCCCCGGGGTCCCTAAAGATAAAGTAATTAAATTAACATCACAATATGAAAAATAATTAATAAATACATATAGAACAAATTAATATAAAAGAATAATGATGAATGAACTTATAATGATGAATGAACTTGCGGTGCAAGATCACATTACCCCCCCCCCCCCCGATAGTCCTAA
Source organism: Lytechinus pictus (assembly GCF_037042905.1). NCBI lineage: Eukaryota > Metazoa > Echinodermata > Echinoidea > Temnopleuroida > Toxopneustidae > Lytechinus > Lytechinus pictus. The sequence goes on along the minus strand of NC_087259.1, from coordinate 29,893,543 downwards.
CACGAAACCATCATTATATTTTACCGGTTATTTGCAAAATTTCTCTTTTATAAGTAGAAAAATTGTTTCTGTATGTATAGAGGTAAATTCTTAAAATATAATTTTCCACAACGATACTGAAATGAACGTTTGCATTTTTCGGTATTAGGTTTGGGCAAGGCAACTTTATTACCTTTCCGAGTATGGTATCTCGATGTTTTAAAAATAAATCTTTGTTTTAAATAGACAGGCGACATATCATGGAATATTTCATATATTAGACAATGTTATGATACTGCAACAAATACCAATGAAAATTTAGTTTTAAATTTTATTTCATTTTTTTTTAATTACAGGAAATAAATCAATCATGCACTAAACAAAACAAAACAAAACAAAGCATCTTACATGTCTTGAAGAGTTAGATGTAAAATCCAAAGTTTTGATAGTCCTGTATTAAATCCAGATAAAATCCAAGTTGGTTAGCGAAGATTCCTTAAATTAAAGTTCACATCGATCAGATATGGGATCCTCGTCGGAGTTATGTAAGGAACTGACGTAAATCCGGTCCGAGCGATGGGGGGGGGGGGGGGGTGATAGCAATATATTGACCTGAAAATTCAAAATTTGGGGGACACCACAACACCAAGGGTTATATTGTATAAGGGTATATAAGTACTACCATCCACATAATTTTCCCGAAGTTTCTTGTCATTGTTCTGCCGACGACACACAATTGTATATATTTTTAGGCCATCTTCTACCTCTGCAGACACAAGTGTTTCAAGGCTAGAACAATGTATCATTTTTATTCATAGCTGGATGCTCAATAATAATGTGAAATTAAACGAAAGCAAAAGTGAATGTTTGCTCATTGGCACCCCCAGTGTCTAAACCACTGAACAGGCTACCATGGGTAAAGAAGACAAATAAAATAAATAAAATAAAAAATTAAATCCATAAATATGAAGAATAAAATGTATAAAAAGCCACTGAAAAAAATATTCTGACAAGCTAAAGAAAAGTTACATTAAGTAAAAAAAAAACAAATTGATAAACTTATACGCAGTGCTAAATCTGAATATTATTCTAAACTCTTTAATCAAATTAGAGGAAACACACAAAAGATTTGGAATAACATAAATAATCTACTTGGTAATAAACGCTTTAAGAAGTTACCTTTAGTTATGTATTGCAATGATTCAAAGTTAAAATCATCGAAAGATATAGAGCATTTTAATTCTTATTCGTTTAATATGGTTAAAAGTCCACCTCAGAAAAATGTTGATTTGAATAATTAGAGAAAAATCGAACAAGCACTATGCTGAAAACTTCATCAAAATCGGATGTAAGATAAGAGAGTTATGACATTTTAAAGTTTTGCTTATAATATATGCATAATTCAGTGACATACAAATGGGACAGTTTATGGTGTCCCTCACTCACTATTTCTTTTGTTTTTTTATTGTTTAAATTTTACAATATTTAATTTCTTTTACAGATTTGACAATAGGGCCCAACATGATTGAACCATATAGTATTAAACAATGCTAATTCCACACGTTCAGGGAGAAATTAATCGTTGTTTCACACGACAACAGGGAGAAAATTCGAATATTTCATATTTCACATAATAAATACAAAAGAAATAGTGAGTGAGTGATGTCATCGGTCTCCTCATTTGCATACTGACAATGATGTGAATGTATACCTGTTTTTTTAAATGTCATAACTTTTTTATTTTACATCCGATTTTGATGAAATTTTTAGTTTTATGTTTGTTGGATTTTTCTCTTTTTATTCAAATCATTTTTTTGGGGGGTGGACTTGTCCTGTAAGAAAATTGCTGATAGCATTTTTTTGTTGGGGTGGACTATATACCGAACCACCTAGATTACTCTTGTTTAAATGATCTTACCCACATGACTGAAAGTCTTGAATCACTTTTTATAGAGGTTAAAAATAAACACAGTAGGAATGTTATAATAGGGGTGATTTACCGCCCTCCACAATGTCCCCATGATGATTTCTTAAGAGATATCCAAAACATTTTACAAAGTCCAATAATTCAATATAAACACTGCTTCTTAATGGGCGATTTTAACGCCAACCTGTTGCAGTCCAATGTTCAAGGATTTCCTCACGATTTTCTCGAAATCATTCTTTCGGCTTCTTTTTTACCTACCATAACTAAACCTACGAGAGTAACAGAACGATCTTCCACATTAATTGATAATATTTTTACTAATATGCAAGATATGCCTTTAGAATCAGGAATCGATATTTTTTATATATCTGACCATTACCCTATTTTTTGTAGAACTTCTCTTTTAAACACACGAGATGATAGCCGTAATTCTAAAATAAAAACTCGAAGTTTAAATGCCAGAAATTTAGAACGCCTCAATGAAAATTTAAGTACAGACGACTGGCAACAAATTTATAATTCTGTAGATGTTAATGAGGCTTACGATAATTTTATTGGTATTTTAAAGGATAAATTTGATATTTGTATACCATTTAGAGAACGAGTGAGTAACTATAAAAAATACACTAGATCTCCATGGGTAACTAAATCTATCTTAACATCGATAAACCGAAAAAATAATATGTTTTATAAATACAAAACTAATCCAAATAATAAGACTCGTGAAAAATACACTCGATATAAAAATATTTTGACCAATTTACTACGACAAGCGAAAAGAAAATATTATGCTTTGCAATTTGAGCTTAATAAAAATAATATGAGAAACACATGAAAAATAATTAAAAGAACATTAAACAGAAACGGTAAAACGCATAAAATTATTAGAATTAAATCAGAGACTAACGATTTTACTGAAGAACCTCAAGCAATTGCCGATACTTTTAACGCGTACTTCTCTCAAATTGGAGAAAAACTTGCAGAAAATATACCGACAACTGGCAGTAAATTTGATAATTATCTGGGTAATAACAACTCATCTTCCTTGTTTTTTGTCCCTACCGACCGTGAGGAAATTATCGGTATAGTGAATAGGTTAGAAGGAAAGAAAAGTTCAGGACACGACGAGATTGATAACCGTCTCCTCAAATCCATAATCTTAACAATAGCGACTCTGCTGGCCCACATTTTTAACCTATCACTAACTCGTGGCAATGTACCTAATAACATTAAAATTGCGAAAGTAATCCCAATATTTAAAAAAAGGAGACACATCTGAAACAAAAAATTACAGACCAATGTCACATTACCATCATTATCCAAAGTTTTGGAAAGGATCGTATTTATTAGAGTGACAGACTTCTTAAACAAACATAATATTTTTTGCGAATCACAGTTCGGTTTTCGATCTAATCGTGATACTACTCAAGCAATATTGAAATGCATTGATACATTATCACATGCGATTGATCAACATTTACACACTATTGGGATATTCCTGGACTTTTCCAAGGCTTTTGATACAATTAATCATAATATCCTTTCAGTAAAGTTGTCACACTATGGTGTTAGAGGGTAAGCCTTTGAATGGTTCAGGAATTACTTATCAAATAGAAAACAATATGTACAAATAGATAATCATAATTCAGCGTTACGACCAATAAATTGTGGAGTTCCACAGGGAAGCATCATTGGCCCCTTGTTATTTATCATATACATAAACGACTTTTGTAAATCTTTAGACGTTCTATCTTTCATTTTATTTGCAGACGATTCCAACTTATTTTATTCTCATGTAAACCCAATTAATCTTCTTTCTACTATAAATCTTGAACTAAAACGTGTAGTACAGTGGGTCAAAGCCAACAAATTATCTCTAAACATCGTTAAGACAGATTTTATGTTATTTAGTAACACTTTGCGAAATCTACCCGGAGACATCCTTTTGGACAACACACCTCTTAACAGGGTCACATCAACCAAATTCTTAGGCCTCACAATTGACGATAAATTAAAATGGAACATTTATATTAAAAATATTTCCAAAACTGTATCGCGGAATGTTGGTATAATGAACAAACTTCGACATTTCTTTCCAAAATCAACACTATTTACACTTTATTTCTCACTTATACCTCCGTATTTTAATTATGGAATACTGGCTTGGGGTAACGCCTACAAGAGTCTCGCCGACAAAATGTTTATTCTACAAAAGAAGGTTATAAGGATTATACACAATGCTCCTTTTCGATGTCATACTGATGATTTGTTCTACAAGTCGAATCTCCTCAAATTTCCGGATTTATTTCTTTTTCATATAGGACAATAATTCATGTACAAACTGAACACAAATAAACTGCCAAACATTTTGATGATCATGTTTACAAAAAAACAACGCTATTCACAATTATCCAACCCGACAATCCCGTCGCTTCCACCTTCCCCGTACCCGTACTCTCTTCGCACAAAAAACAATTACCTTCTATGGCCCTAAATACTGGAACTCACTCATCAATGACATCGTAAATGCTGCCAGTTTGAACAGTTTTAAGATTAAACTGAAGAAACAAATTCTTGAATCATATAAAGCAAATTCCAATTGAACAGTCAAAAACCAATCCCTTTTACTCTCCTCTTTCTCCCCCCCCCCCTCCCTGACCGTCTCTCTCTCTCTCGCTCTCTTCCGCTCTCTCTCCTTCATCGGTCTTATGCCCTTCACTCTTTTGCTTTTTTTTTGTTACTCCTTCTTCTCTTCCTCTTTCATCCACACATGTGCACCACCCTATCCTTTTGATATAATTGTTCATCCTTTATCTCGGTATTTCTTCATCGACCATCACATCAACCTTATTTTTTCTCTCTCTCATTCTCATTTTCGTTTTATACCTGTACATACAAATCTGTATTCTCTGAGGGCTCCACACTCAACAAGCCCGGCTGCTTTTTAGTGGATCCCTCCATTAACTCAACCGTACCTATTGAAAAAAAACGAGTTATAAAGGTAGCCTTGCAATTTTTTTTTCTTTTACCGAGAATGACATACATTTTGTTCTATTTCCATTGTATATATTGTTATTGGTTAATATGATTATCACGTTATTTAGTGTTCACCATAAACATTTATTTACTTTTCTTGTATAGTCATATTGCTTGCAATGTATATTCATTTGTATTGATTTGTATGGTTATCATTTTATATCTGTGTAATTATTTCTTATCTTGTATTGAGTTGAGAAATGAAATAGAACTTGAACTTGTCCTGTAAGAAAATTGCTGATAGTATTCCTCCTGTGCGTGTGTCAAATGATTTATTCTTAACCGGAAACAAATCACAAAACTCTTTGCTTTTCAGACCTACTTCTCCAAATAAAATATTAAAATTGCCTTTTCTTTATATTCTTCAAAATCAAGCTGCCCTGATGGCATAGATCCTAAAGTTATAGAAATCTATACATTATTTCATTGAACCACTATGTTTTATATTCAATACATCAATTTCTACTACAGGAATTGAATTGTGCCTAATCATCCGAAATTTGCAAAGGTAGTACCAGTTTTCAAAAAAGGAAGTGCAAATGATTTAACTAATTATAGATCAGTTGCTATCCTTCCTCTATTTGCAAAAAATCTTGAAAAAAATAATTCATGAATTTTTATATACATTTTTACAGATGAATAATTTTTTATCTGATGCTTAATTTGGTTTCAGGATTTTTTTTCGACTTCATTAGCTGTTTCTAATTTATGTACTAATATTCAAAATGAACTTGAAAAGGATAATTTTGCATTGGACTTTTTATGGACTTGTCAAAGGCATTTGACACCATTGACCACCACATACTGCAAAAAAATAAACTCTTGTGGTGTCAGAGGTCTTGCCCTTAAATGGTTTGAAGATTATCTATCTCACAGAAGTCAATATGTGATGTCTTTGGCCCTCCCTTGTTCCTTATATTTATTATCAAATCTTCTCTTCTCAAGTTTTCCCTGTTTGCCGACGATACTTGAAATACTCGTCGGTAAACAGAATAATAGCAAAAGTCTCTACATGGTTCAAAGCAAATAAATTATCTCTGAATATAGCCAAAACAAACTATATTATATTTAGATCAAGGGATAAGAGAGTGCCCCATGACCTATCGCATATTATAATTGATAATCTTGTAATTTCTAAATTGAAGCATATAAAACAATGAGATCATGGATTGGAGCATACACATATAAAAAATTTGTAAATCTTTATCTAAATATGATGGTATCTTATATAAATTGAAATTCATATTACCTTATGTTTTAAATTTTTACAGTAGCCTTATCTTGCCACATCTGAACTATTGTAACTATAACTATATTTGGGGTAAATACATACAAATCACGCCTTCTAAAACTATGTGTCCTATACAGAAAAAATCAATCCGAAAGTCCCATATGCAAGTGAACCCCTTTTCAAAAAGAAGAGTATTTTGCCTCTACATGAACTTATTATTTTAAATACTCTAATCTTTATGTACTCAGTTAAAAATCAGATATTTCCAATGAAATATTGCAATATGTTTTCACTCAATTCAAATGTTCATCCAAATGCTATACTCGACAAAAAGATAATTTCCATGTTCCTAAAGTGAGACTTTCTTCTTCTTTAAATTCACTAGCTTTAGTCGGTATAAAAAAATGGAATCAACTCCCAACTTTCCTAGAAGATTAAACAACTGTATCCCGTTTAAAAAAAAAATGTTAGGGCCTACTCAATGGAAAATCTATGAAATTACCAGGTTTTGTGTGTGAGGGTGTGTGTATGTGTTTGCATTTATGTCTGCTGATAAAGTTTGTTTGTGTTTTGTTGGTTTTCTGTTTCTAATTGTAAATTGTGTTAGTGCTATTGTTTTGGGACCATTCTCTAGAAGCAGTTTGCTTTTTTATGGTCCTAGCCATTTTTTGTACTATTTATTGCAAATTTATATACACTGTATGATTTGTATATACACATTTTTGTGGTTGAATAAATTGAATTAATTAGATGCGCAGATGATACTATAGATTATCGGTAACCCGGACAGCCGAGCCAAACATTTCTTTTGAATTATGAATAAATCTGTCAACCATAGGAATCACTCACGGGATGTGAAAACATTAAATTGCCGCACAATGTCATTGAAAGCCAAGGAACCCCTCCCATTGAAGACTTGCTGTGTGATATTCAAAACGTTATTTCGCACGAGAGCGACAATAGCCAGGTAATCAACAGTTGTGGTCATGTATAAAGAATATAAGTAGAAGCCCGCCATTTTATTCGAATTTGTAGCTGATATCATGTCTGTAATTGTAAAGCGACTCATTTAGGTCATCACTTCACGACTTGCTTCCTAATATTATCATACTTTAATTGTTGAGGAAGCGGAATACAAATTCAGTCATTTAAATTGATGTCATTCTGTATATTTCCGAAGGACGAAGGTGCTCACTGCTGGAAGTAGGTTATCATTCTGACGTATCGTTGAAATAACCGGCTTGCAGCTATTCCATGCATGTAAGTACGATATAATATTTCGCTATGTGGAATCTTACAGATCCGGACCTGGTGCAATATACTCATTCAACTGTTTGTCAAGTAAAATTTAATCTAAATTCATTTCGTCATGGTTGCTGTTTTTTTTTTTTTTGTTTTTTTTTTTTTGTTATTTACATGGGTGAAAAGCTTGCTTCATTCTGTGATATTTAAATAATCTCCTATAGTCCATTGCTCTTCTAGTTTCTTTGTTCTATCTGAACATGTAATTGCTGGGCAAATTTGACATTTTTTGCTCACACTGAGTTTTTATTTTCCCAATACATTAAAAAAGAAATCCTACTAGTAGTCTTAGTATAGGTATATTTATTTGGGTTTTATCCTTGGTCATATTTTAATACAATTTTCTTCAATTTGAAGATTTTCTCTGATGTTCATCGTTAGTTTCCCTCTTTAATACTTTCTATGATTTTTAACATAGTATATTTTGCCGTGTGGTTTCTTATTACATACATTATGTATTACAGTATATTGAAATGCTTTATACGATTTTATGTTGGAATGAATGGATCGGTGTAAAAATGGCAGAGGTAAAAACGGCAGAAGTAAAAATGGCAGAGGTAAAAATGGCAGAGGTAAAAATGGCAAAGGTAAAAATGGCAGAGGTATAAATGGACAGCCTTAAACCCCCATGCCAAAAAATCCAAATGTACAGTAGATTAAATAAGATAGGTTCTGAGAAGAAAATTAGATTTATAATGTTTGACTAATGGAAAGGGTAACATTTATAAATCGTACTGTAGATTTTCTGCACCAAATTGATAACACCTGACTTGGTTTTTCTTAATTTGTTCCTAGACTTACATGCACGGCCTTCTCATGTCAAACCGCTCTTCTAATATTCACATTTGAAGCACACTTTGGATCCCAAGTATTGTACTTAGTTCATTACAGGGGAAATTCACCCTGACATAAAGTTTATTGTAAAAATAGCAGAAGATAATTAAAATTATATCGGTTTAGGGTTTAAGGGAATCCATGATCAAGCATTTAAAAGCTATTAGAATTTTATATTTTAATGGTGACGTCATTTGCGAGCAGTTTTTTTTTCTCCAAATCTGGTGTAATAAAGAATATCAATGAAATGTCATTAAAAAATTAAAATGTGTTTTATCGTTTTTCATTTTTTTCAATTTCAATTTATTTCATTTTCAATAGAACGAAGTAAAGTGGTCGAAATAATTACAATGAACTTATACAGACAATATAAATTGAGACATGTACAATATATGATATTTTTCCATAAGTAAAAAAAAAAGTATTATATATTGGCAAAATATCATTATGAAATAAAATTCTGAGAAAATGGAGGGATCCACTAAAAAAGCAGTGCTTGTATTGTGTGGACCCCTCTAAACAATTACTGTAGTATATCAACATACACATAATTTCACATCCGCTCCTTAAAGACTTTTTTTTAGCAATCATGAACCACACAGATCAAAAACTCAAACTTCTAATAACTTTCTTAATCTTTGATGGGTTTTCCGTAAACCTTCACCAATATTTTTTTCTGCTATTTGTACAGTTAATCATTTGTCAGGGTGAATTTCCCCTTCAAAACAGGTCGATAGAATGGTACCTAAATAAAGCCTATAAATTTGAAACAAAATCCTTGATTCGCTACACATTTTCAAATTCATGCTGTAACTGTTACCATAGAAACTAGTTTAGGAACCTGCCATCCACTGGACTAGCTGCAATGAGGTATTGCTCTGAAAATTAAACACTAATTGCTATTATTATATCATTTACATTAAACTATATACGTATCATATCAATATCTATTCGGATCCATTATGATGTTGAAATATGAAAAATTCCTTTTATTACAGACCGTTTTGTTATTTTTCTGTTATCCAAGTAATGCAAGTGGTTCGAAGAAATCCCGAACTTGTCTATTTCAGTGTGTTAATGGTAGCGCACATTTTGGTGTTTAAAATTCGTTTGGTATGTGTTGTATCGTGGGTTCTTGAACTAATATATATGTACAGTAACTGAAAGTAAAGGCAGAGAAACTCAATAGGTCCAGTTGCAGAGAAGTTTAATGGCAGACTCCCAGAATATCTGGATATCAAATCAAGCAGGCACAGCCTAGGATTGGAATCTCTAACATTCAGAAATGACCATGCTAGGCATGTGCACAAACACAATAGAGGTGGTGATGAATGTATTACACAAGGGTAGCTACTGAATTACCATTAATGGTTGCCATGCAATGTCTGAACACAACAGTATGTATGTGATGTATGTAAGTGCTGATCTACTCTACGAAATTGCCAAGATAAATCCTTTCATCACTCACTAATTGAAATCATTTTGGTATGAAAATGTTTGAGTTTAATCATATCAACGTTAAAGTATAGAGCTGACCCAAAATGATTAAAAAATCTAAATGTTATCTTTTCAGTTCATAATGCTCATTTCGTCGATAGGAGTCCATTCAAGGCCAATAATTATGACTGATATTAACTGGAAAGGCTCTGTCTTTTCCTTGTTGGTGAAGCATGTCATGATCTTTACCTCAGTCATTGTCAACTCTGCCATTTTTACATCTGCCATTATTACCTCTGCCATTATTACCTCTGCCATTATAACCTCTGCCATTATTACCTCTGCCGTTATTACCTCTGTCATTTTTACCTCTGCCATTATTACCTCTGCAATTTTTACCTCTGCCATTTTTACCTCTGCCATTATTACCTCTGCCATTAAAACCTCTGCCATTATTACCCCTGCCATTTTTACCTCTGCCATTATTACCTCTGCCATTAAAACCTCTGCCATTATAACCTCTGCCATTATTACCTCTGCCGTTATTACCTCTGCCATTTTTACCTCTGCCATTATTACCTCTGCCATTTTTACCTCTGCCATTTTTACCTCTGCCATTATTACCTCTGCCATTATTACCTCTGCCATTATTACCTCTGCCGTTTTTACCTCTGCCATTTTTACCTCTGCCGTTATTACCTCTGCCATTTTTACCTCTGCCATTATAACCTCTGCCATTATTACCTCTGCCATTTTTACCTCTGCCATTTTTACCTCTGCCATTATTACCTCTGCCATTAAAACCTATGCCATTATTACCCCTGCCATTTTTACCTCTGCCATTTTTACCTCTGCCATTATTACCTCTGCCGTTATTACCTCTGCCATTTTTACCTCTGCCGTTATAACCCCTGCCATTTTCACCTCTGCCATTTTTACCTCTGCCATTATTACCTCTGCCATTAAAACCTCTGCCATTATTACCCCTGCCATTTTTACCTCTGCCATTTTTACATCTGCCATTTTTACATCTGCCATTATTACCTCTGCCATTATAACCTCTGCCATTATTACCTCTGCCATTATTACCTCTGCCATTATTACCTCTGCCATTTTTACCTCTGCCATTTTTACCTCTGCCATTATTACCTGGCTCTGGAATGAATACACATTCTCTTTCTAGAATTCACTTCCCGCGGGGGGGGGGGGGCACTTACATTGACGAGTGGATACCATGCGCGGCCAAAAAACACGTAAAAAGGATGTCTTTTTCAAGATAGGGCACGTTACGTACATAATGTAAAAGGGGTGTCAAAAACACTAAAATAATGAAAAAAGGGTATCTATTTTTGATAGGAAAGCTACGTGTTTAGGGTCAAATTTGCGAGGGTATAAAAAAAAATAAGACTAAAATGTCTTATAAAGGATGTACTTTTTTCCCCAAGTGCCGACACTATACATGTTTAGAGTAAGATTTGCGCGAGTGGGGCTGTACTGTACTAAACCCAATTAGGTAAAGGTAAAACCAACGTACGTCCGTGACATATCAATTGAAATATCGCTGTATTGTTTAGGGGTTCAATTCAAGGAATATTGCCAATAAAGTTTTGTTTCCAATACTTGTTAAGGGTAGGGTTTCACACGCCAATTCTTGTTAAGGGGTGCATTTTCAGAGCATGGAAAATATGTATTTAGGGTGCGTTTTGAGACCTCATGGTCGCGCATGGTATCCACTCGTCAATGGAAGTGGCCCCCCGGGTTAACTTTTATTCGCAACTATGAGTAAAAACGAGTAAAATATCGGTATATATTAAGGTGTATGCCAGGCTTTCCAATAGGTTATTTAGACCTGTGTGGTTGGATCCCACTTCCCCCTACAACAACAAAATACAAAATCTTCGATAGGCTCCACGGGCGTAAATCCTTTATCGTCCTCTGTAATTATGTGCACATCATTTCAAACGACTGAAGCAACTTTTCAAGGCTCGCCCACTACCGTATAACTTATGTGATGATAAGACCTATCTCACATATTCAATAATATATCAATACATAATCATAATCATAATCTTTATGGTCTTGTTGACTTTAAATGTATTCTATTGTATGTAAGATAGTTTGTACAGTGTAAATATGTGATATAGTTTTCCAGGAATAGTGCATAAGTCTGCACATTATTGGAAACAGTTTTCTTTTATATTTTTTATCGATGTATTTTCAAACTGCATTGTGTGAGAGTTTGAGAGAAAGAGGAGGTAGAAGGTAAATTAAAAAGTTTCACAAATATTATTATTTTGTTTTATATGAAATTTAATTGTTTAATTCTGTTGAACCATTATTTCAATATTTTTTTTAACAAATATGGGAAATCGCTGATGTGGTTTACGGTACACCATGTGAAGTGTTATAGAAACAGTGGATAGAAGAAGAGAAGAAATGGATAGGCGAGAAAGTGGAGATTTGAGAGTAGAGTATTCTTTCTTGAAAGTAGTCCTGAAAAGGACTGTAAACCAGGAAAGATTAATGAGTTGAGAACAGCTTGAGTAGTAGAGCTGATGAGGAGATGCTGGCTTGAGTCGGCGAGTAGAGATGATGAGTAGTAGAGAGACTCGACGTTTCGGAAGACTGCTTAGTTTGTGAACGCAATTTTTATTGAATTATCCGCATTACTCTTAGGCGGCTAATTGGAGGATGGGTTTATGATAGGGGTATTACTCATTCCTCTTCCAGCTAAACTTCTGACGCACAAACAATTTATAGGTTACTTATCCACTACATTTCATGTTCTCCCTAAAAGGTCAACTCCCCCAATTCAGAGTAAAGTTATGACGTACAGATTGTTTTGGTCAAGCGTCCAAGGTTGACCATCACCTGTTCAAAGAGTCTTGACCAGACCAATATAATACCCTTTTTACACAGGATTTTCTCAGCCCCGGACTATCGCTAACCCCGTACTATCCTTAACCCCGTACTATTTTTTTTCCTTTTCACACATGCCAAATTGTTATTGCTAACCCCGGATAAGGAATGCTTGCTTTTCACACACGAAACTCGCTAACCCCGGACTAGTGGTTTTTGTCGATCATTCGTAGTACAAGTACTTCACTCAGTACCCTTTTTACACACGCTACAATTTCCTTGACCCCGTACTATAGGTGGGGCCAAATAGCAATTTAGCCCCACCTACAGTACGGGGTTAAGCTTAGCCCACTTTCGTTTTACACTAGCGATCTTAACCCCGTACTATCGCTCTTAGCACCGCAATTGCTGGGATAACCCTGCTTTTTTGCAGGGCCAAATAATCCCGTACTAAAGGTGGGGTTAGCCCACTTTGCAAAAATGCTGTGTAAAAAGAAAGTGGGCTAAGCTTAACCCCGTACTATAGGTGGGGCTAAATGGCAATTTAGCCCCACCTATAGTACGGGGTTAAGGAAATTTTAGCGTGTGAAAAAAAGGGTATTAAAGGGGTTCACTTCTGAACCCACATCAGTTTTAAGAGATTGGAGTTTAGAGCTACAGAAAAGTATAGTACATCAGTTTGCAGCATTTATGTTATCTTCATCTTCAGAGTAAGTCACCATCAGACTTACTCATGTACTTTGTCATTATCATCAAGTAATCATCTTTAAATAATACATGTATATATGAACTGTACATCCTGCATCAATTCGTCTCATTAAAGTCTGGTTGAAAATAAAAGAGCATTCGATCCAACCCCAACACAACATAACGCTCACTCCTACATTTCTCCCATAATGATAATCACCCCTTGAACGACGATTTTGGTCATCGTGAACTGTTTTCCAAGAAAATGTGCATGCTCGCTTCGCTCGCTCGCATATTCATATTTACTGTAATTTATTTCTTTATATCCCACAAATCCATTACAATTTAGCCATTTAAGAATCATAATAGGTCTTTAACTGAAAGATGGTAGTATAATGTACACATTTACACTACTAGTATATATACATTGCCCGTGATGTGATAATTAAGCATCACTTGAAAGATTTACAGACGGATGGTCTATTATCACTTGGTCTAATCATCAGATGGGCTAACAACATTCGGGCTTAAACCCACTTAGTCCAATTCTCTTTTGGTCTAATGACCACTTGGTCTAATAGCCAATTAGTCTAATGACCACTTGGTCTAATAGCCACTTGGTCTAATAGCCACTTGGTCTAATTACCACTTGGTCTAATAGCCCATTGGTCTAATGACCACTTGGTCTAATAGCCACTTGGTCTAATGCCCAGTTGGGCTAATCGTCACTTGGTCTAATTTTCATTTGGTCTAATTGCCATTTCGTCTAATGTATTTTATTGTCACTTGGTCTAATTGCATTTGGTCTAATACCAGTTCGTCTAATAGTCGGGTGGTCTAATACTAGTTGGTCTAATACCAGATGGTCTAATCCTCACTTGGTCCATTATTCATTTGGTCTATATTGCAGTTGGTCTAATCCTCACTTGGTCCATTATTCACTTGGTCTAATGTGCAGTTGGTCTAATTTCCATTTCGGCCAATTTCCACTAGGTCTAATTTCCACATAGTCTAACATTCATTTCGTCTACATGGTATTTGGCCTAATTTGTAAAGTCTGCATGGTGACTTGTTTTCAATTTTCTGGTGAAATTTTTAAAGTTACTTTCCGCGCGCCGGCTTCGAATCTTCACACGCGCGCCCCCTCGATATTGGAGTACAGTTAGAGTGACGTATTTCGTCCCCAACTGAATTTTGAAAATATGGGGATTTTCGAATGCCTGTGGGGACGAAAAAATGTGGGGATTAAACAAACTTTGGGGATTTTTGTGTCTGTTTTAGGGGATTTTTGAAGGTTTTGTGAAAAACATTCAAATTTGCCCTTTTCTGTAAAATAACACTAAAAATATAGAGGTGGAAAAACTATGATATTTATTTATCCACCTCTATGTATACGATCTACTGTAGATAATTAACGCTGGCTTAACCCAATAATGGTTCCCAACTTTTCAAGAAAATAAATAAATTCCTGAATTTCTTTGATGAAGTTAAAAAATTCCCGAATTATTTAAACCCATTCCCAGTTTCTCATGTTTTCTAAGTTGTTGCAGTGAATAACATGTATTATTTTTTTTTAGTTATGCATGTATAGGTTTTCCAGGTCAAATGTCCCCAGATTGGAACCAATCGTCCATATAGGTATTTCAAATGTCCGTGTACATGAACAAATGTCCGCATAAGAATATGGATGTCCGATTAGGGATTTCAAATGTCCACGTAGGTTCAAAGTGTCCATATAGCTAAATCAAATATCCGATTAGGGAAACCAAAAGTCACATATACCCTTTTTACACAGGATTTTCTTAGCCCCGGACTATCGCTAACCCCGTACTATCCTTAACCCCGTACTATTTTTTTTCCTTTTCACACATGCCAAATTGTTATTTCTAACCCCGGATAAGGAATGCTTGCTTTTCACACACGAAACTCGCTAACCCCGGACTAGTGGTTTTTGTCGATCATTCGTAGTACAAGTACTTCACTCGTACCTTTTTTACACACGCTAAAATTTCCTTAACCCCGTACTATAGGTGGGGCCAAATTGTCATTTAGCCCCACCTATAGTACGGGGTTAAGCTTAGCCCACTTTCGTTTTACACTAGCGATCTTAACCCCGTACTATCGCTCTTAGCACCGCAATTGCTGGGATAACCCTGCTTTTTTGCAGGGCCAAATAATCTCGTACTAAAGGTGGGGTTAGCCCACTTTGCAAAAATGCTGTGTAAAAAGAAAGTGGGCTAAGCTTAACCCCGTACTATAGGTGGGGCTAA
The DNA here is from genome assembly GCF_037042905.1 of Lytechinus pictus. Taxonomy (NCBI): domain Eukaryota; kingdom Metazoa; phylum Echinodermata; class Echinoidea; order Temnopleuroida; family Toxopneustidae; genus Lytechinus; species Lytechinus pictus. Next base: position 29,877,981 of record NC_087259.1, on the reverse strand, counting down.
ATAGCAATTTAGCCCCACCTATAGTACGGTGTTAAGGAAATTTTAGCGTGTGTAAAAAGGGTAATAGGGAACTAAATGTCTAATTAGAGAGTGTAATATCCCACTTGGGAAAACAAATGTCGTATAGGGATCTCAATTGTCCACGGTTTGAAATAATGATGACTCGAACGTGATAACTTCATTTTGTCGTCTTTCGCTTTTTCATTTTCTGTCACTCGGCTTTCCCTTTTTCTTCCTGCTCGATCTATGCATTTGTCAGGCAAATGATTTCGCCCCCCCCCCCCTCGTTTCACAAATTTGCTGACCTTGATTTTTATCCTTATTATATATTTATTTTCTTTATTTATTCATTATTTTATCTACTCTTTTTTTTTTTTTTTTTTGGGGGGGGGGGAGGTCTTGGCCCTGTATATTGTTTTCATCGTCTTATTTATTTATTTTTGTACACATTTATATATTTTTTTCCCCTTTTCATTCTACCCGCCCCTGTTTTTAGCCGTTATGTCTTGGTGGAGATGGAGCGCCTTTTTGTATCAGGCTCTTTTCTCTTCCTTCCATTCATTCCACCTTTTCAACTTTTCCTTCTCAACCCATTATAGGCAAACACACAAATGGCATAATGTGATTGCAATAGTCTCTATGGGTGTAAAATTTTTAAGTTTCTTGCATATTCTGTTGTTTATTTACCAAATTATTATATATATTCCTTCCACTACATATCAAACGACACACAACATGATCTACAGACAAACTACGGATATTATTTACAATATTTTTTACTCCAACCCAGAATATATAAATCTTAACATGGCATTTTATTTCATAATTCATATGAAAAACTCATTATTTGTAAAAATGTTTGTTCCTTACAGTTATTAAACCTATTAAACTCATAAAAATAACTATTGTTTAATTCTTCTTATAAAGTATCAGTTTATATATATATATATATATATATATATATATATAAATTTCCTCAATCTCTCATCCATCCCAAACATGTAATTTATCTTCTTGCAAGCACAAATGAAAATTATTTCTATTTATATGTCTGTATTTTTATCATGAATACATCTACAACCTTATATTTTGTGCCATTATGCTAAAACATATCTTCATGAAAATGCATTTTAATTCTAAACGGTTACATTTCATACACTTATTTGCATTAGGCCTACCTGAGGCATAACGTGCAACAACATTGAATGCTGTCAGAAATCCTTTTTATATAGGTTTTCCAGGTCAAATGTCCGCAGATTGAAACCAATCGTCCGTATAGGTATTTCAAATGTCCGCGTACATGAACAAAAATCCGCATAAGAATATGGATGTCCGATTAGGGATTTCAAATGTCCACGTAGGTTCAAAGTGTCCATATAGCCAAATCAAATATCCGATTAGGGAAACCAAAAGTCACATAGGGAACGAAATGTCCAATTAGAGAGTGTAATGTCCCACTTGGGAAAACAAATGTCGTATAGGGATCTCAATTGTCCACGGTTTGAAATAATGATGACTCGAACGTGATAACTTCACTGTTTCATCTTTCGCTTTTTTTATTTTCTGTCACTCTGCTTTCCCTTTTTCTTCCTGCTCGACCTATCAATTTCTTAGGCAAGGGATTTCGCCCCCCCCCCCCGTTTCACAAATTTGCTGACCTCCTTGATGTTTATCCTTATTTTTATATTATTTATTTATTCATTTTTTATTTACTCTTTTTTTTTTTTTTTTTTTTTTTTTGGGGGGGGGGGGTCTTGGCCCTGTATGTTTTCATCGTCTTATTTATTTATTTTGTACACCTTTATATATTTCTTCCCTTTTCATTCTACCCCGCCCCTGTTTTGGAGCCGTTTATGTCTTGGTGGAGATGGAGCGCCTTTTTGTATCAGGCTCTTTTCTCTTCCTTCCATTTATTCCACCATTTCAACTTTTCCTTCTCAACTCAATTGTTATAGGAAAACAAACAAATGTCATATAATCGCTGATGTGGTTTACGGTACACCATGTGAAGTGTTATAGATACAGTGGATAGAAGAAGAGAAGAAATGGATAGGCGAGAAAGTGGAGATTTGAGAGTAGAGTATTCTTTCTTGAAAGTAGTCCTGAAAAGGACTGTAAACCAGGAAAGATTGATGAGTTGAGAACAGCTTGAGTAGTAGAGCTGATGAGGAGATGCTGGCTTGAGTCGGCGAGTAGAGATGATGAGTAGTAGAGAGACTCAAACAATAGTTCTGTCATCTTTATTAACGATTACTCATTTTTAACATCTTTGTCACCATTGGTTAATTACCTTGTTTTGGACCCTATATGGAAGACTAGCAGAGTGCTGCCTACATTGTCAACGTTTGATGAGAACAGATATTTAGACATAACAATCAATTTCAACGTATTTTCCTTTAAATAAATGTTATTTACGCATACATTCGTAATTCCGAAGCTTCGTTATTCCGAAGGTTCGGATATTCCGAAGGTTCGTTATTCCGAAGGTTTGTATTTCCAAAGGTTCGTAATTCCGAAGGTTCGTTAGTCCGAAAACGAAATGAGGTTCGTAATTTCGAATGTTCGTTAATCCGAAAACGAAATGAGGTTCGTAATTCCGAAGGTTCGTCAGTCCAAAAACTAATGATTAACGAGCCTTATTTCGTTTTCGGACTAACGAACCTTCGGAACAACGAACCTTATTTCGTTTTCGGATTAACGAGCCTTCGGAACAACGAACCTTATTTCGTTTTCGGATTAACGAACCTTCGGAACATCGAACCTTATTTCGTTTTCGGATTATCGAACCTTCGGAATAACGCCACAAATGTTAGGATTAACGAACCCTTTTACGTGTTCGGATTAACGAACATCGAAGTATAGGCAATTTGCGTGTTTCGGAATTACGAACCTTATGAATAAAGAACCTTCGGAATTACGAACCTTCGGAATTACGAAGTGTAACCGTTATTTATGCTACACTCTCGGTATGAAGCATGTATACTTATGTTAAGCTTTCAATAAATTTTCAAGTATTTTCTTTCAATAAACCAAATTGTAATTGGTTTTTACCCTATTGTTTGAATAATCTTTACTACTGAACAAAATTTCGATACTTAATGTGTACATTTGTCATACATTATAAGAAAAGTTCAATCTCTTTTCAGCATCATTAGCAAATGGACATTTGAATTACCTAAACGACATTTGATTTACCTAAGTACGACTTGATGTCTTAATTTATGCATGATTATGTAACATTTGCTATTGAACGGATATTTGAATTCCCTATGGACATCTTATTTACCTTTTAGGACATTCGATTTGCAAGATGGACATTTGATTTACCTATTGAAAATAAATTCTTTTGTGTGGACATTTGACTTCTCTAAGGACATTTTATTCATCTATTGGGATACAAGTCTGGCTAATGGGACATTTGAATTCCCTATTGACATTTGAATTACCTAATCGGACACTTGCTCTGACACGGCGGACATTTGACCTGGAAAACCTATATATAGGTTTTACAGGTCAAATGTCCGCAGATTGGAACCAATCGTCCATATAGGTATTTCAAATATCCGTGTACATGAACAAATGTCCGAATAAGAATATGGATGTCCGATTAGGGATTTCAAATGTCCACGTAGGTTCAAAGTGTCCATATAGCTAAATCAAATATCCGATTAGGGAAACCAAAAGTCGCATAGGGATCTAAATGTCCAAATAGAGAGTGAAATATCCCACTTGGGAAAACAAATGTCGTATAGAGATCTCAATTGTCCACGGTTTGAAATAGTGATTACTCGAACGTGATAACTACATTTTTCGTATTTCGCTTGTTCATTTTCTGTCACTCAGCTTTCCCTTTTTCTTCCTGCTCGATCTATCCATTTGTTAGGCAGGGGATTTGCCCCCCCCCCCCCGTATCACAAATTTGCTGACCTCCTTGATTTTTATCCTTCTTTTTTATTTATTTATGTATTCATTTTTATCTACTCTTTTTTTTTTGTGGGGGGGATGGGGGTCTTGGCCCTGTATGTTTTCATCGTCTTATTTATTAATTTATTTTTGTACATATTATCTATATATTTCTTCCCTTTTCATTCTACCCCGCCCCTGTTTTTAAGCCGTTTATGTCTTGGTGGAGATGGAGCGCCTTTTTGCATCAGGCTCTTTTCTCTTCCTTCCATTCATTTCACCTTTTCAACTTTTCCTCCTCTACTCATTTTTTTATAGGCAAACAAACAAATGTCATATAGTGATTTCAATAGTCTTTATGGGTGTAAAATTTACCAAATTATTACATTCCTTCCACTACATATCGAACGCCACACAACATGATCTACAGACAAACTACGGATATTATTTACAATATTTTTTACTCCAACCCAGAAAATATAAATCTTAACATCGCATTTAATTTCATAATTCATATGAAGAACTATTTTTTTGTAAAAAAAACTTTGTTCCTTATGAAACCTATTCAACCCATAAAAATAATTATTGTTTAATTCTTCTTATAAAGTATCAGTTTATATATAGATAAATTTCCTCAGTGTCTCACCCATCCCAAACATGTATTTATCTTCTTGCAGGCACAAATGAAAATTATATCTATTTATGTCTATTTTTATCATGAATATATCTACAACCTTATTTTTGTGCCATACACTGTATGCTAAACCATCTCTTCATGAAAATGCATGTTAATTAAAAAAACGATTACATTTCATGCACTCATTTGCATTACCTGATGCATAACGTGCAACAACCTTGAATGCTGTTAGAAATCCTTTTAATTATATTTTGGTAATTCAGATAAACGTCTTAGACGATATAATTTTCAATGTTGGATTTGATTTCAATTACTTTAAGTCGATTTAATTAGACGGGGTGGGTAGGGTGTATCTATTTCGATAAGAAGAAATAATTTTGATAGGCTTACTCAGGCATTGTAGCCATTTCAAATTCTTGTTAAAAAATTATCATTATGCAACTAAACTTGATTTATTAAAAGTACCTCCTATTCCTTGATTAATTCAAACAATAGTTCTGTCATCTTTATTAACGATTATTCATTTTTTCATATCTTTTTCATCATTGGTTAATTACCTTGTTTTGGATCCTATATGGAAGACTAGCAAAGTGATGCCTACATTGTCAATGTTCGATGAGAACAGGTATTTAGACATAACAATCAATTTCAACGAATTTTCCTTTAAATAAATATTATTTATGTTACACTCTTGGTATGAAACATGTTTGTTTCTGTTAAGCTTTCAATAAGTGTTCAACAGTGGCGTACCTGGGATTTTTCACAGGGGGGGGGGGGGCAAAACCGTCCGCCAAAAAATTTGACAAGCAAAAAAAAAAAAAAAAAAAAAAAAAAAAAGGCCTTCAATCACAAATGAAGGATTTCGTACCAGAAAAAAATATGACAAGCAAAAAAAAAAAAAAAAAAAGGTCTTCAAGCTCGTCAGGGGGGGGGGGGGCAGGGATACGTCCTTTGCATGGGTTGTGGCTCGTCAGTACGGGTACGCTAGTGGTGTTCAAGTATTTTCCCCTTTTTATTTCAGTTAACCAAATTGTAATTGGTTTTTACCCTGTTGTTTGAATAATCTTTAGTACTGAACAGAATTTCGATACTTAATGTGTACATTTGTCATACATTATAAGAAAAATTCAATCTCTTTTCAGCATCATTAGCAAATGGACATTTGAATTACCTAAACGACATTTGATTTACCTATGTACGACTTGTTGTCTTAATTTATGCATGATTATGTAACATTTGCTATTGAACGGATATTTGAATTCCCTATGGACCTCTTATATATCTATTAGGACATTTGATTTGCAAGATGGACATTTGATTTACCTATTGAAAATAAATTCTATTGTGCGGACATTTGACTTCTCTAAGGACATTTTATTCATCTATTGGGATACAATTCTGGCTAATGGGACATTTGAATTCCCTATTGACATTTGAATTCCCTAATTGGACACTTGCTCTGACACGGCGGACATTTGACCTGGAAAACCTAATGTACCAGTATGCCTAAATTTGTATTGTAGTAAAAGAGGCTTGACTAAAAAAAAACTACTTTAACATGTCATTCAATAAATGCTATTTTAATATACAACAAAATATACACTGTAAAAAATGAAGGGCTAATTTAGCACTTACAGTGCTTGTATAGTGACTGCACTACGAGTGCTGATTTTCTAGTTTAAAGCTCAAGTCCACTTCAGAAAAATGTTGATTTGAATCAATCGAGAAAAATCAGACAAGCACAATGCTGCAAATTTCATCAAAATCGGATGTAAAATAAGAAAGTTATGACATTTCAAAGTTTCGCTTATTTTTAACAAAATAGTTATATGAATGAGCCAGTTACATCCAAATGAGAGAGTCGATGAAGTCACTCACTCACTATTTCTTTAGTTTTTTTATTGTTTGAATTATACAATATTTCAATTTTTACGAATTTGACGATTAGGACCTCCTTGCCTGAAGTACAAAATGTTAAAATAATGGAATTCCACGTGTTCAGGGAGGAATGAAACTTCATTTCACATGACAATGACGAGAAAATAAATATATTTCATATTTCTTATAATAAAATACAAAAGAAATAGTGAGTGAGTGATGTCATCAGTTCCTCATTTGCATACTGACCGAGATGTGCATATAACTGTTTTGTGAAATGAAGCAAAACTTTAAAATGCCATAACTTTCTTATTTTACATTCGATTTTGATGAAATTTTCAGTGTTATGCTTGTTGAATTTTTCTCTTTTTATTCAAATCAAGTTTTTGTTGGGGTGGACTTGTCCTTTAAATTTGAACGAGAAAATCAGCACTCGCAGTGCAGTCACTATACAAGCACTGTAAGTGCTAAATTAGCACTTCATTTTTTACAGTGTAACAGAGTCTGAATGACTATTATGCTTTCGACTTTTGGGTCGATCAAAATTCCCTGATTTTGCCTTCAATTGATCGAGGCATTTTCCCCGGATTTGAGGCAATAGTCAGGCAGCATATATGTCATGATTTACCGGCTACTTCGACAAATTGGCTAAGTCTGATTTTTCACTTTTATGTGATTGGTGACATCACAAGGAACAACATTCAACTTGGTGACAAATTTCTAATGGTCATCTTGACCATGTTCTGGGTCAAAATAAGGTCAATAGGGGTCAATTTTTTTAATTGCCCCAATTCTGTTGAGTGACACATCAAATTGTTTGTCGTGTTATACTGAACAAAAAAAGTGTACACAAGCATATGCCCTTGACCTTCAGTTAAAAAGTTATGACCGGAGATGTCAAAGGTCAACAAACTTACATTAAATGGCAAATTACGCTGAAGGTGTTATGGAAGCTAATTTTTCCGTGTTTTCATGCATGTGTGTACTTCTTTATTTTCGATTTTGATAAGTCCATCGTCAAAAGTCCTTATCCAGACGATAGGGTCAAGACAAGGTCAGGGAAAGGTCAAAGGGTCAACAATCTTCCATTGGAAGCCAAAATACACGTCTCAAAGCGGTTAGAAGTTTAGAAGTTATATATTTCGCGGGTTCTTTATTTCAGAAGACATTATATATAAAGGGGTCAAATGTGCTTATTTGGGAACAAAATAGATAAACAGAGATAGACATCGAATACATTCAGTGTGGTATCATGGTATTGTAGGAATACCTTGAAACGACTTGACAAACCCTTATGCCCTTAAAATCTTATCATCTTCATGGTGTGATAATTAAGTACAACCAGGGAGGTTTTTTTTATTTAGGAATTCAATTCAAGTTCAATTCATTTTCAATTTACTAGTCTTTGATAAGTAAAGAAGTATTTCCTTCATTTGATTTGTACAGAATATTCTAAATAACAGAAATTATTGTAATGTATGTGGTATAAGTATATGTTAACATAATGAACACATCGATTGATCAGTGCTCCCAGCTCCTAAGAAAGTTGCCTAATTTGGATTATCTTGCGAATAAAATGCTCGATCTCTGGAGCCAAGAAGGACTACACATTTCTGGTGCATGTGCTGTTCTGAGCTTACCATTGGGGCCCTTTTGCATTTTGTGAAGTAAAATTTAAGGATTTCGTGCATACTTTTGGTCAATTATATTTATTTTTCAGTAAAAATACAAGTCTTTACATTTTCTGGGGGCAGCTGCCCCCCCCCCCCCCCCTTCGCGCTGCGGTATGGCAGTGGTTTACTTCAATGACATATGTGATTATTCTTTCTAGTAACATCCAGGTAGTTCAGCAAATAGGAAAAAACAAGAACGACAAAATAACTAAAACAAAATCTGCATATAGCATCTATGCATATCACTATCGTGAGAACTAGTATTAAGTTTAGTTTCACGTTGTATGCTCTGGAAAAACACACTTAATAAAATAGTACAAGCCGTGCTAATGTCAGCACATAATCAGGAATGTGTAGTCCTTCTTGGCTCCAGGGATCGAGTAATGGTCAGAATATATCACGTCAGCATGATGGACACACATGACTGACTACAAACAGCATGTTTCCATATGCTCTTTGTCAGAAATAATATAACCGTCCCCGGTACGTAACCGTCGATTAGAATTAATTGAGGGGCAATTGGAGTCCAACTTATCATCCTCAATCCTGACCTCATTATCTTATTCGTAAGTTAATCCAAATAAGATGTTGGGCATCTTTCTTAGCTAGGAGCTGGGAGCACTGATCAATCGATGTGTCTGTTAAATATACCCAAATACATTACAATACTTTCTGTTGATTAAACTATTATGTACAAAGAAAATGGATGAAATGTGTCTTTACAAATCAAAGACTTGTAAACTGAAAATGAATTGAACTTGAATTGAATGTCTAAATCAATAAACTCGGACTGGTTGCACTTATAACATCATGAAGGTGATATAACTTTTATAAGGGCATTAAGGTTTGTCAAGTCGTTTCAAGGCTTGCAATACCTAGTCTGCAATACCATGATACCAAACTAAATGTATTCGACGTCTATCTCTGTTTATCTATTTTGTTCCTAAAATAAGCACATCATGCCCCCTTTATAATATAATGTCTTCTTAGATATAGACTTTTAAATATATCTGACGATGGACTTATCAAAATCGAAAATAAAAATGTACACACATGCATAAAAACACGAAAAAATGAGATTTCTTCACACCTTCAGTGTAATTTGCCATTTAACAAAAGTTCGTTGACCATTTGACATTTCCGGTCGTAACTTTTTAACGTATGGTCTAGAGTGTATGCTTGTGTACACTTTTGTGTTCAGTATAACAAGACAAATAATTTGATGTGTCACTCGACAGAATCAGGGCAATATAAAAAAAATTGACCCCTATTGAACCCATTTTGACCACTAACATGGTCAAGATGACCATTAGAATTTTATCACCAAGTTGAGAGTTGTTCCTTGTGGTGTGTCACCAATCACATAAAAGTGAAAAATCAGACTTAGCCAATTTGTCGAAGTAAATTACATATGCTGCCTAACTACAATCCCTGACTGGAGAAACGTTTAAAAATCCCTGATTTTCTTGATTTCCCTGATGGGGTGGGAACCTAGCCAACCCATTTTAAGGAGGAGACGAAGAAGTAGAAAGAAAAAAAAAACAGAATGAGAAGATATATATTAGATAAATGACTACTGTGGTGATAACTGATAAAGGTCTGCAAGCGTATAGACTGTACTGTGTTATAACACGTAAGAATGATGTGGCTGCTACCAAGATGGTCGCAGTGATGTTGTTGCAGCTAACCCGATATGTTATCAAACTATATCTAACTGGTCTGTTATTTGCCTCCAAACTAACTATTGAAATAAATAAACAACATATTCATAACAAAATTACATGATCTAATAGCTTTGTAGTTTTGGAATCCCCCAAACTGCACAACTAGGCCATCAAGTTCAAGTATCGTCCGTAATGGTTCATCATAATGATTCAAAAGAGGCATTATATGTTTACCATATACATATCCAAACAATCAATTACATTATATTTTCGTTCCTTTCTTCATAATACTTTTATTCTGATTAAACCCCGCCATTCGACCATTATCAGCTACAAGGTCCCCAACTTATTGTTCTGTAAATGTACATGCGGTGATGTAATGATTATGAGTATGATTTAATTTTCATCATCATCTTATAATCGATATACAGGCCTAATTATAAGAATTATTTGATTAGAATAATTCATTTGATGAGCGACTATCTCATCATCGAAGTTCACGGTGAGGTTTTGCGCCCACCAGCCCTACCCCGGCTCTACCCCTCCGGATACTGGCGATATGTATTAACTGATTTATCCATTACGTACCATATTTGCTAATTCTAGATAAAAATGAATAATGATGAATGATGCTATATTAGAATAAATGAACATTAGACCAAGTGTGAATTAGACCAAATGAAAATTAGACCAAATGACGATTAGCCCAACTGGTCATTAGACCAATGGGCGATTAGACCAAGTGGTCATTAGGCCATTTGGTTATTAGACCAAGTGGTCATTAGACCAATTGCATATTAGACCAAGTGGAAATTAGACTAAATGGAAATTAGACCAAGTGGAAATTAGACCAAACGGTCATTAGACCATGTGGCAATTAGACTAAATGATAATTAGACCAAGTGGAAATTAGCCGAAGTGGAATTTAGACCAAGTGGTGTTAGACCAACTGGAAATTGGACTAAATGGTTTTAGCCCAACTGCTCATTAGACGAATTGGATATTAGACCAAGTGGGAATTAGACGAATTGGATATTAGACCAAGTGGAAATTAGCCCAAATGGTTATTAGCCCAAATGGAAATTAGACGAATTGGATATTAGACCAAGTGGGAATTAGACGAATTGGATATTAGACGAACTGGTTGTAGACGAAATGAGTTTAGACTATGTGAAGTTGGACGAACTGATAAGTAGACCATGTGGTATTGGACCATCCGATAATTTACCCACTTGAAAGAGGTTTTTGGATATCATTTTGTCTTCCAACTACTGAATATTTACTCGCTCGCATAAATTAATATCGAATGCATTCATTACTTTATAGCCATAAAAATATATCGTTATAAGCCTTTACCTAAAAAAACGGTAGTATTATTTACATGGTTATATACCCCCTAATACACAGCCCTTGGTTTGGGGGTCCCCCAAAAAAGTCAATATATTGCTTAATTGCTTTCATTCCCCCCCCCCCCCCCCTGCTCGGACCGGATTAACGCCAGTGAAAGGCAAACTCTGATTAACATGGGTCAGAGTTTTTATATCGTTTTTCGAAAAGTATCAATTGTTATGATTATGTTACGAAATGCAGATAATAATAATCAAAGATGGATATGAAGTTTCTTTTGATTATTGTCTTGTTGAATCACATTCCTTTGTTTATGACAAAGATTACTCGATAATTAAGCTTCATGACATGTTCAGACAAAAAAAAAGAATAAATTTGCTAGAATATCCCATTTCATGATTATGAATCTCATCATTTTATTGAAAAGAATGCTAAAAGGGATAAATGACGACATATTTTCGTATTCATGCAATGATGTTGTGGTGTCATACCATACTTACTATAATAATCGTGAGTCTATTAAACTTCCTAAACAAAAGTGCAGATGGTACCAGACAATGAGAATTTGTCACCTTTGAACATTTTTTGTAATATTATGTCACAACTTTGTGTTACTGGTCTTATCAGAGCATTAGAAAGAAAGAGATTATTTACAGGGGGTTGAAAACATGCTGTCTCAAGGTTCACTGAATACCATCAGAAGAAAAATCAAAATTCTTGTGAAATATTCGTCTCAAGATTGATCAAATTTGATATGGTCCATGCAAATATGTGGAAAGACCCCCAAAAATTGTTTAAACATTTCATGCGCGAAGCACGAGCTGAAATCTTTTGATAATCTGACCTAAAACTTGGGATTTTAGGCACTTTTTGTAACGATGAATAGGGCGGTCATCTGACAAAACAATAATATTGATGGGAGTGCGAGGAGCGAGATGTAAATAAGACAAGTGATATACTCCCCTGTATAATATGTAATTTACATGTTAAACAATCATGCTTGATTTATTGATGATTGAATATGTTTTAACATTGTTTTTTTTTAGATTTTAATAAATTCTTTAAAATGTACTAAATGTATTAAACAGTGTTGTATCAATGTATTACACAGTGCTGTATATAAAAGACCAAACGGCGTTTTGATCGTGTAAAGATACATTATTCTAAAAATTAGAATAAAGTAAAAATAAAATCTAATTATTATTACACCAGGCCTTAAAATAATTGCATGTCGAGATTTTCTCCAGATAAATTGAGGATAATGCTCGGAATTGAATGGAACCCAAACTGATTTAATACGGGGTAGATGGAATCAGGTTTTATAAGGTTCCATCGGCTAATTTATATAACAGTTTGAAAAATCACGTTCTATGGCGATTTTCGAGTTGACAATGCTGATGAAAATTGCGGTTTTAGATGAAGTTCATATATCCTTTTTTATTGAAAGGTTTTACGGTAAACACCATGTATGTAGTCCTGAAAAGGACTGTTTGTTATTCTTTCTTGAATATATGTTAGCTCTGAAAAGAACTGTTATCGACGTTTCGACCAGCGTGTTCTGGTCGTCATCAGGAATGAAGATCCACTTGAAAAACTTAAGTTTATAACCAAGTTAGTTATAAGAAAGTAATTAAGATTGAGCCAATAGGAAAGCAGGAACGGAGAGGTAATTAAAGATGAACCAATAGGAAAGCAGGAGGATAGTGATTGGTCAGTAGTTGATTGGTAACTAATTGGTGCTAATCCCGGATTAATCCTCTGTGGTTACGTAAGAGGTCACATGCTTCTCGGACTGGGACGCTGGTGAACAGTGACTCTACATCAAAGCTGACCAGTCTGTCTTCAGGAGTGATGGAGGCCTCTTTGAGCTTGCTGATAAAGTGGGAGGAATTCATCACATGATGCTTTGTTTTCCCCACCAGCGGTTGTAGGATAGTTGCAAGATGACGAGCTACATTGTAAGCAACCGCGTAGCCAGGATTTCATTTTGGAGGGGGCGGTAAATACACGCGAAGCGTGCCAACGCTTACAGAGCGCGCGAAGCGCGCTCCCTAGGGGGTGGGTGCAGGGAGGGGGAGTTTCCCCCTCCCGCGCGAAGCGCGAAGCTTTTGGTGTTTCATAAATTAAAATGAAAAGGAGTCGTCTCTCTTGTCTCTAGTATCTATATCAGCTCCAATTCAGTTGACTATATTGTGACTTTGAACCTGGTTTTCATGAACCTTGTTTTAAAAAAAGATTGTGAACGCACAAAAAAGGAATACAATGGAGGAAATTAAAATGATAATAACCCCGCGCGAAGTGCGGAAGCTAAAGCGTTTTATCAATTTTTTGCCATGAAAAGGGTCCCGAGAAAAGGATATTCTCAAACATATATTGAATACTTCCCTTGGAAAGATCAGATTTGATTACAAACAATTTAGCGACAGTGCATATCTTTAACTCGCAAAACAGAGGAGAAGAAGTGTATATGCCAGGAGGAAGATATTCCTCCCCGCGCAGAGCAACGAAACTCTGAAATTTCAAAGGGAGGATGTTTCATCAAAATAATGCAGATATCTCCAATACCCCATCGGCTCTAATTCAATTAATTTTCTAAGATTATTGAACTTCATTAAAAGGAAAATAGTGCGCAAAAAGTTGAAACTTCTGTGATTTATTGAAATTATATAAAAAGGATGCCTAATTTCTTTGACTTATCCTGAAGCGCTTCATTTTGAATTATAAAGAAACTTAAGAGTCATTCAAAATTTCAAACTGAGGGCGAAAAACAGGACAGGAGATGAATGTACAGGGAAATGACATGAAGTTGAATAGAATTTGAAAAAAAATATTGTACTTTTTTATTTAATACCCTTATACGATACGAATTTTATACCTTCCTCTTTTTGGATTAGGAACCTGTTTGCCCCAAAAATTATGGTTGGTTAGTAATGAGCTGAAAAGCGGGAGAAGTTGACTTTATGGAGGTGACGGCAGAAATTGATATAAAGATTTTACCCGCCCGGAGCCGACCCGACCAGAAGTTGCGCGATCAATTAAAAAAAAAAGATAACTTCATATACTTCGGCCTAACCTTACTCTAATTCCATGCCCTAATGTATACATTTGAACTTTAACTGGCAATAAACACATATAGCTGAGGTAGAAAAACAGGGTTAGAGAAAGGGTGGGGGAAACAATGGAGATCTTCAATATTTTCATTTAACCGCGCGCAGCGCGGAAGCTAAATTCATAATCATAAATTTAGAGCAAGAGTGAAGGAGTTTCTCTTTTGAGAAAAAAAAAAGAATAAAAAGAAAAAAAAAACACAAAGCTACCTTTCTTCCCTTTCTTCCCTTCCCTTTTCCTTTTCTCCTCTCTTTTTTCCCTTCTTTTTTTTTTCTTTTTGGGGACGTTTTGGGGGGGGCGACCGCCCCCACCGCCCCCCCTGGCTACGCGCCTGATTGTAAGTTGGTGACCCCCAAGTAGAAACGATTGGTCGAAGTGGATTCCCTTCCTTGTGGATTTTCGGCTGGCCGATGAAGATCGGGCAAGTTGAAGAAGATGACCTATAAGACTGTAGTCCAACTTCTGTGGTAGGATTTCAGCCTTGTGGAGAGTGAGTAGCTTCTGATTGAGTTTTCTCTCTGTTGCTGCTGTTGGGTCCCTGGTAAGTTTATTGTAGGTGTGAGTACTAAGTAGGTCAGTGATCTTGTTGTCGTATTCATCCTTGCTCATGATGACTGTCGCGTTCCCCTTGTCAGCTGGCAAAATGTGAATTTCCTTGTCATTCTTCAGTTTCTTGACGGCAGCTTGTTGTTCTCGGGTTATATTAGGCTTAGGTGGCTGTGTATTGGAAAGAGCCTGGGAAACCATTAATCTAATGTTGTCGGCAGCAGCTCTGTCTAAGAAACGTAGGCTTCAAATAATCTGCATGTAGTATAATTCACAAATCAGCTCCAAAAATCACTGCATTCCCCTTGTATTGTCTTATCAGCATTTCAGTATAGTTTAACAATTTCATTGGAACAAGAAGAGCATGGAGTATTACCACATAAAATCCTGGCTGGCCTGGACATCCTGTCGAAAAAAAATGAAAATGTAAATAAAATAAAAAAAAGCCCCCGGCAGACAGAGTCCAATTCCATGGACCTGCCTCCGCGGGCCTGTCGGCATGCTGTTCGGATGTCTCCCGCTCTCAGGCCTCGGACAACTCTTGATTGCAAGAGCGACGCCCTGGCCTCGACGCACGGAGGACTGGCGGCCTGGACATCCTGTCGAAATAAGAATAAAAGATAAAGTTTTTATTTCAGAAAAAAAGCCCCCGGCAGACACAGCCCAATTCCATGGACCTGCCTCCGGGGCCCTGGCCGACTGGTGTTGGGCTGTGTCCCGCTCACGAACCCCTGCCGAACCTCGGAGATCAAGAGCGGGTGCCTGGCCTCGACGTACGATGGGCTAGTGGACTGGAGGTGGGCTGTGTCCCGCCCAAGAGCCGCTGCCCACGTCGTAGTGAAAGAGCGGGTGCCTTGGCTCGACGTACGGGGCTTGGCTCCACCTGCTGAACTATTATATTTTCATCCCTGAATATGCTGCTAATGCGTGTCTAAATTCAACATTATTTTATACACATACGTTTCGAAACGTTTTGATACTGTATCCGATCCATCGATTTTCGAGGAAACGGCACATTAGTTGAAAATGTCCGCTCTTTTAAAGGCACTCAGAATTTTTTAAAGGCACTCAGAATTTTTTAAAGGGTGGATTGACGCCTTGCCAAAGGGCGCTAGGCCATGGTGAGATTCGAACACAAGACCCTCTATTACAAGGCTTCCACAAACTCCTTGTAAATATCGGCTACAGATTATATACAATATGCAATTTCAATTTATTCAATGTAAACAGCTATTCGTATGATAATTTATTACAGCATAGAAATATTTCCCCCATCTTTTGAACCGGGCTTTTGAATAGTATCTGCTTCTCTCTTGTTCAAATTTACTTCTTTGATAATTATGTTTAGGCTTTTTCCACTCTTTCTTTTAAGTTACGACTTCATGAAGCTCTGGAAAAATCTCTCTACATCGACAAAATCAAAGGATTATTTGGAATATAAATTATTTGGACTTGAACAATATAGACAAAGGAAGCAGGGATCTGTTGTTTGGACGAAAATTGGATTGGATTCTGTCAGATTTTGGATAGAGTTTATGATACGACTTTGCAATTTTGAAAACGGCGGCTTACAACACGGAAGCCAATGACAGGCAATCTTACGCAGCGGCAACAGGGATCAAAGACAAACACAGCATTACTGGTAAGCCAGTTTTCTTTAAACATCGGGATGTACCCCATGTTATGGAAAAGGACTTGGAAAGTCAAGAAGTATACAAGGCACTACTAAAGTCTGTACCTACATCTCATATCATGGGCATACAGAAAGTTGGTGGGCTATGGAGGTTATACATTACACATCAGGACTATAGAATTGCACTGATAGCAAGTGGTTTGAACATTCGTAATGCATGCATAGCAGTGTATGATTCTAACCCATTTCTAGCGGGTGGAAATGAGAACCTTCTTAGACTAACTGTGAAAGTCATTCCTCTGTCTGTAGACAATTCAGTGATTGTAGATGAACTTGAGAAACGAAAATACAAGGTGTCGGGAAAGGTTACGTTCCCAAAGTTGAGGGTAGATGGCTAACTAACAAACTGCCTAACGGGCGACAGAGTCATCTATATAGAAAAACCAGCACAACCTACCCCGAGAATCTTGTATTTCGGAAATTTTGGTGGAAAGGCGTTTCATGGAAACCAAGTCATCAAAGATCAAATCACATGTTCAAACTGTCTTAATAAGGGACATCATCGTTCAACATGCACAAACCAGATCGTATGTCGCGTGCAAGAGGGAAGGGCACTTAAAGAGAGAAATGCCAGTATTTGCAGTAAACACTGATTTCATGAGAAAGTCTGTAAAACCAGGCTTAATTGTCAGTATATCATCGAGGATCTAGATCTGGTACAGTTAAATAAACTGACCTTTGTGAAATCTTGAAATCTACGCTGAAAAATATTCACACTGAAGATCACCAACACAGATAGGCACACGTGGGACAGTGTATTATTATTGCTGAAATAAAGACCCGACGGGAGTGACCGAATCCGCGCTTATTTTGCTTATTTCTCAGCAATTACACAATTTCTTCCAGAATCCTTTGGCACATATTTTTTGTTCATACAAACAGACACTTGGGTGGTCATTATTAGATTCTGTAAAAAGTCATTTTGAGATCGTTACCAAAACTGGAATTTATCTTTAAAACGAGATTGTCCGAACCCCTGATTAACAAGCGAAGAAGGCCGAGAGGAGCCGATCGGTAAACAAGGATCACCCGAGTTGCCGAAGTCTAGATCTTAACTTGCAGCGAAGAAACCAGCTAAGAAAAGAAAACTAAAGGAGAAGAAATCAAAGAAAAAGTGAGGAAAAATCTTATTGGTGTCTCACCGTAATTTTCTTTTATCATGTCAACGTGTCATCTTTTTAGCGTTAATGTGAGGGGATTGCGCAACAAAACCAAGCGCAACATCTTCTTCAAATGGTGTCAAAACCAAAAAGCTGACCTCGTTTTAGCCCAAGAAACGTATTGGTCTACGGAGATCGAACCAGTCATTAATAGTGAATGGAAAGGCCAGGTTTTTTATTCTCATGGAAGCAATAGTGCAAGAGGTGTCGCAGTTAGAGCAAACGAAAATATGAATATCAACATGACTATAAAGACAGTAGCTGTATAGATAACACTGGAAGACTATTAGTGATAAAATTGTTCGATTAATTTGCATGCTCCACCGGAGAAAAAGAACAAATATTCTTTTTTTTAGGAAACTTCGAAAAACAATTGATCGTATCCAAAAAGAAGACAAGGATTGTTATCTAATTTTGGGAGGCGATTGGAATTCTGTAGATCCACAAAAAGATACAAAAGGATCAAAAGGCTTTTATTATAAAACTCCACACAATCTTAAAACTTTGATGAAAAATAAAGGGTTCGTAGATGTCTGGAGAAAATTTAACAAAGATGTAAGACAATTCACTTGGAGAAATATGAATATGGATTTTGCATCCAGATTAGACTATTGGATAATAAGCAAGGACATGTTGGGAAAAGATGTTTCTACAGACATTAGACCCGTTATTAAGGGAGAAAATAATGCAATCTCTTTGAAATTAAGATTGAGCGATATAATTAAAGGTCCAGGATATTGGAAACTAAGTACTTCCTACCTTAGTGACAACAACTTAAAGACAGGAATTAGAAATGTTATATCAAAATGTCTCAGTGATAATGAAAATACCTCTACGATGAAATTAGAGATTTTGAAGATTAAATGTAGAGAATTTGCTCAGAAATTCAGCAAACGAAAAAGGAAAACAAAATGTGAAAAAGAACTTTTGGAAATTGAGTTAGCCAAATGTGAATGTGATTTAGACAATCGAAATAATGATATATCAAAAGAAAAATACATTGAGGTTATAGAAAGGTTAGAGAAGTTATACATAAATGAATGTAAAGGTGCCGCAATAAGGTCACGGATCAGATGGATGGAAGAAGGGGAAAAAGTACAAATTGTTTTTTATCCCTTGAGAAAAAAAAATGGGGAAAATAAGCTTATTACTCAACTAAGAGTGAATGGGAAGATACATGTAGTTACTAAGCAACAACATGTCTTAAGAGAGGTTAAACTGTATTATGAAGATCTGTATAAGAGAAATCATATTATGAATGAATATGTATTTTGTATTATGGTATGAATAATAAGGTGCGTGAATGGTTTATGCAAGTGGTTTGATATTAATAAGATGTATATTCATCCACAGAAAACCATGGTCATGCCTTTCGGCACTAAAAGAAAGCTAGATAATCACCAATTCAAGATCAAATTATACGATAACTACTTGCAGTGTGTTGATAAAATGAAATATCTTGGGGTTATACTCGACTCGCAACTGACCTGGTCTGACCATGTAAGATATATATGTAATAAAATATCACGTACAATTGGATGTATTCGCCGCATAAAGCAATTAATACCCCATAAAACTCTTGTAACCTTATATTTTGCTTTAATTTTACCACATATTGATTATTGCTGCACTGCATGGGGAAGTTGTTCAAAAACAAATCTTTCCAAACTACAAAAATTACAAAATAGATATGCAAGATTAATATTAAATAAGGATTATAACACACCGCCGTGTACACTTCTTACAACCCTAAATTGGCAATCCGTTGAACAAAGACTTAAATATCACTACTGTTTATTAGTATTTAAAATAATTAATGTAAAAGCCCCTAACTATTTAAAATCGCTTATTACTTATCGCACCTTTAAATATTGTACCCGCTATGCACTAAATTCTCTCCTCGACATTCCATTCCCCAAAACTGAATTCAAAAGAAAGTCATTCTCTTATAAAGCAAGCTCCCTATTTAATAAACTCCCATTTTCAGTTCAATCCACAAATTCTATAAATTCTTTTAAACGAGGTTACCTATTGGCCAAACATTTATTATAACAAAGTATCTTCTAGTATTCTTTCCTTTTTTGTTTATTTGTTTTATTTTTTATGTTTATTTTATAGATTATAACTTTTTATATTGATTTTCACTTGTATTTATATATATTATCATGTTTATGTTCTATTTTATGTTTGTAAAGGGGGAGGGTTTCGTTGTAAAGCAGTTTTATAACTGAACCGAACTACCCTCCACCTTATTTTATCATTTGTTATAAATAAAACATGAATAAATAAATAAATAAATATTTTATTTATTTAATCACGGTTAAAAAGCCTGCTTTCAGCTAGAAGCTGCTTTCCAGCAAGGCCGAGGACAAAAGATAATAACAAATAATATCAACATAAAACAAGCATACAAAAATAAGAACGAAAAACAAAATAAATCAAAGCATGGGTAAAATACAATTGGCAAAAGTAAAATTGGAGTAAACAAAAATGAAAAATAAATATACAAAATAATATACAAAGTTATGTCAAAATTAAACATAAAAAATGAAGGTATATAATGCGGTATCATCAATGGTGATCGGTTTGGGGGATTAAATTAAGAAAGTGATATGAGACGTGCAAATGTAGTCGGGTTTCTTTCTAACCGGGTTGTTGCGGGTAGGTTATTGAATAATTTAGAAGCTGAATAAAGGGGACTGTTTTATAGATAATTAGAATGAGGCTTCGGTAATTGAAATTGTCTGTATATGTTTCTTAGAAGGTATTCTCGTGATTTAAGTGTGATTCGACTACAAACCTGACAAAGAACAGATGGAGCTAGATTATTGATCAATTTAAAAATGGTAAAAATTGACTGATTGTTCCATCTCTTGTTGAGTTGATCAACCTTTAAAATGACATATATATCATGGACCTATGAAGAGATGGACTATCAACGCGAGCATTTCTTTGGTCCAATGATAGTCACCGTCGCTTAGTTATGCACATCTTAATGAGAACATACAGGTGTTGTAACAATAGCAATTACCATGACTACCAAGGCGTATCTGATTACCTAAAGACGGAACAGTTACCCGGTCTTGATTTTTGTTGGCTGATACCCTGTTTTAGCATGAGCCTTTCAGTCAACATGCTTCATATTTGGAGCGGCAAACTTGAGAAGCAGACGATCTTTATGATATAAAATATGATATCATTTGATCCGCTAACTACCGCTCACACATGAGGACCTTAATAACATTGAGAGATACACGATCTATATATGTTATGTACCACGTATATCTGGAATATTATGGAGAAACTTGGGAAAATTAAATTTTAAATGGTAAACAATCAATCACAATATTGCCTCTATATTAAGATATGCAGACATTTTCCCCAAATAAAACATATGGAACTAAAATTACCAAAGGTAAAAAAGAACTGCACATCGATTTGCCATGATTTAAGTGATTTGTTGTCTATTGCGCATATAATTTGTGAAATATAAATGTCCAGTCACGAACTGCTTCCGTCCCTTCTCACGGTGACGATCATGGAACCAAAGAAGACTAGTATGAAGAGAATGTTATTCAGAGGACAATTACAGTCACCTGTTAGTGAATTCATTAAAGGAGAATGAAACTCTTGGAGCAAGTTAGCTTTTGTGAAAGCAGAAAAATCAGAGAATAAGATCAACAAAATTTTGAGTAAAATAGGACTAGCAATAGAAGAGTTATGAGCATTTGAATGTCGAGATCACTACTGCTATGGAGATCCTCCCATTGGCAATGCGACCAAGATCTATGATGTCACAGATAAACAACTCTCCCCTTTTGGACACTGAAAATATACCCCAAAACATCTCTTTTTGCTCATTCTAATCATATGACAAACGATTCATCAATGATATAATGTTGTGAAACCTCTGTACTTGTCCTCTCATAAAGAGAACACCTCACCTTGTGATAGACTCTATAAAAGTGAAAATATAAGTGAAATAAGTACTAAAGTAATGAGGGAGTTGTACGTGTGTGACATCACAGATCTTGGTCGCATTGCCAATGGGAGGAACTACATGGCATTAGTGATATCAATATTCAAATGCTCATAACTTTCTTATTATTCATTCAATCTTCCTCAAACTTTCAACAATATGTTTCTTTGATTTTTCTCTTTGATATGGATACAGCTGGTTTCAAGGGTTTCATTCTCCTTTAAGTAAGCGATGAATGTCCATCTCTTCATAGGTCCATGTATATATTCACTGTACTAAATCTACTGTTTACTTCTTTAGTGTTCTCACAAGATGTGAAAAGGCTTAGTCAAGGTGAAATAAATAAATGTGAAGGCTTAATGAATATGGCAGAATGCAAAAAGGCTGCCTATCGAATTTTATCAAGTTTTTTGGGACGAAATAGGCGAGTTGTTAATTAATGCATTCAATGAATATTTCAGTAATGGACATATGTCGCCTTCACAACGAAAAGGTCTCATAACTTTGATTTTAAAAAAAGAAGGAAACAGTGACGATTTAAAGAACTAGAGACTAGTAACACTACTCAATTGCGATTATAAAATAATTGCAACAGTTCTAGCATAAAGATTACAAAATATTTTAACGAGTATTATTATGGAAACACAAGTAGGATATATTAAAGGACGTTTAGGAGGTTTCAATGTAAAAATTGTTAAAGATATGATAGATTACATGCATGAAAAAAATCGTTGAAGGTGCGGTCATGATGGTTGATTTCACCAAAGCATTTGATTGTATTGATATATCTTTTATAATGAAATGCTTAGACAAGTTGAATTTTGGCGATGAATTTCGCAATTGGATCTGTGTCCTTTACAATCAAATAGTAAGTTCAGTAATTTTAAATGGCAGGATAACAGAAGAGTTTCAAGTGCAAAGAAGAATGCGGCAGGGCTGTCCTCTTTCGGTACTCCTGTTTGTGATTGCAGCTGAATTTTTTGCAAACAAAATACGTAAAAATGATACTATAAGAGGTTTTTGTTTTGATGAAACCAATCATGCCAATGGTCACTTTGAGTTAAAGGTATTACAGTATGCAGATGAAACTACTTTTTTTGTTGGAGACGATAGCTCATTAGAAATTATTTTAACTGAATTAGAAGATTTTGGTAGGGTAGCCGGTCCTAAAATTAACAAAGAAAAACCTGCACTCTTATGGAAAGGTAAGAAAAAAAATCGATGGGTGATGCAAGGCATTGACCTGACATGGGCAGAAACCCCGGTAAAATATTTGGGCTTTTTTATCTCTAATAATGAGCAAATTGCTAACAATGCAAATTGGGAAAATAAGTTAGAGAAAATGCAATGTCTCCTAGATAATTGGCGTAAAAGAAATTTGACATATTTGGTAGAGTGACGATTGTGAAATGCTTGGCACTAAGCCAATTAGTCCATTTGCTTATGTTTGATTCAGTTCCATCTATAATTATTAAGAAACTATATAGAATGTTTTCAAATTTCTTTGAAACTCACGAATGGAAAAGGTTAGAAGATGTGATGTGATGTTATCAAAGATTACACACAAGGTGGTCTGAAAATGGATGATATAGAAAATAAATTAGTCAGTTTCAAATTAAGGTGGTTATTTAGGAAGGTTAACAAATGAGGTAAATTCTATGTGGAAAACACTTGGAAATTAATGGTTTTAGCGTTTTGGAACTCTTGATCTAATCTTGAATAGCGACTTTCGGGTTCACAATGTTACCCAATTGTTTGATAAGAAAATACCTCCATTTTATGTTGAAATAAATTGAGCTTGGAGTCTGATTGATAAAGAAATATTATTCAGAAAAGAACATGAGGTAGAAAATATTTTAGGGTTTAATCATTATATTGTTTTTAATAAATCACCACTATTTTTCAAGGATTGGTACAATAGCAGAATAATATACTTGGAAGAAATTTTGAATGTTGATGGAGGCTTTAAAGATGTATCCGAAATTTCATCTTTGTTGAAATCTAAAAATAGTAAAAGATCTTTCATTTTTTATTATTCAAAACTGAGGCAAGCTATACCAAAAATTTGGCTCTCAAAATCTTTTATTAAGAACCTACAAAGATCTGCGCATCTTGATATACCCAAACTAAAAATAGGTAACTCAGTAAAATGTCTGGACCACGTACCTTCAAGATACTTTTACAATTATATTATACGTCATGAAGGCTCAAATTTACGTTTTTGTTTCTTTTGGGAATTTTTTTTCTCCAAAAATGAGTAGTCTGGAATATTTGTTTCGAGAGAAACTTGTTAAACAGTAAAAGAGAACAAGCTTAGATCATTTAATTTCAAAATACTATATAATTTATTGCCTGAAAAAAGGAAGTTTATGTAAATGGCGTATAAGTGAAGATGCTTATTGTAATAGATGCCATGTAGAAGAAGACATAACACATGCTTTGATCACTTGTAAATTGAATCAAAATTGTTGGTCATATATAATTTGGCTGATTAAAAAAGCCTTCAATAAACACGTTATTATCGATGTCGATCTTTTGATAGAAAAATAACGAGCACAAAGAACTAGATGATACCATTAATATAGCTTTTTGGACTGTGTATAAATCAATTTTGTTACGTAATTACAGGAAAGTAGACAATAGACCATCAAATCTAACGTTTTTATTTAAATCAGAATTGCGTAGGAGACTAGATATGAATAAAAACTGTACTGGTAAATCTCTGTATCGTCTTCCGTATGTATTATTTGATTATGTTTAATGTATTTTGATGTAAATGTGAAATGTATATACAGATGATTAAATAAATGCTATTGAAAGAAAAAAATATGTTTAATCTTATGTTTATGTAGGCCTCATCGTATGATAGTGTATGTGTTTCATGTACAGTATGTATTGTCTATTGTCTATGTACGCCCTGCCAACTATATGTGCCAGCATGGGCTGAAAGTTAAATTTCTTTCTACAAATATGGTAACCGTGGTAACCGCTGGACTTTATCCTTGTAATTTGATTGAGAAACAATTAATCACTAGGTATATGGTCTACAATTATCTTATGATTCCATTGCATTTACGATGTATGTTTATTTTCTTTTTTAATTCAGACTGAAATATGTTTCGTGACTCTGGGAGATTGGACAGAGTCATCTACGTGCATACTATAGCTTTAATCTGTTTTAAAAATGTGCATGGTCACTAAATACTTTTAATGAATCCCTGATATTTTGAAACCGAAAATTCTAACCTGTGATTTTCCTTTTCGTATCTCTTATTAGAATAAAACCTGGAGATGGATAGCCAAGAAAAAGTCTGTCGATCTTACGAGTCTGATGTTCGCTGCAGATGTTGCCGTATAATCATACCAATAGGGGAAGAGACAGAATGTTCCAGATGTATGGAAGAGCACAACAGGTATTTCACTCTAACCATGGATTCTTCTAAGATTCCGTGTTCAGGGAATAATCTTCGTCTTCTTTGGAGTTCTACTCCATGGAGCTATAATAGCTCCATGCTTCTTCCGTCGCCAATCTTTCTGTCTTTATTATGTTACCTCACCCCTCGTAGATTAAGACAGTTGTTTACATAAATTGATATGTTCAGTTCTTTTTCTTGTGTTATTGTGGGCTATAAACAATATGATTATTAGTGTCCCTTTTCTGGTTATTTGTTTGTGGTTTGTTTTATTTGTGAATTACTGTATGAACCTGACTGGTATTTTAGTATTATATTTTATTGCCTTAATTTTGATATTATATTGAAAATATGTTGTTAAACGATTGATAAAAACCACGTGAAGGGAGGAAATTATAATTACTAAAAAAGGTTTCACTGCTGTGCTTTAAAAAAAAATGACTCGTTTACATGATTTATATAATTTTCTTTTGAAAAATGTATGGAATGGGAAATAATATTTCTTGGAATTAAAAATTTATCAACTTGTCTTGATATATATTTACATCATTATTCACAAGTCATACGGAATCAATTTTGAAGAAAGTAAGGAAGAATAATAATGGCTCTGCCAATCATTTTAATTTCTAATAGGAAACTATTGCAGATCATCGGGGATGATCATCACCTACTGTCAGTGGGACTGTTAGACTGTCTTCCATATCCAGGAGCATTAATGTGGTTTATTATCCTAGCACGCTCCATCACCGGTGAAATCACAGTATCCCAGCCCTTCTTAACCAGTCAATACGGGTACATGCTCTGCGTGGAGCTAGTTGCTTTCAACTCTCCCGGGGACCGTCGCATCTTCCTGCGTCCAATCATTCTGAAGGGGCCATATGATGCAGTGAACTCATGGCCATTCAGGGAGTCAATCACTTTTAAGATCATCAACCGCAGTAACCCAAGTGAGGTAATGATAAAACAATAGGGACGTGATTTTCGAAGTATGACTAGTCATGCTGGTAATTGTGCCTTTCTCGGGTCTTAAGGCGCCCCATTTCCTGTCCGTGTTTACGTTCGCATAAGTGGATTGGTGAGATACGTCTGCTCTTCATGAATTCCTAATATCAGTCCTTAAAATTTCCCTTTTTCTGATCTGATTATCAAAATTTTTCAGCTTGCGCTTCGCGCTCGCATCATTTGGTTATTGAAATACGTATGGTCTTCGTGTATTCCTACGAACAAGCCTTAGAATGCCCCTCTTCAGGTCTGAATTTCCTACGCGCTCGCAATATTTGATTAGTATGATGCGTACGATAATCATGATTACAATGACTACAAAAAGTGCTTCATATATTTAGATGTAATTCTAACGAAATCAGCAAGCGCTTGGCACTCGCATTAGATGACTGTGGTGAGATATGTGTACTCTTAATAGATTCCTACAAATATAGTTCTTAAAATATCCCTGTTTGGGGTCAATAATATATATACAAAAATTTCAGGTCGCGCTTCGCGCTCGCATCATTTGGTTAGTAAAATACGTATGGTCTTCGTGAATTCCTACAAAAAGTCTTAAAATGTCCCTCTTCGGGTCTGAATTTCCTAACTTTTTAGCTCGCGCTCGCAATATTTGATTAGTGAGATGCGTATGTTAATCATGATTACAATGACTACAAGTGCTTCATTTGTTTAGATGTAATTCTAACAAAATCAGCAAGCGCTTGGCACTCGCATTAGATGACTATGGTGAAATATGTATACTCTTAATGGATTCCTTAAATATATAGTCCTTGAAATGTCCCTGTTTGGGGTCAATATATACAAGAATTTCAGCTCGCGCTTCGCGCTCTTATTATATGTTTAGCCAGACAGGTACGTATCATGATCACACAAATTTGCTTATAATGTCCACTTTTAGGTCTGAATATAACAAAATTTCAGCTCGCACTTCGCACTCGCATTATGTGATCAGTGAGATACATATCCGTTTAATGGCACTGTCCTTAAAATGTCTCTATAAGGTCAGTATACCTGGCAAGTGAGCGCGCTTCGCGCGCTCACTAAGTGGTTCATTTTTTTTGCTGGTGCTCCCCCCCCCCATGCCGTGACCCACGGTACGCCACTGGTAGGGTCCATGGTTAAACGTTTTATGAAGACTCTTCGACCTTATACCCCCATCTTACTAGATGGCGATTCCACTGCGATCGTCAAAAAATCGACAAAGCGTGGTATAACGTAGCTTGATCGTGCCTTGATCTTTTCAATCTTTTCCGTCGTACCTTGATCTTTTCTGAAACGGCAAGGATCGCCACCATCTTCCTGGTCGCCACAAAATTTTGAACATGTTCAAAACTTACGTAGCGAGATCGCGGAGGTGCTAAAGCGCATCACAATCGAGTCATGAGCGTATTACAAACGACATATTCGTAGCTGTAACGGAACTCCAACGCATAAAGCGTAGTATAAGCGCATTAAAAGCGGCACCGATCGCCCGTGGTTTTCAGGCCCGTTCCCAAGACAATTCTGCTACGCTGCTTCCGTCTACAAGACGACTGCCTTGCGCTCGACACGCTTCACACAGCTTCCACCACGACGCTTTCTTCTTTGGGTGGCATGTGGCACATAGTCTGCAGGCACAGACCCTGATTGGAACTTTGATCAATAAGTGTGCCTCCACGCAAAGACTAGCACATACAAAACTTGCTGTTCCAGCCTTCAGTACACAAGGCATGAGTAGGCTGCACATTCAGACCCTTAACTCGAGTGAAGGGTTTGCCCAGCAGACTATGTGGCACACGTTCTCAGCCCGCTACACGCGTTCGCGTTGCGCTTTTGCTGCGCCCCTGATGACTGGGCAGCGATTGTGCAACAACCGTTCGCGCTGCTATAAAACGCCGTGCCGATGGTGGCGGATTATCATATTTGCAACAGATTACGAGGCGATACCACGACTTTTTCAAACATACCTCCCAGAAAAAGGACCAGAAAGGGAAAGCTGCCCAAGCTACCCCTCTTATAGGCCGGCGGTCGAAGAGGAATATCAAGGGGTTATGGTGGTGGTAGAGGAGGAGGAGCAGGAAGAGGAGGAGGAGGGGGTATGAAAATCTTACTGCTTAACCAGCTGGAAAGAGAAAAAAGACGCTCACATGTCTTGATGACGAAATGGGTTACCTCTGCAGAAATATATAAATTGATTATGTTTTAAAAATAGATTGAATTCTTACCACAGTGACAGTAGACAATATCAAATTGTGTTAATGATTCGATCACTAATGTATTGATTGGGAAGGGCAATCGTTAGGGAGATTCTGGCATTGTGCCCCCTCCCCCTCGTTTTTTATGAGTGCTCTCAGATCAGTATATAGACTACTTCTTGTCAGCAAATTTGAAAGGAATTTACCAAATATTTTTGAGTGACAAACTTTTGTTGAAACAAATAAACAGAAAATCAAAGATTTTTATGCTCTTTTATGAAATTCTGGATGCATCCCTCATCTTAACTATTAGGCTCATCGACATCTTTTGAATGAAATTTTAATAAATATTGTATATTATGACTTAGGTGACAGCCAGGATCGGACCCTGTATCTTTTTGGCCTCCTCCTTCTCCTGTCCTCGCATTTAACTTTTAACTGATGTTCTTGTAGAATGCTAAGATGTATAAGTCCAACCAAATTCTGGACATCCATGTTGGTCGGAGGTTGGCAATCGACTGAAAAATGTGTCATGTGCCGCGATTAATATGCCGATTGCTTGAAATCGTTTCAAGAGCCCATCATGAACGTAACATAATCGCTCCATTCGTAGCACCACCGTACCGAGGTCCTAATTGGCGTATGAGCCTCGTTGTACGATCGCTTTGATCGCAGAAGCAGTGAATCACATCTGCCTCGAATCGTCGCAAGAAAGTGGCATCGTCGTACTTTCAGCGTATTACCATCGCCTTCAGCGCAGGTCGGTTCAGTGGCGTAACAGGCGGGGGGGCAGGGGGGGCAAGTTGCCCCCCTGGCGGATTTCACCGGGAAAATAAAAGAAAAACGGGAAAAAGAAAAAAAGGAGGGAGAAAGAAAGGGAAAGGGGAAGGAAAGGGGAAAAGGAAAGGGAAAGTGAAAAGAAAACGGACAAAAAACTTTTTTTTAATGGAAAAGGAAGGAAAGCGGGAAATTTTACGAAAGAAGAACATTTGAGAAAGAACAAATCATTCCGAAATAGGCATATGTAATGCAATAGCACGGTGGGAAATAAATTAAAAGATGACAAAATGGCAAACAATAGCGGGAAACGAAGGTAGAGAGTAATTAGTCAAAAGCTAAATTGGAAAACAAAGAAAAGGGACCCAAAAAAATGAAAACACGACCGGGCTGCCGATGATTGAAATTAAAGAGCGGGAAGAAAGTTGGACTGCATACAACATTGTGCAATATAAGCTTGCTAAATTTTATGTAAATAAGCTACCGGGGCTTTGCCCCAGACCCAACGCAGTAGGGGCTCTTCATTTATAACCTTCAAATAACTCTATAACGCCCCCCGTTCAATCACGTTCAATCACTGGCATACAGGCGGGGGGGGGGGGGGGTCTTGGTTCCACACCCAAGAGAAAATAAAAGAAATTATAGGAGACAACGTATAATGAAATGAATGGAAACAATGAAATGTGTTATTTGCTTAATATAATGGAATAATCTATCACATAATTAGAATTTAATTTCAATAGGCAATTTTTTTTCCAGCTTTTTAGCACATGTGCTATACTGCGCCCCTGTTTTTTTCTTTTTATACTATTCACGATACTGCCACAAAGAATCCTGTTCACAGTGGCGTACAGACCACAGAAAATGAATCTAAAGAGAGAAGAGTGAAATATATTAATTTCTGGATATCATGTCAAAATTTATCACAAAATTTGATTTTTGTATTAAAAAGGTCAAAAATTTTGCTCGCTCGCTTCGCTCGCTCGCAACTTTTTTTCTGCCCGATACGCAATGTCTGGCCTTCTCAAAATAGTCGCCTCATTTCACTATTACGCCTGTTCATACCATGATATGACCGGGAAATGTTTGGCTCTTGCCCCCCCTGGCCACCGACCCCTGTTACGCCGCTGGGTCGGTTGCATAGAAGTTGCAGTGCAATCGTCTCGCAGGCTAAAAATAGAATTCGAGGAAGACTCTGCTACGATTTGCGGGATTTACACAGATCGACATGATCGCCACGATCGCCTTCCTAGTGAGATGGGGGTATTAGTGACTTTCCTTTTAGAAGTCAAATATAATTAGTTACTGATATTTTCGCATCTGAATTTATTTGAATATATATTGTCCTTTTAGGAAATTCCTTTCACATCGGGTTTACAAAATTGCAAACACACGTATGCGCACAGACAGAGTGAAATAGACTTACAATACCGTTGGGAGTACATACAAAAATGCCGTTTACGTTATTTTTAATATAAGTGCATTATTGCAAATAATATTATGAACATAAATTAATTTTTCAATTATTCAAATATTAATTGGTTTGTGATTCTATCTCCAGCACAAATACTAAGACTTGGGTGGAACGAGTATTGGAAAGTAAATTCGGGGGGGGGGGTGGCTATTCGAATATATGGGGCTCTGGAACTGAATATTGGTCTTTTTAATGGGGTCTCCGAGTGCAGAACGGCCCTTGAATCAACGATTGCTAAAAAAAATGCATTGCTCTGGATCCGACCACATCAAAAACGGATGAGTAGATGAGGGAACGAGAAACCACAATTTGAGGGTCTCCATGGTCTCTGGAACCGTGAAAATAGAAATTTCTATGGCTTTCTAAATTGGCGATGCTCTGGAACGGAAATTTAGGCTGAAAAGGGGGGTCTCGACCGCGGCACATACGGATATATTATCTATGCTAAGTAGCCCCCCCCCCCCTCGGGTAAATTAAGTGCGGATTATTAGAAAAAGGGAGTTTAATACCATTTCATTGTAAGAAACATTACCCCCCCCCCTTCCCGAGCCTATATGATAACTGTATTATTAAACACATATTGAGAATTGCCTAAATCGTGCTCTGTTAGTACAGGAGACACAGAGGCGGACACCAGACCTATTATAATATACAATGCGTATAAAAAAAACCGGGACAGTTTTAAAAGGTATATCAAAATTTTGTTTCAAATTATGATGTATATATTTTTATGTTGATAGATGCTCTGAAGTCTTATCTTTTAAATGCCATTAAAAAAATAGTTTCGTTGATGATTGAGTGGACACGAAACGTTTTAGTCAGGGTAAAAAAAAAAGGTTTGCGCCAATAATGGCAGAAATTGAGAAAATATTGATCATCAGACTTCTTGCTAGTTTTTGTTAAACTTGCTCTCATTTTGTTATTTCTCCATCAATTATGTTCATACTTGGTAAATATGATCCTTGTACTACCACTGTGTTCATAAGGATGATGATGCCATAGTTCATCTGTGGGTCAAAAGGTCAAATGATATGTGGTCATGTCCATCCTGTCTTGAAGTTTTTGTTCAACATGCTCTTATTTCTTATTTCTGCACCAATTATATTCATATTTGGTAGGCCTACATAATTATGATACTTGAGCACTAACGCATGTGTATCCATGAGTATTATGGTGGTCAAAGGTCATCTAGGGGTCAAAAGATTATATTGCACAATTTATTCATGGCAAAATCAGTTGAGGCTCATGATTTGCAAACTACTTTGTTTCATTTGAATATGTTATCTTTAATAGCATGTAATATTCTTTCAGTAAGAAAAAACTCTTTTGTCAACCCAATCAAGGAAATTTCCATTATCAATGGGGAATGCTTGTGATTTATTCATATACTTTTATTATGTGCAACGACGGTATGATGCCTTTGAAAGACATTAATCCTATTGTCAAGGGGACATTGATTCCTTGAACAAGTTGAATTGAGTGCTTGACAGGAAAAATATTAATTCTAAGCTTTTCAGCACACAATGAAAGAATTTGATTAAATTACAAGCTCTCCCATTGATAATGCCAATCACTTTGCTTGGGTTGACATTTTTTTTTAACTATGAAGAAATATTAAATGCGAAAAGATTACGCATTTAATAAATTAACAACAAAACAATTTACGTGAATTAATAGATTTGGATAGAAATGGATTTTGACAGCATTATTCGAAAATTATGGCAAATATACTGGAAAGATTGAAATTAAGTGTGCTGATTAGCAAGAAGTCTGATGATCAATAGTTTCTCCTTTTCTGCCATTTGGCGCAAGCCTTTTTTTAACCCCTGACAAAAATGTTCCTTGTTCGCTCAAGCATGAACGGAACTTTTCATTTTTGTCTCGCCTGCATAGCGGAGCGAGACATAGGTATCACTATTTCCGGCGTCGGCGTCGGTGTCGGCGTCGTCGTCGTCGTCAACAATTGTGTTGTACACCCAATAACTTTCTATAGCTTCGAGGTGGGATCACCAAATTCATACCAGAGGTCCATCTCTTGAAGGCACAGGTCAAGTTCGAATATGAGTCAAATAGGAATAAGGTCAAAGGTCAAAGGTCAATGAACTTTCCATGACTGGCACTGTGCTGTGTTGTACACATAATAACTTTGTACACCCAATAACTTTCTATAGCTTCGAGGTGGGATCACCAAATTCATAACAGAGGTCCATCTCCTGAAGGCACAGGTCAAGTTCGAATATGAGTCAAATTGGAAGAAGGTCAAAGGTCAATGAACTTTCCATGACTGGCACTGTGCTGTGTTGTACACATAATAACTTTCTATATCTTCGAGGTGGGATCACCAAATTCATACCAGAGGTTCATCTCCTGAAGGCACAGGTCAAGTTCGAATATGAGTCGAATTTGAATAAGGTCAAAGGTCAATTAACTTTCCATGACTGGCACTGTGCTGTGTTGTACACATAATAACTTTCTATATCTTCGAGGTGGGATCACCAAATTCATACCAGAGGTCCATCTCCTGAAGGCACAGGTCAAGTTCGAATATGAGTCGAATTTGAATAAGGTCAAAGGTCAGAGGTCAATGAACTTTCCATGACTGGCACTGTGCTGTGTTGTACACACATTAACTTTCTATAGCTTCGAGGTGAGATCGCCAAATTCATAACAGACGTCCATCTCTTGAAGGTACAGGTCAAGTTCGAATATGAGTCGAATTTGAATAAGGTCAAAGGTCAATGAACTTTCCATGACTGGCACTGTGCTGTGTTGTACACACATTAACTTTCTATAGCTTCGAGGTGAGATCGCCAAATTCATTCAAGAGGTCCATCTCTTGAAGGTGCAGGCCAAGTTCAAATGTGAGCCGAATTTGAATAAGGTCAAAGGTCAATGAACTTTCCATGACTGGCACTGTGCTGTGCTGCACACACAATAACTTTCTATATCTTTGAGTTAGGATTGCCAAATTCATACAAGAGGTCCATCTTTTGAAGGTGCAGGTCAAGTTCAAATGTGAGTTGAATTTGATTAAGGTCAAAGGTCAATGAACTTTCCATGACTGGCACTGTGCTTTGTTGTACACATAATAACTTTTTATATCTTCGAGGTAGGATTGCCAAATTCAAACAAGAGGTCCATCTCTTGAAGGTGCAGGTCAAGTTCGAATGTGAGTTGAATTTGATTAAGGTCAAAGGTCAATGAACTTTCCATGACTGGCACTGCTGTGTTGTACACACAATAACTTTCTATAGCTTCGAGGTGGGATCGCCAAACTCGTAACAGAGGTCCATCTAAGTCATATAGCATACATGTAGTTTTGACATGCAGTCTCTTCATGACTGCAATATGCAGGCGAGACAACGCTTGGCGTTTGCCTTGTTAATGGTATTTGAAAGATAAGACTTCAGAGCATCTATTAGTAACAAAATATGGACATAATAATTTCAAACAAAATTTTGATAAACTTTTCCAAACTGTCCCGTTTTTTGATAAGCCGTAGTAGCAGTGTAGAGGGTGAGATGGATCTTTTAAGATAGCCTGGACTTTAGCCAGTAATCTGTCATTATAAATATCTTCGATTTAGGGTAATTCATGACCGATTATTTTCTGGGCAATTCCGTGGACTTTTAAGCTTTTCCTTGTTCGATTTCGTAATGTTGCTATAAAAGCATATTACATTGAACATTACAACAGACTAGATAATATACTTTTTGCTTTCTTTTGAATTGAAAGTTCAGTCAAGAGTGTTCGTGATTGTGATACCAAGGTACTTTTATTCCTTGACCTGGTCAATGGGCTTTCCATGTATTTCGAGTGGCATGTGTTCAACAATAAAATATCTTCTGAAGTCAGTAATCATTTCTTTTGTTTTTCGAAAATTTTAAAATTTAAAAGCAAAATGATGTGAGTCACACCATGTAACAAAATCTGATACTTCTGAGAAGTAGCAGTTTGCGTCCACTAAAATAAACCCAGATATTACAGTTTCATCAGCGTATTTAATGATTAAGCATTCGTTATTTGCGCAATCCCTGGTGCACTGTATATTGAGAACAAAGCTGGGGACAGAACACATCCTTGGGGTACCCCGACATTAATGGAACTGATACCTGATTTAATCTGACCTACTTTAACCCTTTGTAGTCGGTGTAGCAAAAAGTCAAGAAGTGGTTTCTTAATAAACAGAATGTGGGACTTCCATGCACTTGAAAATTCGATAAATGTCGATCTCACATATACGTTTTAACCTAATCTAAATGAGACAACGTTTTGTATAAGTGCAATAAAACTGTAACTTCTACTCCCCTGTTCGATCTAAGCGAACTGTAATTGATCTAAATGAACATCTGTTTGTTTCAGCAGATGTTTTAACATGAGTTTCTCGAAACATTTCATAATACTGCAAATTAACGCAATCGGTCTATCATCATTCATATCAACCGGGTCCTTGACTTTTGGAATAGGAAATATGGATGAAGTATCCAAAGTACCGGGATATCGAGGGCGATTTGAAATAGTCTGAAAATACCAGCGAGCTGATCTTTACATGTTTTCAAAACCTTATTCGAGAAAAAATCTAGTCCGGGTGACTTATTGACTTTTACATTACCTAACAACACCCTTACGCCATGTTCCGTCAATACATTCCTATCACTATCGCGTTCATCTGGTTGGCTGCAGTGACTACCAATCTATCTTACGCTGCGTGGAACTTTATTGTGGAAAGCGGTTCATCTACATCTGACACGTTGATAGATCTGACATCTTTCGTTGGTTTTGATTGGCTGAGAAGCGAAAGAGTCTGACTGTTACTATGGTAACTGTCGGATAAAAGATATGAGAATTATTAACCTTTCATGAAGCGCTCCCCTGATTATTTATTCATGTTTGCTAATATTATTTCCTGTTACAGAACAAGGTCCTCACCTTCCAGACAGATCAGGGAGGCATATCCAGACCCAAGAACGTGATGAGAGTTGCTGCCACCGCTGGTGTTGAATGTCCAGACATTGGTCAGCTCATGAGAGATGGTTTCATCGAGGATGATACATTGATCATCGTGTGTGAGTGCCATACATCGGATATACCAATACAGACGCGAGAAACATTGCCGATATCGTGCGATGTTACAAGTTAAAGGAGAATGAAACCCTTGAAACCAGCTGAATCCATATCAAAGAGAAAAATCAAAGAAACATATTGTTGAAAGTTTGAGGAAGATTGAATGAATAATAAGAAAGTTATGAGAATTTGAATATTGAGATCACTAGTGCCATGTAGATCCTCCCATCGGCAATGCGACCAAGATCTGTGATATCACACACGTACAACTCCCTCATTACTTTAGTACTTATTTCACTTATATTCTCACTTTTATAGAGTCTATCACAAGGTGAGGTGTTCTCTTTTATGAGATGACAAGTACAGAGGTTTCACAACATTATATCATTGATGAATCATTTGTCATATGATTAGAATGAGCAAAAAGAGATGTTTTGGGGTATATTTTCAGTGTCCAAATGGGAGAGTTGTACGTGTGTGACATCACAGATCTTGGTCGCATTGCCAATGGGAGGATCTCCATAGCATTAGTGATCTCGACATTCAAATGCTCACAACTCTTTTATTGCTAGTCCTATTTTACTCAAACTTTTGTTGATCTTATTCTTTGATTTTTCTGCTTTCACAAAAGCTAACTTGCTCCAAGAGTTTCATTCTCCTTTAAATAAATATTAATTATTTATTAATTATATCCAAAGTGGGAAGTTCGTTTTGGGGTTTATAAAAATCAAAGAAATATGCATGTTCCAAACATTGGCTAGTGATCATGTTGAAGGAGAATAAACCATCGCAATCTCTTCTTTCTCGATTTCATACTGCTTGCAAACAAACTGGTAAAGGTTCTTTCTCATTTGCAGCTTAATTCTATGAAACAATTTCACCTTTCTAATTAATAGTACTATAAGCTTTGTAAAATACTTATGCTTCAAAAATTATTTAAAATTTTTGCTTAAAACCTATCTTTTAAGACCTTATCTCGTTCATTGTAATATCTCTTGCCCATATTTAGGCTAACCCCAAGAGTTTAATTCCATAGTTTCGCTATCTGGCCATGAAAACATTTATTGTTATTGTGATTTAGTCTCGCCTACATATAGCAGAGCGAGATTATAGACGTCGCTTTTCCGACAACGGCTATACGTCGTCAATATTGACACGGTTAAGGTTTCATAACTTAGAAAGTATGTGTACTTAACCTGGTTCATGAAACCTGGACATAAGGTTAATCAGGTATCATCGAGTTTCAGGTCATTTGACCAAGGTGAAAGGTCATGTAGGGTCAAGGATTGAAATTTGAACATGTGTGGGTATTTTTAAATGTCATCATGAAAGTTTATGGACCTATCGTTCAAGAAAGTTGGACATAAAAGAAAATCAAGTATCACAGATTGTCTTGCACGAGTTTCAGGTCAGATGATTTTGGTCAAAGGTCATGAAAGGTCAATGAACTTATCAACATTAAAATCTTAACTAAACTAAATCTTGAAATGGTATCATTTACTTTGAAAGTATATGGATATATCATGGCCCTGGGAAGTGGGGGTGCAGGGGTGTTGAAGCATGCAACCCAAGATTTCCCTGGGGATGCTGTGTGTATTATTCTCCATATGCATGCACCCCCTGGAACTCTGGTGTGTGGTTAAAATGGATAAAAGTAAACAAAATGACCTTCATTTTTTAGTGAAACCATTTTTTGTTGCCTGACAAATTTGAATTTTTATTTCATGAAACTTTGACAAATGGGTAATCAAGTATCACTAATCGTTTTGCATGAGTATCAGGTCACATGACTGAGGTCAAAGGTCATTTAGGGTCAATGAACTTTTTATTATCAAATGAATAGTGTTTTGTGAATAATTAAGGCCTATTCATCTTCGTTCTTTTCAAAGTCAGCACTGATGGCGAGACTGTCAGAAGCGTATCACTTTTTATAACTATTTTTACATGATCTTTTTTTTTTAGTGCAGATAATACATATTTTCCAGTCTATATTCAGATAAGTCATTCTGGTTGTGTAAAAAAAATTACAAGATGTTTACAATGAAGATCAATTCAAATGTGGCTCAGATTTGATATGTCAATGTAAGGAAGGACTCCTATCAGAGTAATTCACGTTTAATCATGAATCCTTTTCTGAATTTGTTGTAGTAGAAATCAACTTTTTCCAACTTTACATAGACATCACATTCATATATTATTATAATAGGTCTGAAGTTGAAGTTGCAATATTCACCTTTTTTTATATATTTATCATTGTAGCTGTTTTAATCATTGTAATTATTATTTAAATTACTTTCTCTAAATTTTGTAGTCGCTTATTCTCTTTACATTGATATTTTGTAGATTACTTGTTTTAAGCTCGTCTTCCGTCGTCTCCATTATTGTACAGTATATAGTTTTGTTAATCAGGTGGGTGTTTCATAAAGCTGTTCGTAAGATACGAATGACTTTACGCACGACTGGTGATCCTTTCTTCTGCTAGTGGTATCCCTATGTAATTGAGTTATGACCTAAGAATATGTTCTAGTCGTGCGTAAAGCTGTTCAAAACTTTACGGACAGCTTTATGAAACACCCACCAGGTATTCAAACTAAGCTAGGGATTTGCCTTTCATGCAAGCTTTGCTTTTCTTGGCAAGTCCCTCTGTTCTGTTCCAGATACTGTTTATAACCAAAATAATTGCAGCTCACTTTAGTCCCTTATGTAACAAATTACAAATCAATGCAAAAAAAAAACCCTACATAATTATGTTATATTCCACACAAAAGGCAAATCCATCAACTATCATGCCATTAATGATAAATATCGAAATAAAACGAGAAAATACTGTGAAAAACATTGGCATATTGATAGACTCACAATTAACTTGGAAAGATCATGTCGGCTATATTTCAGGGAAAATATCAAGATTTACTGGAGCATTATTTATACAGAGTAAGGGACCTCCTCCTACTGAGGATCCTTGTAAATTTATATTATTCGATGATTTGCTCGCATCTTACTTATAAATATGGATAACTGTATGGGGACAATGTCATAGATACCTTTTTCCAAAGATTATTTCAACTACAAAAACAGTCCATCTGCATTATAAGAAACTCAAATTATTATGCTCACTCCGAACTACTATTCAAAAAAATTATCCCTTAGAATGACCCTTATAAGTTTCACGTAGCAGTCTTTATGTATTCTATTATACATAATCTACTTCCTCTCTCAATGAATGAATATTTGCTCTATATCTATACACAACAAAAAAAGTAAGTCCCCCCTAATTGCTGTAACTTTTGAACGGAATTATTTTGAGATATGATATTTCGTAGGTGGTTTTCTACACTCATTAAGCAACTCCTAGGGAAAGATGAGATTGATCGGTTGAGTCATGCATGAGTATTTAAAGATTGAATTAAAAATGACCATTTTTGAAGTCACAAGAGTCATTTTTTAGATTGTGCAAATACAAAGTTGGGCAAAAGTTGTTGTTAGGTGAATTTTATGGTGTTAATGCTGTTTTATATCCATCATTTAGCCACTCCACACACAATTTTGATATCGTATGTTCATGGTTGAGTAAGCACAATATTGCAGGGGCCGCAGAAGCGGGTGGGGGCCCCCACTTTTTTCCAAAAACATTTGCAAAAATTTAAAAATGATTACGATTGTGATTTTTTTGCATGGTCAGCCCCCCCCCCCCCCACACACTTTGAAAACCGTTCCGCGGCCCCTGTATTGTGACGTATCATCATAGGGGTTTTTGGTAGTATCCTCTACAACTTGTTAGGTCATATTAGAATTTGAAAATGTTGGTGGCTCCCCAGATTATAGGCCCCTCCCCCATTTTTAAATTCTGGATCCACCCCTGATTTCTCCATTAATTAAACTGATCATGAGAAATTGTTAGGAAAAGAATACATTTATGCAGTAAAAAGAGTATTCATTCCTAAGTTTTCGAATGTGCTCGCTCAACCATGAAAATGTTAAAAGTTCGGAAAGTGTGTGGTGATAGAAATGATGGATGATAAAAACAACAGCAATTAAAGTCACATTTGAAACCGAATTTGCCCCCAATATTCACCTTATTACCCTTTAAAATGAGTCTGTGACATTGAAAATACAAATTTTTCAACTTTGATGCATGCTCACTCATCCATAAATAAACAAATCGATTTCATTTTTGCGCAGAATTCTGCCCATAGGTTGATAAACATGACTGCCAAATGACATTGCTAAAGACAGCCTTGATAAAAAGTTCCACCATATTGAATAAGGAGTTACTTATTCTTAAACATATGCACCCATAATGTACACAAGTCTATGAGAGAGGAAGTCAAAATTTTAACAAATATGAAATAAGGGTTTGTTTCATGGACGGTTTTTGTTACTTCTGCCAACAGTTATTTCGTGAAACTTCGCACACGGCTTCGGAGTAACACTATCCAAAAGGCGCGCACACCAAAATAACCATTCGATACGGCCCAGAGTGGGGCCAAGGCCTTGAACTTTCTTCTCATTTGCATAATTTTCGAATATTGTGTGCTCACTGATGCATTAAACATCGGGATTTTCATAAAAATCAAATCAAATGAACCATGCAAGGAGGTTTGTGACAGATATCCATAGTTACAAATTGCATTTTTTTTTCCAATAACGTAAAAAAGAGCTATTCACATTCCACATGTTCATTCAAGCGTTAAAGGAGAATGAAACTCTTGGAGCAAGTTAGCTTTTGTGAAAGCAGAAAAATCAAAGAATAAGATCAACAAAAGTTCGAGTAAAATAGGACTAGCAATAGAAGAGTTATGAGCATTTGAATGTCGAGATCACTAATGCTATGGAGATCCTCCTATTGGCAATGCAACCAAGATCTATGATATCACAGATGAACAACTCTCCCCTTTTGGACACTGAAAATATACCCCAAAACATCTCATTCTAATCATATGACAAACGATTCATCAATGATATAATGTTGTGAAACCTCTGTACTTGTCCTCTCATAAAGAGAACACCTCACCTTGTGGTAGATTCGATAAAAGTGAGAATATAAGTGAAATAAGTACTAAAGTAATGAGGGAGTTGTACGTGTGTGACATCACGGATCTTGGTCGCATTGCCAATGGGAGGATCTACATGGCATTAGTGATCTCAATATTCAAATGCTCATAACTTTCTTATTATTCATTCAATCTTCCTCAAACTTTCAACAATATGTTTCTTTGATTTTTCTCTTTGATATGGATTCAGCTGGTTTCAAGGGTTTCATTCTCCTTTAATGTTCAATTAAACGCCTTTGAATCATTGAAGCATGTTAATTGGTCATGAACATAACGAAAAAGTTGATAAAGGATCAGTTTCAGTTACCAAAATGAAACAATACTTGCCTATGATATTTGAAAATCGTATTTTTTGTTTTCAATAAATGTTCATTGAACCGTGAAACGATTAATATTGTTGAAGATACTCTTCCCAAAAATAACTGTCATCATATTCTATTATTTTTATTGATAAAAATGTGTAAAAAATCCAATTATGGCAAATTTGGACTTGTGTTTCTTCAACCGTGAAATTTAGCCAAAAAGTTGTATCGTCTTTTAGAAAGTACCTTTTACAAGCCTTCTGACTATTTTTCATGATGAGAATGTGGAATCAGTTCCAGTAAAATGTAATCAAAGTCATGATATTTGGCTTGTGACTTTTGAAAAGTGACATTTTTGCCTTCTGACGGTGCTCACTGAAGCATGACGTAAAATACGTCCATGACATTTACTCAGATGGTAGCTTATAAAATTACCTACACGCTCATGTTAAAATATATCAAAAACTCGCATTGGTTCGGAAATTATTGATGTTTGTTCAAGGGGGGACTTACTTTTTTGTTGTGTATATAACATAAATAAATATAACTGCAGAAATTCTACGGACCTATATATTACACTTCTTAAATATGTTTATAGTATAAGAATTTTATATGTATTTATGTAGTTTTGTATATTTTATAGAGGTGTGAAATAAATGAATCTGAATCTGAAATCTTATGTATCATTGAAATATCTGTTATTTTGAATATGAATACAATTTCTAATCTCAATCTAAATCTTACATTGTCCTATTTTAAGCTGTTTTAAGTTTAAAATTATCAGTATATGATTATGATAGAAATTTTAAAGTTTCTTGCTTGGCTGTCCCACAAAACTGTCCATTACTATTGATGTCAAAGTCCTAAAGTACGTAATGTCCCTAGCGAAAATATGTAACGGTTTTGCACATCGTGTGCTGTATACCGTTGCGTATTAAAATTAAAATGCTAACTTGATACGGTGAAAACAAAAGTAAATTCTTGCTTAGATACGAGCTCATGTTGGGGGTTTAATACCAAGTTTCACTGTGAATGTGAAAAGTTTTTTTTTTTTACACGGACCGTGTGGTCTAGTCG
Source organism: Lytechinus pictus (assembly GCF_037042905.1). Lineage (NCBI taxonomy): Eukaryota > Metazoa > Echinodermata > Echinoidea > Temnopleuroida > Toxopneustidae > Lytechinus > Lytechinus pictus. Next base: position 29,836,053 of record NC_087259.1, on the reverse strand, counting down.
CAGTGGTGGATCCATGCAGGGGGGGACATCCTCCCCCCCCCCCCCCTTGAGAGCCAATCAAATTTTTTAAATATAAATATGCCGTTCTTACACAAGTGTGCCCTCCCTCCCTTTGAAAGTCACAGCATATATTTTCAATTGATTGAAATATGTCATACATACACAAGTGAAAACCCTCTTTTTGTGCCACTTTATAAAATCCTCAGTTTCAGAAGCATCCACCGATGCAAGTTTTGCCCTGCTCAATAAAGACATTGATAAAGAGCGCCACCACTCTCCATAAACTGACGCACACTGATAATATGATAATGTGATCATGGTGATGGGGTTTGTTTATGTATAATATGGATATGTCATCGGCATCCCCCGAAATTTAAATAGATTAAGATAAGGCATTAACCTTACCAAATTACCACGAATTGACATTAACCTATAATCTTAAAGTATTACATCTGTAATGAATTAAACCAAATGAAATTCTTGCCATTCTCCTGCCATTCAAAACTGTGAAAAATGAAGTGCTAATTTAGCACTTAAAGTGCTCGCATAGTGACTGCACTACGATTGCTGATTTTCTGGTTTAAATTTGAACTAACAAAAATCAGAACTCGTAGTGCAGGCACTATGCAAGCACTGTAAGTGCTAAATTAGCACTTAAGTTTTTACAGTGAAGCATTCAAGCCATTCCAAGTCTGGTAAAATCATGCTTGATTTTGAAAAATTATGCAAAGAATAATGCTAGAATCTAAGACGGTTAAAATGTGTTTTGAAGCATGATAGAATATATAAGATTGGTTTTCAAAGCTCTATTTGCAAAGTCACTTAACTATCAAACTCACTGCGACGTGAAAAGACGAGTGGATGCGGTGATGCGAGACAACAACAAAAAAGAAGAAAGAACAATTTTTAAAATCTAAAATTATGATAATGACTTGTAAAGTAATAGTTTACTTTGACTCTGCGAGTGGAATGAGTGCATGAGAGACTTATGCTAGAGGAAAGTGAATGGGATCAAGTACAGGATCTTCTTTTTTTATAACTCGGGTGCTGAATATGAAATAATGTAAAGTTCTGCAGCATAAAAAATAACTTGATTTTGATACATAATTTCCTTTGTCGGGTGAAGGTGGGTTTTGAACAATGACAATACGTGTACTGTATCAAAGCAATAGCTTTGATCCAGCTGAGGCATGGCGGCTTGTCATTGTTCAAAACCCACCTTCACCCGACAAAGGAAATTATAATTGGTATAGTGTCGAAAATCTGTCTATCTGACGGTCAATCGGATCGGGGTCGCCCTAGCCACTAACCCGTCTCTGTGGTCTAGTGGTTAAGGCACCGGCGTTCAAAGCTGGGGGCCCGGGTTCAATTCCCGGCAGAGACATTTTTTCGGCATCACCAATTTTTCCAAAGGGTAGATAGCTCTGGGGAACCTTGATTTAAGCTACACCTACCATTGTTCTCTTCATTCATTTCTTTACAATATATATATATATATATATATATATATATATATACACACAAAGTATTGTAATGTGCTTACCTTCGTCTCACAAATATTGATGTCCACTTTTTCCAAAATTTGAATCTTTCCTAAGTGTCACTTCAAATCTCCTGGATGTTTTTGGATATATTGTGCTATGCTGCAGGAATACCAATGACAAATAAACACTGAGCTTGCTATTTTGTAAGGGTGATAATATAAAGTGACTCTTGATCATAAAAAGTGTTTTCGTTATAGATACAGGGCATATTGCTTTATTGATTACAGGCAATAATGTCAGTTTGTTGATTAGAGAGACAGTCCCTGGATTTTCTGTAAAGGTGAAATGGTTTCTTGTCAACTTACACATTGGTCACATTTATTCTACGGCGGCCGTACGGCGAATCGAAAACAGCCGTTTTAACATTTGTTTGTACTAGCTACATATAGGTGGTTTGAATAAAAATGAATAAAACGACTGTTATCGACTCGCCGTACGGCCGCCGTAGAACAATTGTGACCAAGGTATTAGCAGTATATAAATGGGCGTGGCTTGTTGGTTATAATGAATTGAACCAATCAAAAGTCTTTCCATGTATGGGAGCAATCAGCCGTAGTCATGGTTGTGAACTCATATAATGCGCGGGTTCCAACATGATTATAGACACTTGTCCTGACGATATGCGGTGAGAATGCGTCTCTCCATGCGAAAATAAAAATGCAAAGAAAAATGCCAACAACAACATAATAATCATTAAATATTCATATCATCCTCAACCATGGCTAAGCCATTTTACGAATATATGTTTTCTTATATTCTAAAAAGAAATTTCAATAAAATGGTAAAGCGCCTGTATATATAACTACAATGAAATTACAAAGTTATTTCTATCTGTATTAAGATATAGGGAGGCGTTCAGCTTCAACATATTTATTATAAAATAGATATGAAAGATAAGAACATTGTTTGATAATTATTTTGTGTATACATACATGCATTTTGAAAATAGTGTTACACGCATATATCTTTTGAATCAGCGTAGTATTTTGGAATAGTGAGTGAGTAATACCAGAATTATGCTTGCCAAAATTACCACGGATAATAGGACATTCAGTCGTAAGTATGCTGTTTTTAATATAGTATTTATTTCGGATGAGTATATTGCAATTAATACCATGTTGCAGATCAGAGAAGTAATCCGACAAGTAATGTTTTGATCCGATTCAGTTTGTAGGAGACTAGAAGCAGAACGACACATCACCGTCATCATGGTGATACCGATATTCGATAGCAGACGAATCGTCCACTACACGGCAGTGTGCATGTTTTGTTTGCTGTTTGTGCTTTCTGAATTGTTCAGAAGAAGAAGCTCATTTTTACTATGGAATGAATACGATGTGTCTCCCGGTTAAAAAAGACTACCAGTTAGAAAAAAATCACATTTGTTACATGTATACAATATTTTCGTTTGAGTAAATAAATGCTATCATAGGCCTACTCATCATTGGAAGAATTGAGCATTTTGTGCTTCAAAGTCTTTTTTTCAAATAGAACTTCCTTTTATTAAATTATTTTATTTAGAAGAGAGATTTTCGCAGTCCAATGACTGATTTGAAACTGACTGAAGTAAAAAAAAAAAGTTCAAATGTCAAATGATCTACTTTGTGGGCACTACAAGCCCACTACAAGAAACTGTCGCGTAAATGACCAATTTGCACCCTTTTGAATGCAGAGATTTATTCATCTTATACCATACTATATGGCAGTCACTATACAAGCACTGTAAGTGTTAACTTAGCAATTCATTTTTTACAGTGTATCATCATAATTATTGAAACATTTATTTTTACCACCGCAATTATAACAAGAATCTCCTGACAATTTCTTAGGATCAGTTGAATTTATGGACAAATCAGTGGTGGATCCAGAATTTGAAAATTGGGAGAGGACCGAGAAATTGGGGAGGGGCGCCACTAACATATTCCAAATTTATCATGTTTTTAAGTTATACAAAGTTTAATCGTTTCGACCCCGACACAGAATTTTCATAACTCGTCCAAACCCTAACATACATTGAAAATTGTTGCGTTCAACTGAGGACAAGTTCAAAGAATATGTAGACGGGCAAATAAGTCTTCTATACTTTATGCCCAACATCAAGGTAAATCAAGGTAAATATAGAGGACACTTCAATAAACCCCAATGATGATACGTCACCAAAAAAAATACATTCACTCAACCATGAAAAAACATTATGTGTTTTGTGTGGAGTAGTTAAAATAATGATAGTTAAAACAGCATAAGCACCATAAAATTCACCAAAAATAAAATTTCCCAAATCTGTACTTACACCATCCGAAAAACTATTGTGATTTACAACTTTGATTATTAATTCATGTATGACCCAACCGACCAATCTCATTTTTTTCACAGGAGTTGCTCGATGAGTGTTGAAAACCAGGTTGTTAAATATAATAGGCCTATCTCAAAATTATTGCTTCCGACAGTTACACCATTTGGATTAAGGAGGGACTTATTTTTGTGTTGAGTATGTACTTATTAAGGAGCTTTCTATTTGCATGTCGACTAGAGGACTGCGACGAAAGTACGTCATAATAGTCTGCTTTGTGTTTACGGTATACAGAACCGCTGGAGTATATCACCACGGGGCTTCAATCAATGGGCAAGGATTTGATTGTTCGTTTACTACGTTTCGAACGAGCGTGATCTGAGCGAAATCCACGTTCGTCATCATGAAGTTGACGTGTCAGGAATGGCTTGCACATGCTCAGTGTCTTCCAATCATGTGCTCGACTGACTTTGTATACCATCAACACAAAGCAGACTATTATGACGTACTTTCGGCGCAGTCCACTAGTGGACGTGCAAATAGAAAGCTCCTTAAAATCACTCGTGAAACACCCTAAACGGCTATCTTCCATAGTGATTAATGTTACCTATAAAATAGATTAATGGAATTCCTGTTTCATGACTAAGGGAATCGTCTTAATGATGTCACCTTATATTTGCGTAATATAAATGCTTTCGTTTAAAAGTATATTCAGAAGCACGTGGTTGACATTGTCCACTCCCACGTGGGAGCACCAACACCATCAAATTGTGCGATTCGAGAGGCTAACTATAGACATGCTAGATAAAAATGAAGTGTAAGTTCATCAATATAAATCTTCGTTCGGGAGAAATGTGGATAAACTTGTAGGTTCTTCTTTATCTCAAAATTCTTAAGAAAGTATTTCGCTTGTGTCAATAAGTACGGCCTATATAGGTAAGTTAATGTTTCACCCGTGTTCTGGTAGAATGATAAACAATGAATCTGCTTTGTTCTATTTTCACGAGCTTTCATTATAAAGTAAAAAAAAACTGCTCTTGAGTAGAATATGTACCAACAAAACGAATTGCTAAAAAAATGCAACCTTGGTAATAGACTATACCTTTTAAATAAAAATGATAAAATGCATTGTCAATATGGAAGATGGTTATCTATAATGTAATGGTGGCAATGGCCATGATGTGATGTATGATGCTGAGGATAAAGATGATACATAATGATGATGATGGTGATGGTGGTGGTGGTGGTGATGATGATGATGATGATGATGAACTTTTAAATTATTCCACTTTTTTCCGAAAAATCCCATGAAATGCCCACGTTGCGACGTTTCATTTTTCTTCTAAATTTAATACGTAATTAATTCCGAAGTCAGATTAGGCCTACGCAACATTTTGCAAGTGCATGTCAGACCTAAATTACTCAAGACATGATTTTAATTAACAAATCCACCCCAAATTCGAACACAAAGTTATAAATTAATTCGCGAACGAATTTTCCATCGGAAATAAGAAAGTCTAGGAACGATAAAATACATAAGAAATAAAAACCAGTTACTTTGTACATGAGAATTAAGACCGTCATGATTCAAATAAAGTAAAATTCACCGAGCAGAACTTTGAATATCTCATCAAAATATGATTACAAATAACGAATTTATACATTTTTTAATTTAAGCAATATTTTGTGAAAACAGTTATAAATATATAGTTATATGTATATTCATTATTTGGACTAATGATGTCATATCCCCACTTTCATTTCTTCTTATGTTTTTACATGATTATCATGATGATTACATATTTTCATATATGTGGATGTCTCCTTTGTTACAAAATGATTTGCAACAATGAATATCTTACAAATGAAATCAGCTGTCAATCCACTTTTTTTTCATTTTTGATGAACAGAATTTGAATTAAAAAATGTTTAATGTATACTAAAATACAAAAGAATAAGTGGGGATATGACATTATCATCTCGTACTTTGCATATTCACGAATAAATGCATATTTACCTTAATAATGCAAATTTTAAAATTTAATGAGTTTGTTATTCCTTGTCCGATTTGGATGAAATTTTTCAGTACTTTGTTTGTCTTATTTTTCATCTAATCAAATCATATATTCAGCCTGGAGTAAATCCTAAAAAGAAATATAGATCACAATTCAGTAATTTAGGAACTTTAATAATAGATTTACAGCCTAATTCTTTGGCAATAATCAATTAACATAATTAATTGTAAATAATTCAAATAGTTTTTGAAAAATCATTAACAATATTAGATTAGGTTCTTGCATGGGTGATTATGTACGCTGACATTGTGATCGAGATCGGGGAGGGGGAGACGGAATATGTTCCTGATATTTTGTTTTGTACAGCACACTATGAGATAGAATGATCTCTCTGTAAACAAACAAACAAGAATAAAATAATACAAATCGCACAAACACATCTGAGTTAATTTTGTTGGTCTATTTTATTTCTACATCAAAATATATGAAATATGACATTAAAAAATCTATATAGGCCTAAATACTATAGGAGTACATCTGAACCATTTCAGTAATCTATGTCATCTTGAAGAAATATGTTATGGCTGCAATATTACCAAAAATGCATATTTATGTAAAGGTTAAAAATAAAAAAAGAATGCCATTTCATCATACTTCAAACAAACATTTTTCTCCCAGTTTAATATTTGAATTGTTACGATATCGGAAATTTGGGAATTTATACAATGATTTTATAATGGGAAGAAGGACAATCTAAAGGTGTAGCTTGACTCATTGTGTGTCATTTATTAATAGCAAGCGAGTCTGGGTGTTAACCTAAGTGAGGGGGCGACCGCTCCTATAAATTTTAATGTAGTGAAAAAGAATATGGAGATAGCGCCCATACTATTGAATTGAAGAAAAAAAATGACGTACACCTTTAAGTCGTTTTGCCATTATGCTCTTTAGGACATATTGGTCATAATGCTACTGAACACAAATATAAAATGAATACACATGGGCGGCACTACAGGGACAGGGGTGATCACCCCCATGGTTCTTCAAATAGTGGAAGGGGGGACAAAGGGAAGAAAAGGGGTAGACGGGAGAAAGGAGAGTACATAAGTAGGGATCTAGGTCTTGTAAACTTGGTAAATGCAGGCTTGGATTCATGAATATAAACTCAGTCAAAGTTCAATTAAAAAAATGAAAATAAGTCGCCCTTATAGGTCGTCTTGCCCCTCAGGCAGCGCTCCTGTGAACCAATAAATACGAAATTTAGGGGGGGGAAACAATGAAGACAGGTCCGACAGAAATGCACTGAGGTATGAATATCCCTTTGAGTTGCAAAGGTAAACGATGCTACATATACAAAAATGAAAACGGTTATACTTTGGATAGATACAATTTTGTACCTATCTTTTTTTTCAAAACATATCATGGAATCGTAAATGAGATTTAGATATTTCCCCCAAAAAAATCAACGTGTGCGCCAGATTCTGGTATATGGCAAGAAGAAAATATCGTCTGAATAATAAAGGGGGCAGAGGTTTCCAAGTATCATGACGTGTTATGATTCCAACCCCCAACCCCAGAAAACCAAACCCTGTTTCTCCTGTCATACTTCAAAAAAATGTGATGTGTATTTCCACCACCAAGATGGATAGAGAAAAATATCAGTAATTGGTTAAAGGAAAATAAAACCCCTTTAATCGGTTGAATTAAAACAAAAGAAATAAATCAATGAAGGTTTAATAAAGTTTTGATATAGAATACTGTAATTACGTTTTTGTTCATTTGCCTTGTTATTGTACTTGTTATTGAATTTTTGTAAATTGACCCTTTCAGCATGTGCTGCTGGTCAATTTTTATGTGCATATGTACCAATAAATAAATAACAAATAATAACAAATAAACATTGAATAAATTATAAGAAAGTTAGATGTGCATTTACATCGCTCTTGCTATAGTAGCTCCTCCTATTGGCAACGCGATGACATCTGTACATCCTTGTACATATAAGTTCACTTAAATTGACATCGTGTTCAATGTCACAATCGCGATGTTAAAGGTCCTAAAATCTGAGGTGTTCTTTTTCGACTTTTGAATTTTCTCCGAAATCGTGTTTTGATGAAAGACGTTTACTTTTACAACCGGGAATGGAGGAGAGTAAACACATCCTTTAATTGTTTCTCGTTATATCCGCGTTTTTGTAATCACGTTTTCAATCAAGATTCATGTTGCCGTTTAAATTTGGAAACCGACACTGAACACACCCTTGATAGTCTTTCGCAAGATCGGGTATTTTTTATGAGAGGACATACATGTTTCAAAACATTTTAGTGAATTGTTGTAAGAAATAAACTGAAACTGAAAAGGAACCATAGAGTTTTGGGTTTATAACATGACCTTTGGTATTCCCCTGACTTGAAAATGATTAAGTAAAGGTGAGGCGGGAGAAAAACAGCAAAGGCCAGTTTTATTATAATATCAAGGAATTGTCTCACAGTACCAGTGGGTACTTAGAATTTTATATGCTCTTGGGGGGATACCCCGGCTCGCATCGCGTTTGTCTATGGGGATTCCCCGAAAATTTCAATGATGTAAATATACATGTAGAACATAGGCCTACGGAAATCATTCCAAATAGCTTATGCGTTTTGTATATCACCGTTTCATGTACACAGACTTTATACGTAATAATCATCTATACAGATCTGATCAAAAGTGAAAATAATGTACCACTGTAAATAACGATTGTTGACATAGGACATTAAAAATGGGAGGCAGCAATAACATTCGTAAGTTCCGTGACATTTGTGTTGAAAGAACTGTTTCATGATACCCTATTTTCAAACAAATGCCTATAAGGTCTATACATTTTTGTAATATAAAATGACATGTTCCAAGAACTCCAATACTTTAGAAAAGGCAGAGAATACCGTCAGTACCCCCGTAACACAGAGGTTATAACGATTAATCGCTTAATGAAAATAATGACCTTTCAAGACATCGTTGCCACATGGCTGCATGCGTATTTTGCTTCGTAGACTGACTCGGAACCATTTTATTTCATAATTTAGTGATTAATCGGTATCCTTTGTGTTACGAGACACAGGTGTGAATTATGTGGAGGGATGAGGTTCAAACCCGCCTTACCCCCACCCAAAAAAAATGAAAATGGCTTAAGTATCCACTAACAAGATCCAGACCTCCATCTCTTTTTCACTTTTCTTTCCCCCTTTTTTCATGTTTATTCCTTTTTTATCAACGTTTTTCTCGAGTGTTTCTCTTTTTTTATATTACATTTTAAAAGGGGGACAGTCGCCCGTGTAATAGGCGGCCTATACCTTGAACATAAAGTCACGATAAAGTAACGAAAAGTACTCTTAAGACATTCCATAATCGCTGTTTTCTTTGTCCACCGCCTCCGCCAGCCGCCCCCCACAGCACACACACACCCTCACACACGCACGGATTACGCAAAGGATCCAGAACTTCAAGATAATTGCTTCAAGGAACCGTAGTCAGAAGTGCCAGCATCGACAAGTCGTCGATCAGGGAGTGTGTCGTGGCTTGTTATTTCAAAGGAACGATCAACATATGAAAGAAGTTCTTTCTGAGCTTCCAATCAGCATGATGAACTGTCAAAGGAGATGAACGTCGAGATCCTTCATCCTGATCTGGGTATCAAAAAAGACAAAAATGAAAAACAAAAGAGCGTGATTCTTTACAGCATTTTACACACTTTGACATGGGCTGCAGAACGGGGGGGGGGGGGGGGGGCTTCCAGGGGCAGATCCAGCGGAGGGGGCACTTGCACGGCACCCCCTCCCCATTCCCCGTAGAAACGAAATTCACTTTTCAAAATGGAAAATGCCCTGGCTTTTTCAAAATGAAAATTTATTGTGCCCTTTTCCAAAATGAAATTTATAAACTTTTAAAGGTAAAACATAATACATTTTTGGGGAAAGAAAATCAAACATTTTTTGGCTCGGGCTTTGCGCTCGCATCAATTATTGTCTAGTAAGATGGTAATCCTGGTCATGGATACAAAATTGCTTAGAATGTCTTGTTTTCAGGGTGGAATATCACAATTTTTGGCTCTCGTTCCGCGCTCGCATCAGTTATTGTTTAGTAAGGTATACTGTTCCTGGTTACAAAAGTGTTTAGAATGTCCAGTTCTCAGTTTGGTATATCACAAATTTCCAGCTCGCGCTCGCATTATTCGATTAATGAGATAGGTAGGGGAAGGCGGGGTAAGTTGTGACACTTTTTGCATTTTGCATGTTAGAATTGATATGACTAGTAATATTGTAGAAATAAGTACCTTGCCTTTAAGTTTGATTCTTGGGAAATATTTTTCACCTATATATACCTTTCTACCCCCACACTGAAAATCGTTGTGACCTTTGAAAAAACTGATGTCAAATGGCTCAACTTGCCCCATCTGTGGGGTAAGTTGTGCCACTGTCTGGGGTAAGTTGAGCCACAAAAACTATGTACAAAATGTATGCGGGAGAACCAGGATGTCAATTTTTCATTTAAAGTCTTTTCACTTGCTAATTCTCTGTAAATACTAACATCTTCTAAAAGTAAAAGAACTGTCATGTGAATTTGCTCCTTTCTGCCTGCATATCAATGGCTTTTTATGTTTTTAATTTTTTCTTTTATATATTACCATAAGAGTTACTATGGCTCAACTTGCCGCATGCTGGTTGGCTTATATTAGCCCCGTCTGAACTTTTTGCGATATATTCACATCCACACATTTCTTATGCATCCATCATGTAAAAGACTATGACAAAAGTGAGAATCCATACCTGGACTAACAATATTGTTCTTATTTCTATAATATATTTAAAGATGTGTGTGGGTAAAAAACACTTATCTATTTCACACCCTTTTTTACTTTTTTGGCTGAAATTCGTATTTTTCCCTCTTAAAAAGTACTTTTTGTTTCAAAGTTGAAAACAATGTGGTGGGGTTGAGGGTTATGCAATGGGTCATCAATAAATGACACCACCACAATGTCTGACTCATTCATTATTAGCCTGGGGGTGGTGGCTCAACTTGCCCCTATGCTCAACTTACCCCGCCTTCCCCTATCCTATTCATGAGTCACTAATAAATGCAGTCTTGAACACGTTCTTTTTCTGGTCAGAATATTAAAAAGTTTAGCTCGCGCTTCCCGCTCGCTTCAATTCTTGAATAAATTGATATATTAAATGTTATAGGAGTGTAATAAACCACAAAAGAAATGATCATGCCCCCATTTTGAGGGTCGGGCCCCCGGGTAGGCGAAAAAGGGGCGCCAAAACGAGGAAGAAAAGAGAAAAATAAGAGGGGAGAAAAAAAAGGAGAGAAAGAAGAAGAGAAGGAGAAAAAGAAGTGCGAAATTTATGTCCGACATGGGTGGGGGGGGGGAGCGCCGAATTGATGTTCGACCTAGGGGCGCCGAACTGATGTACGACAAAGGGGCGCCGAATGTATGTTCTACCCAGCGGCGTCGAATCGATGCTCGATATAGGGGCGTTGAATTGATATTCGACTGGGGGCGGGCGTGCCCAATTGATGTTCGACATGATATATAGGGCGCCGAATCGAGGTTCAAACTACGGGGTAGGGCTGCCGAACTGATGCTTTGACCTAGGGGCGCTAAATTGTTGTTTGACATAGGGGGCGCCGAATTAATGTTCGACCAAGGGGGAGGGGTGCCGAATTGATGTTTGACCTACGGGCACCGAATTGATGTTCGTCCTGGGGCGCCAATTTGATGTTCGAACTAGGGGGGTGCCGTATCGTTTTTCAACATAGGGGGACGCCGAATCGATATTCAACCTAGGGGGCGCCGAATTGATATTCGACATAGGGAAGGCGCCGATTTGATGTTCGATATATAATTAAGGGTGGTGCCGAATTGATGTTCGACCTTGGGGCGCCGTATTGAAGTTCGATATAGGGGCGGGCGCCAAATTGATATTTAAACCAGGGGTGGTGTTTAATTGATGTTAAACTTAGAAGGTGCCGAATTGATGTTCAACCTATGGGCGCCGAATTAATGTTTGTCCTGGGGCGCCAATTTGATGTTTGTACCTGGGCGCCAAATTCATGTTCAACCTATAAGGAGAGGGCGCCAAATTCACATTCGATCTTTGGGGCGCCAATTTGATGTTTGACCGGGTGGTGCCAAATTCATGTTTCACATGGGGGGCGCCAAAATCATGTTTGCTTGCATCAATTTAATGCTTGCATGGTGAGATGCCCATCTTGTTCATGATTACCAAAAGTGCTTAGAAAGTCCAAATTTAAGGTCAGAATATCAAAAATTTTCATCTCGCTCTTCGCGCTCGCATTTATTGTTGAGTATAAGGTGACGATCCTGTTCATGGTTTGGGTCCAAATATCGAAAATTTTCAGCTCACGCTTCGCGCTCGCATAACGTGTAATGTCAGTTCCTCATTCTGTTCATGATTACCAAAAATGCTTATACTTAAATGACTAAATTTTCGGTCAGAATATCAAAAGATTTCAGCTCTCGCTTCGCGCTCGCATCAATGTTTAGATATATTCATCCTGTTCAGTAATGTCCAGTTTTGGGTCGGAATATAAAACAAATTCAATTCGCGCTTCACGCTCGCAATTAGATGCCCAAGCATCTTGTTCATGATTACAGAAAGTGCTTTATAGGATCATGAATTTAAGGCAAAAATTTTCAGCTAGCGCTTCGCGCTCGCAGTTAATTTTTTAAAAATAGATTCCAATCCTTTTCACGGTTACAAAATAGATAATGACCAGTTTTGGGTGGGAATATATCAACAATTTTAGAGGTCAAGTCCACCCCAGTAAAATGTTGATTTGAATAAATAGAGAAAAATCAAACAAGCATAACGCTGAAAATTTCATCAAAATCGGATGTAAAATAACAAAGTTATGACATTTCAAAGTTACGCTTATTTTTACAAAACATTGATATGCACAACTCGGTGACATGCAAATGACACGGTCGATGATGTCCCTCACTCACTATTTCTTTTGTTTTCTATTGTTTAAGTTATACAATATTTCATTCTTTGCAGATTTGACAATAAGGACCAACTTGACTGAATCATATAGTATTAAACAATGCTAATTCCACATGTTCATGGAGGAAATACCCGTTGTTTCAGTTGACAATGAAGAGAAAATAAGAATATTTCATATTTCATAAAATAAAATACAAAAGAAATAGTGAGTGGATGACGTCATCAGTATCCTCATTTGCATACCGACTAGGATGTGATTATAACTGTTTGTGAAATAAAGCGAAACTTAAAAATGTCATAACTTTCTTATTTCACATCCGATTTTGATGAAATTTTCAGTGTTATGCTTGTTGGATTTTTCTCTTTTTATCCAAATAAACTTTGTGTTAAAGTGGACATAAAGCTAGCGCTTTGCGCTCGCATAAAATAATTTGTTAAATACCCATCCTGTTCATGATCACCATATGTTTAGAATATCTTAATTGTTAGGTCAGAATATAAAAAAAAATTTAGCTCGCGCTTCGCACTAGCATCGATTGTTTATATACCCATCCTAAAAATGTGCCTAGAATGTCCAGGTTTTTAAGCCCGCGCAATTTTTCTGAAAAGTGCGGCGGCGTCGAAATTAGGTCAGGCTTGATGATGAAAGCGTATTATGCATCTGGGCCAAATCTGGGCATCGATCTGAGGGTCCGTTTCTTGTTATAATTACAAATTTGCAATAACATTTTAAAACTACTGAAAATCCTTTGATTTGATTGGCTGATGGTAAACTTGTTATAAAAATTGTTCATTTTGTTATGTAAACGATACTTTCTTTATGGAACGGCTGGGTTTACTTTCTTTTACTATCTTTACTTTACTATCTTTATAAATTTATACATGGGATCTAAAGATATTTTAAAAGGTTGGTATAACATTATAGCGATAACATCATTCGTTCTTGAATTTTTTACTAAAAAAGGAGAAAAATGATACGTTTTTATGATTTAACATTATTTCAGAAGAAGTACACTTTACTAAAATCGTTTTTATAATGTTAGACATTTTATTGTGAAAAAACATTAAAAATATGTTGTTAGAATATGATGACAATAACATAAAACATTCTCGAAATGTCATTATAATATGTTTCTAGTTTCTCAAATAACATTTCTTAGAAATATTTTTTATAATGTTTAAAAATGTTTTAAAAATGTATCAAGAAACATCCTTATTTTGACTTTTTAAATATCATTTTAACCTTGTTTTACGAACAAAAATATTTACTGAAATCTTTATAATGTCATGCATTGGATATGACAATGACATTAATTATAGTTCTCTTAAAAATATGAAAATATGTTATTAAAATAATGAACATTTTTTAAAAATAGTTTTGTAATGTTTTCCCAAAGTGCTAATGAAATGTACAACAAACACCGTTATTTTGATGTTTTTATGATGTCATACTTGTTTTCAGAAACAAAATATTTTACTGGAACATCTCTATAATATTTACGGTAAATATATGGTGATTGGATATAAAAAAATATCATTATAAAACATTGGTAAAATTTATTGATAATATAGCATTAAAGTTTGTAGATTAGGTATGAAAATATAGTCTCAAAATATTTTAGCTAAATATTCTTTAAAAAGTTTTTTTTCCCCAAAACATTAACACAAATTTATTCAAAACACATTCTTTAAAACGTTTTCATAATATCATATTAATGAATTTTTTTCAGAAACAAAACACTTCTAAAATGTTATTAGAATGTTACTTTAATAACATTAAACGTTCTAAAGGTCACGAGAAAGGATTTAAAAGATAACAGCATTTTAAATCATTTTTACGTTTTTCAAAACCCTACATGTATATAAATAAGAATTCATGTTAAACAAAACCATTTTTTTACATTTTCATGATAATTTATTTTCAGAAATCAAAGAAACATCTTAATAACATCTTTTCAATGTAAAAATTGTTTTCAATGTTATCAACATGTAATGACGGCACATTAAAATTAACGTTCTAAAAAAGTTCATTTTGAAAATATTGATTACATGATGAAAACAAAATGTTTAAAAATATATAATTACATTATTACATCAAACGTTCTAGAAAGGTCATAATGAAATATTTTGACAATATTATAGGGATATTTTCATTTAAAAAGTTGGAAATTGAGGAAAACCATCTTTTATGTTTTTATGACATCATAATAACGATAATTGTCGGGAAAACATTTTGGGAAAATATTATGCCAACTTTGGGATGTAGCAGTCATGAACATTCATGAGAACAGTGAATGACCAAAATTTCAGCTTATATAGATATACGTAACAAAATTAACGTGATTATGTTTACGTACTCGTTTCACCATCAAAAGTTTTACAAAAGTATGTAGCTTGATTACCATATCATTTTCTTAAAATACTTGACAATGATTTTAAGGTTAATTATAGAAAAATTGTTATTAACCATAATCTGCCAACAAGTCGTCAAATGTATAGGAATCAATGGCAAGATTCAATGGATAGATGTAGGATAAGTTTAAGATTAGGATAAGAATATGTTAGGATAAGATAATATGGGTTGTGGGATAGAGTTGTAAAGATGAACTTGAAATTGAAACCAAATAATATTTTGAAAAACATTTTGAAAACATTCACTTAATTGAAACATCAGTAAGATATCATCTTTGCGACATTTTCTTAACATTATCAGAATAACATGTTTAAATTATGTTAAAATGTACGGTCTCAGAAATTAATAAAAACGTTTTTAGAACATTAACTTAAAACCACTGGCGTATATCCCGGGGGGGATGGGGGATATATCCCCCCCCCCCACTTTTCGAGGAGGGGGGATGGCCTGTACAAACATCCCCCCACTTTTTACGAAAGAAATGAAAAAAAAATCACAAGAGATAATTGTTTTATTGGTGAAAATTCTTCCAAAAATACCGCATAACAAATAAAATAATATTATTGAATCATAAAATGCAAATAAACAGCCAGTTCACCATTTCCAAACGAAATACCTATGTCCTTATTATAACATTGAAGAGAAACCCCCGTTTCTTCCAATTCATCAATGTTGGGGTCTTTGGGAAGGGATTAAGATGCAATATCAAATTTTTTTTAATGTAATCTCTAATAAAACCATTAAACCATAATGGGGTAAAAAAGATAATAATATTGGAGGGGTATTGCCATATGGACATACAGTGGCGTAACTACGGGGGACATGGGGGGCACATCCCCACCATCGGCTGACCAAAAAAAAACGGGGAAAGGGGGGAAAGGAGGGAGAAAGGAAGAGAAACGTAGTGGGAAAGAAGAAAATATTATTCATTATAATGTTATATTATAATTATGTTAAGTTACATTACATAAGAAACATTTTTATCATAACTTTATGAAACATAATTTGCCCAGGGCCTACGTCTTCATTGTTCCTGGTGCTCGCATTGTCTGTTTAACGAGATATATAATCCTGTTGTACTAAAACATCCCGTTTTCAAGTCGATATAAACCAAATATATTTCCTAGCACTTGAGTTATCATTGTTTTATGTAGTGACATATATGCTTCTTTTTCATGACTCAAAAGTGATTGCCCCATGTTAAGGTCTTCGTATAAATGAAACATTTCCTGTCCGTGATTACGTTCGCATTAGTGGATTGGTGAGATATGTCTGCTCTTCATTAATTCCTAAAATCAGTCCTTAAAATGTCCCTTCTTCTGATCTGAATATCAAAAATTTTCAGCTCGCGCTTCGCGCTCGCATCATTTGGTTAATGAAATACGTATGGTCCTAGTTAATTCCTACAAAGAAACCTTAGAATGCCCCACTTCAGGTCTGAATTATCTAAGTTTTCAGCTGCGCTTCGCGCTCGCATTGTTAAGCGAGACAGGTACCTATCATGATTACACAGATTTGATTATAATGTCCCTTTTTAGGTGTGAATATAAAAAAATTTCAGCTCGCGCTTCGCGCTCGCTTTATTTGATCAGTAAGATACATATCCGTTTAATTACATTGTCCTTAAAATGTCTCTATTAGGTCACTCACTCAGTCATTCAAAAATTTTGCTGTGCCCCCCCCCCCCAATGCCGTGACCCACGGTACGCAACTTTGGACATATCAATGACAATTCCTTGCATATCTAAAAACATGATTGCAAAAAAAGATGCCAAAATATTTCAGTCATCCCCCTACCCAGTGGCGTACCTAGGATTTTCCACAGGGGGGGCAAATTTGGACGCCCAAAAATTTGACAAGCAAAAAAAAAGAAAAAAAAGGTCATCAATACAAAATAAAGATTTTCGTACCAGAAAAAAATTGACAAGCAAGCAAAAAAAAAAAAAAAAAAAAAAAAAAAAAAAGGTTCTTCAAAATCTCGTCAGGGGGGTCAGAGTGCCCCCCCTGCCCCCCCCCCCCCGTAGGTACGCTAGTGCCCCTACCCATCAACACGGATTTACGCCAGTGCTTAAAACATCAAAAAGATATCATTGCAACATTAAAATACATTGAAAAATGTGTTTAAAATCTTTTTTGATGTTGCAGCTTAACGTTAGGAAAATGTTTTATAGATGAGAAAACCATTCATTATTTTCATATGACTGATTTCAACAGTCCCTAACACATTTTAATGATGGCAAAAGGAAGCTGCTGAAAACTGCTTATCTAATAAAAGAGAGCCAATGGAGTAAATTATAAAGTCAAAAAGGGGCCTAAGCTTTCGATCCTAGCAGAATCTTCGTCGGAGGCAAAAAAAAAAATTTTAATGATGTTTGACCAAACATTTTTATGATATTTTGTCCCGACAATGTTTTTGTGTTAGCTGGGTCCTTACCGAAAATGAGCAAAACTTATTATGATAGGATATATGTTTGTTTGAATTTTCTAAAGGTTTATTCCGGGGTTTATTTATTGAATCTATATCATGGACCTACTACAACTTTATAATGAAGACAATTTATACTAATGGATGGCGGGAATTGTATCAGGTTCATGCCCCCCCCCCCCCCACGTATTTTTTTTATTATAATTATTCAGAGCGAATAAAAAAGAAAGAAAACGAAACAAAATGGAATAAAACTGAAGCATGTGTAAGTATTATGCAGCAAATATGCACCGTAGTACTATTTTTGTTGTTGCTTTTTCTTCTTCTTTGTTGATAGTACTACCGGTACTATATTACCAGATATAATGAACAACATAACAACAGAGCTAATCTGCTATCCACCGTCAGCCGATACGACGTGACAATTTGATTTGTAAGTTCCATATAGGGCCGAGGCTATCTAACTTCGTTACCAATTATTCCATTTAATGTTACTTATCATCATGAGTAAGTGGGCCAAAAAATTTCATACAAATTAAAGCAACATGGATGAATTAATACTAGGCCTACGTTTTTTTTATATGGTACCGGTACTGGTCTAACCCAGGGAGCTCCGGCCCGCTTCGAATTCGCTTTGGGGCCGGAACTCCCTGAGTTTACTGGTCATGCTGGCAGTGGTACCGGTAGTACCATAGTGGTAGTGGTACCGGTACTATACTGGTAAGTGGTAGGGGGACCGGTGCCTGCAAAGCGGGCCGGCGCCCAGGAGCTCACTGTGTATTTACCCATACTCACGGGACTAGGTTAGATTATGGTCAAAATATCTGGCAAAATAAATTGTGGAAACAGAAATTATGCACTTGCCACGATTATGGAGGAAGGTCTATCGTGTGGCAGTATCCTGACATCGAGGCACAGACTGGAACCTCAAAAAAATGAAAAAGTTCTGTCGCGATACCTCTCCCAATTCTTTCAAAATTCATAACAAAATGGCCGATCGAGACTGGGGTAGAAGGAGAGAACGTTTCGTTTTTTGAGGTTCCAGTCTGTGCCTCGATGTCGGGATACTGCCTCACGATAGACCTTCATCCATTATAATCGTGGTAAGTGCATAATTTCTGTTTTCACAATTTCCTTTCCAAGTTATTGAGACAGTAATTGAGACCACAATCTACCCAAATCCCGTGTCTATGTGTAAATGCACGGTCGACTCCTTAAACCAGGATAATGCCGGTAAATGCCCAATTATCTGCCGTTTCGCAGGAGTTTTTAAACATTTTCTGTTATCCTGAGCCAGACACCTGAGAAGAGAACCCTGCACCTGGTCCTGGCTGGATCTCCTGCTACACTAGATTCAAGTGACTAAAGTCTCCCAGCATAGGACTTGTACTTCTGTGTTTCGCACGATGCTTTTTTATACACATACAGCATCTATGGAGGAAAGGGTGTGCTAGCACACTCTTCATTTCAATTACTCCTTACATTAATTCTCCCTTTTGACCGAAAACAAAGCATTTTAATAGAAATTATTACTTTAACAATTACTTAAACAATCAGCTTACCAGTTTCTTGAATGTGATTTGATAGATCGTCGATCGGTCGACGTCGTTATGTTTCTTTCACAGCTTGAGCTTACGAATGTGCCAGCCAATCAAGTTCAGGTTACCATTTTCAGTTTGTTGATTTGACCCTATGTGCGTAGTCAAAGTGTGACAAAATATCAAAATATTTGAAGGAATAATCACCAACTTCCTATTTCTCTTTTCAGAATAATACTCTGTGATACAAGTGTAATTTGAATGGGAGGTGCAGAGCTAACCTTCAATGAAAACAAGAAACCCTCGTTGGTTTTCCAGGAGAGTCAGTGTCAACTCTGCAAGTACACTCTCCGAGACCCCCTTTCAGCCTCTTGCAGACATCCGTCCTGCAAGAGTTGCCTGGCAGTCCTTTTCACCCGGTAATTTTTTGTTCACATCGAAGTGGGTCTCACCAGTGTTGCAATTATCAAGAGTATTTAAAGAAAAATAAAAAGCTCTTTATAAAAATCTTTAAAAAATAGGTGTTAGAAAAATTGATCGAAAGCAGTTGCATTCCTAAATTGACTAACTATTGTGTAAAGTTCAGATCAATTGGGTTCTACTGTTCTACATGAGCGAGCTCATATGACCTCAAAATGCATAGAGGTAATTCCTCAGAGATTTTAAATGTGAAATTATAACATTCTTTACTTGATCATGAACCCTATTAAGTAGTGGTTCAATTTTTTCATAGCATGACACAAAAATTACTAAGTTGAGTAACGCCACTCGACAAATTTTAGAAGCAATCTACACTTTGTTTTTTTCATTAACCCAAATGGCTATATTGCAATTTCACATCTGGGTAGATCACAATTGTTCACAGAAATCCAACTGTGCACAAACAAGAAGAGTGTCTTTATAAGAAATAAAGATGCCTTTTGCAGCAGAAACAGATTTTGCTATTAAATCTCGTGGCTTTGCTCATTCAAGATTGATTGATTGATAGTATTTATTCCATTCTTCATAAAAATAAAGAGAAAAACACAAGGTAATAACATAAATTACATGTAATTTTTTTTAAAGATATTCAATATTGATGAAAATCTGGAAAATATTTGAAAAGAAAGAGTACATACTGTATAAATGAATGAGGAGGCAACTACTAGAAAGGCAAATCCTTGTTAGTGCTGCCACCTTTACAAAACTGGGAAATGATGTAATTAAATACACCAGATTGAAACATTGAGCATAAAAGGGGGAAATGCAAATTATAACAAACTGACAAAAAATACAACTATTTATGATCAGTATCTTAAAAAATGAATTGATCAATTAAATTCTCTTATTAAACATTTATAGTCCATCAGTGTAACACTCAGACTGAATAATTTTCCTCAAAATCATTATAGAGGTTGCAATGTTATACCATTTTGCTATAACCAGGATTCTCCCGACTATAATCAGAATTCTGTTTTTAAAATAATTTTTTCATATTTAAAAAAGTCTATTTATTTTTTTTAAACGTGAAATCCTTTTCCCAAGAATGTTGTTTTTTTACTGCCTTTTTAAGTCAAATGATAAAGCTATCATGCAGACTCGCCTTGAAAAATCATTTTTGATTTCTTTAATAAGCAAGAGCTTGTAACCTCGAACGGGCATCTCAGATTTCAGCGGGGACATAGCTACCCTTGGCTACTTTTCAGATTTTTTTTCAGAGGGGAATATCATGCCTGTATAACATGTATTCTTTTCTTTTAGAGTTTTGTAAAATTGAAATATCAAGATACAATTGAGGGACTATGCTAATTTATTTAGCACATGTTCCATGGGGGGTCTCATGATCCATTGATCCATTGTAAACCTTTCCATGGGGTACTGTTGTTAGTGACAGGTGCTGTTTTGTTGTAGAACTTCTTTCGTAGTTATTGTTTGACAACCAAGGGTTTGGGTTATATGCTCTTTTCCACTAACAGAAATGCTATTCGGTTCTAATAACTGAATGAAATCATTCAATATACAGTAGATCACTCATTGATATAACTGAAGTTGTGCAGGTGGATACCTACATGTCCACCAGGGTTTCCCCTTACTCCCATACAAATTATGTTCATTATTATTAATCATTATTATTATTATTATCATTATTATTATTATTATTATTCCTGTAAACAGGATCAAGTTCATATTTTATTATTATTATTATTAATATCATTATTATTCTTCTTATTATTATTATCATTATTATTTTTGATATTATTGTTATTATCATTATTATTAATATTATCATTATTATTATATTATCAAGAGTTCAGTGACATAGTTCAGTGCACACAGAATCTGCACAATCTCAAACATTATAAGGGGCTCCCCTTCCTCAGGATTGTTATTCGCCCGAAGAAGCCAAAAGGTATTTTACTAAAGCATAACAACAGTGAGTTATTATTTTCATTTTTTTCTCCTTCATGTTTTACACTACTGAAAGAATTTATGAGATGTATTTATATCAGTTTATTGTTATTATGTTTATTGAACTACGGCAACGGCTTCAAGAAAAGATAATTTTTTTTTGAATGAGAAGTTTTTCTGAGAAGGATGCACCCTTTGAAGATATCCAAGATGCTGTTTTTTTTTACAAGACTGCTGTTTACTTGGATCAGGAAACAAAGTTTGCTCCATCCAGAAAACACTACATGTAATTGAATCAAACTTTAGTGAGATTAATCAATTTTTCACTTATCCTTATTAACTATTTTTGACATTTAATTTTCATTATTTTTTAATCATTTTTTATTTTTTTTTGTATTTAATGTTTTCCCCTCCTGTTTATTCACTTATTTAACCATGTTTCTTTTTTTTTAGGGGGGGGGGGTAGCTAAAAAGTTAATGATTGGTATTTTTGGATATTAAATTCAAACTATTGTCAGCAATGTCATTAAATAAGTTGCAAAATTTAGGTTTTTCAATCTATACTGGTCAATGACATTTTTTTATAACAGATTCCGGACCATGAATTTACAGAGCATGGGGCTTGAAATTGTAAATGAGAGTTTAAGGCTAAACTTATTTCTGGTTACCGCCTTGAAAGGGGGGGGGGGCTCCAAACTGCATAGGAAAAAAAACCCACATCCTCCTTGTTTTCCCCCCAGATATCTAATTGAACCTGTCATGTGAAATCTGATCCTATTATCACTAGTTGACCTACATGCACACTTTTTCCTACAATTAACAAACCACCTCACCCGGATCAATGGGGAATTTATTCTTCATTCTGGGTTAGGCTTGTCTATGATGTGACATCTCTTTGTTGATAAAGAACTTGATTATAGAGAATAATCAAAACCTTTTCCATAGCCAAGATGGAAATGAACCTTTTTTATTATTATCATTATTATTTGTTTGACGTCACCTGTGCCTGGGAGACAAAAACCAAACTGAATCACTATGATCCGCAGGTCTCTCCTCTTGATATGACTGATGGGGGGGGGGTGCAGGTGGACCACTACACCGGGGTTTCCCCCTACTCTTACACAAATGGTGCAGTAGGTTCTTAACGTGCAAAGGTGGTGACTCTCCTCTACACGGGCCTCCATTCAACAACGTCTTAGATAGATTACAATCCATACTTACTACAGATTTTTCCAGACAATTTTTACCGAGTAATTTTGTTTAAAATTTCAATTAATGTAACTTACCTATCAGTCTGCTTGCTATAGCTGAAATGTCCCCTTTCAAGTTCAATTATCAATGATATAATACATAAATAGTAACCTTGAATTTAATTGATGTTGAACACTACGGTATTTACATGGGAGGTAGTGTCACCGATTGATTACAAAGATAACATAAAAATACCAACTTATGCAAAAGGTCCCAATTTTTCTATGTTATACATACATGAATGGGCAACCAGAATAAGGAAGATTTTTTTCTTCTAAGGATTAGGGGTTCTAAAGATTAGGGGAAGGTGAACAGGTAACAATGTAAATTGAATACTAAGTTAGGACTTTTTTTTTTGCAAAATTAAATATTAAGAAATAGCCATCTTAAAACTTCACTCACTTTCTTCAATGTTTAGGGACCTCCCACCAATTGACAAAGTATTGTGTCCAACATGCAACTGTCTGCTCAAGCTAAATGAGGTATGTGTTTTTGAGGTTATCCCCCCCCCCCTAAAAAAAATGAAAAAGAAACACTAGACACTAGATTCATTACTACTTTAGAAGTGGTATTGAGGTATTTCATGCATTATTTTATCACTATCAAGTTGTACTCTGTGTATTGTTAATGGGCTGTGAGCTGTGACATTAAACATTATTATGAATCAACAAAAAGTGACATTGTATTAATAATATGATAAGTTATAATATTTTTTTTCTATTATAAAATTATAACTTCTAAAGGGGAGAGAGCTGGAATCTTAAATTTTCAACAAAGTTGACTTATCTATCTTTTTAATCAGGGGTTGGCATGGTAGCCACATTTTATTTTCTCTAAATAGATGTCATATTTCCTGGACATCTGATTAGTGGAAAAGTATATATACATGTAAATTGTACTCATCCTCAAAATCTATATAAATTTATGATGATTGTAACAGAAAAAAAAATAAATCAAACATCCACTGTAAGAGATTGGTTTCACCACTTGTTGCACATGCTAATGTTGATAATTCTTTGATTTAAGCCGCGGCCGAGTCAAACATTCTATCTTTTAGCAATAATCATCCACAATTCTTCTTCCAGTTAAAGCCTGATGTGGCAGCTCAAAAGAGGCTACAAAAGATTAAGTCATGCAAGTGTAAAAATTGTAGCTGGAAAGGGTCCTACACTGATTATATTCAGGTAAGAAAATAAAAAATATGATGTTGCTGATAATAATTACACGTATCATGATAATATTAATAAAGAAAAAAAATAGTGGCATGGGGGTGTTGTGGTCCAGTGGTCCTGACTCTTGCCTTTCAAACAGAGGGTCGTAGGTTTGAATCCCAGCCATGGCGTGTTTTCCTTCAGAAAGAAATTTGCCCACATTGTGCTGCACTCAACCCAGGGGAGGTGAATGGGTACTCAGCAGGATAAATTCTATGAATGCATGAGTGCTGAAAGGCAGCTCGAGGTAAAGCCGGGGTAATAATGATAATAACAATACATGTACGCCTCGGAATAGATTGTTTCTAGATAGATTGCACTATACAAATGCCTATATTATTATTATTAGAAGTAGAAGTAGTAGTAGTAGTGCTAGTAGTAGTAGTAGTAGTAGTAGTAGTAGTAGTAGTAGTAGTAGTAGTAGTAGTAGTATTAGTAGTAGTAGTAGTAGTAGTAGTAGTAGTAGTAGTAGTAGTAGTAGTAGTAGTAGAAGTAGTAGTAGTAGTAGTAGTAGTAGTAGTAGTAGTAGTAGTAGTAGTAGTAGTAGTAGTAGTAGTAGTAGTAGTAGTAGTAGTAGTAGTAGTAGTAGTAGTAGTAGTAGTAGAAGTAGTAGTAGTAGTAGTAGTAGTAGTAGTAGTAGTTGTAGTAGTAGTAGAAGTAGTAGTAGTAGTAGTAGTAGTAGTAGTAGTAGTAGTAGTAGAAGTAGTAGTAGTAGTAGTAGTAGTAGTAGTAGAAGTTGTAGTCGTAGTAGTAGTAGTAGTAGCAGTAGAAGTAGTAGCAGCAGCAGCAGTAGTAGTAGTAGTTGTAGTAGTAGTAGAAGTAGTAGTAGTAGTAGTAGTAGTAGTAGCAGTAGTAGTCGTAGTAGTAGTAGCAGTAGAAGTAGTAGCAGCAGCAGCAGTAGTAGTAGTAGTTGTAGTAGTAGTAGAAGTAGTAGTAGTAGTAGTAGTAGTAGTAGTAGCAGTAGTAGTAGTAGTAGTAGTAGTAGTAGAAGAAGTAGTAATAGTAGTCGGAGCAGCAGTAGTCGGAGCAGCAGCAGTCGGAGCAGCAGCAGTAGTAGCAGCAGCAGTAGTAGTAGCAGTAGCAGCAGCAGCAGCAGCAGCAGCAGCAGCAGCAGTGGTGGTAGTATTTATACGCTAAGAGAGATTTACTTTACAGTTCATCTGTGTGCATGTGTAGGGTGTTCTGAAGTAGTACTATGAGTGATTGTTCTTTACTAGAGCATTGACCAAGCTAGCTTGCTCACTATCTAGATTCCAATCAGCTACAATGCCCATAAATTTCTTTGTCAGGTTGGCTAGATGTACATGTACCCATACCCCACAGACAACTAAAGAAACCAAGATCCTATTAATGTAGGTGTATTATTATACATGTATCTAGTTTCTTACACCAGATCCGTAGTGTGCTCATAACCATTTCTTCTATGTTCCATATACATATCATAATTCGTAAGCCAGGCATCTACATGGCTCGCCCTAGATTGAAATCGAAAGGTGGTCTTGGCAATGCTGGCAGTGTATGGGCCTGTCACAGCCAATGAGCCTCAAGGCTCAAGCAGACTAAGTAGTTATTATTTTTCATGGAGTATCATAAAAATTTTCAGAAATTAATGGCAAAGAATACAAAATACCAGTAGTGCCTAGCAAGATACATGTAGAGCTTCGACATTTGCAAGCATAAAACTGCCTGTGCTACAAGCATAAAGTGATACTTGGTTTAATTCGTACATGCACAATGTGCATACATGCATTTACGCGTGTGTACTTGTAAAATTGACAAAGCATGTATACAACACAAACATTGTGATTTATGAAGATTATATCAGAATTATTTGTATTCTAATGATCACTTGGCCATTCTTACCCTTGTCTGGGATATAGTTAATTTGAACTTGATCCTTGAAGAGCAGATTCTGGGAAAAACCCGTCATGGGTCCACAGTCCGTTGTTCACTTCCCGCCATTTTTGTCAAGCAATAAGGTCATTACAACACATGGGTGAATTCCGTGATATGATTGGTGGGGGATTTTTTTCTCCGCTGAACTAAGCAGTTTGAGCGGGAAAACTATGAATGGTGTGTGCGTGCAACTTTGTAATGCTCTGAGTTGAGTTTTATTTTCATAGTATATTGAATGCTGCTGGAGGGCATATACTTTGGATGAACATGCAGTTAAAAGATATGGGCATGCTTCAATTGAATAATATCATTAGCTTCCCAAATAATATGAATTGATGTAGGATTGAACAGATCTATAGGATACACGATTCCATTTAGACCATGTATAATGCATCATTTGGAATTTTATTTATCATAAATTGAATATATTTACCTAATAATGCACTGTAATAGGAAGACCCCCCCCCCCCCCTTCTCCCCAACCCCTTTTAGGTGATCATTTGTGCCATATTCATGTTACTGAATATTTGACCCTTTTGAGGGTCTTACATGTAGATCTTGAACTGGAGGTCTTCTGTGTTTTCTTCAGGGGTAGTTATGAAATCTTCCCTAGAGTCTACTCCATTTATAGGGGTGGGTTGGGATAATTTTGCTGTCTTCATTCCACAAAAACCTGTAATCCATGGGACAAAATCCTTTTTCTCATTCCTATTTAGGGGATATATCAAATAATGTTGGACAAGCATAAGTGTAAATATACATGAAAAAATAAGAAGGGTGGACATACATGTACAGTAAGCTCCTCATATTAGAAAATAGGACCCCTTAATTTACATTTAGCCAATAAAACAGGACATTTTTTATCAGATTAACCCATGTGGATACATGTATTTATGCTTGAAAATTTCAGGAAATATGAAGACATTTTATGATTTCTATGACAATTTAATGACATTTTATGAAATTAAAGTGTAAATAGAATACTCTCTAACCTTGAACATACATGTACATATATATTCATGGTCATGCCTTTAGTATCCATAGCACATGTGAATATCTCCGTGCATCAATATAAAAGTGCATCAGAGAAAATATATCAAATATTAATTTCATAAATAGCAATGTGATTGTTACTCACCTTGATTCATTCATAGTCCATTACCAGAATATACCACAAATTGTGAGAATTTGACAAAAGATTATTGAAATAAAATCAACATTCACTGGATGCGAAAGCTTGTATTGTCCGCGTGCATGCATTTGCCGCCATTTTGTCATGCATGTCGCGGATGGGTGTCACATGATCTATTGTGAGTACTCATGACAGAATAGTGCAGGGTAGGCATTCCCTTTTTCAGAATATAAGGTTCATTGTAGTGTGATTTTATTATTCAAGGTTAAACGATAGATTTAAATATCAGAGATGTGTTTAGAGTCTTTAGACAAGATAAATATAGGGCGGATCCAGTTTTGATCGGGGGAGCAGTGGTGTACAGACATTTTCTGCCAAGCAAAAAAAAATGAAATGAAAGAAAACAGATCAAGGGTCACCATCATAGAAGAGAAATTGCCCCCTCCAACCCCAAAAATGGTGATGGGGGAAGCCCCCCCCCCCCTCCCCATATAAATGTACAGTTTGGTTTCAAACTTTCAATTCATTTCGCAAAACATAATCACATAGAAATAATTACATTTAACTACCAGTGCATCTTATCTTTGACAAAATCGAAGTTTTATGCAGGGATCTCCATTGAGTAGTGTGTGTTATTTTCTATTTTTCTATTTCTACTTTTGATTTAAAACCCCACTACTTTTAGAATCATGAGCGGAACTGTGGCGGAGTCGCACGCATTCAATGTAAGGTGTTTGGATGCGGGAAATGGCTGCCAGAGAAACGAGCGCTTGACGTCCATCGAACAGACGAGTGGTGTCCCATGATACTTATCATGAAAGCTAGGCTAAACCATGCAGAAATTGTACATCTCAGTATGAGGGTAAGTATTGGATATTAGCCTAACTGGCCTTTAGTCACATAATTTTAAGCCTAGTTACCACCCAATTATATTGGAACTATTCAACAACTTGCTGGCAGCTTTTACTAGTATCTTGATGCATTCATTCCAAAACTTGTATGACCCACGTTTGTTAAAAATGAGATAAAGAAATGAAATGTAACTCCAAGGAAAACCCTTTGCCTATTACCATACCCAAAAAGAAAAAAAGTAATGGTACTTGCATGAAGATGAAAATTTTGCTGCTAGCAGCTTTTATCTTGATGTAATCATTCTAAAGCTTGCATGACCCATGTTTTGTTTTGTTTTTTTGAGAAAAGGAGATGAAATGTAACTCCAAGGAAAATCTTTAGCTTAATACCATACCTCAAAAAGAATAAAAAAAGATAATGATATTAATGAATGAAGATCAAGTTACTTGGCTTTTTGCATTTGATTTTGAACACATGCACACAGAAACCAAGTTGTACCTGAAAGAACTTACTCACTCTTTACATTTTATCATGAGGGTCTGAATACACTTTAATAAAAAGTGACTTTTTTTCGTTTCATCCATTGTATTTATCACATCTAAGTAATCTCAATATACACGTACGATGAACAATAAAACAAAAAGATCGAAAACAAAGTAATATGAATATATCTTTGATAAGAGGATCATTGAAAGCTCACAAATAGCTTGTGGGAAATGATACTCATTAAAAGAATTATAAATAGAATGTACCTTTGGTTTACACCGAAAGTTGAAGTTGGTTAATCAGTAATTGAGATCTATACATTACATTAACGCCTGTGTAAAAATACCTCCCAATACCAAGGGATATTATTCTCAGGTTACCTAGCAACACGTCAAAGAATCAAAGGAGGCAGCAATATGTGGTAAAATACATGTATCAGTTTCACTTACCTATTCTTGGAATGGCAGCTCAGATCAAGATGCTATTACCATGTCCATACAAATCAATAAACAGAAACAGCTGAATTATAATATTCCAAATACCAATGAATCATAGATTAACACTAAAATGTGTGATAAAATTGATCATCCAAGTATCAAATGACTGTTAATGGATACAGACAGACAGCATAGAACTTGATAGTTTCATGTAGTATTCCAGCAATGTGTTGATCAACAGTTACGCAATATTTGTTTTTTTTTCCTGGAGGGCTGGAGACGTCATAGCATCTGCTGCTTTGATTACATGATAAGAATTAAAATATTGGTTAATATAAAAAGAAAGCACTCTTGACCTCTATGGGCATTTCCCCTTTTTCTGATTTGTATTACTCATCAGTGCTGATTGTGGCAGAGAATGTACCTGTTGGCTGCTGTGTTTATTTTGGTCCCCTATAAATCATTGTCCCTTGTCTTTTTTTCTTTGCTTGTGACACAGAGGAAAATGAGTGATGCATACATGCACATATACTGTACATATATTCAAATATAAATTAAGCACCCTATCCCCCCCCCCCTCCTTATTATCAAAAATTCATGTTCGTCATTGTGTTTTACAAATAATTTTGAATTCATTCATTGACTCTCCTTCATAATTTTCATTAATCGATACTTTATCCATCCATTTATAACTACTATAGGTGCTGTTAGCCACCTATGTATTTGAATTTCCTTTTAATTGTAAAATAAATCTACAATTCAAGTTTGGCCAACTTATTATTATAAAACAATCCTGCCACATCATAGAACTATATGACATATTAGGACTACGACCTGCTTCACAGCCATTGTAATTAGTACTTGGATAATTAGTTGGACGAAATCCGCCTCAAATATATCAAAACATGAATTAATCCTACATATTTTATTTCCCTTTCAATTTTTTTCCTCACTGACTATAGATCTTCTGCATGATGATGTAGGTAAATGGTTTGTGTTCAAAATAAAAATTGTGACTTAAAAGTAAATTCAACAAAAGAAATGATTTGTTTGAATAGGGGATGGCATCTTATATCACATGTTGAGAAACACAACTGCTTTGCCAAATTTCTGATTGCCCTAAAACTGTCTAATTCTTTTTTCACAGTGGAAATGAATGAGAGAAATTTTCACCATTTATAACATATACATTCTTTTAGCATGTCCTGTATTATTTATTTATTTCCGTTTTATTTCAGCAGGGTAGCCCTTTCAGTTACAAAACTGCTTTACCAAGGGGCCCTGCACAATAAAAAAATAAATACATATAAATAACAATTTACACACAAATAAACTACTTAACTATATACTTAACTACAATTATTTACTCAAGTAAAATCACATTAAATTAAAATTAAAAAAATAAAATCACATACAAGCAGAGTATTTATATTAAGTTCAATAGGTAATTAATTATATAGGTACACATAAGACATCAAGACTTTGCCAACTTATGGCTCTACCACCACACCAATTTCTTAGCATTCAGGCTTGAATATTATTTGGTTTTGTTGATTATCATTTGTGAGGAATCACCACCGCACCCACATTCCTAGGTAGACTTAATTCCTAATTTCATTATAAATGTGTTGGATATTCAATAAAATTCCTGTTCCATCATCCATGAAGTGAAGTGGAATTATTTCATGTTACAATGCACCTTTCAAAATGGATAGGAGACTTAACTACATAATATAGGCGAGTGATATAGAGGAGGGGGGGGAGGAGGCATCTGCAATTGATCTGTTTATTAGTATGTATGTTAATCTGCAGAGTTTATTTTGTCACTCATAGGGCTATATATATATATATTTTACTTTTCTGGGACTGGGTGGCACTCAGTGCATTGTACCTTTCCTCTGATTCATCTCTGATCTAAAACCACATAGACAAACATGTTTATTCAACACACCCCCATGGGTTTTTTCTGAACAAGAAAGAGATCTTCTATTTTAGATTATAGGCCTATGTACACGTACGCGATATCATGCATGTACCTAGTACAAGTACATTTACAAAAGTGGTCCAAAGTCCTTGAATATAGATAGTTTGTTTACTGAAATATGAAATCAGAACTCTAGAAAAATATACTGGTAGTTTTGAAATATAGACCCTGTAAGTTTACAGTGATTTAGGGCACGAATGCCATCTACGCAACCTTTAGACTACTGCAGAACATGTAGGAACATACATATTTGACCAGTTTGTTTTTGTTGTTTTTTTTCAAAAATCTGAATTCACTTTGCATTATGGTGTCTGTTTTAGTAGACTATGACTGTGAAATACCTTGTTGATTTTGGCATTGATGATTTATGATTATTATATGACAATGGTGTATTGCATTTATAGAAGTGAACTTTGAAACCATGGGAATAAAAATGCACAGTTGATGGTGGCATCTCGAAGGAGAAACTGATAAAGGCCGTTTTTTTATAGTCTTAGCTAAATGGAAGCTAGCCCTGACATTAGGATTTTTTATATAAAGAGGAAAAAGAAGAGTATTGATGAAGATTTGGCAAAAATCCATCAATCATGCAGTTTAATGATTTTTTTTTAATCTTTGATTTTCTTGATGTCATTAGAGCAGTTCAACAATGAATGTACATGTACCGGTATGTCATGTGATATAAATTCCATAAACTACCACTTTCTTGAAAATTGAAATGATTTTATCTGTCCTTCCAGTGTATCATCAAACACAATATTCAATGTTTCTTTGAAAATTCGGCACAGTTATCTACCTTTAAAGAGAATGGAACTTATATTGAAGTATATCACATGACAACAACATGAGACATCAAAGAACGAAACAAGAAATTCTATTTTATGAAACCTTCATTAATATGTCTGTTATATTTTTTTAAACGTTAAAACCAATTTGATGCCAGAGAAAACTTCCCCTTTTTAAACGATCCCTTTGATTTTGACATCAGATCATGGATACAATGAAATCAATCATGAGAATAAAACATGCCCTGTAGCTATTTACACAAGGATTCAGGGGTGAGAAAAGAGGTTTTCTGATCAACTTAGGGTGTGTTTATGCTTCCATTGCGAGGACAGAATCAGCGTTTTCAAACGCCGATTCAAAACGCCGATCGTAAACGTGGTTCTGGGTGTGCTGTTTATGCTTAACTTTTCAGAGGCGAAATCACGATCTCCAGCTGGCTTCGCATCGTAATTTTCGTTGAGCAGGAAAGCGAGGTCAAATTTGGCGCGCCCTTTTTCGAAAGTTTTTTTTCCGAGTGTTGATAAGGGGAAGGTACGTCGACTGTTATATAAACATCGAACAATTTCCGATAGTTTAGTCATTGCATGGAGCTTCTTGATATAGCCATATAATTTCCACCATGGTGAGGATAATAGTAAGAAAAAATAAAGAATATTAAGTATACAAAATAATGAAATATCTATTTGTTTATGCTACTGGGGCATCTGGCGATGTCTCCTCATTATAACTCATGTTTCAGGGGTTTTTTTGTGTGTAAATCCCACAACATTCTTCGTGATGACAAATTGTAAGAGTAATACTCGTAATAGTACTACACAAGGGAGATGAGAGGTAATTCCGTGGAGGTAACGTGCGACCATGGAGCAATGCGACTGTATTTGCCCGCAGATTTTCCTCTCACCGGAAGCATGCACCAAATGACGTCATTTAAACACGTTTACGATCGTGGTTCTGTTTATACTTCCCCAGAAAGCCTGATTCTGGTCAAACGACGTTTACAAACGCACCTTTTTGTGAGTTTACGATCGGCGTTTTGAAACAGCGTTTATATGAAAGTAAGCATGGACGCAACCGTGTTTTGCACTAACCACGTTTGAAAACGCTGATTCTGGCCTGAAAAATGGAAGCATAAACACGGCCTTGGATTACAATCTAGGGCCTATGTCAACAAAATTTTACACTAGCATTTGGAGTTGTAGTTTCAGCTAGATCTTATTAGAAATTTATTAATAAAAAAACAGTGGAGGATGGGCACCATTTACCCGTGAAGTTGAAAGTCCTAACTTCACAAGTCAACTTCGAAAATGAACTTTGGTTTCATGGTATGATCATGATGAGTGTTGATGCTCATCTAGAAGAAAGCAAACAAACTGATTTAAAATGTGAACTTTGAAGTGATCTCAACAGGCTTTCTCTGAAAAGATATATTGATAAGTTTATGATAGTATGAAAATATATGACTATCATATTTGTATTTTGAGATTAAAAATGAATTATTGAAGATCTGGACCATTGAAATATATTTTTTATCTTACTTTCTTTTTTAATTTTTAGTGAAAACAAATTTATGACTATTTTTTCCATTTTATTTTCCAGATGCTCTTTTTGTTTTTTGTAGTTAGATATCAATTTATTTATACTGGTTATGACAATTCTGCTTTGTATGAAGACACAGTTGATGTATTTTTTTATAAGTTTATGGGTTCAGCTAAAATTTCTTTTAAGTACTTACCAAATTTTTAATTGTGTATTTTGCCTTGTTTTTCATGGAACCAAAGTTCCACACATACTAAAGGATCTGATGTGAACTACACTACCAATTACAATTTCTAAATATTTTTGTTGATACAAACCTGACTTCAAAGTTGTCAAACAGTTGCTGTAGTTACAGTCACTCTCAGCTCCTTAATCTTTAAGGATTTAGTAATAGATATCATCAGCAGTAGCGCACTGAGCCAAAAAAGGGGGCCAGATATGGCATATTGGGCAAAATTCATAAAAAGTTGCCAGTGAGCAAATCAATTTTGATGTTTTATTGCAAATACACAATTTTCTGATAGATTTTGACATAATATTCTGAAAATAATATTTCACCCTTCTCTCTCTTCTTTTCTTTCCTTTATTGGTTGGGAATTTTTTGTGGCGAGTGGGGGCAAGTGCCCCCTAAGCCCCCCCTCCATCTGCACACCACTGATTGTCACTGTCAGTAAGGGGAAGTTTGTGATGGTACTAATGAAATGAGCGAAAGAAAAAGGGTTGACGATGTAGCTCCAACCAATCAACATTCATTGTAAACACTCTTCCCAGCCTACCTGGTGATAGAGATCTCATCACATTTTCTATTCAAGGTTTAATTGATGATGTGTTGTCGTCTCATGTTACAATAACCGAAGTTCATTAATATTATTGGACCCATTCGACCATCCATGGGAAGATGATTTTGTTCAATTAATTCCCATGGGGTGCTCACAAAGCTATTTATGTCCTACCAGTAATGTTTGAAGCGAATTGAGTTCAATGAAATCATTAATTCCATCCAGGGGTATCGCTGGGTTTACTTGTTTCATTGGATAGTTAGCGTGAGATGATTCTGATTAGTAGAAAAACAAAAATTGGGGAGGGGGGCTGGTCATGCGCCCATGATTTTTAAGCTAACTTTCAATAGTGAAGGTTCAAAACTATTAATGGGGGGCGGGGGTATCCCTACCATTGTGAATTTCCGCACTTGCTACAAACTAGCGATGGCCTTATCCCGTTCTTTGGCTCTATGTAATGTATACGATTTCTTCAATAGCGCCGTCTTCGGTGACTTGTAGTGCACTTGAGATTAATTAATACGATTCAACGTAGACGATAGAATGCACAAACTCTTGCCGAGCTTGGTGTCACGGGCTAGTAATGCGTGCAAACGTAGAGGGAAAGTTACAATATTGTATTAAAAAATCGTGTTGTTTATTTACCCTAGTGATGGTAACTAAGCGATAGGATGAGAGCTTCATCGTATGCTTGCTGTTTAATATCATGTTGACTACTATCATAGAAAATACAGAACAGGAAATTTATTGGTTTGGATCAATCAATATGGATTTGATCAATTTGCTGATATGGGTGACACTCCGTTCTTTTATGTATTAACTGCATGTATAGAGCAGCTATTACATTTTTTTATAGACCGGTTTTCCCCAGAGTATCACGTTTCATTCTCACATAGTAGTGCTGTGCCATTTTTGTTTTTATGAAAGTATTTGGGAGATATTTGTTTCTTATAAAATAGGGGAGCACACAGTAACTGAGGTTTTTCCAGCTTGTAATAAAGGAATCATTCGAAATTTCATAATTCCAATGTAATTTGCTTTTGGTGTATGGCTGTAATGTAATTTATCACTGATCACTGAATTAACGTAGATGCAGCTGTCTGCATCTACGTAGATCCCAGTGATCCTCCACCTTACGTAGATGCAGGTGTCTTTACAATATAAACATCCGCACTGTTATTCATTTGAAAGTTAAAATGCTAATAATAGCATCATTCAGGGCTGTATACCACTTCCTACAGTGAAGTCGAAATGAAGCGGATTTTCACAATGAAAGTTCAACAAATATGCAAGAGCACTTCCAGCACTGCATGGTTTGCACAGATTTGCATGCAAAGTCTTATATCCCTTTCATACTGTGCTTTTTCCCAGTAAACTTCGCCAATGAAGTTTGCCAGCGAAGGGGAAAGTTTCCAGTGTGAAAGGTACACAGGAGAACTTTGCTAGTGAAAAGGCCAATATAAAAGCTCTCCAGAGACCTCTGCTGTGATGTCGTCAGAGGTCAAATTTCATATCTCCGAAATCCCCTGAGATTCTGTGCGCTAAATAAAGCGGATGGCTGATCAATCCATAGAGTTAAATACCCTCGAACATACAGTTTCTTTTTTGTCTCACCTGCATAGCAGAGCGAGACTATAGGACTCGCTTTACCGATGGCAGCGTCAACATCAAATCTTAACCTAAGGTTAAATTTTTGAAATGACATCATAACTTAGAAAGTATATGGACCTAGTTCATGAAATTCAGACAAAAGATTAATCAAGTATTACTGAGCCTGAGTTTCAGGTCACATGACCAAGGTCAAAGGTCATTTAGGGTCAATGAACTTAGACCATGTCGGGTGAATCGACTTTCGCTGTGGAGGAGATGTCAGTGCGAAGGGACACAATATTCTCTTCGCTGGGGAAGTGAGGAATTTGTGCCGGAGAAGTTTGACAGGGAAAGTTGCCGGGGGAAAATGAAGAAGCCAGTAATTAAGGGGTATAAGAGTCAATCTTGAGCGGGCTAACAGATCACAGTGATCTTTCCCCTTTTTCATCACACTGGGGATCCATTGAACAAGGTTAGAATCACTGCAATGCACAAGACACTTTTTTTACCGGTAACTCATAGGCCTGTATTCTGAAGTCAAGTTTAACTCTGTGCTGAAATTATGGGGAGCCAAAAATTCAAAAATTCTGTTTCTCTAATATGTTTATTATTTTGTTTCCTGTTGCTTTCATAATAAGGTAAAATACTTCAAAATACTTCTTTTATCATTCCCAGACAATGTGTACTGTTAGGGATTTGTGCCCCAATTGGTTCTTCATAGTTAAACCACAACAGGGTTTAATTTAAGTGAGTTCAGAATCCGGGCAATATGATTGATCTATTCCAGTTAATTTTTGTCTCTGCTGTTTTTGTACATTTTTGTAAATCAGTCGAAACTAATATTTCATCAAGGTGAATATTAACAGATCAGGGGATAGACATAATACAACTGTCTTTGTCTCTTTTGTCTCTTTAAATTCCGAAGACTGTTATCTGTGTGCATCTATATTTGTTAGCAACGGTAAAGACAGTAGGCCTACATAGTTTTTGTGGCTCAACTTACCCCACAGATGGGGCAAGTTGAGGCATTTGATATCTCCTTTTTCAAAGGTGACAATGACTTTCAGTGTGGGGATAGAAAGTTATACATACGTGAAAAAATTCTGAGGCAAGGTACTTATTTCTACAAGATTATTAATCATATCAGTTCTAACTTGCAAAAAGTGTCACAACTTTCCCGGCCTTCCCCTACATGAGCACTGCCCTCGACCATGTCATTCCTCCCACAAATTTAATTATTACTTTTTGGATTGATCTTCATCTCCATTTTTCACTTGGATACACATGGACTATCTTGTTTGACTAGTGTGCTTAAAAGAAACAAGGTTGTTATGCACTGGTTTTCTCCCATTCAAAGCCAGGTGAAAAAAGAAAGGAAATATTGGGAATGTAGCGTGAACTAACTTACTCCTCCTTGTCTTTATGATTAAGTGTGGTAGAAAATGAAGAACAATTCTGTTCTTTTCCTCTGAAATGCAACATTTTTTTTATATGAAAATCTTTTAAGAAATGGTTATTTGTCCATCTGTGCAAGGCAATAATAATTGGAGTTTCCAGCCTTATCCAGGTGGTAATGTGTCACAGTATTTTATTTTGTTGTGTTTTTATTTACATGTGTATGCTGGGGAGCCATTAATACTAGTTTCATACCCCCCCCCCCTCCCCCAAATCCTTCCTGTATTTTTCTAGAAAGGTCAATTTTGTTAACCCAAATTTCTAAAAATATGCATTTTCAGATAGAGAAAGAGTGTTCAGAACTGTACACATAAGCCTACTACATGTACAGAGCAGTTTGCATTTTGGGGGAGAGAGACATACATTATTGTACAGCGCAGTATGTACCAGCCAGCTACTTTAAAATGCATGTTGTCGCTTGGCTGTTAAAAGGTTGTATTTCACAATGTAAATTTTTGTATATGGCAGCTCAGGAATAGTTGTATTTTAGAAATAGAGAAATAGTGGCAAACTCATATTGTATGAAAACAGTCTCCTAATTTCTATAGATAACGTTCCTATAGTAGAGAATATTCTGTCATAATTCTAAAATAAAACATTTCTCAGCTGTCGTCAAAACTATCAAATTTTGAGATACAATGTTTTAACAGCTCGACGATGGTATGACGTGGCGTGCCAGACAGGCACACAGTTGTGCAAGAATCGTTGCATACATTTAGTGCAACTCAGTAGGGCAAACCTTGCACACACTGCACTGCATATAGACGATAGTGATCTCCTCCATCATTTATTTATGCACATTTTCTCCTGTGTTTTCAAAACACTAAATGTATGTACCAATCCTAATCTTTTTATTGACATAATTACAGAACTCTGAGAATCTTTGCACCTGCATACAGTTGCATCGATCATTCTTTATGCATTGCATACATGTACATGTTTTCAATGAACAATGAAATGAAAATAAATTATGAATGCTCAGTGCAAGATGAATTGAATGGAATATGAATTCAGAGTTTGGGGAATTAACAACAACCAAATAAGATACTCAACTCATGATAAAATGTACAAACTGACTGCTGTGGTAGAAACTAGAAAGTGTATTGATATTGTTTGTGCAAGGGAACCTCCCACTTTCCTGATTGTAAACGACTCAGTTTATATCACAAGGTTATGACTCACAAGTATATTACTCAGTACATACTTCACCTAATGTACCTTGTAATGAGCTTGCATACTGATCTGCACATAACATTATGTTGAGCAATAATTAAAAAAATCTAGAATAGGGCTGAACTTGGTTTTTTTTTTTTTTTTTTTTTGGGGGGGGGGGTCGAATGATAGCACTCGGATGGGGTCTTGTAGCCACATAATTTTAGAAAACAATGTTGCCTGGAAATAATAAACATTGGGAAAAATTGTATTCAATGTGTTGTGTTCTGGATTATAAATTAATATGCTGAAAATATGATATGAATAAACATAAATGTTCTCTTGGATTTTTTTTTCCAAGAAATTTCTACTTTCAGAGAGCATTATTATATTGAAAATTTATATTTTTTCTCTGAATAAATGGTGGAAGAGAACCAAGCATATGTTCAAGTGCTGGTTTTAACACCTACCAGTGTCTTCTATAGTCTAAACATTGATCACAAATTTAAACGATGATATTACTGAAATGGTGTAGCTTTTCCCTAGCTCTTGAAAAATTCCCCTTCTCTCTTTCTATCCCTAGCTGTTTAATGTCTCTGTACTCCCCCTTCTCTCTCTCAATTACCCTGTCTCTCATTAATTTTTTATTAAAATGGAGTCTAATAATGCAGTCCATATTGATGTATTCTAAAATGGTTGTACATCTACCAGTATATGATAATGAGCTTCATTGTGCACATAACGCTCATTGTCTCTATACAGTCACCCTTTGTGCTTCAAATACAATGTCCTTGAGTATATTTGGCGCAATACATGATGGATGGATCATAATGTAATTTTATTTTCTCTTGTAAATGTCAGAATAGTCTACTTCAGTATCACCCACGTTAATATCACCCACGCTTGTAATTTATATTTAGTAGGCTTTTGTCAACACTGCAGATTGTATAAATGATATCTCATGCTTAATATCATACATGTAGATTGAATTTTCCTTTGAAATTGAAGAGGATTATTCAAGTAGCCATGCAAGTATACAATCTCGTTCATTTAGACTGACCATATTACTGATAGTGGTCTGTGATTGTAGACTGGTAATGTGGTGTGGAATTCCCCATTCTCTATATTTTGCTGAGTTGTTTTCATGGGTATTGGATCATAAGGGCAGGCAACTCCCATTAAAGAGAGAATGTAAGGAAAGGAAAGGTTAATACCATGCAACTGCTTGCTGCTGACATGGACCTTTATAGTCTGCTGTGCAAACCCTTCACTCGAGTTTAGGGTCTGAATGTGCAGCCTACTCATGCCTCGTGTACTGAAGGCTCTCTCGCTCAGGAACAGCAAGTTTTGTATGTGCTAGTCTTTGCATGGAGGCACACTTGTTGATCAAAGTTCCAATCAGGGTCTGTGCCTGCAGACTACATGGACCTTTGAAACATGTACATGCACACTAAACTGATAAAGCTGTAAAGGGGAATTCTCTCGTATATAGCCTACGTGTACAATTGTAACTTCCTCAAGTGAATTTGGATATACTAGTTGTTATAAACCCACAAAAGGAAGTACATGTACTAAATTTAATTAATTAGATGTGTTTACAATTATTCTTTTCTTCTCTTCCTCGAAATTTCCCCATAATTTTACCAAAATCATGTAAACAAAATCCACATCATGAGGGTCAATATACAGTCCTAGGTTAAAATGATGATGTAAATTTAAAAAATCCAGTGTATTTGATCAGTTATTAATAAATGGTTGTGTGCGACTCAAATTAATCCAATTTGAAAATTCATGGTTGTCCATTATCTGCTGCATGTCATACTGTATCACAGCTTGTAGACTTATAAAGAAAACCCAGCTTCTTCCATTGTAGAAAAGGAATAAAGAAGCAACTATAACTGTAACAGACTTCTTGCTATATGCTCCTCCAGCACCCCCTCCCTTTAGTAATTGAAAATGTAACACACCCCTCCCCCTACACAGCCCCCACAAAATAGTCACACAAATAAATTCAGTGCAAGCAGGTTCAGCAAGGGGTGTAACTAGTCTAACCTTAAATCAAACCTGTAGGTGGAAAGAAATACAGGGCTCCAGTTAACTAATACCCCTTTCATAAACCCATCCTCCAATTTATAGCCGCCTAAGAGTAATGCGGATAATTCAATAAAAATTGCGTTCACAAACTCCGAAAATAATCCGCACTATTTTTACGAGCGCCCGTCCTGAAAAAGGCAGATAATCGTCATGGCAACACACACATCCCCTCCGATGCGGTTGTATTGGAAAAGGGTGAACTTGTGACCGCACCATGGCAATTATCCGCATTACTTTTGAAATGCGTATGCGTTTGGGTTGTATAGCATGCCAGGGGGGGGGGCACTCAGTGTATAATGCATAGTGGGTATGTGCTGCGGAGGGGAC
Source organism: Lytechinus pictus (assembly GCF_037042905.1). Lineage (NCBI taxonomy): Eukaryota > Metazoa > Echinodermata > Echinoidea > Temnopleuroida > Toxopneustidae > Lytechinus > Lytechinus pictus. The sequence continues at coordinate 29,795,468 of NC_087259.1, read as the reverse complement.
CCCCATTTTTACAGTCAAATTTCTGTTCCAAGGCATAGCATTTTTGTCTTATTGAGAAAAATGACAAAGAAAGCCGCTCCAAAGCATAGCATTTTCTTCTTATCGAGAAAAAAAGAAATCTGCTCCAAAGCTTCGCATATTTTCCGTTTCGCCGTTCTGGTCGCATTGATCTGCTACAGTGAGTCACAATTTTGGTGAAAAGCGGCCGCAGAGTGCTGTCCGACCATCGCCTCTGAGCTAGCGCACCTGGCGCCCATGGCAGGCTAGCTGCATGCACGTTCCGTAGGGATGCATACGCACTCACACGCAGGCGACCCGCTCCAAGAACCCCCATTTTCACAAACATTTGCAGTTCCGAAGCCCGTTCCGAGGACCCTCCTTTTTACAATAAGCCTTCTCCAAGGCCCCATTTTTTGTCTCTCCCACGGCACATACCTACTACTTTTTTGGTCGAGTGCAAACCCCCTACCCCCACCGGGATCTGGCAGTCCTTGAAAACGTTATGGATAGGCCAAGGTCTTCACAATTTTCTTCTAAAAAATTATATTATTATAAAAAAATTCTAACATCAAAATTCTGTCATGGGGCTCTGTGCTTCCCTGCCTCTCCACCCCCTCCCCCTTCCCTAGTATGCTAGTATGTATGTTTTACATTTACTAAAATCCTAAACCTGAAAGTTAGGATATATCATACCCATTGTAGGTGTCTGTATTTCATAATATGTTATTAAAACATCTATGCACCTATCACATTCATGAAGGGTGTACCACAAACACAAAATACAGCCACAATAGCCAAAAGAAATAAAAATGTGAGTTGCATGACGGTTTATGACTCCGCCCCCATCTGATCAAACACAAAACATAAACAATGGCCAAAAGAAATAAAAACATGAGCTGCATAATGGTTTATGACTCCAACCCCCTCTGATCAAACACACTGTAGTGACAATGCTAGTAATCTAACTTTATTAGTTGACATAACTCTTTTGTAAAACTTACTTGGAAAGGTGTTTGGAAACATGTTTTTAAACAAGCTTCTACCTGGGAAAAGTTTACATAAAACACATCCTTATTATAAAATGTAATAGTTTGTATTTAGTCCCTTTAGTCATTTCGTCGGCGTTCATCCGAACTGTCGTATCAGTCAGTTTTGGTATTAAAAAAAATTGATTTTGAGATTTTTGAAGAAAATAAAAGAACAAATCCTACTCTATTCTTATTTAAATTTCTATGCAGCAATTATTTTAGTTTTTGAGATATGAGAGGATTTTATCAGCAATGCTATACAAAATTTTAATAAAATGCGCAAATCCCATTCGAAACGTGTACTGTAACAGAGCGATATGACTGTGATTACAATGCGCGCAGTCTGCCAAACCATTGTATCGGCACTGGGCACTGCACTGACTTTGCACGTGAAAAGCGATACAACGTTTTGACTGATCGCGTGCATTGGAATTGCTGTCAGTCAAAACATTGTATCCCTTTTCCCTATGGCGTTTTTGTACAGGGAAAATCTAAGCCGCTCAAAAAGAAATTACAAGCATGTAGCTCTTTTGCGATATTTTCTCCGATCCTTAGTTTTGTTTAAAAATAAGGATACCAATGTCAAGCAATTGTCTTGGTCTTTCCAAGTTCCAGCCATGTATTTTTTTAGCAATAGAATATGTTTTAAGGCTGGGGAACTAAGGTGTGAAAATCATAGTAAACTTTGAAGTCGATTTTCTCTTAAATGGGTTTGCACCATTGTATGAGTGATGCAACGGTTTGGATGACTGCTGACGATTTTGTATGAAACAAAAGATATAATAGCAAACCTGATATAATGCTGTCTTTTGACTGTTAATTATTTTGTTATCCCAGGAGAAACTTTGAAGTAAACTTCATGTGCAATATGTCTACCTTCCGGGGAGGGGAGGGGGAGCAAACCAATTATATTTTAATGGGGCTGTGCCTCATGAAACTCCGAAGTTAGAGTCTGAGTACAAGTGTAAAACACGAGATTTTTGGAACTAAAATATATGTGGTGAAATGTGAAAAATGGGATCTGAATTGATTGTGGATTGATGAATCTAAATTGTTTTATTCAGTCTATGAAAGGTATCAAGCACGCTAGCTGCGTGATATGAAAAGAAGTGAATTGTGAAGCTGTGTGTGCAGCTAGCGTTGCGGTGCTCACGCTGGACACTTTGGGCAGGCCTGGGGAATGGAGATGTTTTTTTCTGAACTGAACTTCTGTCATTCAGAGTATCTAGCAGGCATGATATTCTCCCTAATAAAATCAGAATTCTGATTTTTCAGATAATTTTTTTCAGATTTTTTTTAATTTGAAATCCTTTGCCTAAGAACATTCTCATGAATGCTGTTTTTTACTGCTTTCTTAAGTGAAATGATAAAACTATCATGCAGACTCACCTTGTAAAATCACTTTCAATTTCTTTACTATGCAAGAGCTTGTTCCCCGACTGGGGCACCTCGGACTTCGGCGCGGACTAAGCAACCTTTGGTTTTTCAGAGGGGAATATCATGCCTGATCTACAGAACTGAAATCATGGTCTGGAAAAGGGAGGGGTCCATCAAAGTGGCACGTACCACTAATGTCTGTTAGTGTCCCCCCCTCCCCGTCTACATTTAGCATAGCCTTATAAGATTCCATTTATGTATGATATTGACAGTTGGGACCTAGGTTGTGACATAATCAATATGATTAATTGTACAATTACGCAAACTCAAAATCTATTGTAAACATGTTCACAAGTTCCAGTCAATAGTAGAAATTAAGCATAATTTTTTGTTACACCCTCTATATGTACAGTACGTGAATTATTCCTTATTTTCTTTATTTATTTGTTTCTTTGTATCACAGGAAACCTGGGACTGGACATGTGGGCTTGTCTTGAGAAGTGACAAAACGTCTGTAAGAGATTTAATTGAGAGGTTGGTCACTGTCTTCAGTGCCATTGATCCTAAAGTACCAATCACCCTTGATAATGATGAATATGCAGCGAATCAGACCAGTGAGCCAGACTGCTCCAGTGATTCAATGTCTAATGGCAGTAATCAATCTGAGATTAGATCAGATGACAGAAAGGATGTAAGACCCAGACAGAATGAATGCAGTGGAAAGACTAGCCCTGCTGATGAATGTGATGGAGAATCCTTGAAAACTCTATCATCAGTTGCCTTCAGGTCGGGAGCATCAGCAGCTACCAATGGGTTCCTTTCAGGTTCTAGCATTGGTGATCTTGGATCCGAGTCTAAGGGGTTTTCAGGAGCAGTCAGTGAGAAAGATATCTTGAGAATGATACAAACAGAACGCAAAAAGTCAGAGAGAGACCTGGAAAGGATAAAGAAGGATACCATGGATGCACTGAAGATATCAGAGCCATTGAAGAATATGCCTAAAGCTTTTGCAGCCATCGCTGACAAGCAGGAGGTTTTTGAATCGGTCTTGGCCACATTTAACAAAGATGTCATGAGGGTTCACAGTAGATTAGACAAGCTAAATCTATCACCTAGCTTAATGAATCAAGGAATAAGTGAGAAGCTACAGAAGAAATCCCAAGAGCTTGAGCGTGCTCTTTTATCGCTTCGACAGGATGGAACGAAAGTAGAAGAGCGATTGCTGAGATTTGAGACCTCTTATAGTGGAGTCTATCTTTGGCCAATCCCAAATTACTCAGAGAGGAAGAGAGATGCCATGAATACAAACATCAAATCAATCTATTCACCACCCTTCTTCACAAGTCAGTATGGTTATAAGTTATGTGGACGAGTGTTCCTGATGGGAGATGGGGTTGGAAAAGGTACACACATCTCACTGTTTCTCACGATTATGAGAGGCCCGCATGATTCAGTGTTGCCCTGGCCATTCAAAGAAAGAATCACTTTCCAATTAGTCAACCAAGATGACCCGATTAACAAGAGTATCGTAGAGGCCTTCAGACCAGATCCTGCAAGTTCTTCATTCAAGAAACCAACAACGGAGAAGAACATCGGAGCAGGATGCCCATTGTTTGCCAAGATCCAGATGATTGAAGATCCTAAGTCAGGATTTGTCAGAGACAACACCATCTACTTGAAGATCATTTCTCAAACATCAGATGTCCCTGAGATCAAGTAAAGCCAGAAGCAGTTTGAAGTAACAGATCCCGTTGAAATAAGAACAGAAAGTCAAAAAGGGGGCCTAAGCTTTCGATCCTAGCAGAATCTTCGTCGGAGGCAAAATGACAAACATATAAAGTGGAACAACCATAATATAGACCACAAACAAGCTACAGCAACACTAGAAACAAGGAGACAAAAGGGGCATTAGTGAGTAGAGAAGACCAATCAGGTTAGTGAATGAAAGAAAGGGGATGAAAGAAAAGGAGTAGGCAGACACAAAGGGAAGTTAGTGTAAGTAAGGCCAGTAAAAGACCTCAAGCCAAGAGGGATTAAAATAATGAGGCAGGCAACATCAAACAGGATCTGGAACAAAACAGTGATAATGGGATGAAAAACAAGAGAATTAGTGAGAGGTGGGTCAAACAGGTTACAAAGAAAGGCTTAATAAACTGGTGCATAAGAGTGGGGGGAAAAAAGAAAAAGAATGGGGAACAACTGATAATGTGCAAAAGACATATAAGTATATATGATAAAGCATTAAACAAACTAAGAGAAGAATGTAAGTGTAAATATGTATCTATAAGTGATATGTATATAAATATATCCAAAAAAGAAATGTATATGAAAAAAAAAATATAAATACACATATGGTGTAACTGATATTGTAATCCGCTAGGTGTGACGGGAAAAAAACATAAGACTATATAGTAGGGGAAAAAAAAAAAAAAAAAAAAAAAAAAAAAAAAAAAAAAAAAAAAAAAAAAAAAAAAAAAAAAACCTGTATATGTGAAAAAGAGGGAGCAAATTGCCTAAAAAGGTAAAAGCAAATATAGAAGAGAGGGGGTGTATTATGAAGAAACCATAGTATACATGTAAATAAGCAAATGTGGTAAATCTAAAAGAGGTGAGTGGAGAAAAAACATATATATATATATATATATATATATATATATATATATATATATAATAATTATTATATCGCCTGAATAAGGAAGGAAAAATTGGAGCTACGCTTCTATGAGATATGGGAGGAAAGTGGAGTAAGAAACTATAATGTAACTATTCAAAAGAGCTGAGGGGAAAAAATTATATGTATATATAAATTGAAAGTGGATAGGAAAGAAAAATCAGTCGTTCCCCTCTTGGATGTTCAGGCCATGAGGTTGGGTGGTGCGCAGTCGTCTCATCCAGAGCTTCTCCCTGCTAGTACGGACTGAGTCAGGACGGGTACCTAAAGATTCGATGCCCTGTAGCATCATGTCAGTGATGGAGTGGTTGGGGAGGTTAAAATGGCGGCCAACTGGAGTGTCCAGCTTTGCTGTGTTGACGGTGGATCTGTGCCCGTAGAATCGTTTCTTGAGTGTGGTCTTGGTTTCCCCTATGTATTGTACCCTACAAACTCTGCAAGTGATGAGATATACAACATTAGTGGTAGTGCATGTGATGTTGCCCTTGATTTGGTGAGACAGGCTAGTAGAGTTGCTGGTGAAAGTATCGCCCTCGTGAAGGTGTATTTCACATATGATGCACCTGTTGCTGGTGCATTTGAAGGTGCCATGCTGTATGGGAGAAGAATGGTTAGTGAGGGAGGGCACTTCAGCACGAACAATGAGGTCCCTGAGATTCGGTGGGCGTCGGTATGCTAGAAGGGGAGTATCGGGAACGGCCTGTTGGAGACGATCAGAAGTGTGTAAAATGTGGTGGTTATCAAACAGGATTTTGCGGAGAGGGGGTAGGTTGGGATGGAAGGTGGTCACAAGCGGTATTCTGTCGGTGGTCTCCTTGTCACTTAAATAAGAACAGCCTACAAAACTGCCTGGGCTTCTTTTACTTTTTGTGAATTAAGCCTGGTGGAGACCCCAGCAGTTGCGTTCGCGGCGCGGTCTCTGTTATGTCTAACTTAATGGAAAGGAAATAAATAGCCTCTAATAATAGGGAACTAGAAAAAAAAGTAAGACCTACGTGTGGCCCCTTGAAACATACATAGGATTAATGATCAAGACCTACATACGAAATACCGGTAGTTGAAAATTGATTGTTAGGAATTTTATAATATGCCCCAGTGCAAGTTTGTCTATTAAACTATGAATGACAGTAAAAGTACAATCAACAGTGCTTGTCAAACACTTAGTTTATAATCAGAGAAAAAAAAGCACACTATGATTTTGCAAATTATAGAACACATGGGTTCATATGTATTTCCATATATTGTAAGCATATGTTCATATATAAATATATATATGCATACTCATTTAGCTCACACATATCATGTGGTGTACTCCGTCATAACCCATTTTATAGCCTTGATTATCCTGTCATATACGGTGTATATATATATATATATATATACACGTTTGATCCATTGATATATCATTTATTTAGATTAAAGGAGTACTCCAGGCTGTAAGTGAAATGATTTGAACAGATCAGACTCAACAAAACAATAGAAATTTCGTACAAACCAGAAAAGAAATAAAAATAAAAAACATTATTGGAGAGTTCTTTGCATGTCTTCATGAATTTGCAGTGAAAGAGCTGATGTATCTGTTACCTTTTTAATTTTGTTAAAGATTTTTATTAAATCTGACTGCATGCATAAAACTGATTTCAGAAAATGTTGGAATGCCATTATTAATTAACTTCATAATTTTCCTGATTTTTTTTTCATAATTATATTTTACTTATAAAAATGTAAACCTGTTTGCCCAAATTTATTTTAAAAAAGTACTCTCAATTGAAACTATGGTTTAGCAGAGTCTTTGTAGGCCTGATTAATGCTCTTGACTTAATTCAGCTTGTACATTGAGAAAACAACACACTTTAAATTGTTTAAGGGTGGTAAATTCACACTTGATTCAATGGTGTTAGACCTTTGTTTATTGAAATGAATCCAGTTTATAATTGGTCTTAAATCACTGTTGCATTGTACATATTTGAGAATTAAGCAACTTTGAAAATGTGCACATTTATAATGGGACATCAATTTACAAATAACACTAATTTATTCACACCATGAAAAATTATTTTTAAGACCACCCTGTGAAAAATGGCCAATTGCATAATTTTCAGTCAATTCCTTTTCATTAAGTTAAGCAACTAAACTCTGCTTGAAAACCATCCTGGCTAACATGGTCCAAATTCCAAATTCGTTACTCAAGCTACTGGTAGTCTACGTAGAGAACAATATTATTTTCTTTTCAAAGTCGTGTTTGATTAGAATTGAAAGGATAGATCCTTGAGGGCTCTGTCACATTGTTTTGTGCAAGCCTTGCGTGTGACTTGCTGGTGACTGTTTCTGTGACCTGCAGGTCGCCCACAGGCTTCCCGCATTGACGGTATCTCAATTGCCCTCAGAAGTGCTTGCAAGTCCTGCGTTTGAATCTCACCATGGCCTAGCGTCCTTTGGCAAGCCGTTAATCCACACTTTTCCACTCTCCACCCAGATGTTAAAAAGGATGCGAAAGCCTATGTAGTATGCCTAGCAATTGAGACTTGGAATTCTTATTGGAATGCTTCACAGGGAGTGGAAAAAGTGCATACATTGTATGCGGGCATGCAAGGATTCGATGACCGGGGTAAAAATACATCTGTAAAGCGCTTAGAGACGTTGTTCCGATGTATTGAGTGCTATATAAAAGCGGATTATTATTATTTGCACGCAGACAAAATTTTTAGCATGCTCTAAAATGATTGCCCACAAGGCTTGCACAGAAGAATGTGACAGGGCCTTAAGATACTTTTTAAAGATGCATACTAAAAATAGCTATATTATATGATATTGATTTTATGTATCGTTTTATTTATCCTAGTACAAATGTGATATTTTGTTATTACTGAATTGGAATAATCAGCGACTATATGTAATGATTCAATAGAATGAAATAAGTATATAAAACTCTGTGTATAAAACTTTATTCTAATTATTTACCCATTGTATAATTTCCACTTTTCAATTTCCTTATACTTTAAATCCATCACTTACCTGTATTTAAAATCTTGGTATCCTCTACAGTCAAATTTATCCACTCCAATTCATGTACATCACAAATTCTTTGAAGCAAATTTGAATCTTCTGCAATTACTTATAATCTTTACAAATAGTTGTAAATGATATTCTGTTGATAATGACATTGTTTTGCATTCATATTAATCCCCAAAACTATTGATTTTGCATTTCTTCATGCTTTTTTTTCATGTGTTTGTATGATACTATTTTTATCTTTAATTACAGTAGTTCTTTTAGTATTACAGATTTTATTTTTTTTAATATAATTATTTGTAAAAGCTCTGTAAAATTCAGCTTATGTTGTGAACAGTCTTGAAATAAAAGTACCCTTATTATTATAATAGTTAAGATTGAATTGTAGTTTATTTTAATTAGCTTAACCCTTTATATAACCAGGGGGCCATTTCATAAAGCAGTTTGAAAGTTAAAAGCAACTTCAAGGACTGGTGATCCTTTCTTACGGGCTAAATCATCGCCAATTTATTATACCATTTACCACAAGAAAGGATCACCATACGTTCTTAATGTCACTCTTAACTTACGAACAGCTTTATGAAACGGCGCCTAAGCTATTTCTTGTCAAATTATCACTGGAGGGGGCATTCTGGCCCCCTTGATATCACAGCTGCCAACCATGCAATAACAATGAGATTCTGGTGCGATGTTCAAGTACAAACTTTTAGAAACTGCTGAACCATGTACTCAAACTTTTAACCCTAAATAGACCAGGCTATTTCAATGCCTATGAAGACGAGGGGGGGGGGGGGCTGATTCAGCCCCAGCTTATGATCTTGGCCGTTGATTGCAAGATTGGCAGGCGCGTTACCCATGGCATGATCTACCAAACTATATGATCAAATTCTGCAGAAAATCTCATTGCTTATTTATTCGTAAAATCAATTTTGTTAACTAAATAATGCCCCTAAAATGCTAATGTTTGGTTCACAGACTCTTTATAGAAATCTGATCTAATTTACTTGCTTTAAAAAAAATTCAATATCAAATTTATTTTATGTATTTTATTGTTTTGTAAATTTCCAATGTATTTGAATGTTATTTTTTAATTTTTGTTTTTTATTGTTTTAATATTGGAAATTGTCAGGGACTTTATTTTGACGATAAAAAAGATGAAATCAATTTATTTTAATCAGTAAAAGGAAAAATGATACATTTCTTAATTTTGGCTAAAAACACTATTTGCATTTCGTTTTTGACCAATTTTGAGTCTGCATGCACTTCAGAAATGTTGCGTAATTTCGTGTAACAGCGGTCGCAATATGGTCTCAAAAAGTTGCGCAAGACTTGAAAGTCAGCGAGCGATGCAGTCAAAAGATTTTGCGCGGCGGATTTATCACGAAAAAATATGAGGGGGGCTGAATCAGCCCCACCCCAGTTTTTTTAGGGTTAAAGAGACTTGAAATAAGGGTCATGAAGCGCACTATTGATAACATCTGGGGCAAAGTTTTTTTGCATTCCTGTAATATTAATATACCAATGGTGGCCTTAATGTCCCCCCCCCCCCTTTGTGGTATAAGGGTCAAGGATCCTGCATGACATATATAGAGCATAACTCCTGATACGTGCTGGTTTAAATTTATGCCTTCTATTTACATAGAATATTTCAAAATATGTATTTAGAGTACTTACACACCACCATAAACACAGTCGTGTTCCAAGATGTGTTGTATTACATTGTGATGAGTTTGTTAGAGATCAGAGTGAAAGAGGTCATCAAGCTTAAACTGTTTGTCAAGTTGGGAGAGTTTAAGAGAATAGAGGGGGGGGGGGGAATGGGAGAGACAAAGATAAACAGAGTGGGAGAGAGAGGAAAGATGGTGGAAAAGAGCATTGGAAAGAAGAAAGTGGGTTTGGGAGAGAGAGTAAACAGAGTGAAAAGGGGGGTGGGGGGGGGGGAAGAAAGCAGAAAGATGGTAAAAGAGAGAGAGAAGAAATGAGGGAAGGTAGGTTGATAGTTGAGGAGGGGGTCAATTTCAGTTGAATGATGCAGGATGACTTCCTTGTCTTTTCCTTGAAGATGTGTTTTTAATTTTCCAGGAAGACATAAAAAAAGCACAAAATGCATAGGGGTGAACCAAGTCCTGGGGCCTGTTGCAGAAAGAGTTGCGTTTAAACGCAAGTCAGTCCCGAATACAGGTGGTTCATTGGCTGAATATCAAGTTGCGCAAGATTTTTTAGTTGCGTTTGATTGAAATTTTCTGCAATGGGCCCCTGGACTTTGAGAAATGAGAAAAGGGGAATTTTAACCAAAGAGACAAGTTCTATCAAAGTAATTGGTAATTCAGCAAAGTTAATGAGTGCAAAATTAATGATTAAAATTTTGAACAATATCGAATAAACAAAATGGGAGAGGCAGCGATACTCTGCTTATTTCATTAGATGAAAGACTTAAAGATTTAAAGGAAACCAAAACCTCATATGAGCAACAATCCCATTGTGAAGGGTAAAATGAGAGAAGCAATTTAAAACAAGTTTCATCAAACTGGTATAAAATCAGACAGATGTGGCAGTTTGAAGTCTTTATTCCAGCGCTTTCTACAAGGATACTCCAAGTGGATGATTTTTAAATGACTTCAGATTTCCCCCTTTTAGCTATTTCTGTGACATATGTGATGTGAATCATATTTTCAGATGACATATTGTGCTCATAAGGAGGCAAGATGCGAGATATGGAAAATCTGAAAATTTATATTAAAAACAAATGGAGAGTTGTCTACAAATCACCCATTTTCAAGCATGTTTGCCAATTTGAGGTTCCCCATAGAAAGTATATTTTTGAAACTTCCATAACTCTTTATTTTATAACAGATTTAATGAAATTACTTATTTTGATCCACCCATTTTACTCTCTTCTCAGATTGATTTTCTCATTGGGTTTGGGTTTCCTTTCAATGAATTGTCATCTAAATGACAAAATAAACATTTATTTTTCTCTTTTGAACATTTTAAACTACTTTTTTAAAAAGAAAGTATTATAAAATATTTTGTGAATCCAACTTAAATAAGGCCTTCATTGTGCTAGTAGTACACAGAATTTCTGTGGCCAGAAAACTATGCATAAACCTACACAACATAAAACGTTGAGGGCGCTATGTCCATTTTATGAGAGCAAATTTTGACACGGGAATAGCTTTCTCCAAAGTAAATTTTATCACATCCAGAAAAAGGTACCTTTTACATACTTTTGTTAAGTGTTATCTTGTTTTTATTATTTTAATGACAAGTTTTAAAATAGTCACTTTTCGGGGGGGGGGGGGGTTATTGACAGCTTGGTTTACACCTGGTGTAAAGTTACAATCCAATGAAAGAGTAATTGTTAAGAAATTTTTAAGCAAATGACTTGTTCTTGGTTATTTGCTAGTTTTCGAAAAAAAATCACTAAATTCCGATTATTGATACAGTGAACCATTTATGAGGGAGGGACAGAGATACACACAATCAGCCAATTAAATACCACTTTGCTTTTTATCTTTCTCCCACTTTCATTTCTGACAAGATGTTTTCATCTCTTGTTCCTCTATATAAACTGCTCTCCCCCTTTGCTCTCTTTTTATTCTACTACTATTTCCTCACCCCCATCTCGTTACTCTCCTCTCACTTCTCTTCATTTACCTCTCTATTCCAATTCTTTTCTCGATCTTTTCCTCCCACTCTTTCTCCCTTTTCCAACTGTGAAATTCCTCCTTTTCATTCCTCCCCCAAACTTTATCTCTCTCACGTAAGTTTACATCATTCAACAGATTTTCAAAAGATCACATCTGTGGATGTTGGGGGGGCATATCAATGCTATTTGGTAGAAAAAAATCTCCAAACATTTTGCAACTCATTTTGGCACTTTCAATCCCTAGTAATGCATTGAACAGCATTGATACAGCCCCTTGTTTATGGGATATGTTTCTAAAACCAGATGGGGTGTTTCATAAAGCTGTTTGTAAGTTAAGAGGGACTTTTAAATGACTGGTGAACCTTTTTTACGCACTAAATAATCACCAAAGAACATTTAATGTTCAATACCATTCACCATAAGAAAGGACCACCAGTCGTTTTTAAAGTCACTCTTACTTTACAACGGCTTTATGAAACCCTACCCGATAGGTGTTTCATAAAACTGTAAGGGACATTATCAACGCTATAGGCATCTCATTTTGGCAATCTAATTCCCTGGTAAAGTCATGAATAGCTATGATATACCCCCTTGTCTATGTATTTTCTAGAACCACATGGGTGTTTTGTAAAGCTGTACCCAAGTCAAGATCAACTTTACAAATGACTGGTGACCCTTCTTGAAATAATGTGTGACATACACTGAATTATCAATTGATGTTGATTTTGCTCTTAATAAAGGGTTACCAGTCGTTTGTAGAGTTGCTCCTATTTTTCAAACAGCTTTATGAAACACCCACCTGGGTGACATTCCATGGAAGCTGTTCACAAGTGACCCAAGTTATCAATGACTTTATGAATGAGTGGTGGCACATTCTTGAGCTAAATGGGATACCCAAATTGTTTTCTATTTTAGCATATTTAGAGTAGATTTACTGTGATTCCTATGAAATAATAACAAATGAACTTTGGCATCCATAACTAGACCACCAATCATACATTACTGAGCAGCTTTATGAAACACCCCTTGAATTTTCTTCAGGATTCCTACAAGTCTATGAAAACACAGGGTCACAAAATACCAAGCAGAAATCACATAAAGATTATGTGCTGAGAACAGACTTTATTAATCTGGCAATGAGGTTCCTGGATCAATTTGAGTTATGATGATGAATATTCCTTGCCCATTGATGGTGAGTGTGTGACCATTCATCGTTGATGGTTCACCTTCTTTGTGTGATATCATAGCTCGTCTCACCAACTGATTAAGCCATAACACCGTATCCTGTGAAGACAGAAGCAATCCTGGTCCTGAAAATGTTTGTGAAACAGTTTTGAGAGTTGCATGTAGCTACATTTACGCCCTGACGGCGTACTTGCGCATGGGGTACATGCTGGCCTTGCGGATCTGTTTGCTGGTGCGGCGGTTGAGTTCTGATCGGCTGAGCTGGCGACGGATGGCTCGCGTCTTCTTGGGGCGGAGGTCCAGGGGCTTGAACTTACGGTTGCGGTAGAACTTGCGAAGGTTCTCCTTTTGTGTCTGGTGCATAACAGTTCGCACACGAGCAATACTCTTACGAATGACACAGCTAAAGGGAGAAAATAAAAAATAAATTTTAGAATATCCAAAAACGATTTCATGAAACTAAATGAGAGTATATCACTTAACATGACAGCCGAGAAAGAGCCGAAATGAGGAAAACCTATTACACTAAATAATAAAAATAACTCTCCAAAAACAATATAATTAAGCAAGAATAAATCAATTTACATGAGAGAGCTGAGAAAGGTCAGTCTGTCACTCAATAACTGGTCCTTGTAGCAATGAGGTGTGTAAATCATGACATTAATTGCTCCTATTGCATTACATCATGTATGAGATGTAAAGTGACCAATATTAGGCCCATCAATTCCTATCCACGACTCCAAGAGTGCCATTTTTCATTTCTTTTGAAATTCTTTACCTTATTATCATTTATTCCGTAAAATTTAATACAAACTACACATGTTAGTCTAGCAATACATGGCCCATTTGCATTTGCTTACATCTTTCTTTTTTTTCATCTCCCCTCTTTTTCAATCAAACATTGGGCAGGTTCCAGTACAGTTCCAATTTGGTGTGAGTTTGAGAGCATGAAGATGGTTTCCGAACCAAGCTTTAACCAACCCCATTGTAGGATTAGAAAGAGGATACTGAATGAGTAATTGTCAGCTCAACACCTTTCCAGTCACAACCAAAATAGAAATCATTATTTTTACAGTCTATGGGGGCCAATGTTGGTGAAGTAATTAAGCACACATTTTCAACACCAACTGTATACTGAGTTTAGCAGATAATATTAATGGGCAAGTCAACCCAAACAACATGTTTATTTGATGAAATAGAGAGAAATCAACCAAGCATTTTTAATAAAAATTTCATCAAAATCAGATGGAGGATTAAGAAAAAATAATTGAAAGTGTTGCTGATATTGAAAAATTATAATTCATAATTTATTGTTCAAAATTGAAATCTAAAACAGAAATAATCAGATAATTTGTTTTGCCAATTGATCGTCGCCCTGGCGGCCACTGTGCAGCGCCAGATTGACGTAGCTAGTGTATATCCTTTGAATCATTGAGCACCTAACAGGATAGCAGCAACTCGCATCTTTAAACATCTTTTGGTCTGACTCCCGACCTCCAAGTTGTGAGGTGGATGCTCTACCAACTGAGCCAACACACCAGTATTCATAGAACAAATTCTCATTCTTTATGGGCAGTGTACAAACAAGGAAACATTTGTCACACGTTTACCATTCCTTATATATCATTAACATCATTTATTCTTTCATTGTAACCATCAAAGTTGGATTGACAATAATAAATATGGAAAAATTAGATACAAAATTACACACAATTAAATACTTAAAGGCGATTGGAAATACACAACAAGAGAGTCCCAGACCAGAAACTTTTCAGAAATGGCCAGATTTGCTGGCTAATGATACTAATGATATTTTCTTCTCTTTTGTAAACTATGAAATGACTTTGGCACCTTAAAGGGATGGTCCGGGCTGAAAATATCTATATCCTAATACATAAGAGTAGAATTCACTAAGAAAAATGCCGAAAATTTCATCAAAATCGGATAACAAATAATAAAGTTATTGAAGATTAAAGTTCAGCAATATTTTGTGAAAACAGTCGTCGTGAATATTCATTAGGTGGGCTGATGATGTCACATCTCCACTTTCCGTTTTCTTATGTTATTAGAAAGTCAAAAAGGGGCCTAAGCTTTCGATCCTAGCAGAATCTTCGTCGGAGGCAAAATGACAAACATATAAAGTGGAACAACCATAATATAGACCACAAACAAGCTACAGCAACACTAGAAACAAGGAGACAAAAGGGGCATTAGTGAGTAGAGAAGACCAATCAGGTTAGTGAAGGGGATGAAAGAAAAGGAGTAGGCAGACACAAAGGGAAGTTAGTGTAAGTAAGGCCAGTAAAAGACCTCAAGCCAAGAGGGATTAAAATAATGAGGCAGGCAACATCAAACAGGATCTGGAACAAAACAGTGATAATGGGATGAAAAACAAGAGAATTAGTGAGAGGTGGGTCAAACAGGTTACAAAGAAAGGCTTAATAAACTGGTGCATAAGAGTGGGAGAAAAAAAGAAAATGTTATTTATTACATAAAATCATAATTTTTTCATTATTTCATACTTGTGTGAATAATGTCTCCTTATAATGAAATAAGTTGCAGCAATAAATATCTAATGTACTAAATCAGTTGTCAGTCCAATTTTTCTAGTTCTTGGAGGAAAAAAATTGAATAAACCTAATTTCATATAATAAAATACAAAACAAGTGGGGATGTGACATCATCAGCCCACCTAATGAATATTCATGACAACTGTTTTCACAAAATATTGCTGAACTTTAAAATTCAATGACTTTGTTATTTGTTATCCGATTTTGATGAAATTTTCGGCATTTTGCTCAGTGAATTCTACTCTATTTATTAAGCTATAAATACTTTCAGCCCGGACCATCCCTTTAAAAAAAATGGCTCTCCAATATTGAGAAATGGCTCTCATAAATTATTTTGTGTGTGTACTGGGTTTTTTTTGGGGGGGGGGGCAATAGAAGCAATTAAAAAAATTTAGCAAAATAATCTGTCCTTTTTTTTATTTCAATTTTTTCTCCCAATTTTTTCCCTTTATTTTTGGGGACGTGTCAGTTTTAGGTTCGGACCAGTAGAAACAAAGGGTTAGTGTGGAGCACTGAATTTAATATCAATCATATCGCTTTATGATGCACCCTCCCCCACCTCCAAGATTGAATAATAAGCTTTATGCTTGTTTGACTTTTCATTCAAATCAACTTCTTGACCGTTCACAATCAACCTCAACTTACATCTTAGCAAGCTTGGATGCCTGACCACCAGTCACCTTGGCAACTCGAAGCTGAGCCCATTCTTGCTTCAGCTTGTTGAGGTTCTCCTCCAACTCCTCCTTCTTCTTTCCTCGGAGTTCATGAGCCTTGATCCGCGTCTGTAAATTTCAAAGACAGTACAAAGGTAATGAGTAATAACAATCGATACACCAGCCAGGTGCGTCTTTTATAAGCTGTTTGTTAGTTACACACTGTTTTACATCTGACTGGTGACCCGACAGGTGCTATCCATCTGCTAAGGTTGAAATACTACCTCTGAATAGACAAGTTTGTAGATAATTCATGGAGGCAAATTTGGTAAAATGACCTTTCATTCCTTTCAATGTGATAGGCAGATTTCAAAGCAAGATATTATATAAGCATGCCTTATGTAGCAGGATGAAGAAATTGAATAGACCAGGTGACTAGAATAGCAAACCAATAAACACTCTATTTCTACTTTGAATGCATTAGCATGTTGTACTAGCCAACTGTGAAATACCAGTCGCTAGTGGATGTATTGTTTTTTGTAGATCTAGTGAAAAACACAATTCAAAATAATAATAATCAAGATATCAAAGTTGGTGCTTATCTCATTAAATATCAAAACACCATTTCACTTTAGTGCCAATGACCTTCTTCTGATCATGCGCAGAATGATACTAAAATGGCTTATATTATATCATTGTCAAAAAGCATATGATTGATATATTCATCATTTCCCCATATTTAGCACAAGAAAGGGTCAGCAGTCATGATTACAGTTGTGTGTATATATAGCAGCTTTTTTCTAACGTCCCCTAGATTGCTACACATTTCAATACACACCCCTCTGCAAACTTCGCTTTATTTCACAAAACAATTATATGCGCATATTGTACTGAGAAACAAGATTCTATTCCTCCCTGAACTTGTGGAATTATCAGTTATAACATTTAATGTTCAGTTAATTTGGTCCTTAATGTCAAAATGGTAAAACTGAAATACTATTGTATAATTCAAACAATAAACTAGAGTGTCGCTAAGGCGAGCACATAATACGCCCGCCTGTAATGCGAAAAAGTTATTTGTCAAGCAACAAAAGTGGAAGGTGGCGACACATCAAATTATATGAGCCTAGGTAAAGTTAAACTGGAGTTATCACGTTTACAAGGAAAAGTTAACGGACGGACAGACAGACGTCACCGTGCGTGATACCATAATACGTCCCGTATAGACGGGCGTATAAAAATCAAATAGTGAGGGACATCATTGACTCTCTGATTGCATGTCACCGAGTTGTGCATTTTATTGTTAAATATCCAAGTTTGATAAAAAATGTTAGATTCTACTTATGCTTGATTGATTTTCTCTATTAATTCAAATCATTATTCTGGGGTGGACTTGAACTTTAGTGAATGTCTTCTTGTCAGGTTTCCTAATTTTTTCAGAAAACAAGAGGAATTCAAAACCAGTCCAGGATCAAATGTTAGTTTTAAAAAATGAGCAAAAAATCAGTAATTTAAGATTCCCATTGAAAATGGATGGAAAGACAATGAACTTTTCATACGAAATAAGCATTTTCTTATTTTCCCACTTTTATTTTAGGGCTTTGCAGTAAAATTTTGTGCATATGAATATTCATGAGGCCTATAGATTGAGATCTGATGCAAATGTGAAACGATCCAGATCTATAGTCCTGTCATGAATATTCATGAATTGAGCTGCGATTTCCGCGCATGCGCAATTTGCGATGTTTTTAAATCGGCAGTGAATACGTGTGAGGAAACAGATCTATACTCTCTCTAAATCACCGATTTTGAGACTGATAGAAGCGTGGAAAAGTGAGACTTTGTGAAATGTAAAATGAGTTGTTATAACTGAATTTTAAGAATTTTAAGGTCATTTTCTTGCATGACTTTTATATTTTCCCCCATAAAGTGACACCTTTGTCACTTGGACAAGTAGAGCGAGTTTTAAGGCTCGATGTTCGGGTAGTGTAGCGGTAGTGAACAGTAGAGGCGCTGGTCCAATAATAGTTATTGTCCTAGAAAACAATATCCTCATAAACCAGGACAAATCATGTCTTGAGAAACCGAGATTGTCCGTGTTTAAATATGGGGAGTTTTTTCACGTATTCCTGCGCAATATAGACAGCAATTACGGGGATTGAGTGCTAAAAATAGATTCAGTCATCAGTGAAACTGGACCCTCAAAAAAAAAGGGAAAAGTTAGACCTCTATGTCGCGTTCGTTCTTGGTATCGATCGGCCATTTTGTCTTGAATATTGAAAGAACGAGACAGAACTTTTCCTTTTTTTTGAGGGTCCAGTGTGTGCCTCGATGTCAGAATTCTGTGTCACGATAGACCTTCATCCATATAATCGAGCAGTGGCAAATTGTATAGGACGGATAGAGGTGCGTTCAACGCTAGCGGGCGTGTACATTTTGCTTATTACATAACGTCATCCAGCCACTGCCGAGAGCCAATTTATGAATGAAAATATAATAAGCATGCGCAGTGTAAGCCTTCCATTGCCCCACACAGTATTCCACCAAAACAAGTGTGCAATTCTCTATCACCTCATACCAAAATCGACCTAGAATTTTACTTTCCTATATTTTATATGAATTATGAAAGGCAATCTCGGGGGATCTATTTCCTCATCGATACCGCACAAGTAAGCGAATTTATTTTGCGTAAAAATCTTACGAATTAGCATCAATATAACATCATGTTCGTTGGAGTTTGTAGAGTCTATTGCAACGTGCACAAAGTCAATTGATTTCCGGGTTTTGGAGTGTCGCATGAATATGCATGAAATTGCCAAGTCTCAATAATTTTCGGTCGTTACTGGAGCAATCAGATCACGAACCAAGACCATTTCCCACGTAGACAATGTGACCGGATATCGTTATCGCTTTTTTCGCTGTTTCGCACGCAGTCTGAAGGATTATTTTGGCGACCACGTAGTCATAACGTGATCTGCGCGACTGACCAAGCAGCGGTCTCCGATACGCTGAGCGGAGACGGTCTATCCGTTGTACAGTCTATGGACAATTTGCCAGTGTTGAGGTATGTGCATGATTTATTTTTCCCCTTTTATTTGGGGTGCTATTGCATATTGGGACCCCATGGCCATTCTACCCCATTTTTAAGAAGTACCCTCTGCCTAATATTACATGGACGAGTCCTGGGCTCCGACCTGCTTCAGAGGCCGGAGCTCCCTTCATGCCCTGGCCTTGGACTTGCCATGCCCATGTCTTTGAGTTGACTTGGGTTAACTGGTTTAGTCATGTGTAGATCTATACCAAAAGCTTCAGTCTCTGTTATGTTGGTTGTTTTCGTGAACTCTGTTGGCTACGCTCACCAAATACAGAGACCGAAGTTCTAGCGCCATATGTTTATGTGTATTAAGTTTGGATAAAACAGGGCAGTGAAGTTGCGCGACAGCCGAGGTAAGTAACTGCTTTTGTTCCTTTTAACTTGATTTTCCCCGTTTTTTGGCAATTAATGCCAAGAGGGAATATTAATTTGCATTTCGGTCGCGTTAATTTCCAAAAGTTTGATTCATTGAAGACAAAAATTGAAGAGCCCCGACGGGGGGATTTTGCATTGTAAGTCCCCTAATGGTGGCTGCACGATAGCGAGCCGTCTGTGTACGAGGAGAAATTTAAAAAATAAAAAAATGTTAAAAAACTCCTCTAAACAGACGGTAGACCAAAAGCTTCAGTCTCTGTACTTTGGTTGTTCCGCTGAACTGCGTTGGCTCACTCACCAATACATAGACTGAAGAGCTTGGAGGCCCGTACGTACAGACAACGTATTAGCAGTAACATTAGATCTAACATTCGGCGGAAACCCGATTTTCTGATCGTTTTTTTTTGCATAAAATGTCACATTATGAAAAAGAAATCACATCCATATTTACGAAAAAATGTTTAAAATTCAGAAATATCGTACCTTAGACCGCAGTTACCGCTAATTCCTTTCAAACCATGATCGAAACATCGTCATCTTCGATCCTTTCGTTGGTCAACATAAGTTGCCATCTTGGATGACGTCATCATCCTTACAGACGTATTTACCAGTCGCTATATATCGCGATTTGTGCCACTGCTTTGCGCTTGTACATGTACATGTGCGTGCGTTCGGAACTTGTCACTCGCATTGATTGGCCAAGATATCGAAAATTTAATCGGAAAGCCTTGATAAAAGCACAACTCGTTGACGGCTGCCATATTTTCCTCTTCGGCAGAAAATTAAACAAGTGGAATGCCTCTGGCCGTCTCACCTGCATCACGCGATTCAATATAGCAGCAGTGCTGATTTTGAAAACTACTATAACTCGCACAAGATGTTCAGTGATACTTGGTTACTCTTATTTCCATGTTTTATGAACTAGACCAATACACTTATAGAGATATGATGGCAATTCAACAAATACCCCCAACGTGGCCAAAGTTCTTTGACCTTACATGACCTTTGACCTTGATCATGTGACCTGAAACTCGCACAGGATGTTCAGTGATACTTGATTACTATTATGTCCAAGTTTTATGAACTAGACCAACACACTTTCAAATTTATGGCTGTAATTCAACAAATACCCCAATTTGGCCAAAGTTCATTGACCCTAAATGACCTTTGACCTTGATCATGTGACCTGAAACTTGCACAGGATGTTCAGTAATACTTGATTACTATTATGTCCAAGTTTCATGAATCAGATCCATAAACTTTCAAAGTTATGATGGTAATTCAACAGATACCCCCAATTCGGCCAAAGTTCATTGACCCTAAATGACCTTTGACCTTGGTCATGTGATGTGAAACTCATGCAGGATGTTCAGTGATACTTGATTAACCTTATGTATAAGTTTCATGAACTAGGTCCATATATTTTCTAAGTTATGATGACATTTCAAAAACTTAACCTTAGGTTAAGATTTTGATGTTGATTCCCCCAACATGGTCTAAGTTCATTGACCCTAAATGACCTTTGACCTTGGTCATGTGACATGAAACTCAGGCAGGATGTTCAGTAATACTTGATTAACCTTATGGCCAAGTTTCATGAACTAGGTCCATATACTTTCTAAGTTATGCTGTCATTTCAAAAACTTAACCTCAGGTTAAGATTTGGTGTTGACGCCGCCGTCGCCGTCGCCGCCGTCGGAAAAGCGGCGCCTATAGTCTCACTCTGCTATGCAGGTGAGACAAAAATAAGGAATAACCCTGTGAATCAGGGTTGGGCGGTAAATACTGGTAGCGGTAATTACCGGTGGTAAATACCGTCCGGTAAATAAGATGGGCGTCCGGTAAATATGGAAAAAACGGGAAATATGATCTATAATTTTTTTTTTTTCAAAAATTTTAGTTGTTTTTAACCTCAACAAATGAAAATAGTGTTCTGAAATAATTAGAATCACAAAACTCATAGTAGAAACACACAAACAGATAAAATCCATACTGCATACATGTACATACCCAAACACACATAGGATCTAAGTCCACACATACGCACACAAACTCAAATTATGTTCCTGGAAATTGAATAATCATATTAAAACATAAACAAATATTTATCTCGGGGTTTAACTTTTTACATGCCATTGTATCTCATTACAATATAATTTTTGTTTTTAAGTGTGAATAAAGCTCTGTATTCTACTGTATGTAAGTCGCTTTTCAACCAAACTTGGATGGTAGATGGACTTGGGGGACCTGCATGTTATGCTGCAGTCGGAGGTCACATAAGGTCAAAGGTCATTTTGAGGTCAACGTTAAAGTTTACATGCAAGACTCTCTTATGACACCGAACTCCGCAACCGTAAGTCGCTTTTCAACCAAACTTGAATGGTAGATGGACTAGGGCAAGACTCTTATGACAAGTGTTATTCCATCCCAGTCATTTCACAATGAAGTTTTGATATAATTCTCTTGCGTGCCCTTGCAAATCACAATATTTCTGGTTATTTTCAAAAAATTGCTTTTGCCTTGTTAATGTTGCAATTCTTTTGATATAACTTTTACAAGTTTAACAAACAAAGCAAACACAAACATTAAAAAGCATAACTTATACAAATGTACACAAAAATGGAAAGAGGTGTCAAAAGTTGTTTCCTTTAAGAAATATAAAATGAATACAATAACAACATAATTGACATACTTTAGCTACTGAACGTTTCATGGGAAATGTAAAATAAATAACTTGTGCAGTTTGTCATATTCATATTGATTGAAAGCTATTGTAAACAAATCAATCTTTGAGAAAATTAGGTGTATTTATTTGAAATCTTTTTAGTATTTTATTGTATTTTTCAGCATTTCATGATAACAGACATAGATAACACACAAACAAGCAAACACACACACTCACACAAATGGTACACACCAGAGCAACCATACTCACCACCTTTGTTTTTATGTTCAAAATTTGACAATCCCTATAGAAAAGTGAGTGGAAAATTATATTTCCGGTTATTTCCCGGTGAAAAGTGGTAAATACCGGAAAAAAGCGGTAAATACCGGTAAATACCGCTTATTTCCCAGCGTCCGGGAAATAAGCCTCCGAAGCGGGAAATATGCCAACCCTGCTGTGAATAACTCATCGGTAACGTATATTTTCGATATTTTATAGATTTTACATCGTATCAAGAGAAAGATTAGAGTCTAAAGAAAATAGTGGGCCTTCATTCAAGATAATATAATGTCATTTAGAATCTAAAAGAAATGAAAAATCTGGACAAAACCCACCCTCCGAATTGTCAAGCCAGATTACACATGCAGGCTCGCACTAACACATTACCGTCGGTGAATGGGGATTATAGTAAAATGTCAGAAATTGTTGAATAAATCCCCAGAAACAACGGTTATTCCTGTCTAAACAGACAGTAGAGAAATCATGCTTTTGTTGGTGTTGTTTCTTTTGTCCTTTTGCAAAGCAAGTCTCCAATGTGGGAGATTGTCTCCCCTATTGGAGAGTCTCTCATATTGGCCGTGCGCCTCTAACGTCCATGCGCAGTGAGTCGCCATCGGCAGTCTTCAACCTTCAATTTTGCAACAACAAAAAAAAATTCTTACCCAAATCTTTGTATGAGATGAAAGTATCCACAAATCCTTTGAAATATATGATAAACTTTTCTCCTGAAATTGCTACAGTTTTTAGTAAGAACATCATGAATTACACTCTTCCGGAACGGCGACACAATGATGGGTATATTTTGAGTCGCCGATTCGAAAAATCCAATACATTTACTACACAGACATATCGCGCATGCGCACACACACGCACCGATCGTACACAAAAGTGCATTGACTCAGCTGCATTGTTGAAACCTCTCCGTGGGTTAAGATATAAGTTGAGTCGCCAACCCCTCTTATTTTGATAACAATTGTCACCCCCACCTTCAAAATGAAATGATTGTGAGCATTTTTTAATAATCTATATTTTGAATTTGATACCAAATAATATTGGTAACTTGAGCGGGCAGTTTTGGAAACATCGATTGCTTAGTGACTGTGGGCGTCTCAAATCGTCGCCCGAGAAAAATGGCAGCTTAAATTCACACCGTACAGACCGAGTTTGCAAGTCTGACTTTGACTGCGCTTAACTCCTTTGTCTTTTGCTGGATCTTTTAACCAAACGTTGCAGCATTTCAGGGAATTACTGAGGATTAATATCAGATGCCACAAGACACTTTTCAACATTGCAAAAGATTTCTACAGTAGAGGCGCACGGCCAATATGGGAGACTCTCTCCAATAGGGGAGACAATCTCCCACATTGGAGACTTGCTTTGCAAAAGGAAAAAAGAAACAACACCAACAAAAGCATGATTTTTTCAAATCAAAATTTTGTCTCACTGAGGTCAGAAGCCCATTTGTTTTGTGTGTGATTGACAACAAAAATCCTTATCAAAACAAAAGTAGACGGTGAATTTTTAAAGTAGACGGTGAAAAGGGGTAATTTTTCATGAGGAATCTCCTTATCACATTTTTATTTGCCGCCAAGCTAATCCTTTTGCAGCAAATGTAAACAAAGGAAATTGGTCTCAAAAACTGGAGACTGTCTCTGAAATTGGATACCCAAATTCTTTACAAAAGTCTCTGATATTGGAGATAATCTCCCACATTGGAGACAGTCTCCAATATTGGCTGTGCGCCTCTACTGTTCTAGAACCATTGTAGTCAGGCAGTGACAGGAGAGTGGCGCAACAGTAAAAAAATTGCACATGGCGACTCACTGCGCATGGACGTTACTGTTCTTAAAGTTAAAGCCATAAATTATTATTAATAATAATAACTAACGACTAACGTTAGGCCTAAAAAGTTATCATATTCTAGACAGGAATAACCGTCGTTTCTTGGGATTTATTCAACAATTTCTGACATTTTACTGTAATCCCCATTTACCGACGGTAGGGTGTACGTGTGGGCTCGCATGTGTTCTCATTCCCTCCCTTTTGTCAATTCACAGTCCAAAGTTTGATGTAATTTTACACATCGAATTTACAATCTAAGGATGTATAAACAACAAACTTTTAATTGATGATATTCCAACATTTCAATACTTTAAACGATATAGATGAAAAAGGCATGAAAAATATACTTTACCGATGTTTAATTGGGTTGAACATGATAAAAATTGTCAAAATGGCAGCCAAACTAATGTTGTAAATCGGATCAAAAATCAGATCGAAAATCGGATCGGCAGTTAAGCTTCTAAAATCGAAATCGAATCGAAAATCGAATCGGCGATGTTTAAAAACAAAGGAATACATCAAAATGTTGTTCGCGGTCGCGCGCATCTTCCTGACAAAGTCACAAAGACGAATGCATTGGAATGGAAGTCGCCAACATGCGCGATCGTTTTAAAGCCAGGGGTTTTGAGGTGTTATTGCTTTAAAATAAACCGAGTGATTTTTATTAGAAAGATAAACGAAAGACGCATCTTCCGAGCAAAGGCGCAAAGGAAAATAAAATGAAAATATTTCTCATAGATCACAGGTTAATGAACGATCGGCGGGACATCTTTTAGAAGTATTTTTAGGTGCTAGCGATTTAGAATTATTGGAATGATCTCTTACGACGCATCATCTTAAAGTCGCAAGTGCAATTAAAATGAAGTAGAAGACGCAAGCACGCACAATATGCTCCGTCAATAGTACAGTCTTTAAAAGTTTATGGCGGCATCCGCTATCACCACGAGGTTGAAAATAAAATGTATATCATCATAAACGATGTAAGAGAGTAACGCAGTGAGCTCCGTCGGTAATACGACCTTTCAAATTTCACGGCGGCATCCGCTATCACCACGAGGTTGAAAATAAAATGTATATCATCATAAACGATGTAAGAGAGTAACGCAGTGAGCTCCGTCGGTAATACGACCTTTCAAATTTCACGGCGGCATCCGCTATCACCACGAGGTTGAAAATAAAATGTAAATCATCATAAACGATGTAAGAGAGTAACGCAATAAGCTCCGTCAGTAGCACGATCTTTAAAAGTTCACGGCGGGGTCCGCTATCACCACGAGGTTGAAAATAAAATGCAAATCATCATAAACGATGTAAGAGAGTAACGCAGTGAGCTCCGTCGGTAATACGACCTTTCAAAGTTCACGGCGGCATCCGCTATCACCACGAGGTTGAAAATAAAATGTATATCATCATAAACGATGTAAGAGAGTAACGCAATAAGCTCCGTCAGTAGCACGATCTTTAAAAGTTCACGGCGGGGTCCGCTATCACCACGAGGTTGAAAATAAAATGTAAATCATCATAAACGATGTAAGAGAGTAACGCAATAAGCTCCGTCAATAGTACAGTCTTTAAAAGTTTATGGCGGGGTCCGCTATCACCACGAGGTTGAAGAGAAGATTTATATCATTATAAAGGGGGTAAGAGAGTAGCGCAGTGAGCTCCGTCGGTAATACGACCTTTCAAAGTTCACGGCGGCATCCGCTATCACCACGAGGTTGAAAATAAAATGTATATCATCATAAACGATGTAAGAGAGTAACGCAATAAGCTCCGTCAGTAGCACGATCTTCAAAAGTTCACGGCGGGGTCCGCTATCACCACGAGGTTGAAAATAAAATGTAAATCATCATAAACGATGTAAGAGATTAACGCAATGAGCTCCGTCAATAGTACGACCTTTCAAAGTTCACGGCGGCATCCGCTATCACCACGAGGTTGAAAATAAAATGTATATCATCATAAACGATGTAAGAGAGTAACGCAATGAGCTCCGTCAATAGTACGACCTTTCAAAGTTCACGGCGGCATCCGCTATCACCACGAGGTTGAAAATAAAATGTATATCATCATAAACGATGTAAGAGAGTAACGCAATAAGCTCCGTCAATAGTACAGTCTTTAAAAGTTTATGGCGGGGTCCGCTATCACCACGAGGTTGAAAATAAAATGTAAATCATCATAAACGATGTAAGAGAGTAACGCAATGAGCTCCGTCAATAGTACGACCTTTCAAAGTTCACGGCGGCATCCGCTATCACCACGAGGTTGAAAATAAAATGTATATCATCATAAACGATGTAAGAGAGTAACGCAATAAGCTCCGTCAATAGTACAGTCTTTAAAAGTTTATGGCGGGGTCCGCTATCACCACGAGGTTGAAGAGAAGATTTATATCATTATAAAGGGGGTAAGAGAGTAGCGCAGTGAGCTCCGTCGGTAATACGACCTTTCAAAGTTCACGGCGGCATCCGCTATCACCACGAGGTTGAAAATAAAATGTATATCATCATAAACGATGTAAGAGAGTAACGCAGTGAGCTCCGTCGGTAATACGACCTTTCAAAGTTCACGGCGGCGTCCGCTATCACCACGAGGTTGAAAATAAAATGTATATCATCATAAACGATGTAAGAGAGTAACGCAATAAGCTCCGTCAATAGTACAGTCTTTAAAAGTTTATGGCGGGGTCCGCTATCACCACGAGGTTGAAAATAAAATGTAAATCATCATAAACGATGTAAGAGAGTAACGCAATGAGCTCCGTCAATAGTACGACCTTTCAAAGTTCACGGCGGCATCCGCTATCACCACGAGGTTGAAAATAAAATGTATATCATCATAAACGATGTAAGAGAGTAGCGCAGTGAGCTCCGTCGGTAATACGACCTTTCAAGGTTCACGGCGGCATCCGCTATCACCACGAGGTTGAAAATAAAATGTATATCATCATAAACAATGTAAGAGAGTAACGCAATAAGCTCCGTCAATAGTACAGTCTTTAAAAGTTTATGGCGGGGTCCGCTATCACCACGAGGTTGAAGAGAAGATTTATATCATCATAAACGATGTAAGAGAGTAACGCAATAAGCTCCGTCAATAGTACAGTCTTTAAAAGTTTATGGCGGGGTCCGCTATCACCACGAGGTTGAAGAGAAGATTTATATCATTATAAAGGGGGTAAGAGAGTAGCGCAGTGAGCTCCGTCGGTAATACGACCTTTCAAAGTTCACGGCGGCATCCGCTATCACCACGAGGTTGAAAATAAAATGTATATCATCATAAATGATGTAAGAGAGTAACGCAGTGAGCTCCGTCGGTAATACGACCTTTCAAAGTTCACGGCGGCGTCCGCTATCACCACGAGGTTGAAAATAAAATGTATATCATCATAAACGATGTAAGAGAGTAACGCAATAAGCTCCGTCAATAGTACAGTCTTTAAAAGTTTATGGCGGGGTCCGCTATCACCACGAGGTTGAAGAGAAGATTTATATCATTATAAAGGGGGTAAGAGAGTAGCGCAGTGAGCTCCGTCGGTAATACGACCTTTCAAAGTTCATGGCGGCTTCCGCTATCACCACGAGGTTGAAAATAAAATGAATATCATCATAAACGATGTAAGAGAGCAACGCAATAAGCTCCGTCAATAGTACAGTCTTTAAAAGTTTATGGCGGGGTCCGCTATCACCACGAGGTTGAAGAGAAGATTTATATCATTATAAACGATGTAAGAGAGTAACGCAATGAGCTCCGTCAGTAGCACGACCTTTCAAAGTTCACGGCGGGGTCCGCTATCACCACGAGGTTGAAAATAAAATGTATATCATCATAAACGATGTAAGAGAGTAACGCAATAAGCTCCGTCAATAGTACAGTCTTTAAAAGTTTATGGCGGGGTCCGCTATCACCACGAGGTTGAAGAGAAGATTTATATCATTATAAAGGGGGTAAGAGAGTAGCGCAGTGAGCTCCGTCGGTAATACGACCTTTCAAAGTTCACGGCGGCATCCGCTATCACCACGAGGTTGAAAATAAAATGTATATAATCATAAACGATGTAAGAGAGTAACGCAGTGAGCTCCGTCGGTAATACGACCTTTCAAAGTTCACGGCGGCATCCGCTATCACCATGAGTTGGAAGAGAAGCGGAAGAGAAGATATCTATCCTCTTGAACATCGCCATAGATAATACCGCGTCTTTCTCCCTGAATAATGCGACCTCTAAATAGCTAGCACCTCAAAAACAATCTTGAAATATGTTCTGAGCGATCACGCACTGTAACCAGATCTACGCCGATTTTTATTTTCGATTTTTTCCTTCAAGGGGCATGATCGAAGATCGGCAAGTGATTGCCGATTGTGGTGAAATCGAATGGAATCGGTTGCCGATTGCAAAATCGGTTACAAGCTTAAGCCAAACTATAAAATATTTACAAACGAACGTCAACAATCACGAATGTGATATCGATATTGCTTTCGATATTATACGATCTGCTCCATATGCGAACGAAACCGAAGATAAACGATACTAGTTATACTAGTACGAGTACTAGTTATAATCGCGATATATTGATTCGAGACATTAAGTTAATAACGACAATGACGTCATTCAAGATGGCAACTTGCAAGAAAAACCGTCAGGTCAGGTGAAAATGTCTTAGATGACAGATTTCTCAATCATCCAGAGGATTTTTTTCAATAACTCCGGCCCAAGGTATGCAATTACTTCTTAAGTTATATATATTTCCCTGATAATGGAAACCATGAAACTTTCAATTTTGCTTAAAAAACAGTTTTAAATCGCGATCTATAAAACGCTAGTTCACTATACGTTGGCTGTAGGTACGGGGCCCCATCCCCTTCAGTCTATGTATGGTGAGTGGAGCCAACGTAGTTCAGCGGAACAACCAAAATACAGAGACTGAAGCTTTTGGTCTAGGCCTAGGCTAACCCAGAGAGCTCCAGCCCGCGTAGCGGGCTGGAGCCCAGACGCGCAGTGTACAAACGGGCATTGAGGTGAGAGTACCGTGAAGTTTGGTTAATATCATTTACATAATACATAATTTAAACAGAAATTAAGCACTTACCACGATTGTATGGATGATAGTCTAACGAGTGGCAGTTTCCTGACATCGAGGCACAGACTGGAACCTCAAAAAACGATCAGTTCTGTCGCGGTGTCTCTCCCTCTTTCAAAATTCAAAACAAAATGGCCGATCGAGACCGAGGCTAGTATAGCACTAGCGCATATAGACTTTGTCAAATTCGCGCATGCGCCCTACACCCTCTCGAACGGCCATTTTGCTATGAATTTTGAAAGAAGGAGAGCCACCGCGACAGAACTGATCGTTTTTTGAGGTTCCAGTCTGTGCCTCGATGTCAGGAAACTGCCACTCGTTAGACTATCATCCATACAATCGTGGTAAGTGCTTAATTTCTGTTTAAATTATGTATTATGTAAATGATATTAACCAAACTTCACGGTACTCTCACCTCAATGCCCGTTTGTACACTGCGCGTCTGGGCTCCAGCCCGCTACGCGGGCTGGAGCTCTCTGGGTTAGGCCTAGGCCTAATCATAGTCATACTTCATAGGACCTAAGGAATTTATTTAGTTTGAGTTTTTTCTCCTGAAACTAGGCTTAGCACTTTTCTATATGACTATTAGAATAATGTGGGTACACCTACAGGGAATAAGATTTACATATTAAAACGCCAGCTGAATTAGCTTCATTCAAATGCAGTAAATACTAGATAGACCTCCAAAAAGCCCAATTGCTAACGCAAAATGCCGCTAATGGGACTACACATAAGTAAAATCCACAACAAGATAATACATGCCAATAAATATGGGAAAACCAAGTAAAATAAAGATAATTTTAACCTAAAATTTACATTTTAAATTCTTTACAAATACAACATTGGTATGATTAGTTTCGAAATGTGGATTGTACATAGTTTGGGTGATTTTAAGAGATTATAAAACCCTTCCCGAGGTCCTACCATAGTGATTTTACGTGTTGATGCCAAAAGACCGTCTTGATGCAAAAGGTTTTACTTCCGCCTTGTAATCTTATCGTTCATACCCGGTAAGCTAGATCAAGCAATGGCACTGTCTATGTAAACTTCTCTCCGTAAAGGGTGGTGGCAACGAGGCAACTGATCAGGAAGAAGTTCGTGCGAGATAAAGGAAAGGGATCTTTCACCATGTCCAAAAGTACGAAATCTACAGATTTTAGGAAGGTCAATGTTGACGAATTTAATGAAAATAATTACCAAGATGACGATGTTGGAGAAGCCGGTGATGCTGTATTACCAACGGATTCAGAGATTCAAACACTCCTCAACAGGTATTTGTCAACCCCTCCTACTTGCAGCAGCGAGCATCAACAGCACACGCCCATCTACCCAACCCGACAGGACCGGGCAAATCGCAAGCTGAAGTTTGCCTCGCCCTCGTCTCTGCATCTGCTCTGTCGCGCTGACCGCTGTTTGACTTCACTTTGTCTTTTTGACTTTTATAAGTCTTAGGCCCGTAGAATCTGGTTTAATTTTTTTTTTCTACTCACAATATCATCATGTTTATAGGTTACTTATAATGAAACAGATTGAGGAAAATTTACACAGATGAAACATGGAATAAAAAAGGTAAATCACTAAAATGGGATGGGAATTAAACAGTTCAAACTCAAGTTCAACTTCAAGTTCAAAAACACTGACAACACAGTGACTGACACTAGTATGGTTAGAACAACGAAAAAAATGAAACTGCATTTCTGCTTAAAAGCATTACCTTAATGATGGTGGGCCCCGGCCCCAAGTCTGCGACCTAACAATTTGAGTTAAGATTTAACATGAATTTCTTCTTATTGCACAAAATTTTTCAGTTAATAATATTATAATAATGTTCCTTATATTAAGAGTAAGTGTACCAAATTTCTCATTAAAAAATGAAAGAAAATATAGGATTTTCTTGAAAAAACCTCGCCCTCGGGCAGTCATTTTCAGATTGAAAAAAAAATGGTACCCCAGCTAGGCCATGTCTGCGCACTCATTCACTTTGCACACGAGTCAGGGATTTTGATGAGAAAGGCTGCATTTTGAGGCCGTCACATGAAATGCCCTAAATTCATTATTTTTCCACCATTTTGAGTCAGATTTTTTAAATGAATACCTGTCTATGTATTGTATGTGTAAAGTTCGTGCTCATTGCGTATCTTCTTTTACTAAATACTAGAATCGCGTAGATACGCATGGGCGCAGACTTGGGGGAACTTGCCATATATTCTTTATTAGCATTATTGTCAAAGGCATTGCTAAAAACTTATCATAAAATTTCCTAAATAGTGAAAAATAAGGCAACAGGTCCACTCTAGGCGACACCGCAATACTTACCCGTGTTAATAAAGTGGGACTCCGCTCACGCGCGTTTGGGCCTCCCTAGCTTAGAACTAAGCACTAATATCACCTTAAAAACTAAATCTACAAGGTATGTATAATCTATTTAGTAATTTGATAATGTTTAAACGGTACTCACCAGTTCTTTTGATGTATTTTCTCCAGAATTCCCACGGATTTGTCCCAAATCTTGCGACAAACCACGTCGCGGTAGACAGCTGTACATTCTTTTTTATTTATAAATAAAGCCCCTTACGATAGTTGTTAACAACGCGGCCAAATCGTTAGGTTTTTTGCACTGTGTCCAAGGCTTTTTTATTTTGTTTGATTTTTTATTTTTTAATAAATATTTTGTTCAATAGCGATTTTTACGTCAAATATTAAATTTATATCACAAAATATTTTTTAATTGTAGAAATATACATAATATTATGCAATAATTTATTCTATATATATTTTATAATAAAATTTATAATTGTTGCGGTCTTTAAAAAAGGATAGTCGATTGATCAGGTGATGACCACACGTATCACGTGATCTGAAAATCAGCTTCATACCGCTTTGATCGCACTCGACGGTGACCGGACTGACTGCCAAAAAAAGATCGAAAAATGACTCAAATGTAAGTTTCCCTTTATTTTTTATTAAATTCAAATTAGGAATAGGAATATATTTAATGGGCAATCTTTTAATAAATGATAAACAAACGAGGACAAAACTCATATTTTGGGAGTAATATCATACTTGGGTGCAGGAAACAGTACGGTTAGAAGTTCTAACCTGTTTTTAACGCATTGTCGCCTATGAGGTCCATACATGCTAATGTTTGGACCTCATTGGTACTAGGAGTGAACAGGTCCAGAATACATTGTCCACAATTTATTTCATTTTCATATTGGGCAGCTAGTGCTGGCTTTTTGGCAGTGGCAGTACCGGTAGTAAGATTCAGTGTTTCCACAGATCCAAAACAAATTTCCCGAAACTGAATCCTTACAAGGCAGCGTAGCTCAGTCGGTTAGAGCGCATGTTTCGGATAAGATCGTGGATCTCAACATGAGGGGTTCGAGTCCCGCTCATGCCGAAACGCGTCTAACAAAAAAAAAAGATCTGATGCTATAGCGTTGTGGGTTGGCGTGCCTCACCAATGTATTCAGTGCAGGTGTGAATACAGTTGGAAAACACTTTGTCCATCAGAAAGGACGCAAATGTTGGTCCCATGTATAGGAGAGGTACAACGTATGCATGTTAAAACCAATACACTATTCGTCAAAGAGTAGGGTGTTCACCCAGTGTATTGCACCTGCCGGTCCCGGCAAAATCCAGGTCAAGTACGTACATGTACGCGGATCCAGGGGAGGGCCTGGGCCCCCCCCCCCCCCTATTGGCGGAGCAAAAAATAAGAAAAAAGGGGGGAAAGAAAGAAAAAGAAGGAAAGAGAGAGGAGAAAACAAAAGAGGAAGAAGACGAGTGAATAAAATAAAATGAGGAGCAGACTTGGAAAATAATTAAGAAAATCTTTCATGTCACTGAATAAAATTTTGCTCGCGCTTCGCGCTCGCATTGCATTTTAGGTGATTTACATATCTTGTTAGGTGATCTGTCAATCGACAGATCAACTATTAATTTTGTACGAATTTTCTTTTTTATTTATTTATTTATTTTTATTTTCCACCCTTTTCTTGTTAGCACAAAATCTCCAAATCTACATCATCAATTATCTTCAGAATATCATCAGATATGGGGACTTATCATGTGATGTGTATAAGACAAGTTCAAGGTCAAAAGGTCATCATGACGTCATCTAGACGCCATTTTGTAAAATCCCATTATCAATCATATCTTCATTATCAATTATCAAAAATTAACAATATTTACATCACATTAACTTCAGGTCAAGGGTCAACTGTCCATGTCATTAAAGGTCATGTAAAGGTCACGACGTGCGCGTATGCGCGCGTCAAAATTTTAAAATGCTCAAAATCACTTCTTGACCAAAGTTTCAAAAATTTGCGCGCGCGCACGGTTAAGCGCGCGTTCTCGCGCGTAACGGCACTATGCAACATAGTATCGTCATTTTTTTAAATATCAATGCATTGATTATATAATTCTGAGTAATTTGATACCTTGATCAACCTTTTACGACAAGTAATAACGGAATAAGCCTCCATCAAAGTTTACAGCACGCACGCGCGCGCGCACTAACCATAGACAATATATGTGCAAAAACATGCCTATACAAAATTCATTATAGCTCTTTAGATAGTCCGTTGACCCCCGATTTTTTTTTCATATTCAGCGTTCTCGCCAGGATTTTTCTTAAGCGTGTCGGAAACCCGCCGATTCGGCGGTGGCCAAATTTGCACGTGAAGTTTTGATTTTCACATGCGCTGCGCTTTTATCCGATCCAAAGTCAAGTTTCATTGCCAATCCGCGAAGTTCAATAGATGATGTCATGCTGTTTTAATCGGCGGCGGACACCAACCTAACACTGATATAGGCGAAAATTTTGGAATTTTAAGTTGTTATTTATCTCAAAATTTAGGGGTCTTTTTTTGTCTGGATATGTTTTAAACTGTTTTGAGGTGTTAATGAGTTAAAATGTAATTCATATACCTTTCGTTATGGACTCCCGTTCTCCGAGAAGAAATATATATCACGCATTATTCGTAAATTTCTTACAACGGCGGAAAAGAAAATAAAACAAAATAGAAGTCACAAACATCTCAGATTAATGAGCGATCGATTTGGGAATGTTTTTAAATTGTTTTTGAGGTCCTAACGAGTTGAAATAAATTTATATACCTTTCGCTATGACCTCTCTAAGAAATGCACTATTCTGACAACGGCGGAAAAGAAAATAAAACAAAATAGAAGTCATAAACATCTCAGATTAAGGAAGGATCGATTTGGGAATGTTTTAAAATTGTTTTTGAGGTCCTAACGAGTTGAAATAAATTTATATACCTTTCGCTATGACCTCTCTAAGAAATGCACTATTCTGACAACGGTGGACATGGTGGAAAGGATTATAAAACAGAATAGAAGTCACAAACATCTCAGATTAATGAACGATATATCAGGACATTTAAAGTGTTAATGAGTTCAAATATTTTTAATATACCTTTCGTTACGGACTCCCGCTCTCCGAGAAGAAATATAAATCACGCATTATTCTTAAATTTCTTACAACGGCTGAAAAGAAAATAAGACAAAATAGAAGTCACAAACATCTCAGATTAATGAATGATCGATCTGGGAATGTTTTAAAATTGTTTTTGAGGTCCTAACGAGTTAAAATATATTTATATACCTTTCGCTATATGAACTCTCTAAGAAATGTAAATGACACATTTATTCTGACAACAGCGAAAATGTAAATAAAATAGAACAGAATTCACAAACATATCACTTGAATTGTGAAGCGTCTCGGCTTGATAGGGAGGTATAAACCGGGATATAAATGATAGTCTTTAATAAAATTGTTGATGATTGATGTGATAACGACATGATTTATGATATAAAATCATTCTTCGAAAACCAAAATGAAGCTCACAGCCAAAGGAAGTGATAGGCCTACCTCCTTCGACATAAGGTACATTACGTAATAACTTGGATGACCAAGCTGGGCCAAGTCTGTCATCAAGACACTCGACAACATATTGAGATAATCTGTCGAGATTTGCTGAACCATTAAATCAGGTAAACATGAGATAAAAATCGTTTCTCTTGGGACTCATTTGGGCAGCCACTGAGGTGATTTTAAAACATGAGCCACGCGAGCAATTGCCTTGGGTGGTGATGGACATTTCATTGATTTCTTTTTTAATCAGCGACTTTACAAATAAAAAATAATAATACATATTCTAATAACTTTTTAAATCTTTGATGGATTTTCCTCAAACTTCCACCAACATTTATCATTTTTTTCTCCTATCTTTACAATGAGCTTTTTGTCAGGGTGAACTCCCCCTTTAAAGAGAAATTCCAGTAGTTGCAGTAAACACTGATTTCATGAGAAAGTCTGTAAAACCAGGCTTAATTGTCAGTATATCATCGAGGATCTAGATCCGGTACAGTTACATAAACTGAACTTTGTGAAATCTTGAAATCTACGCTGAAAAATGTTCAGACTGAACTTCCCCAACACAGATAAGCGCACGTGGGACAGTGTATAAACGCGTCGGGCCCGACGCTCTACCCGAATCCTGTGCTTCTTTGCTGATTTCTCAGCAATTACACAATTTCTTCCAGAATCCTTTGGCACATGCGTTTTATTTATACAAACAGACACTTTGGTGGTCATTTCATTGGATTCTGTACGAACTTTTTTTTATATCTTTACCAAAACTAGCATTTACCTTTAATGTTTGGTCACTTGAAAATGAAACCTACGTATCATGAACGTGTTTTCAGTTGAAAAAATTTGGAAATTGCAAAATCACTTATCGTTTATTTCTACCATGTTTATTTTTTAAAGAAAATTGAGACTTCGAAAAAGTGTTTTTGACCATTTTCATCATTTTGCAATTCAAATTCCCTTTAGAAAGATGTTGCAAAGTCTTAGGGATATTTCTGATCTGTACGATGCAGGATCTAGGGGCGGGGGAGTTTTTTTTTGTATGGTAGTTTTTATTTGACAACTTCAGTTCATATACAAAATAAAATACATATAAGAATTAGAAGTTTGATGTCTTTACAAATTGATAAATACCTTGACAACTCATAAATTTAACACCATTTTTTCTCCTTAAGTGTTACAATAGAACACAATGTCAGACATCTTCCAATACATAATTATAAATAACATTGATGTTGATTATAATATGCATTAAGAATAAAAACTTCTACAATAAATTCAACATATTGATGTTTTCCAGTGTCAAATATCAACATAAAAAAGAGATTTTCCAAATACACATTGGCATGACATATCGATTAGAAATACCTAAAAATATATTTTTAGATATTTCTAATCGATGTGTCGATCATGCGGTCTCATGCCACCCCCCCCCCCCCCCCCCCCCCGCCCCTAGATTATTAATCAATAGAAGAAACTGTACACACATGTTAAAAACAATACAAGAAATTATAGTCTGTTTTAGATGAAAGAATGAAAAAAAAACGTTAAAAACAAGCAATTAGCCGTCAAACAAATAACATTAACTTTACATCTCGCTCCCGCGCCCGGGATCTCGTTTTTCTCCTTTGACAAAATCATGCACACACGTGTCGCCCTAAGCCCCATTTCCAGCAAGCTAGCCAACACTTATTGTGAGTAACTTGTGACATGACAGCAGATGACATGAGAAATTGAGAATGAACGTTAAGAATATTACTTAGAAAGTAATTAGCGGGAAAATTATGAGGAACAATTCATTTTATGATAAAAATTTCTTGAAAACTATCGGAAAACGGTATCATGTAAAAATGAAAGGCTACGTCGGACCCGGGTCGCACCGCGGACAATTCAGTTCTAACATACACATTGTAGCATGCATGTCCGGCTCAGCTAGGAGCGCTGGCAACGCTAGTGTGGCTGCTTAGGCTTGGCGGGCTGGCTGGCTGGCTCGCCGGCCGGCTGGAAGTGGAAGTGCGCCAGTTTCTACGCATGGATATTTTCCGGTCATCAATAACATCATAGTTTGTCTGTTGCCGAAATGATTCTGAAACATCCTTTACTTTTGAGGATTGATGATGAATGATGCAACAATTATTTCCGATGACTTTTCCCCACTTTTTATGATTTTTTTATTTTTTATTTTTGCCTGTGTCGCTCGCGTTTTGCACGTGACGCATATAGAGCTTGTGGAATTTACGTGTGTCGCATGCGACGCATGTGTTCTACACTGGCGAGAACGTTGTGGGAGATATGATTTCATGTCACATTTGACCCTTAATTTTATCATGACGTCATCAAAGTGGCGTCGAAACTCAAAATTACCACTTTGCTACCTATGACGTCATCATAGTTATGCAAATTTTACACTAACTCCTCAAATATTGGCCAATTTTTCGCTCAGTTTTCACTATATTGTAGCTGAGGACATATTCTTTTTATTTTGATGGCTATATTTCCTTTTAAAGGAATAGATCATCCTAAAAAATGGCAAGTTATAGAGGCATGTCATTTTCGCTCATTTTGTGTGCAATCTCTATGGGAAATGACTTTTTCTCAAAACTGGATTTTACACTCTTCTATTTCGCGAGCCATATCTCCATTTCTTTTTGTCGGTTTTCTCTGAGCTTGGAGTATGTTGTAGCTGAGATTGTAAGCTATCGATAATGTGGTCTCCATTTTCCAATCAGATGCCGAGATCATGCCCGTATTTCACTTGCAAAATTGGATTTGAGATCCTCTCAATTTGCTATGTGTAAAGTCTATGGGAAATAGTGCTTATGTGTATTATTCTATGGGAAATAGTGTAGCTCAGTTGATAAGGCATCAGACTTGCAATCCTAAGGTCGAGGGTTGGAACCTCGGGGTGAACATGAGATTTTTTTTTTTTTTTTTTTTTCTTTTCAACATTTCACAAATGGTCCTTCATGACCATTACAAGGTATATAAGTTAAAACATTGCACAATAAAATAGTTTAAAAAATCCTTTTAATATAACATGTACATGTACCATGTGTATCATTTATATCTATTTTCCAAAGTTTCTCATTTCTCTCTTTTCAAGAGTATTCATCATGTTCTTTTTGTAATAGAAGTTCAGTTTTCAATATGATCATCGTATTGATGTCAATAAACATGCTGATTGTCTTCGTGATCATGAAATCAGAGACAGATCACCTAATTCGTCCTCATGAGGAATTAAAATTCTAGTTCAATATTGAGTTTAAATATCAAAATATAATATACAAAACATATTTTATCTCGGAAATTCTAACTTTCATTATTTTGTGTAATTTACAAATTGATTTTTAACAAGTACTCTGTAAAAATGTCAGTTTTATGGACTGAATGTTAACATTTTCTGCTCGCGCTGTGCGCTCGCAAATTTTGATTTATCAGGTACCTATTATAGGGACAGTGATTTTCCGTTTCAAAAAATTGCCTTTTCCGTTTCAGAAAATCTCAAATTCCGTTTCAGCATGTCAGAAAACGGAAATTCCGTTTCCCCATAGACTTTGTACACACGGAAAACTGACAATTCCGTTTACACATTGAATAGCAAAATCACAACACGCACACGCGCACTGGTCAAAATTAGTATCTGCTACTGTACCAACAACACAATAAAATCCGTTCTAATCGGATCTATGCGGGTGCATAAAATATTTTTACACACCCATTTTGCATGTATACATCCTCACCTTTCATATTATTAGCATTATTTCACGGTGAAATGATATTTCATCGATAATTTGGGGGGTTTTTGGACATCGTTATCATCAGTCAACGGCTTTTGCCAATCCGCCATCTTGGATTTTAAGACCACGATATCGTGCTGTTACATCTTCAAACGTAGAGGGCAGCAACACACGACCGTGTACATATGTAGTTGAACGATATGTGTGCATATCATGTGAAGCCCAACCTGGCCGGCCGGGTACGGTGCGGGGTAAAATCGAGTGTGCTGATGTCGAGTGCAGTCACGATGTGTGAATTGTCATGATAGTAGCGAAATGAGATCGTGTTTTCTGGGTTTTTTTGGCCATTTAATATTCTCATTTTGTTGTGATTTTGGAGTAATTTCTGTTGCTATTCTGTGTATTTTTCCGTTTGAAATGCCACTTTCCGTTTCAATAGGCCCTTTCCGTGAATTCCGTCCGTTTTCCGCGATCGCGGAAAATCACTGTCCCTACTATTATTTTTGTGTATTCCATAAAGTTTTCAAAATCCCTTTTCAGGTCTAATTGTCAAAACGTATCAGCTAGCGCTGCACGCTCACATTTTGATTGGCGAATTATGTATGTCTCAATATTGATTATACAACAAACTACTTAAAATCCCCTTTTCATGATTTGCGCTCGCATTAATGGTTAATAATATATTAACTGATGCATCCTAGTTATAATTACAAAAGTGATTGAAATGTCCAGTTTTCAGGCCATCATATCATCAGATTTCGCACCCTCATTAGGCATTAATGAATAAGATATTAATTTAATAATTGAATTTTGTTTCATCTCGAGCTTAGCAAGAGAAGTAGGAAGACAGTCTTCATTTTCATGTGATGACATGTCCTAAGGACATTATCATTATCGAGTTTCAGATCACAATATTAAAAATTTTATGCTCGCGCTTTGTGCTCTCATTATTAATGTAGAAATATCCCCTATTACTCAGTCTTTTCATGATTTACAAAACATGAATAGAGTGTCCCATTTTCAGGTCTGAATCTCGATTTGTTTTCCGCTCGCGTTTCGCGCTCGCATCAATTGTTTTATAGCTATCTTGTTCACGATTATAAAAATTGATTAAAATTTTCCATTCTTTATGTAGAAATGTCAAATTTTTTCAGCTCACGCTTCGCGCTCGCATTATTTGATTTTTGAAATACGTAACGTCTTCATGGCTAACTGCATGCAATCTTTAACAGGTACCTTTTCCGTCAGTTCATTTCTGCTCGTGCTTCGCGTTCGTAGTAATTATTTAGTTGCATACACATCTTTTTCAGGATAACAAACAATGCCCAGAAGGTTCAAATTTTAAGATAAAATACACAAGATTTCCAAAAAAATTTAGCTCGCGCTTCGCGCTCGCATTATATAAATAAGGATTATGACATTATATATTTATGTTGATTAATAAGAATAAAGCTAAAAGGCGACTATTAGGACTACCCCTTCAAAGAAACAAAAAATCATCCTCGAGCGGCCGATCGGGGACAACATGACTGAAAAAAATTCCGGGCCCCCCCCTATTTGCGAAGGCTGGATCCGTCCCTGAAGTACCCGATGCATTTATGCCCAGGAGGGCCCTGCATCGTATACATCCAGATTCCAAATTTCATGATATTCATCACTCACATTAGCAGTGCGGTAGCAGCCACATGTAGTATGAGGACTATAGTATACTAACCTCAGTCCTCGCACAAATAGAACCGCGTTTGGCTTTGGATTTCTAACCATTGGTTCGCGCGTGCTGCGACGCCACTTCTGGCGACCACAACACACAACTTCTATGGCTTGATTTTTCTGTGCGCGCGGCATTTAATGAACCCTTGGATATTCATAGACATTTCCTGGAATTTTCAAGTTTGATTTTAAACAAAAATCGGACATTAATAAGACAGCGAGCCAAAATTTGCCTAAAAGTGACAAAAATCAAGGAATTTGATATTTTTGGGTTCACGCCCTTTTTAAAAATAGGAACAAAATTGCAAAATGCGAGCGGAAAATTTTGAGCTACGTATCTTTAAAGGACAAGTCCACCCCAACAAAAAGTTGATTTGAATAAAAAGAGAAAAAGCCAACAAGCATAACATTGAAAATTTCATCAAAATCGGATGTTAAATAAGAAAGTTATGACATTTTAAATTTTCGCTTAATTTCACAAAACAGTTATACGCACATCCTGGCTGATATGCAAATGAGGAGACTATGACGTCATTCACTCACTATTTCTTTTGTATTTTATTATATGAAATATTCTAATTTTCTCCTTATTGTCAAGTGATACAACGATTAATTCCTCCCTGAACATGTGGAATTAGCATTGTTTAATACTATATGGTTCAGTTAAGTTGGTCCTTATTGTCAAATCTATAAAAAACGAAATATTGTATAATTCAAACAATAAAAAACATAAGAAATAGTGAGTGATGGACATCATCGACTGAGTCACCTAGTTGTGCATATCACTGTTTTGTGAAAAATAAGCGAAACTTTAAAATGTCATAACTTTCTTATTTTACATCCGTTTTTGATGAAATTTTCAGCTCTATGCTAGTTTGATTTTTCTCTATTTATTCAAGTCAGCATTTTCCTGGGGTGGACTTGACCTTTAAATATAACATGAATATTAAAAGTTGCAACGTTTAATTGTTGTTTAGAGTCTAGATCTATATAGTATATAGTACATGTAATTATATTTTTTTTATTAGCTCTACCCGGAATTACCTGGATTTTTTTAATTACCGTTCCCGAAAATTACCTGAAAATTACTGGAATTCGGGTAATTTCCATCAAAGTGGAAACACTGGTCATGCTGGTAGGACTCAGTCTGGATCTGGTCAGAGAATTTGGATCATCCCAGTTTACAGGGACTGTCGGTTTTCAAAGATTTCTGAAATCTAGGAAAGTTCATTCACCTGTCATTACCAACAACATTGTGCAATGTCCTAGTCTTTAAGTATTGGAAGACAGCAAGTCATTAAAAATAAGACTGTGAATTGGGGGAATCAAGGTCAACGATTTATTTAAACCACTTTTTATCCTGTAATTGTTATTATGTCCAGCAGGGGGAAGTGAAAACAAAACCCTGTCCTCATAAACAAAGACAAGATACCAATACATGATTTGTCTGACCTGGGTTTTGGGATGTCCCTGTTTTTTAAGACAATCACAATTTTTGGACCAACACCCCTATTGACCTAGCCTCTTGTCGAGGCCCTGTCGGCTGCTTTCCGAGCGAACATGGCAAAGCACGGGAGAGAGCGAAGCAGAGCGCCGCGAGACAGGGCCTCTTGACATCTGTAACGAATTTCACCGACTTTCTTTTGTTTTTTATTGTTTTTACCAATTCACCGACCAAAAACTGGTCGGTGAAAATCATCCAATGAGAGCGCGAGCTGCTATGACGTCATATTAAATATTCATGAGCTCATCTTGAATGGCGACCCTTGGATTCTTGGCGAAGAGTGACGACGAAATATCAAAGAGCACTGAATATGCCTCTAAAACGCTGAATATTGACCGATTTAAGGATTTGCAAGTCGATGAAATTAACTCTGCACTGAAAGGACGAGATGTCTTTGTAAATCTACCCACAGGATATGGAAAAAATGAAATATTTCATGCGATTCCACCGGTCGATCCGGGGCGTCGATTATCGATCTCCGCTGTGGCAGTGAGGGAAGCTGGGGTGGAGTTGCTGGGAGTTGACTCGAGTCTGACCAGCGGCTGAGCAGTATCTCCCGGGAAGTTTCGGGGCGGTGATGGGTCTGTTACGGCCAGTAGTAAAAAATAGTAGTAGTAGTAGTACCACTACTTGTAGCATTTTGCTGGTTATATCCCCTTTAGTGTCCCGCAATTAAATGAATCCCCTGCAGAATAGTGGACTACTATATAGTATTCCGAACCCAAGATAGACGAAACAGCTCTGACATTTCATTGGTTTACTCGGTGACCGGTAATATCATGACTCATGTATATTCATTAGGAAGCGTTCCTCATGAATATATAATTCAGTTCTGATGTCAAGAGGCCCTGGCTCGCGCCAGGCCTAATTCGCTTCGCGAATTAGGAAAACCCTCGCTTCGCTCGGGAAGCAGCCGCCAGGGCCTCGACAAGAGGCTACTATTGACCTGGCTGGGTACCTTTTTTTTAAGCACAAAACAAAACGGTCCAAATATTTATCACCTTGATCTTCTAAAAGGCTATGACTTGTTTGTGATCAATTAAAAATAACAGTGTGTAGAGTCGGTAGATAGAGTAGGTGATGTGAACAGATTCAACATAAGTGATAATGGTTATCTGACTATAAATTTTTTTCTTCTTCTTTATTTTATATTATTCGTAAAGTAAAACTAATGTTAGAGTAAAAACAAAACCTTTTCTGGATTTTTTCTAGGTCTAAGTTAGATCCATCTTAGTTTTATCTGGTATTTAAGTTCACTGAGTGATGTTATATTACTGACCAGCACCCATTTACCTTTAATTTGTAAAGATTGTATGATTATGATTTTTGATAGTTTAGTGCAAAAAGTCTTAAAAATCAAGCAATTGACATACAGGAGAAAAGATTCAACCTCTGAGTGGGTGAGCTTATGCCTCACAATAAAAAAGAAATTTGATTTCATTTATTTACAACACATACTGGTACATTAATTGAGGAAAAACAATTTTTATTTTTAATTCCAGTGAGACAGATGGGTACTCCCTGGTAGTAAAACAAACTAACATTAACCTTTCCGCCTTT
Source organism: Lytechinus pictus (assembly GCF_037042905.1). NCBI lineage: Eukaryota > Metazoa > Echinodermata > Echinoidea > Temnopleuroida > Toxopneustidae > Lytechinus > Lytechinus pictus. Next base: position 29,751,580 of record NC_087259.1, on the reverse strand, counting down.
CTGAAATATTGTTAAAAATCTTTTCCCCTTTTATCTTCCCTTACAGTAAAAAGAATTTAGATGCATTACAGCTTCTATTGAAAAATCCACCCACCACAAACAACAAAGGAGAAAAGGTAAGTGATGAAAGAAAAAAATGCAAAGGATTGAGGTGCATTTACTACACATTGTTTAATAGAGTTGAAATTCTTTGGGTTTATCTATCAGACTACTACCTATTTTGATGGGAAACATCTCACACTTGTTGTCGGTAAACTTGAATTGAAATGAATAGATTTGAATACACCATTTTCAAGGATCTTGTTGCATAAAAGTGCTATTATGATAACTTTGCCATCCAATGGTATTTCCTTGATTTTGATTGGTTGTAGTATATATAGCATTGTTGTACTTTTAACAGTTACCCAAATGATAATTTTTATGCAACAGCACAGAATTTTGATATGTATAGGAATAAGGCAAGAGTTCCATATGCACCCCCCACTAAAATTATAAAAAAATAAAGAAGGTTCAGAATAATATATCTAGCCCTAATATAGAACATATATGATGGGAGAGTGGAAATACATACCAAAATGTGGCTTTATTCCGTCAAATTTTTAGCAGGATCTAGTGCGTGTAATTGTCCATAGACATCGGTTTATTTAGTCAGTAAAGGGTCTGTGAGTCAAGACTAGTCGAACTAACGGCTGATAATCGTTAAAATACCCCTTTCGTTATCGGCGCTTCTCGCTAGCATAGCGGGAAGAGGTCTTGACTGCAGGTAAAATGAGATGAGTTCGAGTCCCAACTAAGGTAAGCAACAGTAAAAAAAATGATAGAAAAATCTGAAGTGAACGAACCGGAAGTCTCAACAAACTTTTGTTATTTTTGGTGGGGGGTGCATATGGAACTCTTTCCTCGGAATTATTAATAGCATAATATAGATCAAGTTGTTTACATTTTTTTTCTTCAAATGATTGTACTTGACAGGATAAAGCACATAGTCTGGTGATTAGAGTTCTAACGGCTTTCAAGGTATCAGAAGTAGGCGCTGCCGTGAATGCATTAGATAGTGATTCCATTGACATCCTCATGAAATATATCTACAGAGAATTTGCTGCACCCTCAGAGAAGAGTGCAGGAATATGCCTCACATGGCATGAAAAGGTGAGACATTAGAAGTATTGCATTAGTGCTGCATGCAATCACCCAAGCTTTAGTGTAGCTACTCTGATTGGTTGCTGGAGCATTCAAGGAATTCCTTCCTATCGGGTACCCACTTACTTCACCTGGGTGGAGAGTGGCAAATGTAGAGAAATGCACATGCTGTGGTGGGATTTGAACCCCGGACCTTGTGGTTCAAAGCCCTGAGAATTATCCACTGAGCCACAACACCTCCAGTTGATAAGTCTCCAGACTTTTAACCCCAGGACACCAGGTTTATATCCCTGCAGAAGCGCTTATTTCCATTTGCAAGACAATAATCTACATTTGCCACAATTGAATGTGTGCCTGACAGAAATTAATTCCTTGAAATGCTTGTGTGCTGTAAAAGGCTGCCAGGCTAAAGCCTGAGTTAAATTCAATTAATTTCAACTGATAAAAAGAAAGAAAAAAGAAAGATGATAATTACTATGCAAATGCGTAGAGATACTATATGATATGCACTTTGCAAGAACAGAATATTATTACAATGTTTACAGGAAAACAAAGAAATAGAACATGCTGATTAATGCTGCTTAGCTCCATTTTACAACTTGATAAAGGTTTGGAGTGAAATATCTTTCAATAATTTATATGATTTGGATGAATTTTTTAAGAATTAATTGTTAGAATCATAAAAATCCAGGATTAAAAAAAAAAATGTCTGTATATTATGGAATAATGGTTCCAACTTTTAGGACAACCCTCAGACCCTGAAGGAAAAAAAATCCACGATACCTCATTAAATAAGTAATCACAAATCACCTTTTCACTTTTTTTCTGATCTCACTTTAGATGTAATATGTATTTATGGATTCTAATTTTATGTTAATCTGACTCTATTCCTACAAGCCTATTAAAGCCTGTTGTGCTTTATTTTGGTCCCTGCTGTTTGTATTATGTATTCTGTATCTATATGCAGCTGCTATATCGCTTTGCTATATTGCATATGTATATTGAGGAAATAGATGAGAATGAAATTATGGTTTGTTTTCCCTTAATTTCAGGTATATGCTGTTTCTGGTGTAGGCTCAATCATCCGGGTTTTGACCGACAGAAAAGGGGTTTGATCATTTTCAGCTTCAAACTAGTGTATTTTGAATATTTTTTTAATAATTGAGTATAGTCAAAGCACATGCCACATCTATGAATGTAGAGATTTTAATGGTAGACCATTACTCCAATGCCATATTTACTTTCATGTATTATAATGCATTCCACCTGCGACTGAATAGATAGGTGTTGAGATCGACGTTGATCAGTTGCAACTCTTCATGAAATATGGTCCTTGTGAAGTACTGCTTGATTGGTTCTTCCAAAATCAAATTTTGATTTTGATCAATCGCAACTCTTCATAGGACGTGGTCTTGCTGGTACCGGTATAGAGAATGATCATCTGAATTTCTGGTTAGAAAAAGGCTCTATTAAAATTTAAGAAGAATAAAGATTTGATTGCCAGTCATTAAAACAGTGATACACTGTTTTGAGATTTTTTCAAATCTTCATGTCAAACTAGTTTGAACAATGCATTTGGGATGTTATCACAGATTTCCTAGTAGATGCATTCCTAGGTAACACTTTCTATCCCAGCTATCAAGATTTTCATCGCACCATCACTTTCAAAAGTTCATAACCAGCTTATTTGATTATCATTTGTATAATATTGTTATTCTGCAGTCACATTTCCCCTATGGCGAGTTGAAAACAGCCATTTTATTCAAACCGCCCATATGTAGCTGGTATAAAAATATGTTAAAACTGCAGTTTTCGTAGCTATGACATCACACGTCGACAGTAGGGGAAATGTGACTGAGCCATTGGGAACACAGAGGAGCATCAGTCACACTTACTAATCTGATTCCAAACCAACGGATGGTATGACATTGAAATAAAATGTAATATAATTTATCATTCTGGGCCCCGTCTTTCAAAGAGTTGCGATAGATTCAATCAACCTCGACTATATGGAAATCCATCAATGTCATGATTTGTCTACAGGAAATTTTCACCATTTACTTTAAAACAGAGAGAAGATCACTGAATTTTTAAGAAAACGATGGATGTTGGAATAAACATCATATCTGGAAAATATTTTGAACAAATGTGCCTTTTAGATGATGACATTGCTGGCTTTCCATAGTTGTGGTTGAGTTGATCAATCGCAAATTTTTGTAAAATGGGGACCTGAAGTCAGTTTGATTGATGTGACTGACATAAAGATATGCCCCTTTGAATAAGAGGTATTACCAATGAATTAAACATACAGGATAATAGTCTTACTAGTATGAGTTTAAATCTTTTTTGAAGGGTGTTCTCAAAAAGGGAAAGTTGTTTCAAACTAATAATTAGTGTTTCAAACTAATAATTAGTGAAGCAAACAAGTGAAGGTTTGAACAAAATCTTGTGGTAAATAAGTAACACATGTATATTTATGGGGACATCAGATTGACGGCATTGATAATTTAACTGTGCTGTAGGGTAAGGATTCCACTCTTCCATGTTTCACAAATCCTCCAAAACTCAACTAAGAATTTTTGATATCGTGGCAAAGAGTAGTCTCTACGACCTGTCACAATCTTCTCACCAAATTGCAAATATGAGATTTACATAGTCATTATAACTTTTTTCAAATATGTATACTTTCACTTTCCTTATATAAATTATCCATGTTTCTTAAATGAACATTGAATCAAAATGTTGTAATTGTACATGCAAAATTAACTTTTAAAATTTGTTTTTTAATTAATCGCCATCTGTTATTTCTCATTTTGGCATATCCAACATGAGACACTTGGTGATGGAGAAAAACACAGAATATAATACATATCAAGTTGTGATTAAACCAAAGTATGTATGACTTGAGATTACTTGTTTAGATTTTATAGCAATTTTTGTACATGGTTTCGGGCGTATTTGTCTGAGTAGTTTAAATATAAAGTATTGAGTACATGTATGCAGGGGCTGTGGAACATTGTATGAAAGTAGGGGGGGGTGGGGTCTGAACATGCAAAAAAATCACAAGAGAATGTAACTTTTTTTTTTTTTTACACATGGGTTTCTTCCCCCCGCCCCTGGTACATGTATTTTATCAATAGCATAGGGTGTATTGCATCTTATTTTATTGATATATCTAGAGACATTGTGTATATGTCATTTGTAGCATTTTATTTCAATTATCTATAAAACAATGCCATTTATATCAAAAGAAAGTAAACAAAAAATAATGCACAAAAAGCTGTGTTTATGTCATCATTTTGTATTGTTATGTATGTTGGCCTCTCGGTTTTGAGCATTTTAAAGACAATGAGATATCACAAAGTAAAGGATATGTGTAATACAGAAAGATTATGAATGGAAATATAGCTAGGAAGAAAGAAAGGGGGGAAATGGAGAAAGAGCTGTAGCGGCCACACAAAATGTTTTTAGTGGCTGTGGTGTTAGCGCTAACAAGTCACTAACAAATCAGCCACTAACACCATGAGCAGAATAACCGCACAGAAAGCGCTGTTAGACACACATGTTGTTGATTGAAATAGAAATTTCTCTTGAAAAGTGTGAGAAAAAAGTGGAATTAGAATGAGAGAAAGGAATATCACATCCGAGAATGAAACAGATCTTTGATGATAGGGATGTGTTCCTCCTGTAATCTACTTCCTATGTATTTCCAGAATTATCTTAACCGTCTTGCTTTTTTTTGTCCTTGCTCTGTTTCTGCCGTGTTACCCATTTCTCCGCAGCACATACCCCCTCTTGTGCAACTCATTCCCCCTTTCCAGATCTCTCTTATCCCCTTTATCTAATCCATCTGTACACTCTTATCTTGTCCTTTATTTTTCCTTGTCCTTATTCTGTTCCTGCCCCCCCCCCCCCTATCTCTCTATCCCCGTTTTCCCAACCCCTCCCCTATGTCTGTAACTCTCTGATTGCCTTGATCTAGTCCCACTCCCCCCTATATACAGTTCCTGCCTTCTTTTTTGTTCCGCCTGCTTTCCCCGTGCCCCATCTTTTTTTTTCTCTCTCTCTCTGCCTTATTTTGGTCACCCCCCTCTTCATTTCCTTTATCTTATCCCTTTTGCCCCTCCCGTCGTTTCTTTTACAACCCATCCCCTTTCCCTTCTCTCTCATTTTATTCATCTTTCTCCCCCCATGTTCTTTTTTCGTTCCCCCTGCGCTCCCCGTGCCCCATCTTTCTCTCTGCCTTATTTTGGTCACCCCCCCTTCTCATTTCCTTTATCTTATCCCTTTCCCCCTTCTTAATCATTTCCCCTTGTGCGCTATGTTCATGGCCATATGCAGATTGCAGGGGGGGGGCAACACGAATAAACTTTTTCGAAAAAAACCAAAAACGAGGGAGCAATGCGACCGAACTTGTCATTGGGGCACTTTTTGCATTTTATAAAGTGAAATTGAAGGATTTCATGTGTACTTATTTTGTAAAAAAAATTGTAAAAAATGCAAGGTTTCAAAATTTCTGGGGCCAACTTCCCCGCCTGCCCCCCCGCTACGTACGACCATGATTATGTTCCTGCCTTCCTTGCTTCATCCAGTAGCTCCCTGGCCCACTCCAATCTCTCTCACATTCATTGCCTTCTTCCATCTCTCCCTTCCCCTCGCACTTATCTCTCCAACTGCATCCATTCTTCATTATTCTACCACCAGGCACCAGATGCACCATCATAGGCCTGTGCCATCACATTGGGTTATCGCGTCTGGTCGGGTGATTGCTGCTAGCGTATACCCGACCATTCAACAAAAGGACCACCTAAATTTTTGAAACGTCAGGTCCAGTTTACCCGACAAGAATTTTGCTATAAATTTTCATAAAACATCGAGTAAACGGACCTGATGTTTCAGGAAGTTAGGGTGCCCTTTTCTTGACTGGTCGGGTAAACTGGACCCGACGTCTGGGGTTTAGGGGACCCTTTTCTCAAATGGTCGGGTTTCCTGATTGCCGACCCAACACAACAATGTGATGACACAAGCCCCATAAGATTTTCCCATTGCTCCGATTTATGGCTTCAAGTTGAAAAATAAATACTATCAGAGAGACATGATTCATGTCCAATACAGTAAATTCCAATATTCATATCAACATGTTTTGTTATTTGGCCACCAATCAAGCCGCACATGTATAAACTTATAATGTCATACACATGATCAATTGATTCAGGAATTGTAAAAAATTAACAAAAAAGAGAGAATAATTAACTACAAAAATGGCTTGAATTTTGAGTCGATCTCAAAAACAGCATTATACTTTGGGCACTATAGGGGCCTGTGACACAAAGGTTTGCAATCAATCACAAAATGCATTTAAATCAGCATTATCATTTACAGACCGGTAACCAATCAGAACAGACTATTATGGAGTTATTTTTCTTCAAATCTGCAGGTGGGCGCAAACCTAATGTGTTACAATGCCCAGCAATAAAGTATTGCTGAAAATTTTGTATCTGCACATTTTCAACAATGCATTTTATTAGGAGTAATATAATTGAGATGAAAACAATGTTTGACAAAAAAATGGAACAGTAGTTTCAACCCAAAACCAAAAAAAGGTCTGGCGTCCTTTGGCAAGGCGTTAATCCACACTTTGCCACTCTCGACCCAGGTGCTAAATGGGTACCCGGTAGGATGTGAAAGTCATTGTAGCTTGTCCAGTACTGTGTGCGCCTCACAGGCGACTGATTGGAATACTCCCCAGGGAGTGGAGGATGTGCACACATTGTGTGCGGGAATGACTGATTGAATCCGATGACCGGGGTAATAATATATCTGTAAAGCGCTTAGACACGTCGATCCGATGTATTAAGCGCTATATAAAAAACGGATTATTATTATATTATTATTATTAAAAAAAAAGGAAATTTCACTATAAATTCTACAGTTCTAATCATGTGCTAATCTACATAAACTGGGACCAAAGTTGTGTTGGAAATCTGATATCAAAATAAATGTTGATCTTTAAGAATGTTAAAATTCACTCCAAAATCATGATAAAGAGCTTGCACTGTTATTTACTGAATGATTGTGACCATAATAATAGGCATGATAGCTTACTAGTAAACAAAGAAAAGTGTTAAGTGAAAAATATAAATATATATAAGAATAATCACCAATCATTGTAACGCTAGAGCAAAAGAAATGATTTCTTCAAATCATATTCTAGTTTGGAAAATTATCAAAGTTACATTGTAACAAAGTACCAACATTTTAGAACTTGTACCACATAATTTTTTTTCAAAATGGAAAAGAAATCAATATAAGGAAAGAAAGAATACTAATCAATATACTACTTGATCTATTTGAAGTATTATCACAAATGAATGCACACATACAGACAGGACAAGCATGTTTGTATCTCAATGGAACAAGATGGATGTAAAACCTTATATGTATTTTTGTTCATTTCCAAAGTCTAACAACATAAAATGATGCTTCTGAATATGATCATCACTGCACTTAGGAGGAAAAACATTACTAGTACATAAGGTCTTGTGACTATGTTGAACAAAATCATAACATCTGATCCATGTTGGTCTATATAGCCCTTTACAGTATAAATTTATAGCCACCAGAGTCCCTGGGGCAAGCTTGTCACATTTTGCAATAAAAGAAAATAATCTGAAAAAATTAAAACCTGTAACACCCTACACATATTTGATACATAACAATCAATGAAACTCATTTCATTTTCTGGAGAAAAGTGATGTGAACAAAAACCTATTTCCATTCCACACACACAAAAATACTGAAATATAGAGACAAAATCTTCATTTGACCCTCCTTCATTTATCCTACATAAAAAAATATCTGTGATAACTGAATTATCAAAAGGCAAGATGAATATTGGTATAAGGACAAGCCCAATGTAGAATTTATTACTCAAAAAGTTAGAGGTTCAAATCTGTGCTAGAGGTGGAAATTCTTACACAAGGGGGGGCATATCATCCAAATCTGTTTACTAAGTAATGCATAAGTTAGCAATCAATCGCTAATTTGAAAGAACAATTCTGATTGGTGCCCAGTCAGTCTACTGAGCAAAACGCAAAAGTCAAAAGTAACAAAGATCTTGATAGGCTGTTTCATTTAGAGATTAATCTGTAACCTTTGTGTTACTGGGCCCAGGAATGTTTCCCGGAAAAGAAAGGACTTGTTGGATGTTTGATTTAACCAATAGTTACCATAGCAACAGTGTGACACCTGTGCTTCTCAGCCAATTGAAATCATTCAAGCAAAAATTTCAGACAAAAAATATTGATGAAACGCTCTATGGAAACTAGCCATGGTTTCGATTGGTCAAGAAGCAATGGGCCTTGTTGCATAAAAGTTACCATAATGGTAAATTTGCCATCCAATGGTATCTTGCATGAATCCCTCATTTTGATTGGTTGTTGATCAGCGTTACCATGGTAGTTACCATTGGATAGCAAAGTTACCATAAATGGAACTTTTATGCGACGGGGCCCTGGTGTTTGACTGTCTCTATGGTATCTGTTGGATAATGACATTGTCAGTGCCGAAAACTTTCATGAAACGGATCCCAGAGCTCCAATACACTAACGGTAGAAATCAATCGTTAAAATGACAATGGCAAATCAAGATCATTGTTGCATTTGGTCCATAACCAGCAACCAATAAGAAAGGTTCTTTCATAATAAATATCCGCTGCAATAATTTGTGTTACGGGGCCAAGAGTTTTGATAAGATTTGCTAAGGTACCTGATCAAGCAAATACAGGTGAATCCACTTACAACAAATCTCTAGGGACCACAGGCTGAGAAAAGGTAGAAAACACATGCTTTGCTTGGGCTGGGGGCCAATTTTATAAAAATTTATGATCATCGTTAATTTGCCAATATGATATTTACCATGGAAACTTCAATCCGCTGTTGAACCCTGTTACCATGGTAATTACCATAACGGTTAGAGTTGCTATAGTAAATAAGTCCTTTATGAAACAGGCCCCCGGGCTGAAAAGGTGCTTCGACTTGGACAATTATTTGACTAAAATGATGGTTGACTTACAGGGCTCGACTGTACCAACCAGTAAATCTATGACGTACGTATATTATAGGATGTGCTCTTTAGTACCAAAGTGAACACAGTAATAATTTAAAGGGGAATCCAGTCTTGGTCATAAAATTTTGTGTTGGAAAGGAGAAGATAAATAAATAAAACAAAATGGTGAAAGTTTGAAAGAAATCAGACAAGCAATAAGAAAGTTATGGCTGCTTTAAAATTGAGATCCCTAATACTATATAAATTTCAAATTGGTAACTGGGTAAGTAAATCATGATGAGGGAAAAGAACAACTTTCCCATAGGCCATGTACTTAATCATCAGGGATTTGTGGTTTTCTCCTAAGTACCCATTCCCCTGGGGCAGTAATCTAAATACAACCCAGGTAGTATATCATTTTATGTCCTCATGAAAGAAAAATATAATTTGAAGTAAAACTTTTTTTAAAATGTCATTTCAGCCATTATATGTATTGGGAGTACATTTCCAATTTTTACAACTTTTAAAATTCATAACTTTCTTATTGTCTGTCCAATATTATTCAAACTTTCACCTATATACTTTTGGGTTGGATTCCCCTTTAGAGATAACAATATGAACACATATCAAGGCTTGTACCCAGTGAATAAGAATCTTGAAATAAAAGACATTTGGGGAGCAAAAACAAAATTTACAAAACAAAAGATATCACATTTGTTGAAAACTTTGAATAAAAAAGCCATCAATAATCAGTGGAGGACATCAAATAAAAGACTCATGATATGGAAAAAGGGGGGAAAAAAATCTCTTTCCATTTAGGGGGTTTTCCCACAAAACTGCTTTGCAGTGGTTTAACATCCAAGTAATGGCATGCACTGATTATCATTCACAAAGTAAATCATGTTAAATAATTTACAGTTGAACAAAATGTTCAATCCATTTCTCTATAACGTTACAAACAAAATGTTTAGCAAGGCATTGCATTGCATGTACAAAATGAGAGGTGACATTCAAACGCTTACAACATTGTGAGTTATTTAACAAACAATACAAGGGGAACATTTATAACAGTTGAAAATTTGGTCCAGTACTCAATTCGAAGCACCGTTGTTATGTTCATACATTTCTGTACCTTTTTCTAGTCATTTCTATATCTCCATCGTAATAAAAGATCACTTTCATAGAAAAAAAAAGTTTTTGCTTCTGTACAAAAATCGTGACAATAATAACATGGTCATATTACAAGTGAAGCTGCCAACACAGACATATGACACAGCATACATATGGGAAATAATGATAATAATATAGGATTTGTATAGCGCACGTATCCACCTTGCTAGGTGCTCAAGGCACTCCTATATTACCCTGGCTAAGCTAGTCTACCGATTCTGGTGCACACAGCTTTTTGATGAATTAATTCCTGCCGGTACCCATTTACCTCACCTGGGTCGAGTGCAGCACAGTGTGGATAAATCTCTTGCTGAAGGAAAACACACCATGGCTAGGATTCGAACCCACGACCCTCTGTTTGAAAGGTGAGAGTCAGAACCACTAGACCACGACGCACCCACATATTACATGATACTACATAATGATTGCAAAAGTGTGCATACTGGATGTACTCACAGTTTAACATGTGAAGAAAATAACCTAGCACAGCTAACTATTCAGAATGTATACTGTCAGTTTGCAAAAAAAATGACAACTCGCAGGGGTGCTGCGACAGGGGGTTGTGGCAGTGGGTGAATGCCCTCTCCCCATAATATATCAACAAGAAATGGAAGGGTACAGAAATGAGATGTTTGGCTGTGTAAGAAAAACATACAATACTCCTACTTTTATGAAAAATACTTGATAATCCCGCCCCCCTCCTTTCTTTACCCAAATCAGCTTGAGCATCCATTCGACTTAGAACACCAATATAAATAGATTGGTTGTAAACTCTATATAGGCACAACAATTTCTAAACTGCCTTTAATACTTAACCCTGAATGCCACAAGCAATTATGTCTGTTTTGTAACAAAAATACCACTTACATCAATTTTTCATCCTTTTTGCTTTTTTTTTATCGTTGAAAAAAAAAATAAAAAGACAGGTAACTAGAGCTGCCTTGTGGAATTCATATATACACATAAAGGACTGCTGCTATACAGAGGCATTCCTTTGGTTTCTGCCGCTACGCACCCAGGTCAAGAATACAGGACCGTCATGGCGGAGAATGATGTTGGACGATGAAAGAAAAATGAGACAGAGCCTTATTCAAACATAACATGTAAACCAACTTTTAAAAGAAACCAACTGCAGCAAAATTGTAATGTAAAGCGTAACTGGTAAATCTGGATCAAAAGTAGCTTTGCAAGAAGGAAATCATCCCCTTGCAAACATACATGTAGATTACATGTGTAACATACATGTTGATTACATGTGTAAATTGTAAATGGACTGGGAGATACAGGAATATAAGACCTGTGACACAATACTATGCAATTGATCATAGGGCTAATTGGATGATTGATGGCATTGATTATCATGTGCAATTAAACATCAAATCAACTCTGCGATCAATCGCTCAGAAGTTATGTGTAGCAGTGTTCCAGAGTGTGGACACAATCACAATTTCCTTGCGGATTTAATAATATTTTCAAGATAGTTTATCAAGGCATGTATGAAGGAGGCTATGAAGTCACTCTGAAACCGTATGCCTCGATGTCATTACAGCGTCACTTCTACAAACACACATTGATAGATAAGACATGGTTTGCTGCAATTGCATTATATTATAATACACTAAACAACTAGCGGTGAACCTATACTACCAGTCCTTTTTATGCTCATCCATGCTAACACCGCCTGGCCCGAGCGCCACGATGAGAAGCAGTCCCCCGATGACGGAGAATGTCTGGAAAAAGTCGTACTTGAGGAAGTCTCTCATCGGCCGGTAAGCGGGGATGTTCCACCAAGCGTTGACGTAGAAATTGAAGATGGTGAGCCAGAGGACGAGGATGAGGGCTGAGAGCTTGGTCTTGTAACCAATGGCAACGAGGATGATGAGGACGGAGCCGACAAGGTTCTGGATGATTTGGAGTGGAGTGAAGTCAAAGCGAAGCAGGGTCATGAACATGAGCACCAGCATGATACGACCGCTGAGCTGCATGTAGGTCTTTGGTTTGTTAGAACCTGTGTCGGGAACGCCAGCGAACATACTCTTTCCTTCCTTCCTAGATTCAGCAAGGAGAAGGATGACACCTCCAACAAGAGCTATGTTCCTGTATCAATCAAACATGTAATAGAAGATATTATGATTCCTGTATCAATCAAACATGTAATAGAAGATATTATGACACCTCCAACTAGAGCTATGTTCCTGTATCAATCAAACATGTAATAGAAGATATTATGACATCATTAACTACATGTAGAGCTATATGATATATGATATAGAAGGTATGACACCACCAACCTAACTATATTTCTGTATCAATCAAACATGCAATAGAAGATACTATGACACCTCCAATCAGAACTATATTCCTGAATCAATCAAACATTAAATGAAAGATAATATGACACCCTGAACTACAGCTATATGACATAGAAAGTATGGCACCACCAACCGAACTATATTTCTGTATCAATCAAACTTGCAATAGAAGATACTATGACACCTCCAACCAGAACTATATTCCTGAATCAATCAAACATGAATTGGAAGATAATTTGACACCCTCAACTACAGCTATATGATATAAAAGGTATGGCACCACTGACCTAACTATATTTCTGTATCAATCAAACATGCAATAGAAGATATTATAAACCTCTCTTTAAAAATGTTGAATAATCCGTTCCTCTGATTGGTCAAAACTGAGGTCATGTAAACGACCATGCCTTCAAAACAACAAACTAAGGTGGTAACCAGGGGCAACGGGCATAGTTAACAAGATTTCTGCCCGTTGCCCCCTGATCCGCCCCTTAACGACAGGCATAGCAAAATTTGGCTGAAATCCCCATTTGATTGCATGCAAAATGTGGCTTTCTGCGGTGATTACGGATACCATAAATATCCGCGCGATTTGATCGAAAGTTTCAGACAATTCGCGCATTTACGCGCTTATTGCGCAAGTGCGCGCAACGGATATGACATATCGATGGAACGATGCCGATCTTTGACTTTTGCTTGTTAATTCCTGTTAAAATATATGGCATTTATAGAAAATAAAACTAGCTTATTAAGGACATAACGGATGTATATCAATCATCAAGTCTTGTCGCAGTTTGCTCAAATGCATGCTCGCAAAAGGTGAGTCAGGTGAAAAGATTAGACGGTCACTGCACTTTCTAACAATAAACGTTTAACTCGTTCATGTCGTTACTTAACCTTAGCCTGGGACAGTTAGGTATTGACAAACGACAACGTTAGGACGGGTAGATCTAATGTTAATTGTCGTTAGCTTAGAAGTTAAGAGTAGACTCTAGATCTAACGTTAGGACGTAGGTTTAGTCGACTAGATCTAACGTTAGATTATACTCCAGTCTAAATTTTAAGACTGAACTTTAGATCTAGCTAGGCCCTAGACCCTATTCAGAATCAGACCCTAATTTGGTTCCTATAAATATCTAGCCTAGGCCTAGTAGGGCCTATTGGTATGAACTGCTCAGGAACTGCTTTGATATTCGATTTTGAGACCTAACTTCAGGGTCAGGGCTAAGTAAGGGCCTAGACCTTACGTTAGCTTGGGGCCTAGGCCAGGGGCAGGCTTCTTGTTTTAGTTTTACTAGATCTAAACCTAGACTAAGCACTAACGTTTATGTTTAATAATTCGGTTCATAAAATATATATGGACTGCTTTTATATTCGAGACATGGTTGTTTCAATTCGGCTCGCGGGTACCATCGGCCAGACCATGCCCTCGGGCATAGTCGCGTTGCGGTCCCCTTGAGCCTCTAGAAAACAACCATGCCTCTCAAAGCAGTCCATATATCTATACTATGACACCTCCAACCAGAACTATATTCCTGAATCAATCAAATATGAGATAGAAGACAACATGACACTACCAACCACAACAAATGATTGCCATTGGTGGAGGTAATGGGCAAACTATCACCTCTGAGGCGAGGTGGATGTATCCTATCTATCCAAAGGAAAGGAGGTTTAATAATGCAATATTGTCCTCAGCAAGGTTCAGGAAAGATGGAGTGTACATCCAGCTCGCTGAGGAAGATATAGTTTGCAGAGTCACCTGAAATCAAGATTGATCATTTCAAAGTGCATCCTAAATACTTTGAATGCACTCTTGAGTTCATTGTTTAGGCACCTTCGGGAGCCCTGTCCAAATGTTTTGCTCAACAATTGAGACATTCTTTATAGTATATTCAAGGTATAATTCATATTCTAATATTAGAATACAATCAGTTCTTGCTTGAGGGTCAGTTGGTATATAAAAAATTGGCACAGCTTCAAAATCAAAGGAATTCTTGCAATTTGACCCCCCCCCCCCATTCTGAAATTGTCTTTGTTTTCATGATTATGCTCAATTCTTGATGATTATGAATAAATGATAGGACATGAATAAAAAATGACAATTTCTCACCTCATGAGGAACTTCAAATCCCAAAGTATGCTGTAGGCAACAGTCTGCAGGTAGAGAGAGATGGACAGAGAGGGAGAGAGAGGGGAAGAGAAAATGAGAGAAAGAGAAAGAAAAATGTCAACATTGTTATTTCACAAGGCACCATAAATGAAATTTAATTTGTACATGTAGGTTTCATACAAGACATCAAAGACACCAACAATATCTGATGACATGAAGAAAATTAAGAAATAAGACACACCAATTCCACTATCAAAGTTCAATCTAATAATTGATAGACTGTTTGATTGTAAAAAAAAAGAAGCTAAAATAAACAAAAATACAAGCATGAATTGGGGTGCTATCATTTGTTTCATGATACATGTACATGGGAAAATGGAAAGAAAATGTTTCAACTTTCAAGAATTCAATCGCATTTGACGAATTCCGGTACTCCAGACTCACTCTTAATGTACACATTGTACACTACAGTAATGAATTCCATTTTAACAATGTCAATTTTGGCAAATAACAATCCATGCTAATTTGGTAAATGTGATAAGATAGGCTGTGATAATTACACTGTATTTTATGACTACACAATCAATATGCCTATTACACATGTCACTTGCTATTTAGTTAATCTACAGCAGCTGCTGTGTTAAAGGGTTACTCCGGGCTGAAAATATTTATATCTAATTCTAAATAAATAGAGTAAAATTCACAGAGCAAACTGCTGAAAATTTCATCAAAATCGGATGACAAATAACGAAGTTATTGAATTTTAAATTTCAGCAATATTTTTGTGAAAATAGTTATAGGCACGTCATCATGAATATTCATTAGGTTGGCTGATGATGTCACATCCCCATTACATGAAATCATAATTGTTTCATTTTTTTCATACATGTGTGAATAATGTGTCTCCTTTATAATGAAATAAGTTGCAGCAATAAATATCTAATGCACTATTCAGTTTTCAATCCAATTATTTCAGTTCTTGGAAGAAAAATTTGAATTTCATATAATAAAATACAAATTATGGACAAGTGGGGATATGACATCATCAAGTTGCTCATGGAATATTCATGAAGACATGCCTAAAACTGATTCACCGGAATAATGCAAATCTTTAAAATGCCATAACTTTGTTATTCTGAGTCCGATTTTGACCAAGTTTTCAGTGTTTTGTTTGTCTGATTTTTTAAAATCTGTTTAAATCATATTATTCTCAGCCTGGAGCATCCCTTTAAGTTTGGTTTCTAAGCTACATGTACATGCAGCTGGCAAACATCTGATTGTCTCTGTTTATTGTACTCTAGCTTGGCTATTTACAAGTTGACAAGACATGTTTATAATGAGTATTTAACAACTTGTGATTCAATAAATTTGTATCAATCTAATTTAAAATATACTGAGAATGAGACATGAGATATCAGCAAAATATTTTTCAATTAATAGACAAGAATCAATTTACTATGATTTTTTCATTGAAATCATACAATTTTTTAAAACGTTCATTGTTTAGTTTTATTGTAGAATACTATACAAATGTGATTTTGTAGCCTGGCTTCAGCGATTGATTGGGAAATGATGTAAATCCTTACATCCTATTGCCTGTCTGAAAACAATTTACAGACCTGTGTGTTATAATAATATCCAGACAGAAAAAAATATTAATTTCATACTTTGAGCTCCAGTTCTATCTCAATGATCTAGCTATTGACAACCAAAACAACTCTCTTTGTTTATGTATAGGTGTAGTAGTTTACAAAACTTATTTCCAGTACACTACACTTCTGTATGCAAGCTTTCATTAAAAAACTACTGAACATGCCATTCCCTGGATTCCCATACAAATTTTTCAATCAAAGTAAAACAAACAAGAAAAAAGATGAAAACATTATTAATAGATATTTGGTCACATATGGCTGCTCATTGTAAAACCACATGCCCATAGCAGACAGGCAAGTTATTAGAAATGTGGTTTAATTTGAATGATATAATTCAAATTAAACCACATTTCAAATACATGTGATGGGCCATACTGCTACTGTATAAACACATGACTAATGAACAAACATTTAATTGCATACTGATTGAAAAACATATTCAATCTTCATTTACCTACATGTACATGTCAGGTACATGCAAGACTCTTCAAAAACTTTCAGATTGTAATACTTCATATTTTGATATTGTTTTATTTAATGGGGATATATATATAAGAGATGGTCAAGCCTGCCCTGCCCTTTTATTGTACATTTACATCATCATTTAATGGATTGTTTATAACTTCCACCCAAAGGAAGATAAAATAGTGCATAGTTAGCACTTCTTGCCCTGATAAATGTTAGACAACACTTCACTTCCTGTCGCAGCGGAGTGAGTCACACCCCCTACACATGATGACTGAGTCTCATCAATCCAAGGTGATCTCTACGACTATCAAGATTAACAATCCAAGTCAAGAGATATCCTTCGGCTTATCACTCTCATCCCGCTTCATCCACAAGCATCACTCCAAACGATCAGTTAAAGAGCTCAATCGGCTCATGATGCAAGTGAAAGTGCAATGCCTGGTCGGTTCGGGAATTTATCCGTCTTTCCTCAAAAGTTCATGAAATCATTTATTTCATCAGATATTTTTTGTTTTTAGATTTCAGAGATTTGTCCTTGCTTATAAGACAAAAGGGAAGTTTGCCCTAAAATGATGTGATACTAACTCACTTGCTAGACAAATACTGAATCAATTATGTTGAAATATGTATGCATTTCAATTACATTTCCTGCCAAAATACTACTCGGTTCTTCTTATTAACTCTTTACACGCTGAATACAATTTTTTGGGGAAAATAATGACAATTGTTTCCATGTTATTTTTTTCAATTCAAGATTTCCATATTGCACCATTGATACTTATTATCATTATAAAGATGTTATCCAAAAACTATTGCCTTTTATTAGCTTATCTAATTTGAAGGTATATAGGTAGAAAACTAATTATTACGATTGTTGAATTTAATTGTGCAAGATTGCAACATCAGCGCGCAAAGGGTTAATGGGGTGATTGCTGGTTTAAGGGATAGTGGCTCACAGTAGAATGCCCCCAAACTAGGATGCAATCAGGGTCCTTTATTGCAGAGTTTGGCTCATCTATTTTCAATGGGTTTAAAAACAAGGCACACATCAGGCAAGCACAATTCAAAAGAAAATTGTGAAAGGTTGTCATTCACTGAAAGTGAATTGGCCAAAGTCAGTAATAAGGGGGCTCCTGCTTGCATAGATGTGAACCACCATCTAAACCGAAAAAGTGTGATCACCACTTTAGAAATAAACGCAGGAACCCTTTTCATAAAGAGCCCATTCTATGGTAACTTTTCTATAATGATAATATGGCTCATGGTTCAAGAACATGGTTTCCCCAAAAGTTACCATAATTGTGAAGTTACAAACAATGTTAATTGTAAAGTCTTAATGAAACCAGCCCCTGACCTATTGGACAGCCTACCTATAGACATACATGTATGCACATTGGCCCTTCACCATAAAACTGAATATTTTGCGAAATGTCCCAAGATCATGCAAAATAAAATCCACAATTAACTTTAAATGCAAAGCAATAGCAAACAAAGTAGAAAAGTCACATATCAAAGTAGAAAAGTCACATATCAAAGGAGAAAAGTCACATATCAATAGAAAAGTCACATATCAATTGCATCTGGTAATTCTACAGGGACTCACAGGTTCGGTGACATTTGCTACACCAACAATTGCTCCGCTATAAATTCCACACACTAATCTGGATTTAGTAATATACCCTCCCCTAAACATAATATAAAACCCAGCCCTTAGCCCTTACACTAATCCTACTGTCCCTACATTTTAGGCACAACATACACATTTGTCGAAAGTGGACCGAGGCCCGCTGCCGGGAGGCGTATCAGCTCACTATTTTTGATTGCCAGACTCAAATGAGTCTCCCTAAAAGGCGATGTCAGTCCAGTAAATACCCCCAAGGTTGCTTAACCACTGAACTAGAAATAGCAAACAATAGTTATTGCTAACGAACAATAAAATAAGTTGACGTGAAAAGACAGGCACACATGACACTTGAATAGGTGTAGTACATAAAGAATCTCAAAGCCCAGACTCAGAGCAATTGTCGCAGGAGCAAATGTCGTGTCACCCCCACAAGTACATGTGTAATGAGTAATTCAGGCTTACCTGAAGAGCAATGATGACAAATAAAAGTCCGCAAGCAGCAGGTACTTGTTGTCTGCTCAGAACCATGACACATCCAACTATTTGACCAACCAAGTTAGTCAGGACAAACAAAGTACTAAAATAAAGGAAATAAGAATAATTATTACATGGTGAGTTTGTGAATAACCTCCATGTCCTACTAAAAACATCACAATTTCACAAATTTTACTTTTGACCCATCAGATTAGTTGGGACAAATGCAGTACTATGATTTTATGAACAAAACTCTTTGCCCATCCTAATAAAAACATTATTAATTACACTTTAGAGTTAAGACCCATTTACATAAGTCAAGACAAAAAACAGTACTACAAGCAAAAAGAAAAATAATATTAAGAACAAAACTCCTTTGGCCCATCCTAATATAAATTTTATTTTGATGCATGATCAAGTTAGTCAGTACTACAAGAAGAATAAGACTCACTTCCTATCCTGCTATAAAAGTTATACATTTCATTTCGGGCCATTAAAGTAAAGTTGGGACAAAGCACATTTCTAGACATGCAACAGAATTCAATCTGATATTTATATAAAATAAAAATAAATAGAATTTCAAACTTCTTTTATAACAACAAAAATTGTGATATTATGTTTATGACAAAAGCCCTAGTCAGATGAGATGATGAGACAAGCACTCTACGAATTTATGTAGTGATGACACCAGGGAAATAAATTTACACAGGGGCAGGGGGCAATTTAGCCCTTGAGCCTTGGAAATAAAATAAAAAAGAGCCCTGGAAATCGACATTCATTGCAAAGTTAAAGTTTATCCAATGTAGCAGATTTAGGCAGTGAGTTGTGAAAAGTAACCCCTGATAATATTTTTTTCAAAGAAAGGAAAATTTGCCTGTGTGACACTTTGAATTTCATTCAAACTTGGCAATAGTATTCCAAACTAAGCTTTGGAATATATTAAAGCAAATCAAAATTGATTGATGACTATTTCTGTAATTGGTACTTGGCCAAACCATGCCAATAAACTACTATCATTGCCTTGATTATTGAATTTCATATAAACATATCTGATATAATAATAATCCATTCAGAATTCTACAAGGAGCTGGTATACTGCCAAAATGTATTTTATTCAACTGGCATAACCAGTCTATTCTTTCAAGCAAGAGCTCACCAAAATATTGGCATTTTAAATCTCAACAAAGGTGATTCCACAATCAGTGGCATTACACATGTATCAATTCTATACTTGGCGCTGTCAGTTAAGGTTGAGACTTTCTGTCTAGTTACTGTAAATTCATCTTGACAACAAAAGCTTTAAATTTTAAATTAATACATTTGGAAAGGGCTTGCAGGCTGTCTATTGTGAACACTATGGCATCTTAAAAAAGGTCAGTAACTTTACAGAAATTAAATGGACATGGACAAAATTGACTGATTAATTTTGGATATTTCTTTCAAATCAAAACACTCTAACCAATTTTGTTACCTGCAAAACATGTCTTTCATATAAAAAATCTCATTTCAAATTTGGGGAGCAACTTCATCTTAAATTGTATAAAAAAACAAACTATGGTCTCTCACAGATGGTCAGAGCATTACACTTTGTCCACATATTTATAATCCTTCACGCAATTCATGTTGACATAATCATGTGACCAGCTACCCCCAAAGCAAACCAATATGTCACCCGGGAAGGTTCTCTGTAAATAGCCAAAATAGTTCTTCAGAAAGCAAAAAATAGTTGAATGGAAAACAAGATACAAGATTTTCTTTGAGACAGGTTTTGGGGAACTGCTTGGAAGTTTCATTAGGTGGTTTCAAACCGCCTCGATCACAAGAATCCCCGTTAAATTACGAGAACTTTTTTAGGCTGAAAAATACCCATTAATTATTCCTGCATTCACACCGCCCTGAAACATACCCTTCGGGATATGTTCCTGAAGTTACGAGCATGCGCAGTATGGTCTGATAAGCAGCAAGGCGTGAAATTCAAAATCACTAGCCCAGCAGCAACCCATGCACGGCGCCGCACCCAACGACACGCTGGGCTAAAAGTTCCCGTAATTTGCTTTCAGACCGCCAAAATACCCACGACCTTGGAAAAATCCCCGCGAAAGTTCTCGTAATTTCGCCAAGTACCTACTATTTATCGGGTATTTTCTTTCGGGGATATTACGCGTAGTTTGCTTTCAGACCGCCAAAATACCTGGTATTTTCTGATCGGGGTAAATTTCCCGATCAGAGAATACCTGGAACTGGCGAACTTCGAGGCGGTCTGAAACCACCTACTGAGAACAGATTGCACAGTGTTCATACTGTATATCATGCTTCAGTGAACCACATACTAGTATTCAAACACTGTTTCATTTGTGAAGCTCTCTTTTAGTTTCTTCTGCATTCAATCAAGTACCAGTACTAGTTTGGGTTATCATTAATCAATTTTGACAAGCTATTTTCTTAAGCTTAGGTCAGGCTTTTCAAACTCAGTAATAATCCAAAAGCTCATTTTGGGCGACTTATTGCTGGTTTGGAGGTGGCTGGTCACATACTATCTTTCAATGTGTGATATGAGGACTTTCAAATCATCCAACTGATAATTCTACAATACAAACTATATGCTGTCAAAAAAAAAAAAAAATTAATATGATATAGTCCCATATACATAATGATTTGTTGTACAGTTCAGATTTTCCTACATGACAAGGAGACATGGAAGACAGATTTTTAGGGGTGATTTACATTTGAAAGACAGCCAAACAATTTAGAAAATATCTGCTTGTAATTGCCCACAAATATCAATCACTTCAGTAACTGAAATCATATTTTTCCTACATTAATACTGATTTTTATTTAATGTTTTGTTGTTGAAAAATACAGGTAGCAATTAAGCTGCAAACAAGTGGATGCGTCTTTAATCATTTAAATTAATAGCATGATCTACAGAATAACAAAGACAATACGATTATGTGATCCGCAAATCTGTTATAAGCTACTGAAATCATTGCATCTGATTACCCGAGAGTCTCGGGTAATCAGATGCAATGATTGTCTCGGAGACTCAAGTGCAAATTTTTGCAATGAAAACATTTAAATAAGACTGAAATATGACCCCATAGCCTGGACCTGTCTAAGAGTTGTGATTGTTGAATGTCTACAACAACAATACAATGTTCAGCGAGCCCAGAGAAACAAACTTCATTGAATGTAATACTTTATCACCTAACTTAACAATTATATTTAAAACTTGGCAGAACTTGGAACACCTTTAAATATGTTCATTTTCTGGTGGGGTTCACTAACTTTTAAGTACCACTGTACGTCCATTCAAAGTATGTCATGTAAACTCCTGCATGCATGATTGTCGTGAAAAATCAGTACACTCTTCTTATGAGTATTGATGGGTACCACAGTTCAGAGTGATCAGGGGAGCCTTTCATCAACATAAATCCGACAAGATGTCAGATTTTTGACAACTTTCCTCAACTCTGACTGGCTGAGAAGCAATGTTACTATGGTAACTGTCAGATAAAACAGGACTTGTCGAATAAAACTTCCGACAAGTCCTTTCATGAAACACTTCCCAGATCAATCATAATATTTTGTTAGACAGGAGAATTGGGGCCTGTAACATAAAGCTTTTTAATAAATCACTGGGTTAATTTTCACGTTTGATCATACACTATAGTCAATGGAATCAATCATAGAAAGTAGCCCTATGATCAATCCTAGATTCATTGGATGCTCACCTGAGAAACCAACCACACCCCCATGTCTGGTTGATGTAATCTCTTTGTTCACTCCATTGAAACCACATTCGAATCCCATCTTCTAGGAAGGTACTAATCAAACATAGACGGGCTACATGAGGGAGAAAGTGCTTGCTCTTCCTCAAGACCTAAACAACAAAAATTATGTACAGTAGTTTCAATTAGAGTTTCCATTTCAAAAAGTGTCAAAATCTGCTTTATTCTACAAGAGCTATGTATATGACAATATAATCCAAATATATATGATATTCTGAATGAAACATTCCAAAAACAATAATTTCATTATTTTTTTAAATCACTAATTTTGTTACAGTTTGTATCTGTTCAGTCCACTATCAACTATACCCTCATAAAAAGGAAAAGTTCTGTCTTGTTCGTTCTCCTTCTTTCAAAATTGAAAACAAAATGGCTGATCGATACCGAGAACGAAGGCGACATAGAGGTCTAACTTTTCCTTTTTTTGAGGGTCCAGTTTGTGCCTCAATGTCAGGATTCTGTGTACCTCGGGCGAAGTTTGTGCAGGCTCCACTCCACTTCACTACCGCTACACTACGCTCCACCTACCCGAACTTCGGGACGGTGAACTCGATGGGATATTCCGAGTGACAAAGGTGGGATCAAAAACTGGTTTATTGTAAAAATTAAAGAAAAAAAATATAACGAGAAAAAAAATAGCTTAATTTCTTACTCTTCACCCTTATTTCACTCCGTGTCCATCCTCCGGTTATCCTCAAAATTTGTGATTTTGGGCCAGTATCAAATTCCTCACACGTGTTATTCACGGCGGATTTCAAAACATTGCATGTAACGAACGTAGAGGGCAGCAACACACATCAGTGTTGCTATTAGGAAGGTCCACCCGATACGCGCATACAATGTTTTGAAATCGGCCGTGAATAATACGTGTGAGGAATTTGATACTGGCCCAAAATCACAAATTTTAAGGATAACCGAAGGATGGACACGGAGTGAAATAAGGGTGAAGAGTAAGAAATTAAGCTATTTTTCTTTCTCTTTATATTTTATTTCTTTAATTTTTTCAATAAACCAGTTTTTGATCCCACCTTTGACTCACTCGGAATATCCGATCGAGTTCACCGTCCCAAAGTTCGGTAGGTGGAGCGTAGTGTAGCGGTAGTGAAGTGGAGTGGAGCCTGCACGAACTTCGCCCGAGGTAGATTCTGTCAATCTGTGTCACGATAAACAGGTCTTCATCCATAATCGAGGTAAGTACATATTTTATATTTTTCCGCTTTTGTTAGGAGTGCTATTGCGCCCCCATTCTACCCCATTTTGGAGAGTATTACACGGACGAGTCCTGGGCTCCGGCCCGTGTAGCGTACCGGAGCTCTGGGTAAAAAGACAGGATGATTGATATATTATTGTTGCCTCAAAATGATTCTATTTTCAATCACATCATGTCAATGAACATGATGAAAAGGTCAGAACAATTTGTTTCAATGAAACTTCAGAGTGAACACCTAAATTTAACATTTTATTAAAATTTAAAAACAAGTTTATTTTGACAATTTGAGACAGAATTTCATGAAAACAAAATTTAAAACAAAATTTAACATCATCAGATCATGTCCAATTCAATTGAAAAAAAAAATCATTTATTCTCACTTGATCTGCAACATCCTCCGCTTTTCCAACAAGTTCATTTTGGGATGCCATCTGCTTCAAATTGTTGATCCTCTAATCCAAAGAAAGCTCACTGGATGAGAAATTCCCTCTTTCTGTTGAGCCTCAGTGTCGTGTCAGTCGTCAAAGTATTGTGTCAGCAGCTGAGAAAAACAACCCACTCGCAAAACACATGGATGGGATCGAAGTAAACAGAATAAATAACATACAATAATACGTGTGGGCACACACAAAACAGCTTCAATTGACAACAGTGTGTGGCTCGTGAATGCCACGTCTTACATGAAGGGCGCCATCTCAGAGCTGCTGCAGAAAATCTTGAAAGACGGATTAAAAAAGTAGGCTAATACCTTGGAGATAAAGATATCGCTATATGGCTAATAGTTCCCGGGGGATGGGGTTGTTTTGTTGTTGTTTTCCTGTTATTTATCTCTCAGTGGGGTACTCCGGGCTAAAACAATTGAATATCAATAAATAGAATAAAATCCACGGAGCAAAGCGCTGACAAGGGGACAATTTCATCAAAATCTGATAGAAAGCATTTAAAATTACTGAATTGTCATGTTTACTAGGCCTACTACCACGTCGCATGAATCCTGCATGAACTTAGTATGAAGTAAATCCCCACTTTCCTTTTCGTCATTTAGTTATCGAAAATTATCATGATTTCTGGCATGTTTCGATACATGTGTGGGGTGTGCAGTCTCCCTTGTAAGAAAATAATTTCCATAATGTCGGCAATCCCCGGCAATCCAATATTCCTCAAATCGGATTTTGGTGGACAAATTTGAATTCCACAAATGCATATTAATGTTGTGTGATAAGACATATCTCACATATTCAATGATATAACAATACATAATCAATA
The DNA here is from genome assembly GCF_037042905.1 of Lytechinus pictus. Classification (NCBI taxonomy): domain Eukaryota; kingdom Metazoa; phylum Echinodermata; class Echinoidea; order Temnopleuroida; family Toxopneustidae; genus Lytechinus; species Lytechinus pictus. The sequence goes on along the minus strand of NC_087259.1, from coordinate 29,726,317 downwards.
CTTATAGGTCAAGTCCACGTCAGAAAAATGTTGGTTTGAATCAATAGAAAAAATACAACAAGCATAACACCGAAAACTTCATCAAAATCGGATGTAAAATAAGAAAGTTATGACATTTAAAAGTTTCGCTTAATTTCACAAAACAGTTATATGCACATCCTGTTCGGTATTTTATTATATGAAATGTGAAATATCATTTTCTCCTCATTGTCAAGTGAAACAGTGACTAATTCCTCCCTGAACATGTGGAATTAGCAAGTTGCTTATATGGTTCAGTCAAGTCGGTCCCTATGGACCTGTTTTGTGAAAAATGAGCGTAAGTTTAAAATGTCATAACTTTGTTATTTTACATCCGATTTTGATGAAATTTTCAGCATTGTGCTTGTTTGATGTTTCTCTATTCATTCAAATAAACATTTTCTGGGGTGGACCTGTCCTTTAACCCAGTGTGTTACGGAGCCCTGATGATTTCATGTCTCCGCTTTCCCTTTGAAATTATTTCATATTTTCATATTAATTACTGATATGTCTCCCTTCAGTTGCAGGCAATGATTATTTTACACTTTAAATCAGTTGTCTGTCCACTTTTTGTCACTCTTGGACGAAAAATGTGAAAAGTATAGGGGGCCTAATACAATATAAAATGGGAATATATATGACATGCAGCTTGCTCATTGCATAATCATGATGTAAGCATAAGCATATTATTTTGTTTTACTCAAATCATGCAAAACTTTCAAATGTCACAATTTTGCTCAAGATTTGTTACTTATATTGTCCAATTTCGCTAAAAGTTTCATCACATTACTTGTTCAAATAATATACTCGGAGTATCCATTTAAAGTCATAATAAGATATATGAAAGAAAGTTTTAGAGGAGATTGGGAGGGGGTGGTGCGATGATAACACTAATGAGCTGTGAAATTTCAAAAATTAGGGCCCCGGCAAAAAAATCAAGCACTATTCAGTCTTGCTTCTAAGTTTCTTCTTAGTATTTTACTTCTTCGTTTTACCTGTTCCCTTTCTTTTTTCATTATTCTCCCATTTATTCCTTTCTTTTCATCCCCTTCTTCTCCTCATTCTCCTGGCCATGCAGCTCTTTAATCCACTCGATCCCCCTTTTTTATTCAATAATCTCATTTTGTCTTTCCCATGTGCGGAAATCTGTCCCCAGAGGTAGGGGAATCAAGGGCTGAAAAGTTTGACAATATCACCCAAAATATAAGGTCATTTTAACCTTAAAAAAATGAAAAGCAAAAAAAAAAAGGTTTTCACCAAAATGTAAGGTCATTTAGTACAAAATACGTGTATTATTTCGACTGTGAATGTTTTTTTCTCCGTCAAAAATAGTAGGGGGGATTTTAAATGTGTCCCCCTACTATTTTTGGTGGGGGACGTGCCCCCCTGGGATTTCCACCAATGATCTTTCCTTTTCTCTTCTACTTCATTTCATTATCTTCTTGTTTTCTTTTTCATTTTTCCTCTTTTTATAATTTTTTTTCCACCGGCCACCGCTGTCGGGGAGCCGGGAAGGGGGGGGGGGGAGCTCACTTCAGTCCCATGGCCTTTGCCTTTGTCCCTTTCTCTCCCCTACTCTCATCCTCTCTCTTGCTTTCTTTTCTCTCAAAAGATCTCCTCGCTCGATCCCTCTTCTCCTCTTCCTCTCCCCTAGCTACCCGGCCCGTCCCGTTTCAATCTTTTTCTTTGCCTCTTTCTCGCACCCCTCTCCCTGTTCCGCTCGTCTTCGGAACCACTGCTGGTCTCTATAGGAAAACTGCAAATGCTCACTTTTCACAAGACTCATTATTCATAAGGCTCAATTCACAAGGCACGTTATTCATAAGATTAATTATTCATGAGACTCCTCATTATGTATTCTGCCAAGGGATTTAAGATAAATTCAGATCGGCTGTGAACAGTGACCGGTCGAATATAAGATTTAGATATAATAGTCTATAGGATTTAAATATAAATTAAGTTAACTGATTTGAATTTGAATCTTTTGAGATTCTAAAGTTAATCCAAAAGACTAAAAAAAAATCCTAAATTCAGCTGCATGGTCACTCTTCCTAGCCGATCTCGATTAAATCTAGAGTAAGACCCAATATTCATAAGACTTGCTATTCATGCGCAAGGGTCAAAGTTGTGACCCAGTTGATTAGTCTCCGGACTTTATAACAGAGGGCCGTGGGTTCGTATCCCAGCCATGGCGTCATTTCCTTCAGCAAGAAATTCATCCCTATTGTGCTGCTCTCAACCCAGGTGATGTGAATGGGTACCTGGTAGGAATTTATTCCTTGAAATGCCACTGTGCAGTAAAAGGCTGCGGGGCTAAAGCCAGGGTAATAATATCCAAGACAGTCCTTTGGAAGCACATAGGAACGTTATGACATAATATGATATGCACTATACAAGAACTGCGTTATTATTATTCCAACAAGAGATTCAAATTTTGATTGCTGGGCATACTGCATTTTTTAGCCTATTGGGTGTATATTTAATACATGGGTGGAGAGTAGCAAAGTGTTAATTGATATGCCTTAATTGCCAAAGGCCACTAGGCCACTAGTGGCAAAGTGTTAATTGATATGCCATAATTACCAAAGGCCGCTAGTGGGATTGAACACATGACCCTCTGATTACAATGCTAGAGTCAGAACCACTAACAAAAACAAAATTCCTTTCAAAACAACTATGACACACATATATGATACAATTGCACTACATATGAGGTAAAATATTGATTAATTCTTTATTGTCAACACGTTTCAATACAATATCCAATAAAATAACAGAAATATAAAAATTGATCAGATTCCATATGAATTATAAACATTCAAATTAAAATCATCCTATTTGGTGGATGATCAGGCTTGTATATAGAATCACATGAACCACGTGCAGCACCATTAAATGGCATTCCGACATCATTTATTCAAAGGAAAATGATTTCAACTATCCAACTTTTGGTGACAATGTTTTGTTAATGTATGATGTGGTGTATTATAAAATTGACAATTGGTTTCACATTGAAAATGTTCTATATTTTCATAAATTCTGTAGAATACTAGATATATAACATGAATATGAACAAATATGCTACATGGACCTACACCTACATAACATTGTACATAACATAAGATATAAAACAAACTTATCAAGGTAATTGTTAATTCATAATATGATAAAATGAAATCATTTAGAAATAAAAATGAAAATTATAATAGCGGGAAAATGTTAATTAAGTCCCATAGTATATTACAAAGAAAGGTGTACTAGTAAAGACAATGTTAAAAGTCAAAGATAAACTGATAAAATCTATATATATAAAGTTCTCGACATGGAACATGAATACATTTTGTTGCTCTTTTAGAGATCTTTCAAATGATAGAGTTTTTGTTCTACACTCTCCTTTTTGTCAGATCTGGAATGCTGTATCCTCAGAAAGGCCAGTTGCCACTGAAGTTTATTGTGAGACAACTGTGACACAAATCTCTAAAAGGTACCTGGGCCTAATTTATAAGATCATTTGACACTCAAATAATTCAGATGTGAAAGTAAAAGCTAAAAACAATTTCTTCATCATTAAAGCATGACAAATGAGTAAGTACACATTGGAAATATATAATTAAAACAAAGGTGTTGATATTTTTGGCTCCCCATAATTTCAGCCCAGAGTTAGACCATGGTCTAAATTAAAGTTACACCGTACTTCGGGATACTGGCCATAGACTCACCACCCATTTGGTAGCAACTTGCCAATGTATGAATACAACACACAGAGAAATAGTAGAGCTTAAAGTTTATAACATAAGTAAATAAACACATACATGTACACTTTGGGCACCATATTCAACAATATATATATCATTCATAATTTACATTTCCCTAGAAATTTTTGTCATCAACAAAAACTAGTCATGAAAGACAATAAAATACACCAGCAGTTACTAAATTGAGCATTTTATTTTCCAATAAATAACCTTAGAAACGGTGTCTCTTCTCTCGTTTTTGAAGTTCATAGCTCATCCGATTCCAGGTTCTCAATATCTGTAAGAGAAATGAGAACATGCTTTCAAAAATTATTTATTCTGGGCCAATATAAAACTTGCAAGAAACATGCAATTGATCGCAAGTCAATTTTAGGTTTTAGCATCAATCGAAAGTCCCACATTTCATTGCAAATTTGCAACTGATAGATGGTCTAGCACTAACAAGTAGAAATTGATTTGTTTTAGTTTCATCTGAAATTTGCAACTGATTGCAAATATTTTCTTGCAACTCCTCCTTAGACTCATTTAAACACTCCATAACAAGCAAGAGAGGTGCCAATAATAGGGTGTCCCCTATTTCAAAACAAGTGGATAAAAAAAAGAAAAAGATTTGAATAAAAGTGTGATGTTACATATAATAACTACATCCGTAGTTTTTTTTCAGGGAGGAACAATGGAGGTAACTGTAAGTCCAGCATGATCCCCACCCCCCGATGCAAATCTTCCAAATATATTCAAACATGGGATTCAGAATACATGGCCCACAAACATTCATCATGGGAGAGAGACCTTGTCAGTTAACACCTTTTTCCTACATAATACACACCATGAGTGAGAATTGAAAAAAAAAAAAAATTTCAAGGAAACGATGAACCTCAAGCAGTGGGAAGAATTAGGATTGATCAGAAGAACTGGGAGAGAGAGATCCCAGGCAAACTTATTTTCAAATGAGGTTTGTAATCATCTTGAAATAGAAACATTGTGATTAATGAATGGTGTTAAGCACAATCTTGTTGATTAATCTCTCAACAGGTGTGATTGACAGCACAATCAGGGCGCAACTTGCACGCATGTATTCTGAAACGCAAAAAATTGATAAAATATAAGAGAAGGCTTACCGAGTACTATTACGGTGATATTGAAATAAACATGAACTCAGCAAAGTAGTATGGCGAGTTGCTTATGTCACTGTCGGTGAGGTAGAGTAATGTGAGTGTGCTATCCGCTGTGTAGGTCACACTGGCTGGTAACATTATGGTGTTGCTGCAGAACGTTGTATCCCCTGCAACGGGAGCACTCAACTACAAGAATAATAGTGAAAAATATTATGGATTTCAAGCTGTGATTGGTCAATCCAAATCAAAGACTTATGCATATGAGACATTATGCCAAGTGCTCAGAATTTAAATTGATAATGATGACATAAAGTAACACAATGCCTGCTAGTAAAGCAGTTTCATTAACCGATATGTATACACAAAATGTCATTATCACTGCATTTGTGTCAGATTCTAAGAAGAAACATATTTTAAACAAGTGAAACGCCTCTGGCAGTCTCGCCTGCATTACATGATTCGACATAGCACCAGTGCTTTGACCATGATCATGTGACCTAAGACCATTGACCATAATCATGTGACCCAAGTTGTGTGCCAAACAATCATTCATACTTGATTACCCGTATGTCTATGTTTCATGAACTACAACATGAAGATCCGTAAACTTTCTAAGTTACTTTCTAAGTAATGATGCCAATACAACAAATACCCCCAACATGGCCAAAGATCACTGACCTTTGTCTTGGTCATGTGAACTAAAATGCGCACAGGATATTCAGGGATATACGGTTACTCCTATGTCCAATTTTCATGAACTTGATCCATAAAATTTCAAAGTTATGATGATAATTCCACAAATAACGCCAACATGGCCAAACTTCAAAGGTCATGTGACCTAAAATGCGCACAGGATGTTAAGGAATACTTGATTGCTCTTATGTCTAAGTTTCATGAACTTGATCCATAAAATTTCAAACTTATGATGACAATTCCACAAATACCACTAACATGGCCAAAGTTCATTGACCATAAGTGACCTTTTTTCGGGGATACTTGATTGCTCTTATGTCTAAGTTTCATGAACTAGGTCCATATACTTTCTAAGTTATGATGGCATTTAAAAAACTTAACCTTGGTTAAGATTTCGATATTGATTCCCCCAACATGGTCTAAGTTCATTGACCCTAAATTACTTTTGACCTTGGTCATGTGACCTGAAACTCACCCAGGATGTTAATTAATACTCAATTAACCATATTCCCTTATTACCCTTACTTGATTACAATGCTGCCATTAATTTTGAAGAGAATTAAATGATCTTTTGAATGATTTTAATCATGCATTGTGTAAAATTGGGAGTTGGGAGAAATTAATTTCCAAACTTTTGTTGAGGGGTTGGGGTAAGATTTGTATGAGTAAAGTGTAAAAATAAGTTAAGATTGTTAAAGGACAAGTCCACCCCAGAAAAGTGTTGAACTGAATAAATAGAGAAAAATCAAACTAGCATAACGCTGAAATGCCATAACTTTCTTATTTTACACCCAATTTTGATGAAATTTTCAGTTGTTATGCTTGTTGGATATTTCTCTTTTTATTCAAATCAACTTTTTGTTTGGGTGGACCTGTCCTTTAAGGATTGTTAAAATGGAGGAAGGAGGTGAGGGTGATATGTCAGTGTGGCGTAAATCTGGCCAACGCCATGTGGTCTGGGATTAAATCGGTTTTGAAACCTGGATTGCTTACAACTACATACATGTATATATATGGAAATGGTTTTAAAGGAAAGATAGTTACCATAACAGACTCAGCTAAGCAATTTGAATCGAGGTTGAATTCAGTAAATCTGATGTTGAGAATGAGCCCAGAAGGTATGATGAAATTCACTACACACATTTGATCAGCTGGTGAAGCATCAGGATAGTTGGGGCTGGTTAGATTCCCAGATACGGTTGTTGCTCCATCTATGGTATTGTTGCAATCTACACAAAGATTTAAAAAATTTAAAAAGTCTAATTACTTGAAAAAAAAAAAAACTCACCATCCATTAAGAATAAAGAACCTGTTTTCAGAATTCTTTCACATATATATTTATTACTTAATCATGCAAACCAGCATTTGTGTGATAATTTTGTTGGATTTCATTCAAACTCACTTTATGAATGTTTCCAGCACTGGCAAGTGAGTTTAAAATAGCAATCTTGTTCATTAGCTATCAAAACACTTTATATGATGATCAAAGAATTTAACGAACAAACAATATAATGAATAGCAAACTTCTCTTCCACAAGCCAGAAAAATCATTCCAGCTTCTAAATAATGAGATTTAGACATTTACATAACGGATTCTTCCTCTTTCTTCTGTTAACAATATCACATAATCATCACCATCATATGAAATGCATATGCTGATTCAGCCCCCCCCCCCCCCCCCAGTCTTATCAATGTCATAATTGCCTGGTAAAAATGGAAATTAGGCCCTTCCCTTGCTATACAGGATTAGGTCAACAGTTGTCCGGGAATAATGGAAGTTGGGACTTTTCATGCTATTCTAGAACTCTGTATCCAAAGTTGTTTTAGTTAATGCCTCGTCAAATAATCAGAAACTAACCTGGAGCTGGACAGGCTTGTGTGTTACAAACTTGAGTCTCAGTTGATGGATCAGTACAGTCTGCACCACCGTTTGAAGGTGGAGGATCGGTGCATGTTCTATTTCGTGTTTGGGTGCCATTTCCACATGATTCTGAACAGCTACTCCATGTAGACCACTGAGTAAAGTTACCATCAACTGTGTAAAGAAAGGGTAAAGGACACAAATTAAAATTGAAATTAAAATATGATCTGGAAGGAACATTTACCAAGTATGAATATAACTGATGCGGAAATAAATAAATGAGAGCAAGATGAACAAAAACTTGACCTTTGACCCCATCACCCTCATGGACACACATGTGGTATTACCCCAAGGATCACATGTACCAAGTATGAACATAATTAATATGGAAATAAAGGAATGAGAGCAAGTTTAACAAAAATATTTTTGTAACAGACCAACGAACTAACAGAACATCAGACCAACAAACTAACAGACCAACAGACTAATAGACCAACGGACTAATAGAACATCAGACCAACAAACTAACAGAACATTAGACCAACAAACTAACAGACCAACGGACTAACAGACCAACGGACTAATAGACCAACAGGAAAAGTGATCAATAGGTCTCTGCCAAACTTTGCTCAGGCGAGACAGAAATGAATTTTAATATTATATTATATTATGTTGCACAATTTTGAAACCATGCGTGAAGTACCCCCCTTCCTCCTATTTAATTAAGTTAATTGACCTGTACAAATGTAAGGGACTTTTCACATTATTCAAGATTTCTGTACCAAAAGTTGTTTTAGATGCTGTCTAGTTAAAAATCAGAAACTAACCTGGAGCTGGACAGGCTTGTGTGTTACAAACTTGAGTCTCAGTTGATGGACCAGTACAGTCTGCACCACCATTTGAAGGTGGAGGATTGGCGCATAATCTTCTTCGTGTTTGGGTGCCATTTCCACAGCTAACTGAACATTCACTAAATGCACCCCACTGAGTAAAGTCACCATTAACTGTGTAACGAAATGGTTAAAGGACACAAATTAAAATTATAATTAAAATATGATCTAAAAAGGAACACGTGGTATTACCCCAAGGATCACATTTACCAAGTATGAATATAATTAATATGGAAATAAAGAAATGAGAGCAAGTTTAACAAATATATTTTTGTAACAGACCAACGAACTAACAGAACAGACCAACAAACTAACAGAACAACAGACCAACAAACTAACAGAACAGACCAACGGACTAACAGAACAACAGACCAACAGACTAACAGAACAACAGACCAACAAACTAACAGAACAGACCAAGGGACTAACAGATAAACAGACTAACAATCTATTCACAACAGACTAACAATCTATTCAGAACAACAGACCAACAAACTAACAGAACAGACCAAGGGACTAACAGAACAACAGACCAACAAACTAACAGAACAGACCAACAAACTAACAGAACAACAGACCAACAAACTAACAGAACAACAGACCAACAAACTAACAGAACAACAGACCAACAAACTAACAGAACAACAGACCAACAAACTAACAGACCAACAGACCAACAAACTAACAGAACAACAGACCAACAAACTAACAGAACAACAGACCTACAAACTAACAGAACAGACCAACAAACTAACAGAACAACAGACCAACAAACTAACAGACCAACAGACTAACAGACCAACAAACTAACAGAACAACAGACCAACAAACTAACAGAACAACAGACCAACAAACTAACAGAACAACGGACCAACAGACTAACAGAACAACAGACCAACAAACTAACAGAACAACAGACCAACAGACTAACAGAACAACAGACCAACAAACTAACAGAACAGACCAAGAAACTAACAGGACAACAGACCAACAAACTAACAGAACAACGGACCAACAGACTAACAGAACAACAGACCAACAAACTAACAGAACAACAGACCAACAGACTAACAGAACAACATACCAACAAACTAACAGACCAACAGACTAACAGAACAACAGACCAACAAACTAACAGAACAACAGACCAACAGACTAACAGAACAACATACCAACAAACTAACAGAACAGACCAACAAACTAACAGAACAACAGACCAACAAACTAACAGAACAACAGACCAACAAACTAACAGAACAGACTAATAGATCAATAGGTCTCTGCCAAACTTTTTTCAGGCGAGACAAAAATGAATTTTGACATTATATTATATTTTGTTGCACAATTTTGAAACCATGAGTGAAAGGTGTCAAGTGCCCCCCCCCCCTCCTCCAGTCTAATTAAGTTAATAATTGCTTTGTACAAATGTTAAGGGACTTCATATTATTCAAGATTTCTGTAGCAAAAGTTGTGTTAGTTTTTATCAAATCAGACACTTACCTGGAGGTGGGCAGGACTGTGTGTTACATGGTCGATTCTCAAATAACGGACCTGTACAGCTAGCACCGCCATTAGATGGTGGAGGATTGGTACAAGTTCTAGTTCTCAATTGGACACCAGTACCACATGTCACTGTACAAACGGTCCATGTACTCCACTGAGTAAAGTTACCGTCAACTGTGTAAAGAATGAGAGGGGAATGAACATACCTCAATCAGAACTAAACAACTTTAATTTTTAAATTCTCCAATAAGCAATATACATACAGCATTAACCCCATCATTAAATTAAACTTGCCCCACCCCCAAAGTTTCCCTTAGTGAAAAAATGCCCTTCTTTGTCAAAATGAAAAGTGCTCCATTTTAAAGATGTATCTCTTTTTTCAAGAAGAAACGCAATCTGATGTCTAAAATACATGTTTGTACAAAAATGCCCATTTTACATACAAGTACCCTTTTTTTACTTTGCCCCATCCTCAAAACGAAAATACATTCTGCCGCCCCTGGTAACTACCATGGCAACGATGATCAACAGCCAATGAAAATCAAGGATTCCATGCAAGTTACCATTAAGGTAACATTTATGCAACGTGGCCCTGGAATGAACCTATAATGAAAACATTGGTCTGAGCCCTAAAAGACTGGGCTATTGTGAAGACTCACAAGACTGGGATATACTACACTGGAGCTTTTTTATCTAATTTCTTTCATGTCCAAAGTTGTTTTAGTTGCTGTCTAGTTAAAAATCAGAAACTAACCTGGAGCTGGACAGGCCTGTGTGTTACAAACTTGAGTCTCAGTTGATGGACCAGTACAGTCTGCACCACCGTTGGAAGGTGGAGGATCGGTGCATGTTCTATTTCGTGTTTGGGTGCCATTTCCACATGATTCTGAACAGCTACTCCATGCAGACCACCGAGTAAAGTTACCATCAACTGTGTTAAGAAAGGAAGGGATATCGATATAATTGAATCAGAAGAAAATCATTCTTATCCTGGCATTTAATTAATGTTCAGAGCCTGTACATCACATACTACACTCTGTAAGATAGATCATCATCACAATCATTACCATCATTACCATCATCAACATCATCATTCTCATTCTCATTATCCTCTTCACTGTCATCACCATCATCATCATCATCATCATTATCCATCATCATAAAAAATGTCAGGGGGCCAAAATAAGCCCCCCTTCCCCTCTCCCTCGTTATAGAGGGTTAAGGTCAAAAGTTGTCCTGGAGAAATGAAAGGAGTGACTTTTCATGCTATTCTAGAAATCTGTATCAAAAGATGAGTAAATTGTTATCAAGTCAAAATATCTGAAATATTAAACTAACCTGGTGGTGGACAAGGTTGTGGGTTACAAGCTCGAGCCACAAATGATTGACCGATACAGAATCGACCACCATTTGATGGTGGAGGATTGGTGCATGTTCTCCTTCGTATTTGGGAGCCAATTCCACAGCTAGCTGAACAACTGGACCATGTAGTCCACTGAGTAAAATTACCATCAACTGTGTAAAGAGAGAGAGGGATATGGATATAATTGAATCAGAACTAAATCATTAACCCTGTCATTTAGTTCAATATAATTATAGAGACTGTACAACACATACTCTACTCCCCTGAGATACAACAATCATTATAATAATGTAACTACGATTACCATCATCACCCATCACTCCCATAAAAAAATGGGCTTCCAAAACCAAAATCAGCATCCAAACACTAACATTCAAATAATTATATGCATAATTCATTTAACTTATACATCTTGATACAATGTTTCTAAGTGCTGCAATCTATTAACACGTCAAACAAGACAAGTGCTGAAATTAAATTTAACCTTGGCCCTTGTGGTTATAAGTCCAGAGATTTATCCATTGAGCCATCACCTCTATCACACCTATTAGCCAGCCCCCAAGGAAAAGTTCGATACCTTATGTATAACACTATTATCAACACTATATACACAGAAAGCATATAGATATAAAAGACCCTTTTCATCAGTCATTAATTGGGGGGAGGTGGGGCAAAGGAGGCATGTCTCACATAATTAGGATTTTTTTTTTTACTTTTCAGCATTTTAACCCCCCCCCCCCGATGGATCCAGTCTTTATTGACAGTGAATTCAAAGGAAGGTATACAAGGTGGAGTGATATTCATAATTAAAAAATGAATATTAAAGAACGATATCTTCCAAATGAAAAGTACCACTTACCAGGTGCAGGGCACTCAGTTAGATTGCATTGTCGCCTTGTGACATTCATTACATCTATGTTGCAAAGGCTAATGTTAACAGGATTACCAAAGTTGTCTACGCATGATACGTTTCGCTCTTGAACACCAGAACCGCAAGTAACAGAGCACTGTGAAAAAAAAAATCATGATAGGGGTCAGCATAATATCGTGGTGTTGGTGGCAAGGGTGGTCGTGCGGAGATGGTGGTTGCAGCGGTGTTTGAGATGGCAGGGGTGATGATATTAATGGTGTTTGTGGTGGTGATGATAATGGTGGGTGTTGGTAGTAGTGGTGGTGGTAGTGGTGGTACTGGTGGTGGTGGCGGTGGTGATGGTGGTGTTGGTGTCACAATAACATTAGAGAGTTTTAGGAGCAGTGAACGAGAACGACGTAGCAGTCTTCTGATCGTTCGAGTCACCGTCATCGTCTGCCCTTGTTCACTACAGATGCGAATACTTTAGATTTCACTCGACTTGTACGTGTACGTACATCCACGTGAAACGGCGCGATAACCAGCGGGTCATGACACGCTGCCCGACCCGGAAGATCTGGCGTACCATCGCCTGGCGACCCGGAAAGTAGAAAGCAATTCCAAATATGATAAACATAGTGCATCGTACAACTTACATTAATTTGGTGTAAATTCACTGAAAACTGTGTTTTCAAAGGGAAAGGTTGATCTTCATGCTGGGCTTGAACAGTTAAAATGACGTCACTCACGTACACGTCCACTATGATTTAGGAGAACCACAAAATGGATGTGGCGAGGTTCTCGATTCTGATAGTGGACGTGTGTGAGGACCTGAGGCATATGGCAGGCCAAAAAATGACGTCATCTCGTACCAGTCCTCTATGTCGACGTACATTTCTAAAAGTGCTCATTTACACCTGCCACAACACCAATCTTGGAATAAGCTTGGTGTTAAAGAGAGTTATGTGTGCATCATGATCTGCGCATATTTTACGCTATGTGCATTGACGTCACAATGGATGAACAGGTGATTAATCAGCTATCAACTGATTTTTCACATGATCTGCATTTTAACTGCAGATACTATGTGTTATTTCATAAACCTAATTAGCTGAAAATAATCCATGGACTAATTTTTTTGAAATACCACTACAATTTATGAATACTTTACTCTGAAGTACTGCAAAGTAGTGCAAATATGACCTTGATTTCAAATAAATGGGAGAGTGGTTAGGAATTTTTCCTCACATACATGTAGATACAAAGCATTTGGCACATTTTGGTGTTTTAAATAGCACACTTGCTTGAAAAAAGTGGTGATAAAAAAACAAGGAAATGGACTCCTACTTAGTTAAGAAGAATTTTATAAGGTGTTATAACCATCATTAAATTTACATACACAAAATCTATATGAAAACCTGTGAAACTCTCAGAGAATTCTGTGGATTACTGGTATTTTACTCTGAGTATCAGGAATATGCTAATGTATAATAAACAATTACCCAAGGAATTAGCTGGAACCTTGCTATTCTGACTGTTTCACACATTTGAATATTTGAGGAAAATTTGAAGATTATGATGTTGAAAAAAAAATTGAGTATGTTGAATGCACATTTGAATGTTGAAGACACACAATAAGGAATGTTCAAAACAGACAAGAAAACAATGAATAAATCTTAATAATAATCCGCTTTTATATAGCGCTTAGTACATCAGAACGACGTGTCTAAGCGCTTTACAGATATATTATTACCCCGGTCGTCGGATTTAATCAGTCATTCCCGCACACAATGTGTGCACATCCTCCGCTCCCTGGGGAGTATTCCACTTAGTCGCCGGTGAGGCGCAAACAGTACTGGACAAGCTACAATTACTTTCACATCCTACCGGGTACCCATTTAGCTCCTGGGTCTTTTAAGGTTGAAGAGAATTCCACCGCCAACCAAAACTGTATATATACATATTGCATAAACTAGACATGAAATTAATATTTTGACTTACTGGTGACCACTCTTCCCTGACATTGTAAGTGCAGTTCGTTCCGCAAGGTTCTGATGATAGAGGGCGCTGTCCCCAGCAAGAAGAGTCTGGGAGTATACGGCCCATGCTGTCCTCACATGTTACATTACGCGTCCTCTCTCCAGAACGACAAGTGGCTGAACACTGCAAAGATCGAATAAATCAATCCAGACTAACTTGATAAAAACATGCACAAAGAACATTCACAGACCGACTTAACATGATTATTTGTTTTTTATCTAACCTCAATGGGTGGAGACATGGATTTGCTCGTTTCACCTGAGTTATAAACATTAATAAAACGAACACCAGGCTCACAACAAGGAGGAACTTCTGCAATATGCCTGTGAACATTAAAATATTCTTGATTTATTTGCCCTTTTATCAAACATCAGAAATACATGGTGAATTTCTGTTTTTTTATAATACGATGGTCATCTGATCTATATTGAAAAACAAGAATGCCTTTTAGCACACTGAAAGATATGTAATTTTTTGGTAAATGAATGTTTGTAAAGATAAGAAAGAAATTATTCATCATGGTGGAGGGTATATATTATGAATAGTATTGATCAAAATAGTGCATTCTTGGTAAAGATGTAGGGCTGTCATGAGATAGATTAGGGCTTGAGATGGCATTGTTCTAAGTGTCTGTGGCATATTACGGTGTCACACACATAATTGCAACATGCATACACTCGACCCAACCCACTCCCAAGACTTGATAAAGCAGACTGACAAAAGTATATGCATATGATTGACTATCTAACACTGATCCTGGGGAAGGGCAACTTCTGAACTTCCTTTGCCAAAATAGACAAAAAAAACATCACTTAGCTTTAGAAACTATATGACTGGGGTAAGTATTAGGGCTATTTTATTGTTTCATAAGATGAAAGAGATCTCATCACAAGATCTTTTCATATATGTTGATTTATTTCCATAATAAAGCTATATGCTTGTATGCATCACCAATCTGACCAATCAAACTGATCCTCTTATGATAATGTTCAAAACTTATGGATGGTGAACATGATGTTGCTTGCCTTCCATAGTTGAGACTGATTTGTATCAAAATGATTCTGCAGTGTTTGTCTCGAAATAAGAGAAAACTGATTATCTTATAGAATTGCCCTTGTGCTAATCATGTTTTATCCAGTAAAGTGAACCACTTCTACCAAAGTATATTTCATATTTTCAGGATCATGGCCTCACCTCACCAAACTCGCCAACAGTAAATCCTTGCATGGGGCATGGCACATAGCTGAGGGACAGGTTATATCCACCGTAATTACCACTCTCGTCTGAGGTGAATCGAATGAAGAAAGGAGTCGTACGGCCAACCCAGAGATTGTTTTCAGGAAGCTCGTTTCCACAAAGGCGGATCCTGGTCACGCTCATGTCAATAGTAGAATCGAATATCTGCAGATAATAATCATAATATTTTTAGCGTGCTCTACACAGATGTTTCAAAGCGCACAGGTGACAACACTAATGAAGAGAACAAATACATTCAATAAAATGAAATAATATCATACTAATAATGAAAAGAGGTGAGTTTTAAGCAACAAACACAACTAAGGAGCAGAAACAAAGGCATGTATTCTCTATTGGACTTTCAATAAACATGTCCAGATAAATGTAATTAATTCATGATATGTGCATAAACAAATAGATCAGACCACAGATTCAAAATAATGATTTTGAATTCAGGCCCTAGTTTGTAGTTATTTATAAGACAAAATTGTGAATTTCTTTGAATGTATCCTTTATTCAATTCAGTTTATATCCTTACTTCAATATAATCATTCTGGCAGTTTTCTGCTGGTCCAAGATCGATATCTGCAACAACCACAGCCAAGCAAGTCATGAGGGACACGTATGTATTTGGACAGACTGTATCGTTCTCGTAAGGGCCTGGGTAGCCGGGTGACGTCAACTCGGTTTCTTCTTCACCGATAAACACTTGATTACAAGCTGCAACAAAGAAAAAACTTTGGTCACACAAACTGTTCCAAGAATACATGTATATGCAATTTATGTTCAAATATAGCTGATTTTGTGGGATTTTTGCTTTTATTGTCCACCTTTCCTCTAATTCTTTCCACTTTTCCCCTTTTCCTCCAATTTTTATTCAATTCTATCCTTCATTCTTTTTCCTTTTCCTCATTCTTTTCTTTTAAATCTTTTTCTCATTCCTACTTCCTTTTCATTTGCTCCTACACTCAATTTATAAGCTCAGGTTTAATCCCTGTGTTCCCCTCTTTACTCATTCTTCCTTTTCCTATTTTCTTTCTTCCTTCCTTCTTTCTTTCTTCTTTCCTTCCTTCACCCTGTCCCTTCCCCCTCATTCTATTTCTCCCTTCTTCCCTCCTCTCTATCTTTCTCTCTTTTCCCCAGCTCTTATGGCTACCTCTCTCTCTCCCCCCCCCCTTTCCCTTCAGTCTTTTAACTCATTCATCCATCCTTCCATCATTCCTTCTTTCTATCTTCACCAAACCCCTTCATTTCACTTCCCTCCCTTTTTTCTTCCTTCTCATTCTCTCACTCTCAACTCTCTTTCACCCTCTCACTGCCCCCCTCCCTTGCTCTGCCCCCCTCCCTTGCTCTCCCTCCATTTCATCTCCCCTCTCCTTCATCCTCCCAACATCTCATCCTCTTCTTTCATTCCTCTCTTCGTTCTGTTACATCTTACCTTGAGGGCAATCACCCATATCACATGGTACCTCGTCCGCTGGTCGTTCACCAGTGCAACTTTCTTCTTGTAAGAACCGTCTTCCATTCAGGTTGTTCATGCAAAACACGTTCCTTGACTGTACTCCTACTCCACACGTCACCGAGCACTGAAATTTAACAAGTATATGGAAATACATTTTGCTAAAATTAAATCTAAAGATGATATACTCTACATACAACATGGCAGCACCCACTATCTAAATTGAGCTCAATTACAGTAAGATGTAGTTATAATAAGCTGCATGTTAATGCCTAATAATTACAGATTTTTGTTTTAATTTGATGAGCATGATTCATAGACACAAGAAAATCATCATGGGTATTAAATTAAGCATGCGTACATTAAACAAGTACATGTACATCAAAATATCACAAGAAAGAAAGGACGGGTCTAACCATCAACAATATAGCCTTCTCTTGGATTGAGTGCAGTGCCATTTAATCAAATGAAAATAAGATGATACAACCTTGCTATTCTATAAAATATATATTTACTATCTGATGACTGATTGATAAAAACTCTACGGTCTGAAAATACTACATATACCTTTAATATCAAAATATACATATAAACATCCCACTTTTAATGACCATTTACCACTATCATGATCAACATTAAAATCATCATCATCAACATCATCATCAATTTTTTCATCATGATCATTACCATCATTATCACAATCATCATCACCATTACCACCACTATCACCATCATTAACATCATCATCATCATCATCACCATCATTATTACCACCATCCTCATCATCATTTCTTCCACCAACTCCTCATTATATTCAACACTATTTTCATCCTCATCCTTATACCATCATCACCATCATTATCACCATCATCATCCTGACTTACTGAGCCGACATTAGTGGTAGACCAGACAACATCAGGGCAGTCAATCCTGTTGGCAATGGCAGCATAGCCCATTCCTTCTATGGCTCCGTTGGTAGAGAGTGTCAAAGTCAACATGTTGCTAGTACTGAAGATAGGTTGCACAGTACCGCTACCACACACACTGAAATTGATGGCAGTGTTGTTTGGATCAACCACCTAGGAACAAAGTACATCACTCATGATTAATAATAATAGAGGAGGAGGAGGCGAAGGGAGGGGGAGGAGGGGGGGAGGAGGGGGGAGGAGGGGGGGGGAGGAGGGGGGAGGAGGAGGGGGGAGGAGGAGGGGGGAGGAGGAGGGGGGAGGAGGAGGGGGGAGGAGGAGGGGGGAGGAGGAGGGGGGAGGAGGAGGGGGGAGGAGGAGGGGGGAGAAGGCGAAGGGAGGGGGAGGAGAAGGCGAAGGGAGGGGGAGGAGGAGGGGGAGGAGGATTATAATAATGATGATGATGATGATGATGATGATGATGGTGATGATGATGATGATGATGGTGATTACAATAATGATAATGACAATGAGAACAAATCATTACGTCTTTAATCGCTTTACAGATATATTATTACCCAGGTCATCACATCCTCCCCTCCCTGGCAAGCATTCCGACAAGAGTTTTGAAAATCAAATTGCTATAAAGCATACTCCATTGGCTTACACATCCTAACCCCACATGTGTGGTGAGTGATAATGCATTATTTATCAGACATCCCATGTAATCATAATGAAGATGTCATATTTTTTTCATGAATGCTATTTAATGCTAACTATCACAAGATTTCAGAGTAATTTTTAAAACATGCTTTTGAGACTTTTCCTTTGTATTTTTGCATTTAAAAGCCTATTTCCAAGATAGAATGCTATACCTCCATTTTTTGTAAGTTATGCAAGTTATTTTTATGACTTTTATTCTGTGTGTTAAATGACATTGTTATTTTTTCAATCACTTTAAAAGGAAAATCAAATTCGATCAGCCCTGGAGAAATGAGGAAAGAAAGAAGAAATGGCAATGATAATTTACCAAAACTACAATCTGAATATAAGTGAAGCTGATAATACTCACAAGTAATGAATCATTGACGCAATCTTCTGAATCCTCGATATCAAGAGAAGCAAAGTTAACACGGATACACATGCCATCATCAGCCGTTATAGTATTAGTACACATCGACAGGCGGGAATAAGGTCTATCACTGTTTACAATGATGGAACTGGTGGAACTTGATAAGGTATAATTACGGTCACAACCTGTTCAGAAAAGAAAAAACAAGATTGGTCACCTTTTTTTTGGGGGGGGGGAGAGCAAGTTTTCATATGCAGTTTGATCTAAATTCATTTCATTTGATAATAGAAAAAATTAATAATAATAATAATAATAATATAGGGTATTTACATTGCGCACATATCCACCTTGTTACATGTAGGTGCTCAAGGCGCTCCTATATTACCCAGCTAAGCTAGGCGTTCATAGCGCACACAGCTTTTTAAGAAATTACTTCCTACCGGTACCCATTTACATCACCTGGGTTGAGTGCAGCACATTGTGGATCAGTTTCTTGCTGAAGGAAATGAATTCGAACCCACGACCCTCTGTTTCAAAGTCCGAAGACTAATCCACTGGGCCACAACGCTCCATAACGCTCCAAGTAATCCATTTTCCTTCGGCAATATGCAAGAACCAAAATATCCCATTCTGCTGTTGTTTCAATACAGTAATAATGGAAAGAAATACCTTGCCAAAAATTAAAAAATAAGGCAAATTACACTCTACATTGAGGTCTATCTTTATTCTTTTACGTGTTTTCTTGTATCATTCATTTACTTACTTTCTTGTCTCCTCCCCTCTTTTTTAACAGGGGGGGTATTTCTTTAATTTTATAATTACTAAGCTCTTGTAAACAAAATTTGTTTCAATTTAAAAGTGGTTGTAATAAACCATTGTTGCAAAATGTGGAAAAATTGAAATATTAACTCAGTATATTAGCAGATTACAAATACAAAATATACATAAAATAAAAGTGAGTAATAATCTCACAATTAAAATGTAAGACTCTTTCATCACAGTAAAAGAAGAAGAAATGTTAGGTGCTCTTTGTAATCATCTACATGAATTTGTCCAGAAACATAACATGGAATGGCATAGATGATTACGAGAAATACATACTTGGACATTGATCCAGTTCACATTCCACAGTTGAATCTGGACGTGGGTCATTACACTGGCTATCTGATGTTACATTGCCTGGTACACCATTGTCAAGCTCTACACAAGAAACATCCCGGGTCTGAACACCCTCTCCGCAGGTTACCGAACACTGTTACAACAAGACACCAAAAGATTGTGATGATTCAGTTCATTTTCAATTCACTAACAATTAATCATGAAATAGTTCATGAGGATGGTGATAATGAATGATTTCAACACCTACAATCTATATCATAATTCTTAAAATCTTTTAAATAAATTCTTCAAATGAAATTCCAAACAGAAATAAATCATTACATAACGTTTATTGGTCATAAAATTCAGATTCCACTCTGGGCGATGTCCCAAAACCTGTTAAACTGATATTCTATTATATCAGATTCGCCATAAAAGCTGACACTGAATAGCCTTTATCTAAAATTGAATTATCCTAACCCTCAAAAAGAGGTTACTCTTTCATAGCTTCATTACCGTAGTTACAATAGCATAGTTTATCAAACTTATCGCCTTTTAGAAAGTTTTTTTTAAACTAAACATACTAACCTCAGAATAATTGCCATAGATAAACCCATATTGAGGGCACGGTAAAACCCTGACAAAGAGATTATAGTCGGCTCCTTGTTGACCAGCGGAATCATATCTGATCTGAACTTGACCGCTACGGGAGAGCCACTGATAGCCAAGAGGAGGACCATCACCACAGAATGTTTCGTCCAACTCATCTGTGTAAGGAGCCAGGTCTCTGATCTGAAGAAGAAAGCAAAGTATATACACAGTGCTTGATAAATGAAGATTAATAAATGAAAATCCATAATTGAAAATCCATAATTTATTGTTCGAAATAGACATGAAATGCTCCAAAAATTTGCTTTGCCCAATTGATCGACGAGGCTCTATCCCTTTAATCATTGAATGCCAAACACGGTAGCAGCAATTCTCATCTTTCAACGTATTTTGGTCCGACGCGGCCGGGGTTTGAACCCCCGACCTCCCGGTTGTGAGACGGACGCTCTACCAACTGAGCCAACACACCGGTAAGTAGACATATCATCAATTTATTACCTACCATAATTTTTGTGTTGAAAGCTTTTAAAGGGGCACTGCCTATGTACATTTAATTAAGATAGAAAGTGTACTTTACATATGTTTTAAATTACGTTTACTTTTATTATTAGCGATCAATTATTAACGATCAATATATTATGAATTTAGGTTTTGAAAATACGATGGTCATTTAAATTTCAAAAAGGGAATGCTTGGACACGTACTAAAATCATTTTATTTCTAGGGCAGCATTAATCAGACTGCCTAATGTAGATTTGTTTCATGAAGAATCTATTCAAAGAAATTGAAATTTGCTCTGAGCCAATCAGATACAAGTATTTCAGAAGCTTGTAACAGTTGTCACTAAAAATTACTGACTGTGAAATACTCCTCTGTTCTCTTTCCAGGGGAGAGTTTTATAAACATCTTGACAGTGATTTCTGAATTTGCTCTGAGCCAATCAGATTCAAGGATTTCAGTAGCTTATAACAGATAGTCGGTGAGAATCACAATAATTTCTCGTGTACAAACATGAATGAGTAGTGGGAAAACTTACATGCATGTTCTCTGAGCATTCTCCATCCATTTCATCTTGCAGGGAAAAGGATAAGAAACTAACTGCAATACAACTATCCGCAACATCAACAGTATAGACACATTCGTCGTTAGATTCAGATGACCTTTGACGAATGATATCAGTGGCGTTGATGTACCGATCACAGGCTAAAGGAGAAAAAAAAAAAACACTTTCAATAAATATTGTTTTAATTCACCGCTAACAATAAAAAAAAGTAGTCACGCTATCAGTAACATTATTAAGTTGTATAAATAATGCAAGAAATCTTATCAGGGGTGTGAGTGGTCACAAATAAAAAGATCTAAAAAAAGCTGGAGAGTATTGAAAAAGTCTGAAATAGAAAGAGCTCCCATACTTTTTGTACAGAGGAAAGCCAAATATAAGCTGAAATTCAGCAGAAAATCAAAACAAAAAATCTGAAATCAGATAAAAATCTGAACTCTCACACCCCTGTCTTATGTTAATCATTTAATAAGAAAAATCAAAATTTATTTCATTTAAACTTTAGCACACATTTTTATATGTGTCTGTTCACTACAGTTACACTGGGTTAACAGCCCATCAGATCATGTGATCTATGCAACATCATACAGATGACATCCTTATATAGCACATCTTTAATTTTGGCATAAGAAAGGTCATATTTAGTCACATGATCAACCATTGAACAAGATCAAAATCAAATATCATACTTTGTCATGTGTAGATGAAGAGAACATGCAAAGGGAGCATATGTCCCCTTTTTTCTGAGGGCACTTGTCAAACAGAAAAAAAATAAGGGACAAGTGGAATGCCTCTGGCGGTCTCACCTGCATCACGTAATTCAATATAGCAGCAGTGCTGATTTTGAAAACTACTATAACTCGCACAAGATGTTCTGTGATACTTGGTTACTCTTATTTCCACGTTTTATGAACTAGACCAATACACTTACAGAGATATGATGGTAATTCAACAAATACCCCCAACGTGGCCAAAGTTCATTGACCTTACATGACCTTTGACCTTGATCATGTGACCTGAAACTCGCACAGGTTGTTCAGTGATACTTGATTACTCTTATGTCCAAGTTTTATGAACTAGACCAACACACTTTCAAAGTTATGATGGTAATTCAACAGATACCCCCATTATGGCCAAAGTTCATTGACCTTTGACCGTGGTCATGTGACCTAAAATGCGCATAGGATGTTCAGTGATACTTGATTACTCTTATGTCCAAGTTTTATGAACTAGACCAACACACTTTCAAAGTTATGGCGGTAATTCAACAAATACCCCAATTTGGCCAAAGTTCATTGACCCTAAATGACCTTTAACCTTGATCATGTGACCTGAAACTTGCACAGGATGTTCAGTAATACTTGATTACTATTATGTCCAAGTTTCATGAATCAGATCCATAAACTATCAAAGTTATGATGGTAATTCAACGAATACCCCAATTTCGGCCAAAGTCCATTGACCCTAAATGACCTTTGACCTTGGTGATGTGACGTGAAACTCATGCAGGATGTTCAGTGATACTTGATTAACCTTATGTATAAGTTTCATGAACTAGGTCCATATATTTTCTAAGTTATGATGACATTTCAAAAACTTAAAGGAGAATGAAACCCTTGAAACCAGCTGAATCCATATCAAAGAGAAAAATCAAAGAAACATATTTTTGAAAGTTTGAGGAAGATTGAATGAATAATAAGAAAGTTATGAGCATTTTAATATTGAGATCACTAATGCCATGTAGTTCCTCCCATTGGCAATGCGACCAAGATCTGTTATGTCACACACGTACAACTCCCTCATTACTTTAGTACTTATTTCACTTATATTCTCACTTTTATAGAGTCTATCACAATGTGAGGTGTTCTCTTTATGAGAGGACAAGTACAGAGGTTTCACAACATTATATCATTGATGAATCGATTGTCATATGATTAGAATGAGCAAAAAGAGATGTTTTGGGGTATATTTTCAGTGTCCAAAAGGGGAGAGTTGTTCATCTGTGACATCATAGATCTTGGTCGCATTGCCAATGGGAGGATCTCCATAGCATTAGTGATTTCGACATTCAAATGCTCATAACTCATTCTATTGCTAGTCCTATTTTACTCAAACTTTTGTTGATCTTATTCTTTGATTTTTCTGCTTTCACAAAAGCTAACTTGCTCCAAGAGTTTCATTCTCCTTTAACCTTAGGTTAAGATTTTGATGTTGATTTCCCCAACATGGTCTAAGTTCATTGACCCTAAATGACCTTTGACCTTGGTCATGTGACATGAAACTCAGGCAGGATGTTCAGTAATACTTGATTAACCTTATGGCCAAGTTTCATGAACTAGGTCCATATACTTTTTAAGTTATGCTGTCATTTAAAAAACTTAACCTCAGGTTAAGATTTGGTGTTGACGCCGCCGCCGCCGTCGGAAAAGCGGCGCCTATAGTCTCACTCTGCTATGCAGGCGAGACAAAAATGACACTCCATGGATGGTTATAACCTTGTTTTGTTTGTCAAAAAATGGTCTTCTGGGACATGACTCCCCATGAATGGTGATAACTTTTTTAATGTGAACATTTCCCTATTTTGGTAAATCCTGGATCCGCCCCACATGCCTCATTTCATGCGTTAGCCGAGAAAGATTAAAGACTTACTTGGACAAGGATTCTCATTACATGGTCTGGTATCCTCTGGGCGCTCGTCTTCACAGAATGAATCATTAACCACCGTTCCGCTAGCTAGCTCAGTACAGCTCACAGTCCTCATCTGGAAGCCACCATCGCAGCTTGCAGAACACTGCAGACACGGTTACAAAGACAATCCATTATTATGTCGGTGCAAGGACGCCCTTCACAAAACATTTTTGCACACCCCATCGGTGCAGAAACGTCCTTACGCAATAAATGCAGCTAAGGGTATTTTTCTGCACATTACATGACAAGCAGAGGGACAATTCAATAAAATGATCATCATTTTTGAACTTCCAACTCCCATTCTTTTATAAAAAAGTTTTTCTTTACTTTATAAATTGTTATGAGCCATGACAGCATAATAATCATTCATATAAACTAAGACACAGAGAAAATCATTCCAGGAAGATTCCAGATATAAGCAACCAGAAGCACAAATTATATGGAATCGCTCTGAGGCGAGTAAAATATCTTCTCAAACAAGAATCAATTTTATACAGTATACCTGTAAAACACAGTTCTGGTTCAACTTATTTGTTTGAAATAAAATATTCAGCAAACAATAAAATGAGTAATAAGAGACATCAAGATAAAGATTAATCAAATAAAGCTCACTAAAGATAGTGAAAACTAACAACCTTGGTACATGTTGCTATTAAAGTTGCATAAATTTAGATTGGAATGTAGCTGTAAAGCATTTGTCGAGGCCTAGATATATACTACACAACAGGGTGATAGATAAGTAGGCTTACCTCATCATACTCTTCCCCTGCAATGAAACCATACAATGGGCATTCAACAAAGGTATTGATCACTGACACACTGGAGGATCCCTCGCCGCTTGAGAAAAGCGTCAAGAGAGAATTGTTGGATCGTGACGTTAAGCTAAACGACGTGTTTCCACAGCTGATAATCTCACGGCCGTATTCGGCATCCTCAATATACTGTAACATGAATATCATTCAAAAGCATAGGAATTATTCAAGTTTCATGTTTATTTCACACCCGATATGACAAAAATCGTACCAAAAACCGTCTAACAGATATGCAAGATTACATCAATATTGTTATTAAACTTTAATTTGAATATTGTTGAATATCAAAGGGATTAATCAAAATCATTTTGAACCTATACTCCTATAAACGATTTGAAAAAAAAATGCAATCTTACCAAATGATACCTAACATTCAAAATGTGCACAAAAATAAAACATCAATATTGCTTAATATTGTTGGACAAAATGATTGACTTTTGTTTACAGAGAGAGGTTGTGTGTGCAGCACTTTGCAATCGTAATAAAAAGTTGTAGATCATATATCTTCTAAATTCTATAAAACTGAATATATCTGAATATTGAGAGAACATATGACATTCATCATTGAATATTATTTAATACTACGGAATATGGGTGGAAATAATATATAAATACACCAGGCTTTGAGAAAAAATGGTGGGAATTATTCATCTGAAGTTGGACTAACGATGACTGTTTTCAAATGGTAAAAAAAAACCTGAGGAAAATAGTAGTATTCCAAGTCCAACAAAGGATAAATTTTTGCATCACATTCCTTCTTCAAATTTTGAAAATAAATTTTGGTAATCTTGTCGTAGTTGGTTTGCATCCTCATTCTAGAGCAGTTTCGTTCAGCTACTACAATCAGCAGAATAATATTAGTCTCTGCGCCATTATTTCACAAGTGTTTTCAGTGTCCAATACTCAGTGAGAGCTTCAATCCCCCCCCCCCCCTCTAGATGTATTACCCAAGTCAAATAAAATAATCCATGAAATATGCACAATCTTGTTATCACAAGAGCACTGACTGACCAATGATGCATTTAGAATACTCATGAATATTCATATAAGGGATATACAACTTAAAATATAATTGAAAACAATTCAATATCATAAACATAAAACACATCGTAACATGAAATGGCTGCTAAGTTCAATTCATCAATCAGAATTTTCTTTTGACACTGGTAGTTCCTAACAATGGTTTTTATTTTAAAAAACCAGCTTTTTAAATAGAGGGAGACCAATTTCCAGCCCCCCCCCTCCCACACAGCAGCCAGCCCCCCCCCCCCCTTCCCACACAGCAGCATCAATCGTCATATTACTAACCGTGACATATGAACCATCTTCACATTCTCCTTCTTCATTAGGCTCCGGTAAGTCAAGAACAATATCAAATCTGATACAACCATCTTCAGGGTTGAGATAGCCGACCTCACAAATTTGTTCTACCGAATCATCAGTTGCAACTGTTTGATTGTTATCAGTCACAAATAAATCACAACCTTTTGAAAGAAAAAAACAAAGTATGATGATAGTTTTTAATAATGAAAAAGTTCATTGCCAAATATAATAGAACTGATGTTATACAGGACCCCTGGGAGAATGGTTCATACATTCATAATGCAAATTTTAAGATTACTTGAGATGTGTATATAGACAATTATTACCCGTATCAGACAACTGAGCTGGTCATTTACAAAACCGTATTGTCCTAGATTTTCTGAATATCGGGAAGGGATAGGTATATTATTTGTATTTTGCTTGGTCTCTTTGCGTATTGACTTTGCATGCAGAGACGACACAAAATATACCTTTTTTTTCCTAGGGGCCCGTTGCAGAAAGAGTTGCGTTTAAAAGCAAGTCAAAAAATCAATCACAAGACACAAATGCGCACTGTTAATTGGTTGAAAATCAAGTTGCGCATTATTTTTAGAGTTACGATTGATTGCAACTCTTTCTGCAATAGGCCCCTGGTCTCACATCAGGAAACAGATACCCTTCATTATTATCCGTGCACCAACAATATACGTCATAATAAAGACAATGCTGGATCTAGGCACTTACAAGTGCGTCATAATGGTAAAGTGCAGAGCGTAGACCCTGATATAAACATGACACAATAGACCTCTATTCTTAAATGAAACATCTCGATTTTCATGATTTTTGCTCTCATCTGATTTGGATGATAATAATAATATTGAATGGTTCTTCTTTCGGGGAGCATCAAATATATTGCCCTTAAAAAAAACCATGTTGCCCTCGTCTAAAGACTTGGGCGAATATGATTCTTTTGCGGGCAATATATTTGATGTTCCCCTCAAGGCCAGTCAATATTACCATATATAATTTTTACCCTGATGGACGTTTCATTAAGCTGTTTGTAAGGTCCTGTCACATCATTACATGTAAGGCCCTGTCACATCATTACATGTAAGGCCCTGTCACATCATTACATGTAAGGCCCTGTCACATCATTACATGTAAGGCCCTGTTCACATCATTACATGTAAGGCCCTGTCACATCATTACATGTAAGGCCCTGTCACATCATTACATGTAAGGCCCTGTCACATCATTACATGTAAGGCCCTGTCACATCATTACATGTAAGGCCCTGTCACATCATTACATGTAAGGCCCTGTCACATCATTACATGTAAATCTTGCGGGTGAGGTGGGGGTGATTGCACGCAACTCGCAAAAATGCTCTGAGCATGTTCAAAACTTTTCCGCATGCAAATCAGGCTTGCGTGCGCTTCTGCGGGCAACATGCATGCAAGATACCGTCAATGCGGGCGACCCGCGGATAGCAAAAATAGTTACCCGCAAGGCTTGCACGGAACATTGTGACAGGACCTTTACAAATGAATTTATACATAACTGGTGAACCTTTCTTGTGTTAAATGTTGTATTCCTATCTAGCAGATTTAAAACCAAAGTACATGCTCCACTCATTGGTAAAGTCATGCGTAAAGTTGTACCTAACAGCTTTGTGAAACATGTATCCGGTCATCAGCAAAAATTATCCTCTATCCAGGCCATCGTGACTGCAGGCCTTTAGGTGTGCCTTACGAGCCCTGTATTTTAGAACACATTTTTTTTTTTTTTTTTTTACACTGTAATGTTAAGTTTACATTATCTCTATACATTAATGGAACATGTATATTCTGTGATGAGCTACCGTACAATATAAGTTATATTTGAAATGTTCATACTGTATTGATGTTGTTTTAAAGATCCCTTTTAGTCGGCTTGTGAATATAAAGATGAAATGAAAAATGGTCAGATATTTACCTATTGGACAATCATCAGGATAGCATGGAACAGTTTCTACAGGTCGTGTATCCGATGCACAAAATGAATCGTTTACAATGCTGTAATTGGCGTTCCGATCCACGCAAAAGATTTCACGCCTCAATTCCCCAAGGCCGCACGTCACGGAGCACTGCAAATCAAAACGAAACAAAAGCTGAATATGCAGCGCAGATCCAAGAAGTATCAACACCTTTGAATACACTGGTGATATTCTACTCGTAAAGCCCTTTATGAAGAGTTTCAGTTGCATTAGAAATCCACTGTTTGGGAAATTCATACTGTGTGATGTTTCATATTCAGCAGTGCACATCCAAATTTTATTTGATGTTGATTTTAAACATTAAAGGTAATTAAGTTTGTTCTAGCTTTCTCCTTTGTTGCTTGATTTATTTCACTTTCCTCTGCAATTAATTTATCCACACTGTGCTGCACTTGACCCAGGTGAGGTGAATAGGAACTAGTAGGAAGCAAAGATATGAGCCCCGGAATCAATAGCCTATCTTAGCTGGGGTAAAACAGGAGCGCCTTGAGCACCTTACAAGATGGATATGTGGGACACATAAATACCTTAATATATTACCATTTTCATTCATTGTAATTTGCCTTCAGCTATACCTTTCTCTGATTTATTTTATCTCTTTCAAAATAATTCTACACAAATCAATGATTTTAAATAGTCTTTTCCTGTATATTTTGTAAAATTCAATTAAAGAACAAAATTGTTGCAATCAGGAGAAAAGGGGTGACAAAGTGGAATCTGTAAACTAATGTTGAAACAGTAGGTGATTTCAAGTACAGTGTTGAAATCTGGTGTTGGTGTTGTGACAACACCAACACCAGCCTCAACACCGTACTTGAAATCGGTCTTGACCTTGGAAAATATGACGTATTTCCGTCAGTTCGTGTTGAAGGATGGTGTTGAATGTAGTCTGCTGAACCCAGCACTGCGGCTGGTGTTGACGATCTACATGCAATTTCCCCATTCACCAACCCCCAGGGATTGGTAAAATCACGATTTCAAGTTCGGTGTTGGTGTTGGCAATCTCAAGCTTGTGAACAGGCGGCGAACACGAAACATCCCCGTAAAATTAGCTTTTACAGTTAAGATGAGTACAAATCATTTGAGCTTTATATATTTTGATGAAATATAATGTTCACTTTTTGGAATGCTTGCATTAATTAAATAATTGGTATTCTGTACGATGAGAACTTAATGCATTTCTCTCCCATTTAATTTTTGTTGTCGAAACTTCTCGCGTGAAGTCGAGATTTAGCAGCGCAGAGGCGTGACGTCATGTGCTATCGATAACGCAATCGGTATTGTTCCTCTGAACCCAGCTCAGTGTTGGAGCTGGGTTCAGCGGCCTTTTTATGCTCTCAACCCTAACACCAACACCGAACACCATACTTGAAATCACCCAATGTTTTACAATCATGAAGATGTGTGTTACCTCTCCAAATGGCATGACAGCATAGAAGTACTGCTGACAGTTAACAAAGGAAGAATAGATCTGGTATCCCGGGAATCCACCCTCGGTAGAAAAGAAGGTAAGAATAGCAATGTTTTGAGCCGAGTACCAGAGAACGGCTTCTTCACTTCCACAGTACACCTGGTCCAAGTCAAAGTATGGAGCTTCGGATGAGATGGCATCAATAAACTAAGAAAGAAAAGGAGATAAAGAATATCAGACCTAGTAGACCAATATACTAGCTTCAGTTTGGTAAATAACCTTCATACTTTTTAAAGCAGTCGATGGTAGCATTATATCCAGTCTAGCTTGAAAAGTCGCATCCAAAGTTGTTCTTTAATAAAGAGGCTGATAGTACTAATACATCACAATCTTGCTTAGAGAATTATCTTCCTATTTTCTTAAGCAGTTTATTGCAGCATTATACACAACTCTAATATGGTATTTATGTCATATTTTCTTTAAAGTAATTCAGAGTAGTCCACCCTAGCATGGAGAATCGGTAACATTTTTTTTCAGGTAGTTGATAGTATATATATTACACCCCAGTCTAGCTTGAAGGAGTAGTTATGTACCATTGAATGCTATTGATAGTATATATATTACACCCCAGTCTAGCCTGAAGGAGTAGTTATGTACCATTGAATGCTATTGATAGTATATATATTACACCCCAGTCTAGCTTGAAGGAGTAGTTATGTACCACTGAATGCTATTGATAGTATATATATTACACCCCAGTCTAGCTTGAAGGAGTAGTTATGTACCATTGAATGCTATTGATAGTATATATATTACACCCCAGTCTAGCCTGAAGGAGTAGTTATGTACCATTGAATGCTATTGATAGTATATATATTACACCCCAGTCTAGCTTGAAGGAGTAGTTATGTACCATTGAATGCTATTGATAGTATATATATTACACCCCAGTCTAGCCTGAAGGAGTAGTTATGTACCATTGAATGCTATTGATAGTATATATATTACACCCCAGTCTAGCTTGAAGGAGTAGTTATGTACCACTGAATGCTATTGATAGTATATATATTACACCCCAGTCTAGCTTGAAGGAGTAGTTATGTACCATTGAATGCTATTGATAGTATATATATTACACCCCAGTCTAGCCTGAAGGAGTAGTTATGTACCATTGAATGCTATTGATAGTATATATATTACACCCCAGTCTAGCTTGAAGGAGTAGTTATGTACCACTGAATGCTATTGATAGTATATATATTACACCCCAGTCTAGCTTGAAGGAGTAGTTATGTACCATTGAATGCTATTGATAGTATATATATTACACCCCAGTCTAGCTTGAAGGAGTAGTTATGTACCACTGAATGCTATTGATAGTATATATATTACACCCCAGTCTAGCTTGAAGGAGTAGTTATGTACCATTGAATGCTACTGATAGTATATATATTACACCCCAGTCTAGCTTGAAGGAGTAGTTATGTACCACTGAATGCTATTGATAGTACCTACCAGAAGATAATCTGATCCAAAGCAACCCGCATACATGTCAGGTTCAGGAAGCTCCAAAGAGATGATGAAAAGATTAATACACATTCCCTGCGGTGCTGTGATGATGGTAGTACAATTTAGATCACCCTCATATGTATCTGGAAAGTTGGGACTATTGATGTACTGAGCATCCTCATATATGAATGCATCACAAGCTGAAAAAAATATATATATATGTATGTATATAAAAATATCATATTTCAATAAATAAAAATATGGTGATACACTCATTCTGAGGCTCAAGCCTATTCTGCACTTGGAGGTATTCTTATATTTTATGAGTTGTTTGACTTTGTGATACTAAATTTCATATTGAGTTCTTTGATTCAAAATCTCACACAAACCGTATATTTATATACTTAACAAAGATACAAGCAATTGAATGCGGAGTAAACAAAGAAAAAGACTATATGACCATATAAATAATTACACCAACAGAAGTAGAGTGGCCATTATAGGCAAGTGAGCTTTAAAGAAAGGTAATTTTAGGCCGTCGATTTTTAGCTGTTTCATTAGATTGCATATTTAAAACAAATTATATCTTCTCATAATGAAGGAAAGTAACAACACATGCTTTGTTCCATCAAACCCATAATAAATAAGATGCAGAATTTTTTTCAAACTTTCTTTTGTAGCTTTTACAGTCAGGATAATATAAAGAAAATAATAATAATAATTAATAATTTCATGTAATATGTACTTCTAGAGAGTGTTTCATCAACATGTTTGTCTGACAAGTTGTCAGATCCGACAACTTTCCTTGATTTTGATTGGCTGTGAACAACGTTGCTACGGTAACTGTTGGATAAAATGGGACTTGTCGAATAAAACATCTGACAAGTCTGACAAAAAAAATAGATAAACAAAGAAATCCTTTCATGAAATTTTTAGGACTTCCCTGGACTGAATTCCCGAGTTGCTCTTTAATTATCTTGGCTTGTGACAGATGTACATTATTTTATGGAATTGCTGATAATCCTAATAAAAGCTCCATGAATTAGGCCATGTATTCAATCAAACTTACTTGGGCAAGGTCCACGATAGCAAGGCCTGGCATCATCAGGCTTTATATCTTCACATAGAGATTCGTTGACGGCCTCTCTCGTATCTAAATCCTGGCATGTTACATTTCTGAATGACAATCCTTCACCGCAGGTGACTGAACACTAAAAAATATCAAGAAAATTGTCTTGTATGTATTATTCATGTATTTCTTAATAGTACTTTTAATATACAATCAATTTCATCAAAGGTGGACATTTGTAAATCAAAAAGTCAAAAGGGTGAAAAAGTACTGATTTTCTTCCATGTCACATTCATATCTATTTCTAGGTCAATGTTTCTTTGACTACTCTATATGTTTCCAGAATGAAAAAAAAAATGGGTAAGTCAATCATTTTTGTTCTATCCTGAGAAATCTAATTCAGGCAAAGTTCATTATACATTGGGTAGTCATTTCTTACAGGCCTTTTAAAGTTGACTTGCCCATGTGGATGCTCTAAATATATTAACTCAGTGCTCACAGCATACCTTAATTGATACCTTGAAAATCTTGAAAAAATGAAAATTTGCACCCACACACTAGCACACAAAGCAAAAGCCATTTACTTTGATTTTTTTACTTTAATGATAATTTTGAAATAAATACATGAATTTAAAAAAAAATCTAATTCTGCTTTGTTCACCAGAACTTTGATATCTGCAATCATTTCCCAGATATTACATTGTAAGAAAAATAGCTCTCTTTTCTAATTTGTATAGAGCACAGAATAAAGGGGAAATAATCATTACAATTGTGCAATTTTGCATTTGTAACTCATAAAGAATTAAAACAAAGATGGAACCCTTTCAGAATGATGGCCCTTAAAAGAATGAGACAAAAATACTACTGACCTCTTCATACGGTCCTGCCAGGTATCCATATTGAGGGCATGGAACACTGTTTATACTGACATTGAATCCTCTGCTTTCACCTTCATCATTAGTGTAGAAGGTTATCTGTAATTTTGAGGAGAAGGTCACTATACGAGGAAGATCGCTACCACATGCTGGGTAAGATTCACGTTCAGGGAAGCCCACGTCTGTAACCTACAAGATATTGAATAGAAGGTTAAACATTGAATGAAATACCACAGGCGAAGGTTAAACATTGAATGAAATACCACAGGCAGGTGGAGCACATTGAATGGAATAAAAAATCGAGGAGAAATGGAATAACATTGACATGTGAGAGATACTGAATAGGAGACGTTGAATGGAAGGTTTAACATTGAATGACAAAATAATGATATGTGACAAAAAAACACCATTGAATAGAAGTCACTGATAGCAAAAAGATAAAATATCGAACAAAGGCATATTGAAGATTTTACACTGAATGCATATCAATGAAGATTTAGCAGAGTAAATTTGTTATATGATATTGATATTCAATGATATTGCACTGATTTATTGTAGAAATGGAATGGTAGCAGATTTTGACACAGTGTTAGGAGATAAATTCTTGATTTCGAATTAGCTCAAATTGAAGCATATCTTTAATATTTAAAAATCCCCCCAAAATGCATGTCACTGTAATTCCAATTCATTACTACACAATATGCATGCATGTGCCCTAAAACTGTGAAGGATAGAAATGTAATCTTAAAAATCAATTGATTAAATTTACCAGTTTTCCATCAATATTTATTTCAATCAATGACTGATCAAAACAAATATCTGTGTATTTTTGTTGCTTATATAAAATCCCTTCTCAGGCATGGAATTTGCTGAAAATTTCAGGATATGAACTTTGTATGTAGCTTTCTAATATATGATGGTTAAATCTGTAAAAGAGCTATTCTAAATTAAGATAAAAACAGTACTAAGAGAGGGCCCCTAGATGCCAAACTTACCATTGAAAACACATTCAATTACTACTACACTTTTGTAATATTGGAGTGCTAGATGATATCTGAGTCCAATTTACCAAATCTATAGACAGGCTTTAAAGGTATATCATTACAAAGAATTAAAGCATAATCAAGGATGCAGCTTTGAATTGAAAAACTTCAAAGGTTTGAAAATTGAATTAAAAGTCAATATTTCAAACAAAATCACTTACATAGAATCCATCGCTACAAGTGCTATTAGACCCATCATACAGGTTGAAGTCATTAGGAACGATCTCCCAGCATTGACCTTCATCAGGGTTATCAAAGAAATAGTTGCAAACTAGGTCTGATGAGTAGTTTTCAGGGTAACCAGGAGATACAATGGTTGCGGACTCATTTGAACGTAAGTTGCAATCTGGCAAAAGAAACGGATTGAAATCATTCTTTCATCTTCGTAGTCAAGTAGTTTATTCCACAGATTATGACATCAAAAGGAGCATAACTTCAGTGCTTTCATGGGACAAAATAAAATCACAAAAATAAAAAAATAGGATACTGTTTGTTGTTATAATTTGAAATGGCCCCATTTTATGAAAATGTTCTAAAATCAGTTAAATATTGACTATGGACAGCTTGCATTACCATAATTCACATTTTACTAAGTGGACACACTATCTGATTGGCCAAATCAATGACAAATGTACAAACAAACATCAACTTTTGAAAGTAAAATACACAGATAAAGTGTTCTTGATGACAAAAATACAACAACCCTTGCTTTCCATAATCAAACTCTATGGCCCGTATTCTGAAGTCTGGTTTAACTTAGACCACGGTCTAACTGTATGCTAAAATAATGGGAAGCCAGCAATTCAAAAATTCTGTTTATATTGTATGTTTCTTATGTTTACTATTTTGATTCCTTTTGCTTTTATAATAAGGAAAAATAATTCAGTTATCATTCCCAGAAAATTATGAACAATTTGGGTGTCATATGAGTTAATTAATTGAATGTGTACTGTTAGTGATTTGTGCCCCAATTGGCTCTCCGTCGTTAAACCACAACTTTAAACCAGGGTTTAACTTAAACCAGGGTTTAACTTTAAACCAGGGTTTAACTTTAAACCAGGGTTTAACTTAAACCAGGGTTTAACTTAAACCAGAGTTGAGAATACGGGCCTATGAATCAATTTCTTCTGATTTCTTACCAAAACATGGTTCTAAGATGCATGCTTGAAGAGCAGGTGGAGCGTCTTCTGTGCAGTTCCCTTCGCCAACCATTTCCCCAGTCTCTAGAAGCGTACAGAACACATCACGCGATCTGTACCCCAATCCGCATGTTTCAGAACACTGGTCAAAAATTGATCATAAAAATGATGGCATTTTATTCAAGACTATATTGTAGTATCAGATGATTAGCCCGGGGGGGCCACTTACATTGACGAGTGGATACCATGCGCGACAAAAAAAACACGTAAAAAGGA
The DNA here is from genome assembly GCF_037042905.1 of Lytechinus pictus. Taxonomy (NCBI): domain Eukaryota; kingdom Metazoa; phylum Echinodermata; class Echinoidea; order Temnopleuroida; family Toxopneustidae; genus Lytechinus; species Lytechinus pictus. The sequence continues at coordinate 29,690,631 of NC_087259.1, read as the reverse complement.
TGTCTTTTTCAAGATAGGGCACGTTACGTACGTAACGTGATAAGGGTGTCAAAAACACAAAAATATTGAAAAAAGGGTATCTATTTCGCCCGGAAAAATATACGTGTTTAGGGTCAAATATGTGGGGATGATAAAACAAAATCAAAATGTTTTATAAAGGATGTCCTTTTTGCCCCAACACTACGTGTTTAGAGTCCGATTTGCGCGAGGTGTGGAAGGCGGGGCCGTACTAAACCAAAATAATGGTGTCTAAAGGTAAAACCGACGACCGACGGACTAGTGACATAACAATTATCTCTGTACTTGTTTAGGGGTTCATTTCAGGGAATACTAGCTAAGAGAATCGTTTTGTTTACAATACTTGTTAAGGGGTGCATTTTCAGAATATGGAAAATACATCGCTGTACTTGTTTAGGGGCTCAGTTCTGGGAATACTTGCCAATAGTATTTGTTTCCAATACTTGTTAAGGGTAGGGTTTCACACGCCAATACTTGTTAAGGGGTGCATTTTCAGAATATGGAAAATACGTGTTAAGGGTGCTTTTCAAGACCCCGTGGTCGCGCATGGTATCCACTCGTAAATGGAAGTGGCCCCCCCGGGATGATTAGACAAAATCATTTCAAAGATAATGAAACACAAAAACTTAATATGGAATAATACTACAATCATATGGGGGTTTTTTTCAAAGAAAGACTTTATTCAAATTTTCTCCACAAATCATATAATCAAATACAAAATGCATGCCATGCATAACAAATAAATTATACATGTAAACCAAAACTTAATAAATAAGTTTGATGTGCCTGGATCTATCAATATCTACAATAAACTTAATTTGTTGCATATTCATAACACGTTTAACTTGTGTTGATACTTTGATTTCTTTTGAAATGAGGAAAACAATAAATATCCTTTTAAACATTGAGTAGAAAATTTATAATATTTAGCATATAAAATATCAAAATTAAAATAATTATTTCCGCCTAGAATTCCAAATGCAAAATCATTAAAGATAACTTACATGTAATTGCATTTTCACGAGTGTATTTTTCAAAATCTACTAAAATTGACGATTAAAGGGGCATTCCCAAAATAAATGAGCAATAGTTTAAGTGTATTCTGAAGAAAAGGAAAACAATTGTAATATTCCAACAGCTTTCAAATATTTGTTGACTACGTAGAAAACATAATACATGATTGACAATATAATGTAGTGTAAATGAAAATCATGAAAATAATCAACATTGATCAAATTCGTCAACAAACTTTTGAAATCTACATGTCAAAATTTGGCTTACAGATATTTTACAACACAGATTATGACAACTTCTTAAATGCATTTTGGCTATTTTCATTGCCATATACAGGGAAAAATAAATGGTGCTCACCTCAGAATAGTTGGTAACTGCATAGCCATATTCGGAGCATTCTTCAAATTGGGCAAATATTTGGAAATTTCCTCCATTGTCTACATCATCTGCTTCAAAGTAGATCAAACCGGTTGAACCATAGGTGACAGTCTCTTGTAGCTGCTCGCTTTCACCACACACGGTACCGGATCGGTACGGGTAAGCCGCATCAGTAAACTACAAATTCAGAGAATCAGTTAAGAGATCAGATGAAACTGCAAGTTCATCACACAAACTTGAGGTGAAAGAAAGAAAGCTATGAGCAGCCTACAATAATCATTTGAAAAGAATGTGAAACATTCCGATGTGAATGTTCAAAGACTGCAGCGGCAGATCCAGTCAGGTTATGCCCAGCTCAAACTATGCGATTCATTGAGACGCGATTTTTCAAGAAATCATGTTTGCATTAAATATGAAAGTTCCAAGAAGTAAAATTCTTTTATTTAAAGTTTGGCATAATGTTAGGAATACAAAAATCATATTTTTACTTTACGGCAAGCCCTGTGGTCAAAGTAAAGACCAAATTGGCTTCAAGTCGCAGCCTATGATGACGTCATTACGATTTGAATTTGTTTTTATTCATTCGGGGAAGCTCAAAACTGGACTGAATTTCGATTTCAGTAGTCTTACCACTATCATGAACTCTGATCGATAAGATTTTATTAGTTAGAAAGTCCATATCAAATGAAGGGGAGGGGGAAAAGAGGAAGGGAGAAGGGGAGGGGGAGAAGGGGAGGGGGAAGAGGAGAAGGGAGGGGGTGTTGGACTGATCTACTGGATACATACCGTCAGAGAATCCCCTACACATCGGAATTCTCTATTAGGTGGTGGTGATAGATTCCATGTGATAAGATACAACCTCACACAGAGCCCTTCTAAAGATGTGATGTTGTAGACGCAGTATTCATCCTCCATGAAATCTTCCCGTGTGATAGTAACACCATTAGTTGTGAACGTCTCACTACAAGCTGTAATGATAATAATAGGCATATGTATAGCGCCATCTACCTAGAAACAATCTATTCCGAGGCACATTGTTATTATTACTATTACCCCCGCTTTAGATCAAGCTGCCTTTCAGCGCTCGTGCATTCAAGGAATTAATCCTGCCGGGTACCCATTCACCTCACCTGGGTTGAGTGCAGCACAGTGTGGATTAATTTCTTGCAGAAGGAAAACACACCATGGCTAGGATTGGAACCTACTACCCTCTGTTTGAAAGGCGAGAGTTCGAACCACTAGACCATGACGCGCCCACATAGCTGTATGGCATGAATAGAAACTTATTCTGAACTTGGTTTAATCTAAGCTCCGAGTCTGAACTATAAGTCCCGTAACACAAAGTTTAGCAATCAATCGTACATGTCTTTCCCGATTAATTGTACATTGTAGTCAATGCAATCAATCATTTCTAAAAAATGTTGTACGATGATTGTTAAGTTTTGTGCTACAGGCCCCAGGTCTAAGGTTGTGGTTCAACTATAGACAATCGCGAAGCAAATCTCTGGAGACAGTACAGGTTTGATTTTCAGTTTTTCTGTCACTAAGATCAATCATAAATGTCTGGGAATAATAATTGAATGACTTTTCTTCTCCACAATAGTATGACAAAAGAACACTTTCAACATAAGAAACTTAAATGTCAACAAAATTTTGACATTATCAACTTTCCATAATTTTAGCAGAGTTTATAGACCATGGCCTAAGCTAAACCAGATAGTGGTTTATGCAATTGGCATGGATAAATATAGTCTATATGAAACAATTGTACTTAGTTAAATAATAATATTTCAACTGGGAAATAATGACTCTAACTTATTTCCTAAATCTGTATAAACAAATGGCCATTGACTTTTCCCATTTACAATAATGATACAACATGCTTAGTTCTTGTTGAAAATAATAATGCAATTATCACAAGTTATTTTACCTGTTCTCTAATGTTAAGACACAACTACAAGGGGGATGAGGGTCGGTACATAAAAACTACAATTCAAATTACTTGACTTAGGAGGACATGGTTCGTCGTTACACTCCCTGGCAGTAGGGGGCATTGGGTCAGTGCATAAAAACTACTATTGAATGGCCTTGACTTATTAGGACATGGTTCATTGTTACACTCCTTGGCAGTAGGGGGCATTGGGTCAGTGCATGAAAACTACTATTGAATGGCCTTGACTTACTCGGACATGGTTCATCGTTACACTCCTTGGCAGTAGCTGGCATTGGGTCAGTACACAAACCCATATTTACACGCTCTCCAGTAGTGAGATCAGAACATTGTACATCACGAGTCTGAATACCTGATCCACAGGTCACGTCACACTGTAAAAAAAATAATAATAATCATATGTTTCAAAATATGTACTGTATATACTGAATTTTCATGTATGTAGTCAGGCGCCTTGGACCTCTTGGCCAAGGCACTTTACCATGACCCTATGAATGATGGCAAATATTTGAAGCAATGAGTAAAGTCTTTTCCTACAAAAATCAGTTTGTGATAGGGAGAACAAGCGCTAGTGACTTCACAAAGGGCCAAATGGCAAGAAAAAATAAAAAAAGTGGTTATCTTACCCTATTCTTTGCTTTATATTAGCACAAAACTTACAACCAAACCCTGTAATCTTTAACCATACACATCCTGATAAACTTCCATTGGCTCGAGAAGGACCTTAAAACTACAATTATGCACTCGATACACAAAAACGGAACCACTATTTTTCTTTTTGTGGTCAGATAATATAAATCAATTGGACAAGAAGATAGAAACACACACACAAAAAAAAGATTTTTCTGTAAAATGAGACAGTGTCTCCCATATGCCTCATGTACACAATGAGATAGTGTCTCCCATATGCCTCATGGACACAATGAGATAGTGTCTCCCATATGCCTCATGGACACAATGAGATAGTGTCTCCCATGTGCCTCATGTACACAATGAGATAGTGTCTCCCATGTGCCTCATGTACACAATGAGATAGTGTCTCCCATGTGCCTCATGTACACAATGAGATAGTGTCTCCCATGTGCCTCATGTACACAATGAGATAGTGTCTCCCATATGCCTAATATGTAGTTTGATGACTCCTTGCCATAAGACCTTTACAATCCTCACCTCTCCATATTCTCCAACAGTAAATCCATACTGTGGGCATGTAACAAACGCCAGGAAAGCAGTGAAACCCTTGAAGTTATCACGTTCATTGGAATAGAAAGTGAGAGAGGACTCGTTAGTCCTTGAGCGCCATATGGGTGGCAATCCTTCCCGGCAGTATGTAGCCTCGATATACTCCCAATTCTCATCAGAAAGCTAGGAAAATAAGAATGATGACAGAGTAAAACATAATCGAAAGAAATCAAATCAAAATTTCATTTAAATGTACTTGTATATGTAGCAAACAATAATTTCATGGTAAAGTCTTTAAAATCAAGGTCAATGATCATCATGTCATCATAGATCAACATCTGGTTCATTAAAAATACACCTAACTATGTAGAGTACTGGCATCCAAGTTGAAAAATGATAACCCTGAATGATCACCAACACAGATTAGTGCATGTGGGACTGTGAATCATTATTGCTTGGAAAAATTACTACACATGAGAACTATATTGTATTGGAGGACAGCCATTTTTGGCAAGCCGACTGTCACAATGCAAATAAGAGCACACTATGTTTTCACATGATCTAAGCTCTGCCCAGATGATATAAGCTCCACCCATTTATGTCATTCAGATGGTCTCCTGATATGTTACTGAGATTATTTTCGAATGGACACTGATAAATACTCACCGTAACGTAGTCGCCATTTTCACAGTCTTCTGTGTTTTCTCCAAGATCAAATGTTCCAATGAATGAGACTCGGACACATTCATCCTGAGGGGCTATTAGAGTGTATTCACATTCCTGGTTATCATCATAGTTGTCTGGGCTATTGGGACTGGTGAAGATTCCCTCCTCAGTAAGTACCCTGTCACAAGCTGTTACAACACAATAAGATATTAATAGTTACCAGTCTCTTTGTACATTCTCCAACTCTCTCTCCCTCTCTTTTACATGTCTTATGTCAACTTGTCATACTTTTCTTTTACATACATGTGTATTGGTTGAAAGTTAGATTTTTGACTAGTTTTGTACATCAAGAATTTCATTTGTAAACCTGTAAATGGTACACAATTCAGATTATTGGGAGCAATGTGCAATATCAAGAAAGAACTTTTCAATTCAATAATTCCCTCTCTCTCTAGCACACTCTCAGTAAATAACAAAGGCATGTTTTGAATGCATTTATCAATAAATTAACTTCTGTTAATTAACTGTCCCTGAATAAAAACCACTTACCCATCTTAACATCAAAATACATATGTACATGTTGGAGAGACCGTAAACCCCTTTACAATCATAGCCAAAATCCAGAGCATTTATGAAAACACAAAATTACATTATTTTCTGTGATGATGTTAAAGGTTGAAATATTTCAATTACTCACTTGGGCATTTCAGACGTCCGAATGACTTCTTCTACAATAGAAACCAAACCCTTTTAAAATCAGAGCGACAGGTCAAATCATTTTGAAACAACAAATCACACTTCAATCTGCTCTGATAATAGAGATGATATATTTAATAAACTCACATGGGCATTCAGGTCGGCTGCATGGTCTAGAATCAGCCGGCTTCTGATCTCGACAGATCTCATCGACTACGACTATACCGTCAGAGAAACGGCGACATTCTACCGTACGGTATTCAAAACCTTCTCCACAGGTGACAGAACACTGGAAATATACAATACACAAGGATCTATGATTGAACTAGATTTCTTGATAAGAAAAACAAAAGCATGAGGATTTAATCTCTTGTTTATCTGCATGAATCATAAGTTCTGGATGCAGATTATAAATAGATATTTCTATTAATTTGTGGTCTATTGGATATATTGCATTCATTTAATAATAATAATAATAATATACAGTTATTGTATAGCGCATATCAAATTATGAATAATGTCTCTATGTGCTTCCAAAGGACTTGGATATTATTACCCCAGCTGTAGCTTGGCAGCCGTAATTACTCAGATTACAGCGCACACACATTTCAAGGAATAAATTCCTGCCAGGTACCCATTCACCTCACCTGGGTTGACTGCAGCACAATGTGGATGAATTACTTGCTGAAGGAAACTACGCCAAGTCTGGGATTTGAACCCACAACCCTCTGTTTCAAAGTCCAGAGACTAATCCACTGGGCCACAGAATTTACAAGAAAATGCAATATATTTCATATACCTCTCAATAGTTGTCAATATTGTATCACTATTGCATTGATGTACAAAATGAGCAAATAATATGTTAAGTTTATATGGCACTAATATTATAAATCAATCTCTAGGCGCTTTAAAGACAAATTTAAGGCATAAATCGATATAACATAATACAAACACACATGCATAAATACAATAAATACACAATAGGCATAAATGCACATTCTCAGCAAGGAGGAAAAAGAGCCTTTCGAGACGTCTCACCTCGCTGAAGTTTCCGGCGAAGAATCCAAATTCTGGACAAGACGTGAAACCGACGAGAGCTTCAAATCCAGCGTTCCTGTCTTCCTCGTTGGTTATGAAGACAACCTCAACATAGGCAGAGCGAGAATAAAACACAGGAGCAGTGACATTCTCCTCTAGACCACAATATACGGCATCAACATCACCTGCCCTGTCGCTAATCTGATGGGAGGGAAAATGATATTAAATTCCATATTTTATTGCTCGAAACAAAAATCAGAAATAGAAATCATCCAAAAATAAATTTTTCCCAATTGATCATGGGCTCGGCGGCCATCAAGCAGCGTCAGATCAATGTTGCTCTAACCCTTAAATCATTAAACGCCAAACAGGGTAACAGCAACTCCCATCTTTTGGTCTGACACAGTCAGGGCTTGAACTGACCTCCTGGTTGTTAGACGAGTGCTCTACAAACTGAGCCAAAAAACATAACAATCCATTTTTTTTTTTTTTATGCTGAATATGGAACAAATGTCATGCATGTTTAAATGCAAAATTGTTGTGATAAGAGCAGGAATATGTTGAAACTATACAAGATTTTAATAAACATGTTTATGTTGTTTATTTGAGAAAATCAAAGAATCATACAAAAACTTCACAACAGTTATTGTCAATGGAATGTTGTTAATGCCCCAATATCTGCTTTCTGCTTCTTGTGAAATGAACATAGTAGTGTTTGAAGAAAGCCATGAAAGAGAGTTGGTAGCCAATCAATTCTTCATTGGCAATGAGAAAAGGGAGAAGAAAGAAGGCAAGGAGAAAGAGAAAGAAAAGGAAGAGGAAAAGAAAATAATAGAAATAATCTTGCCAGTAAACATTTAACAAGTGGTCAGACTCATACACTGACAGTGAAATTTACATCATGATAAACCACTCCCAAACTGTGAATAAATAACTCCTCACCTGGATATAATCTGAGCAGTTATCGCTTGGATCACCAAGATCAAAGTTGATGAATGAGATGGTGATGCATTCATCACTATAGGGGTTGGTGATGTTGAACATACAATCCAGGTTGTTCTCATAACCTTCATTATCTGTAGAGAATCCAGGGCTTGTAATTACACCTGGAGTCATTACTTGCTGTAGACAGTCTGTAAAACAAACAAACAAGATGGCTCGAATTCACAAAGGTGGTTTTGAAAACCCTACGGTTGAGTCCATGGTTTATGCAGATTTCCTGTATGAATTACGCTTAATTTAGCACGCATCGGGCGCGTGTATAAAAAATGGCCAATGCTGATGTGCAATTTTGTCACAGTGCGCCAAATGGACGCCTGTTGCCGTGGTTATCAACGCTATTTTATTCATGAGTCCACTCTTCAAACAGTGTTTAAGTTTTAAAATTCCAATGCATATCTAATTCCTGTTTTGTTTTAATACATGCACGTAAGTTGCAATCATATTGAAAAGCACTTGTCCCTATCAATCCTGAGAGAAATATCGACCACTGTGTATTTAATTCAATTCAATTCAATCATGGCTTATTTTGCATAAAAACAATACATTTTACACAGCCAAAAGGCTGAAATTACATGTAGCATGTTTACAATAAAATGTTCACAAGTCATACGTGGGTAAAAGCAACAATTACAATTTAAACAGGTACATGTAAGGATTTGTGATGTACATAGATAATAATGTTTAAAGAGCAAGTGTAAATAAGAATTCATCAAATATGATAAAATAGAATTTAAAAATACTAAATTAAAAAGTGATGAATATTAGACGATTGAATATTCAAATAGTAATTGGATTTAAATGGAGACTACGACAGTAGTCCAGAGCTACCAACCTGAACAAGAACTTTCCAGTATTTTAAAATCAGTATTTTGTTGAGGAAATCAGAGTTTCCAAAGAAATACCATAGGACGACACATAAAACTGACACTTTAGAAATCAGAATTTTGCACGAAACCATCATTTTTCAGTACTAAATATGGAAAATCCTTACTACTTGGAAGCTCTGCAACACCATCTATAAATCAGTGTTTGTCTGTTAAAGTGATTACAAAGCTCCTTCAAATTGGATTTGCTTATGCACAATATGTTGACTTTTGTTCTACATACACACATGTATTTCAGTATGTATGCGTGTATGTCCTGCAGGTTGCTTGTCTCTTTAAACATATTTTCTTCCTTGTTTAAAACCTTTTCATTGTTTGCACTTGTTATATGTATGTATTTGTTACTTGTATGCAGGGCCCCCAAGAAGAACAGTGCTTAGTCCACTGATGGGGTTACCCTGGGTAAACAAAACAAAATAAATAAATGCTACACTTTGCCTGAGATGTCACTAATATTTCTACAAATCAATTCTTATTCTGTCCTGTGCTTGGGACTCATCAATCAGTTAAATGTTTCTTTCATTTTCAATCTCACTGGCAGCCTGAGAAAATAACTAATAAAAATACCAATTATGTCTTCACATACCCGGGCACTCATCAGTATTGCATTCTTCCACTTCATCGTATTCCGGTCCGCCATTGCATTGTTCTGTTGACTCCGCCTCGTCACTGGTTAAGACATTCAAGCAAAGAACTTCACGGGTCCTTGTACCACCCTCACAAGATGCAGAACACTGAAACCAAAAATCCATTCCAATTTGACTTGCATGGCATTCAAAATTTCAACATTTGCAGATTAAGTACAAGAAAACTTTATATTGCATATATTCATATCTATTTCAAATCAAGGCTCCGAACAAATGATACAATTGTGCCTACAGGAAATTTTTACATTTTTTCATTGTGAACCTGTGAGTAAATTTGATATAGCTATTAGTTTTGCAGCACCTTTTGGTCTGCCCCCTCCTTACAATAGCCATGCACTGCCAAAGCTCTGAAGTATTTTAACATCCAAACCAGATCTTGTACCCTTAAAGGTCAAGTCCACCCCAGAAAATTGATTTGAATCGATAGAGAAAAATCGAACAAACATTACGCTGCAAATTTCATTGTAATCGGATGTAAAATAAGAAAGTTATGACATTTTAAAGTTTCTCTTATTTTTCACAAAACAGTTAAATGCACAACTCAGCACATGCAAATGAGAGAGTCGATGATGCCCCTCACTCACTATTTTTTTTTTTATATTGTTTGATTTATACAATATTTCAATTTTTTACAGATTTGACAATAAGAACCGTCTCGACTTAACCATAAAATAATGGTAATTCCACATGTTCAGGGAGGAATAAAATTTTGTTTCACATGACAATGAGGAGAAATTACAATTTTTTCATATTTCATGTAATCAAATACAAAAGAAATAGTGAGTGGGTGACATCATCAGTCTGCCTGTTTGCATACCAACCAGGATGTGCATACTGTTTTGTGAAATTAAGCTTAACTTTAAAATGTCATTTATTTTACATCCAATTTTGATGAAATTTTCAGTGTTTTGCTTGTTGGATTTTCCTCCTTTTGTTCAAATCAACCTTTTGTTGAGATGGGCTGGACAAGAATTCTGTTGTGATCCAAGGAGAAATGTTTGTAATACTAATTTTAGGAACACATTGCTGATAATTGCTTATTCTACATTACCCTAATCCTTATCTGTTGGTATGATGCAAGGATTAGTTATTTTTTTCAGAATGCTTTTTTTTTTTACAATACCATAGCTGAGTTTGCAATTGAATTTTTGTTTCTTCCACTTGTTTTTTTTATCATTTACTGATAGGGCTACCATGCTGAAATAAAAGAAAAATAAATTCTTACCTCACTCCATGGTCCGGGTACGAAAGCAAATGGAGCACATGCACCGAATGATGGGAAGACTCCTACGCTCTTGAAACGCTCGGAATCTGGAGTCCTTAGCGTCAGTTCTACGGTACTACCCAGACTCTGATACGTCACAGTGCTGATTGCATTACTAGGGGTGCCCATGAAACGACAGTATGGTTCGTTGGCGTAAACGTTTTGGGCGTCATATATCTATTTAAGAAAAAACAAAGGAAGAAAATCATTAATACCGCACAAACAAGGGAAACCTAGATAGATATGGATCTGTGAAAGAACCTGTCTCCGAATTTCCATCCATTCTCTTTTCTCTTCCACTCACAATCTATCCTTCCCTCCCCCCTCGAATTCCCCTCTCCCCTTCATTCAAAGCCAATCTTAAAAAAAAGGAACCATACCACTTTGTCAATGAGTGTACTCTTCTACTTACCGAAAGATAATCACCACACTCATCTCCAACACTCTGATCGATGTCAAGAGATGTGAAGAATAGAGAGATGCATCCATCATTATTGGTGATGGTTAGAGTACATTCATCGTTGTAGAGATAGTAGTCATTGTTGAATGGGAATTCAAACACTTGGTTCCCTTCAGTGATGGTGACATCACAGGCTGTGGGGGGAAATGAAATATTAAACTTGTTAATTTAGATATAGACAATTCAGTGGTTGGACAAAATGTAATCTAATTACTACATCTTCAACATTCTACTGGCTCATATGACATTACCTTTTCTTTTATATTGACCGATGTGACGTCACCTCGGCCCATATATTTGACTGTGTGACGTCACCTCGGCCCATATATTTGACTGTGTGACGTCACCTTGGCCCATATATTTGAATGTGTGACGTCACCTTGGCCCGTATATTTTGACTGTGTGACGTCACCTTGGCCCATGTATATTAACTGTGTGACGTCACCTTGGCCCATATATTGACTGTGTGACGTCAACTTGGCCCATATATATTGACTGTGTGACGTCACCTTGGCCCATGTATATTGACTTTGTGACGTCACCTAGATATGTTATATTGACCGATTTGACGTCACTTCAGCCCATATATATTGACTTTGTGACATCACCTCGGCTCATATATATTGATTGTGTGACGTCACATTGCCCAAATATATTGACTATGTGATGTCAACTTCGCCCATATATATTGACTTTTGTGACGTCACCTAGATATGTTATATTAACATTTGATGTCACCTCAACCCATATATATTGATTGTGTGACGTCATCTTGGCCCATACATATTGACTGCGTAACGTCACCATGATCTGTCATACTGATCGATATGACATAATCTTTGACCATTCCTGCCCTCTATTGATGAGGTAATAATACTGCCAAAGATCACCTGCCCTCTACTTTGAATGATATGTACCCCTCCTAACACGTCATATCTGTCTCTTATATATTGAATGATATGACATCATTTAGGTACATTGACCAACATGACTTCACCTCAATCTGTTATAATGGACAATGTGTCACCTCTTTCCATTATATTCGCTGATATAAGGTCATCTCTGCCTATTATATTGAATTATATAAGATGGGTTGTATGAGAGAAGGCTTCTGATTGGTCAATTGCCCTCTTTTTGCAATTACGTAATCCGGTATATGGCAACGATCGTGGAATATACCAGCAATTTCTGCATGGTAGCTTGTGTACAAAACCTCATTATTGTGATGTATCAATCAAAACCTTGAAGGAAATGATTCTGCGATATTTTTGCTCATTACAATAAATAAATAAATGTTGGCTATTTGTGTTTTACAACACCTCGGAATTTGACTGAAATGATGTCACCTTGGTTCACCTCCATCTATTATCATATTCACTGAAATAACATCACTAGGTCAATTATAGATACCAATATAATGTCACCTAGCCCCATTATATTGACTGAACGCACACCAGCCCAATATATTTTCTAGCAATGTCAAGTATGGGAAACCAACCAATGGCTACTTACATGGGCATTCTTCTAAGAAACAAGGCTCTGTTCTAGGGGGCTCTTCTTCTGGACATTCACTCGGAAAGGTCAGTTCATTGGTCAGTGCATTGCGACATTCCAATTCTCTAGTCCTATTGCCGACGCCACAGATTGCTGAACACTGAATGATTAAAATCAATCTTAATTAGCATAGAGCCAAAACAGCTTAATATCAGTCCATGCCTGATGAATATGCCACATTAAATTGGTCATTTGCTATAAATCCAAGGCATAACATACTTTTCATTTTCACGTTCATATGCTAGAAACAAAAACCAATCAGATTTCAGACTGATATGCCTCAGCATCATCCATTAGACATAAAAGGTCAAAAAGTGGCAAAGAAAAGTTGACGAGAAAGTAAACTTTTGATGAGTTCACAAAATATTTAAGGACACATCATTTTTTTGTCAAACTAACACAAAAATTCACATATATTTATTGTTTTTAATTGTTTCATTATCAGTCCCACTTGACATATTCTTGTCATTATTTTTCTTTTCAAATAGAGGATAACTAATTATCTGTCTGTTACCTTTGCTTAATTATACTGTTTCTTTTGATGTTTGTTTGTAAATTGAATATTTTCAGCCTGTGAGCTGCCTATTCAATGTTGTTTTTAATAAATAAATAAATCAATTCAATTAAATTCAATATTCTATTACGTGAAGAACATTCAAACACGATAAAATGACAGTGAGCTCCTTATAATTTTTTTTTAATATTGGCCCATATAAAAATCATATGATACATAAAATGTGATTGGAACTTTAAAAAAAAAAATCTATTCTTTAATATGAGGAATTCTCTATGTATACATGTAAGTAATAATAAACTAATGTTTATATTGAAGTTGTTGTATATGCTAAAAAAAAACAAACTCACATTTCCGAATGGGAGTGGTATCCAAAAGGCTTGTGGACATTCAACAAATGTTGCGATAGCGATGTAACCACTGCTGGTATTCACACTGTTACTTGTAAAGGATACCTCAACGTTGCCTGATGCAGAGAGCCAATGTGATTCCCGAGAAATCTCGCTACAGTAAGTCTGGCTAAGGGACGGGTTGTTTTGATCTGAAATCTGCAAGAATTCAAGACAAAATTTAATTCAATTTTTAGAATAATTTTTATGAGACGTTTTTTTCGTAAATTCATGAATAATTGTGCGAATAACAATAGAAATGATAAATTTCTACATAACAATGCAAATGAAATAGCAATTATAAACCCTCATCGATTTTCCCATAATGAAATATTTAAACGAAAAAAAGTGGATCACTTTTGGCGGTCTTGCCTGCATTACACAATTCAATATAACAGCAATGCTGACTTTGAAAACAACTAAGGTGAGTGATTTGTCAAAAAAACATTCATACTAAGTTCATTGACCCTAAATGTCCTTTGACCTTAATCATGTGACTAGGCAATCATGCAAAAAATCGGTGATACATGATAACCATCATGTCCAAGTGTCATGCAGAAGATCCATTAACTTTCAAAGTTATGATACTGTTTCAGAACTTAACCTTGGTTAAGATTTTATTGTTGATACCACAATATAGTCAAATTTCATTGACCCTAAACAGCCTTTGACCATGATCATGTGACCTGAAACTTGTGCAAGATGATCAGTGATACTTGATTACCCATATGTCCAAGTTTCGTGAACTAGGTATGACTTTGAAAAAATTTGACACTGCCGTCACCGAAAAGGCGGCGCCTATAGTGTCGCTCTGCTATGGAGGTGGAACAACACAAAATCATGAATAAAAAATAAATTCACATGAACAGTTCTCTTTGTCTAATAATGATGAAAATATAAAACAAGTGGAACGCCTCTGGCAGTCTCGCCTGCATTGCGCGATTTAATATAGCAGCAGTGCTAACTTAGAAAACTACTATAAAATAATCATTCACAAAAACACCATTCATATAATGACATAATACCACGTTCATTGACCATAAATGACATTTGAACGGTGACTTAAGACTTGTCAACTACACCCATGTCCACATTTCATTCACTCTATCTATAAACTTTCAAAGTTATGATGGCAATTCAACAATTACCCCAACATGGCTTAAGTTTATTGACCTTAACTGACCTTTGACCTTGGTTTTGTGACCTGAAACTCACAGGGGATGTTCAGTGATACTTGATTACTCTTATATTTCAAGTTTTATGAACTAGATCCATAAACTTTCAGAGTTATGATGGTAATTCAACAAATACCCCCAACACGGCCAAAGTTCATTGACCTTTAATGACCTTTGACCATGGTCATGTGACCTGAAACTCGTACAGGATATTCAGTGATAGTTGATTACTCTCATGTCCATGTTTTATGAACTAGATCCATAAACTTTCAGAGTAACTGTAGGATGGTAATTTAACAAATACCCCCAACACGGCCAAAGTTCATTGACCTTAAATGACCATTGACCATGGTCATGTGACCTGAAACTCGCACAGGATATTCAGTGGTACTTGATTAACCTAATATTCAAGTTTAATGAAGTAGATCCATAAATTTTCAAAGTTATTATGGTAATTCAACAAATACCCCCAACTTGGCCAAAGTTCATTGACCCTAAATGACCTTTGACCTTGGTCATGTGACCTGAAACTCGTGCAGGATGTTAAGTAATACTTGATTAACCTTATGTCCAAGTTTCATGAACTAGGTCCATATACTTTCTAAGTTATGATGTCATTTCAAAAACTTAACCTTAGGTTAAGATTTGATGTTGACTCCGCCGCCACCGCCGCCGTCGGAAAAGCGGCGCTCATAGTCTCGCTCTGCTATGCAGGCGAGACAAAAACTAGTAGCACTTAAGGCAAGAAGTATTGTGCACTTTATAACTATCGGGCAAAAAAAATCAAACTTTCATTATGAAAGTGTTATCCTCATATCAAGCCTATAGTGCTATTAAAAAATGCAATTCAAAATAATTAAGTGGTACAATGAGGTGAAGAAGTTAATTTTTTTCAATCACTTACCGTTAGGGAATCTTCCCTGCAGATGCCATCAATGAAATCTCCATTGTCAATATCCATGACAAGAAATTGAATGCTGATGCATCCATCATCGTTAATGATCTCAGTAACACAGGTTGTATTATCATCATAGTTATCAGGGTAGTTGGGAGAGTAGATTGGCTGTCCAGATGTTGTGACGTTACTTCCGCAGATATCAACTATGACAATACAAGCAAACGGAGATTAGTATTATGATAGTGTCTTTATATTTCATATCAATTCAAATCTTATGAGTCATTTGTTGAATGTTTCCTATGTGCTATTTTCTGAGTTGGGTTGAGGAGGGAAAGACATCTTTCTAACTTTATATTCCATAGCATGATGTAAAGTTGATTATTCACGTGATAAAATGTTTGATACAAACTATAAAGTTTATTACTTTACCTAGTCTTTAAACATGTTAACCATAATTTAACTGTGTTTCATTAGAACATATACCCCAACTCCTCCCCCCGCCCACCTCTTTGCCCCCCCCCCCCGTCTTACTTCAGTCCTCAGCTTATATTTTAAAGTAGGCACCCAGTAGCATGTGAAAGCCAATATAGTATGCCAAGTAAAGAAGTTTGAATATTCTCATTGAAATGCTCCCCACCGAGTGGAGATAGTGCATGCATGTATATTGCATGCGGGCAAGCCATGATCTGATGACTGTGTAAATTATCTGATGTATTAAAAACTATATCAAAGTGGATTATACAATTATCGTTATCAATAAAGCTACGAAATGGAAAATATATACCGGTATTCTATATACATACCTTCAGGCTCAACGAAGGAAAAGGAAAGGGAGAATCCAGTGCCACTAGGAGCGGGCCTACCATCACTGAAAAACGTCACAGAAACCTCATTGGTCAATGAGATTTTGTTTACTAAATCAGTGCTTTGGCAAACGATAAGACTACTGTCAGAACTTGAATCTTTGACCTGAAGAAAAAAATGAAATCAAAATGTTTCTTTCGATGCAATCATTACCCACAATCCTCTACTTAAAGAACACACTTTCTCATTTATTGTCACTTAATCTATAGATAGTTTCCTTATTTTTATTTTTTTAGATTGTTCTTTGGGCCTGATGTTGCCATCATACAATGATGAAAAGTGTTCCATGACTGCCGTAAGTAACGGTGTATTAACCGCACCCGTGTATAAACCGCACCCCCCCAACTTTGGACTAAAAAAAAAAAAAAATCCTCACATTTACATGTATATTTGAGGTACGAAGAAACAAAAACTAAGTTAAAGATTTCAAAGTATTCAAAGAGATTACCGGTATGCGGAAATCTGCTGTTCTTGATCAATTCATCTACAAATGTTAGCAAGAAAGAAAGGTCCCGCCAATATTGGCAATTTACACACTCACTCACCTCACAGTCACAGTGTACACACACACAGCACTGCCTTTCTTGTACATGTACATTTCAAACTTCGATACGGTACCACTACCAGTACATCTTATCAAATTGTGATCTGTGTCTTTCACATTTCTTGCATCACAACCTCACAATCACTTTCAGAATTTGTCTAGCATTCGATGTCTTAGCATGAATTTTGGATACGGGATTACAGGAAGGTTCAAGAAACAAAGAAATTTGTATTTTTTCCAGTTGTTTGACGGCTTCGTGCCGTCTCTATATCGTGCGTGGTGCACGGTGTACATGGTATCTTATGAAAAGCAAACGGGAAAGAAAAAATAAGCTGGCGCGAAACGGGACTTTGAGGGGTTAAATTAAATGAATAGCGCCAGCTTAAGTCGCACTAAAACCAAAATACAACGCAAGCTAGCTCTTGGCTCTCGCTCAGCTGTGACAAATTATTACCGAGGATGGTTGGCGTCTCTATGAACTTAGCCAGGGAACTTCGCTGCTTTGAATCGAGAATAAAGTCGAAATTAATGTCATGAAGGTGGGTGCATTTGTTACGACAGTATTTGATCATAAGATCATAATAATCGCTACCCATTACCCGCGGCTCATACCCCTCTAAACGACATTGCACTGGGCGGCTACGGCCGGCCACTCGATGTGTTGTGAACTGGCAGACTTCTTACATGTTCGGGAGGGGCTACGCGGGCGGGCTCAGACCCGTCACCGTGTATAAACCGCACCCCCGACTTTTGCTTATATCCCGCCGAGAAAAAGGTGCGGTTAATACACCGTTACTTACGGTAATAAACGATAATTAAATAATGTGACAATAGTAATTAGATAGAATGGGCAGTCAACCTAAACCAAATATAGCCAGGGGCCAAAGCCACTTGTTCCTTGGACTGAAACAGTGTTTCCCACTTCACAGCCCATACGGATGCAAGCTAGGGTTGTCATTCCCAAAGGGAGCCTGGTCAGCTAGGAGCCTAGCTACACAAGCTAGTAACCTTGACTTCTAACCTCCCCTTTTAGTCATTATTGCATGGATAATATAACACTTTTAAAAAAAGGAAACATAGAATGTATATTTTAAAAAAAATCAGTTCCCAAAATTTTAGCACACAGTAATGGATATAAGAAAAAGGGTTTGCAAAGTTTGAATCAAACACTAATAATTCGTGTTTTTCATATAACATGCACCACCAATTATCATTATTTTCAGAGGCTGTGGGTCAAATGAGAATTGAAAAATTCAAGAAATATATAGCTAAACAATGAGTCCCAGGTGCAGAGAAGAATATGGATTAATCAGTAGAACTACCCATGAGATCTGAGGAAAGTTTCAGTATTTAAATAAAGTTTGTAATCATTTTAAACACTGTGATCATGGTATTTAGAATTCAACCAATCCCTCAGCATGATCACGTATGAAAGTCATCACAGTTAAACGGTGCAACAGCATTCTAACTACCAATAAGATTTCATGTATCTATAGCGCCTTTTTCATCAGATACTAAGTGTTTTGACATGCAATCCCTGATTAGCATAGGAGATGAAATATATACAAATTACCAAGCAGGGACAGTATTAAGTCCAATATGATCAGGATATTAGAAAAGGTAGGTCTTCAAGTTTTGTTTTGATTGATCCAATGTTGGTGATAATTTTAGAAAAGGATGTAGCTTATTCCACAGGTTAGGTGCAGTGAAGGAGAGAGCTACATCACCATTTGTATGGACATGATAGAATAGAAGTCACCCACAATGAAAGACGAGTGTGCCTAGAATGGGAATGATGCACGTGGTATGCCTTTGCATACTCTAAACCTACCTCAATATAATCACCCGACCCGCATGGTAAACCTTGGTTGATAAAAAGAAGGAAATCAACAGTGATGTTAACGACCAAACCAGGGGGTGCACGGATGGTATTCCCACAGGTTACATTGTTGGGATAGACCGATGGGTAATTAGGACTGGTGATAGCGCCTGGACCACGACGCAGGATATTCTCTCCGCATGCTGAAAAACAAAGAAATAAAGAGATTTTTCAAGATTGGTGTTGGCATTTTCTTGGTGTCCTTGGAAATATGAGACAATCACTGCAATTCAAACTTATCAAATAGTACAGTAACAGGGAGTTTTGCCTGTTTGAAATAGAAATGAACTTCCCTGTCAAGTTTTCCATCATCAGTAATTTATTTATATATTTTTTGCTATTGTTTTATGCTGGCATATGAATCGATCATTTTTCCCAAACCTAAATTCCCCCCCAAAAAAAAAAAATAGTCAAATTATAGTATATAGTGATTGACAAAGTGTTTTAGTTTTTTATACATTTATTCTGTGAACTTGGACATCATTTCATTTATGTGAGATAATGGTTAATTCCAAATTCAAAGTTTCTTGGACACATTAACAGTTAAGAAAGCAGCCATCAACCAAATACCTCATTTGGCACCGGTGATTCATGTCTAATATACCCATTTAAGAATACCAACCATTATACCTCGGTCACATTTGTTCTACGGCGGCCGTACGGCGAGTCGAAAACAGCCGTTTTAACACATGTTTAACATTTTTTGTACCAGCTAAATATAGATGGTTTGAATAAAAATGAATTAAACGGCTGTTTTTGACTCGCCGTACGGCGGCCGTAGAGCAAATGTGACCAAGGTATAAGAAATACAAGAATTTGTGATTTATTTATTACTGGAAAGGGTTGGCCTTCATATGTCCATTCATATCATGATTTGAAACGACTGAAAGTAGATCTTTCAAGTCCCCTACTTTCATATCCGTGTCCACTCAGTGAACATGACTCAAAACCAATTTGCATAATAATAACAATAATAATAATAAACATTATTTGTATAGCGCTTATCACAAAACAAATGATGTCTCTAAGCGCTTAAATCCAATTATCATTTCAGTAATTTATATAACTCACAGGACAGAATCAAACTTTTCAATCACCTTAAGATGATTCAAATCCTGACTACAGCCAAGTAAAATAAAGTTTAGTTATTGATCCATTGAAGCAAAATTTTCATGTAGGCTAAAATAATTGACAGGTTACATGATTGATATCAGCCAATCAGATTTGATTAGGATTCATATCATCATGTTATAGTACTTACCACCTGGGAGAGGGCATTCATCTAGCATACATGGTTGTTCAACCGATGGCATAGGCAGACCAACACACTCTGAATCATCTACCTCTTCACCATCCTCAACACAAGTCAGCTCTCGCCTTTCTACTCCCATTCCACACGTTACAGAACACTGGAGAAACAAAAACATCAACAAAAGTGTTAATGAATATCGTTCAAGATATATTTCCAAAGAGCTCAGAATTATAGGTTTGGAATCACAGTGAATCATTGCTTGTTCATGGGGGCCCCTTTAATCTGCCGAAATTCCCAAATCTTGTTAATATTGAAATTCAATAACATACTATTGAAAATATCCATGAATATATGATGAATATATGATGAATATATGATATACCTTCAAAGGAGTTCAAACATTCTGCCACAAATATGAATGTCCTAAACTGAAATGTTCAGTTCAGTTTTGAAAACAAAAATTCTTCCATATACCATCGCTGTAATTTGCTGAAGGAGAGACATCTAGAATGCATAGTAATGATATCACATCAACTCACCTCGCTCCATTCGCCAGTTCTGTACTCGATGATGGTGGCGGGAATGGCTTGGTAGCTGGCGGTGAAACCTCGTCTGCTGACTGAGGCATCGGTTGTAAAGAGAACCTCAAGGGTTGAACCAGATGATTCATAAACATAGGGGAGATCAACCTCATCACAGAGACTGGTTACCTCAGAGGTTTCGGCATCAATAAGCTGGGGAGATAAAGATGAACACAAATGATACATATGTCCTAATCATAATTTCATAATCATACATGATTCATCAATTAATATAAACATGAACATAGATGAACATAAATCAATGAGGGATTTATTATTGGGGAATATTTTTATTTGAATGACGATAGAATTTATTTTATGGATTGCACCAAAAATGTGATGAGTTTCTGTTTCGATTGAAGCCATGAAGATTGTATTTTGGCAAATTATTAGTAGCTTGATCACGGTCGATCTACAACTTTGGGTATAAAATGATTTACGGCAACATAACGTCACATTGCTCGTTTGACCATTCATTCTTTTTATGTTGTAAGTTCATCTATGTGTGAATATGAATCAAATCGTTTCAAAAAGGAACAAAATCTAAAAAGATTGAAAACAATCTGAATATTTCTTGAAAGCTTACCCTCACTGAATCATAAGCACAGCCATCTTCAAGCTGCAGATCGGTGAATGTGATCCTGATAATACTCCCTTCTGGAGCAACCAAGTCCTTACTACACTCCAGATCAGCTGGGTAGCCCATAGGGTATCCAGGACTCTCGAGAGTATACGTTATACTGCCCTCTGTTGGGTAGCTTTGGTCACAGCCATAAGGTTCTGGGCACGCTTCCAAGTAGCACTCCCTGGTTTCGGAGGGACGGGTCATGTTGCCACACTCCATCTCTGGAATCACGGTTCCGGATCCTTTGGTCAAGACGCAAGATACACTTCGGGTCTGGACACCTTGAGCACAGGTCACAGAGCACTGTAAATTGATGAAGATATTTCAATAGAAGTTTACATTCACATGCACACATATTTTTTCTCTCTGTGTCTTAATTTTCAAAAATTCATGCCTCGAAAAACAAACAGATTGCTCAATGAATTCTTCAGAAGTTAGAAAATTGCTAGGTTGCATGAAAAATAATTTTGCATCACATTGCCAATTTAACTATTTAGTGATTATTTGCTATAAAATATATTCAGTCTTGAAAGAAGCATACTGATGCAAGACAAATGGGCACATAATGCATTTTCTTTTTGCTTTTACTTCCCGTGCACTAGTATTGTGTATCATTTCAGGGCTCTATATCAAGGTTTCAGGCAAGCATGCAAACCACAAAATGTGACAACCTTGTTTGAATGTTTGTCTTACTTCACTCCAAGGAGTTGCTTCAAAGACTCCTCCACACTCCTCTAGATCACAGATCTCTTCACTCGGTGGCTCCAACGAAGGGTCGCAACGTGAAGCATCAACAACCTCAAAGGTACCACCAGAGATGGCATAACAGAGGACATTACGCATCCTCACACCTTCACCGCAGGTTACAGAACATTCTCCAAAGTTCTCCGACACCCATGTGTACCTATGGAAACAAACAAGATACGTAAATGATTATTATTAAAATCATCATTCATTTGGCATTCCAAAAATGCAAAGTAGGTGCAATAGAATAATGCGCATCCAAACTTTGAAGAAAAAACCCTACAAGTACCCCCCTTATTCTTGATTTGGGACCTATATCACAAGAAATACTTCTTGAGATTTTGAAACCCTTATTGTGTCAAAACCAACATTTTAAAAAATATATTTCTGACTTTGCATATGAATACAATTAGGCCTGGGAGTAAACATCGATTGATCGAATGGTTCGAATGGCTTGCCGCCGATCGCTAATCGATTAGCAAAATTTACACTAATCGAATAATCGGCAGATACCGATTAGACAATTGGGATAACTCGATTACTCAAGTAATAGTAACAAAATGACAAGATAACAATGAAGTTAATGATAACAATTGTTAAGTACTTGATACAGCTTTAGAAAATTATGTTACCGATATAATTCGTCAAAAATAAACAATGATTGTATCACATTCACAGTTAAACACCAACCTGAAAGAGGTCTGAATATCTTAATCCCACCCGGCCTTCCATGCCCTCGATACACAATGTATATTGTATGCATAGGTGTATAATAACTCTATGGTTCCATGTCTGTGTGCCTAAAACAAAGTACACACACACACACAAGGAGCTGACTTGAGCCGATATGTGATTGGACATTCAATGGCCAATGAAACTTCTGGGAGACAAAGAATGAGCCATGTGCGTTCCCATTAAAGGTCATGACTCCAGAAAAAATTGACCCCTCCCCAATCTCTGTGTGTGTGGGTGTGAGCATGGTGTGAGTGACAGAGAGAAAGAAAGATAGCGATGGGAATTCTTTCATGTTTCAAAACAATGCAATCTCTTTAAGCCCGGCCTCTCCCCCTCTCACTCAATCAAAATAACATTCCAACACGCACCATCACGTAATTCCAAATGTCTACTAGTCTCCCAAAACAGACTCCGTTATAGGTTCAAATTATCAGAAATTGTAATTCTGAGAGGTAATTCAAATGAAAAATATTTCGCAAAATATTTTTAACATCGTGGGCACTACCACAGGTGAGGGTTGGGGCATGGTGTGGGCAATGGATGAAAATTTTCAATAAGTAAAAAGCACCACATGGGGGTACGTCCGTCTCAAAGAATACTTCATGAATGAGTTGTTTACAGAGACGTAAATTGGACCCAAGACTGTAGGCGGATTCATTCATATGCAGGGGTGTTGCACTTGGAGGGATGCATAATACAAGAATGATTTGGGATAGATTTTTCAGTGGAACAATGAAGTGAATGTTTTATTCCCATTTCATAGAGTTTCTTTGAAATAGAAATCAAGAAGGGGAATAAAAGGCCTAATTCAATTCATAAGGAACAGATAGTACTCTACCCTACATGTTCAATAATTGAAAAACCCTATTCGGGAAGTCTTGATTAGAAGACGTGATTTCCAACGATCAATCGATTATTCAATTGTTTTTTCAGGAACTAATCGAATGGTAAAATTAACATTCGTCCCAGGCCTAAATATAATATAGTTCAACGCTCTCAATGCTACATCTTTACTTGCTACTCATGAACTGAACGCAAGGGAAGATATTTGATATTCCACAATCAATCTCATCAAGCCATACTTACGTGATGCAATCACCCTCATTACAGATATCAACACTGGCTGGTTCTTCAGTAGCATTACAGGAAGTAGAAGGTACAATCACGTTAGATTGCTCAGATTCCACACAAAATACGACTCTACTTCGTACACCGTTACCACAGGAAACAGAACACTGAAGAAACAAAGTAGACATGACAAAGTTATTGTATCATGACTGCACAAGGCTTATATGGATGGATGGGTGGATGGGTGGATGGATAATAGATAGATAAATAAAATAGAAATTATATGGTGCACGTCTCCACCTTGTTAGGTGCTCAAGTCGCTCCTATATGACCCTGGCTAAGCTAGTCTACCGATTCTGGTGCTCATAGCTTTTTGAGGAATTTCTTCTTGCTGGTACCCATTTACCTCTCCTGGGTTGAGTGCAGCATAATAAAGACAATTTTTTTGCAGAAGGAAAACCTGCCATGGCTGGGAATCAAACCCACGTCCCTCAGATTGACAGATGGGGGTCTTAACCACTAGACCACAATGCCCCCAAAACATGTGACTATAAAAGCACCATATCCACTCTGTAGAGTACTCGGTGCATATAAAGAAATAAGGCAGTGAATAGGAAGGTTTTAAAGCCATAATATATTCGTCTAATTTATCCCTAGATTATATATTTTTGAGCAAGCTTGAAATGTTCATCATACAGGTTTGAGGTTCTCATAAGTGTCAGATGTGTACACTGTGCCATCTCAATGAAACTTCCAAGGGATTTGTAAAAAAATAGTGTTGAAATCTTTATCATAGTATGCTTTGGGGTGGCAGCGGGTAGAATTTTAACATATACTTACATCGCTCCATTCACCGAACCTCCAGACCGGATTACAGGAGATTGGCACTTGGCAAGACTGTGAATCGTTTGGTCGCTCTATACCGGCACTCTGACAGTCCATATCTGTGGCTGGTACGGGAGCTCCATTCATGAATGTTATACAAACCACAATACGAGTCTGGGTTCCAGCACAGCTACAATCTGAGTATGGGGACGTGAGATAGGAGTACCTATACAACCAAAGAAAATAAATAGTACATAAACATAACTATACAAGATTGGAATATAATTCATTATATTCACCAGGCTACATTGTAACATGTCTATAAAGGCCACCTAAGGGATACAAGAAAATTTGTTTATGATACCTGGGAAAAGTTTCTTGAAATTTGTCAGCAGTGAGAAGCTGTCATTATCTAACAGTTACCATGGTAACAGTCAGTGACATGCGCTTCTCAGCCAATAGAATTTATGCATTGATGTCATCACGCCACAATCTTAGAGGTCAGTGCCTTAGCCATTTATGTGTTGGTGATCTTTAGTTGGTGGATCTCTAACAACTCCACTTACACATATTCCTATATCCTCTGAGGGAGGGCGCTATGACATTATGATGTCACATGCATAAGGTCTATTAAAACCATGAAACAGTCAGATCTGACAACTTGTCACGTTGAAAAATGTTGATGAAACTCCACCTGCAATGACTGAACACGACTTAATTGGGTATACCAGACATAAGAAGAATACTTACTCTGTTGGGCATTCTCCTAGGTCACATAGGATAGCTGAGGTTGGTGCATTCTCAGAGCACAGATTGTTAGCAACTGTCGCGTTGTCATTATCAAGATCAATACATGTCACTGAACGTTGCTGGATACCAACACCGCATGTAGCAGAACACTAGAGGACAAAACAACAAATATAAAATCAATCCAGTTTATTTTTGTTTCTCCAGAGTAATGTGTTTAGTGAAATAGCCTACTAGACTAGATTAACTACAAGCTATCACAATCAGCTGGTTATCTTATCAGTAACTTATACACCCTGTATTTCACTGCAGTAATATTTTAACAAAATCATCACCTCTTTTAACATTTATGTTAATCAAAGGTTGCAAACCATTGATATAACTGCTCAATGTTAGCATATGGATCAAAATTAAGGGACTTATACAATTCATGGTTTTTCATAATCAACTTTTAAATAAAAGCATTATACGATAAAAAGAATGATTACAGTTTATGTATCATTGGGTCAGGTTCAGACTTTGTCATGCTCAAATGCCAGCACACACATGATATGTAACACACAATCTTTACATAATATTGACTGGCCTTGAGGTGAACATCAAATATATTGCCAGCAACAGAATCATATTGGCCCGAGTCTTTAGACGAGGGCAATATGGGTCTTTTAAGGGCAATATACTTGATGTTCCCCATTATTATGACGTAGATTGTTAGTGCGCGGATCAATATAAAGCGTATCTCTTCATAATATCCTCAAAGTCCCGGATGTGAGACCAGGGAAAATAGAAAGGTATATTTTGCGTCGTCTTTGCAAGCAAAGTCAATACGCGCATTGAGACCGAGGAAAATACAACCAATATACCTATCCCTCCCCGATATTCAGAAAATGTAGGGCAATACAGTTTTGTAAATGACCAGCTCAGATGTCTGATACGGGTGATAATATACACTCCATCCTCTTAGTATGGTTTGACCAATATGGCGGTTCTTATAATACCGCATAGAAACTGGGAATTTAAATGACTCTTCGTCCCACTTTACTCATTGTGAAACACCACGTCTTACCTCTCCATATTCTCCTACAGAGTAGACGTAGTTTCCGCAGGGTTCCAACTCACAATCAAAGGTAGTGGGAGGGGCCGCCAGGCCGGTGTTCACACAGTTAACACTGCTGACAAGATCACCTTCTGAAGAACGGCATGACACAGTACGGGTAAATACTTGGTTACCACACATCAGGGTGCACTGTATAAACAAATATAAAACAAATAATACACTGGTATGACTTAAAACATTACATATTCAGATTTTATTTCATTCATTTCCACTTTAAGATAAAAGCATTTTATACATACATACACTAAAAAAGTAATACAAATATCTATTGGAGGGAGGATCAAAGAAAGCACATGCATGGCTTGTTGGAAATGATGATGGATATATGCTCAGAAATGTGAATTTTGTGTAGCTAAGCATAAAACAGTCATAATAAATCAATTCTTCAAGACTTCATTACATCATACAAGATGAGTCCCAATCACAGACAAATGATATTCCATTTTAATATATTAGAATGATGATCCTTAGCAATCAACGGATATGTTGCCATTATCATTATCAATATTGATATCATCAGATCAATCAATGTAATGATTTATGTACGACAAGCTCTTCACATTGGCATATGCATTAATAATGATTTCTTATCTTCAATCAAGTATATCATATCTATATCTCCTGTCCTGTGTATTAAGCAAACACAGGGGCCAATGGGAAATAAGGTGGAAGGTAGGAGGCAAGATAGCTTAGTCGATAAGAGCAGTGGTTTTTCATTAAGGATACCCACGCTCATTTCACACTTGATGCACTAGTGCCCTTTGGTAAGACATTTATCCTCATTACCAGGTCCCTCAGAAAGTACCATAAGTCTTTGGTTCTCTGGTTGCATCCTTACAAGCAATTATGCTTTCTTAGCAATCAGGTAAAAAATATCCCAAACACCAGTAAAAAAAGGAATTGAAAATGTACCAAACAAAACAGAGAACTAAATTGATGTTTTGATTCATCCACAAAGAAGGACAAATTAGGAAGAGAAAATAAATCTGTCAACAGAGAAATATTTTACCTCTGGAAAAGGTTCTGCTTCATAAAAATAAGTGATTGAACATGCTTGCAGGGTACAGCTTTGCGATTCTGATGGCCTTTCAAGATTGGAGCAGAACATTTCATCTACGACTCTGTTTGCTTCGTTCAAACAATACACTGTACGGGTTTGAAGTCCAGTTCCACAAGTCACTGAGCACTGCAGGAGACAAAACAAAGGAATATTGACTATCATAATTTAATCTAAAAAATGTGATTGGTCTAAACCCCGTCAAGTGACCAAAGATAGTTCCAACCAATGTCACAAAATTGGCAAAATTACCATGAATTTCGTCATCTGACATCAAAACCCGGGGATAGTAAACCGAGCTGTGACAACAGATGTAAATAGATCAAAACGATGTACAGCTATGGGCAGAGCTTAAACCAATTCAGGCCTATTGACTATAATGTGTAGGATGAATAAAGAGGTACATGGTTCAAGCCTAGGCATGGACCCTGTGTCTTGGCTCTGATTGTTTTTTTTTTCCTGTGATCTTACCATATACCTCATTGCAAGACTCATTCTTGACAAAATCTTTTAACTTTGCAAGACCAAGATACAAAAACAAAATGTCAATCCCCATCTTGAATGAATGTATTTCATTTTCAATCAAACTGAATGTGAATTGTACAAATCATTTGGTTTTACTGAATTGTAAAAAATCTAGGTAAAAAAAACAATATGTTCTAGAATTCAAGCAATCCGACAAACTAAATTTCAACATCCATTTCGATATTATCGCAAGTTGAACGGGTAAATGTCAAAATCTTAGTCCTAAATAACTGAAACCAATGACAAAGTAAATAAATACTTACTGCACTGAATGTGGTTGCTACATATCTGTAAACTTCAGAGCAAGGCTCTAGCATGCATAACACAGATGAAGCAGGCCTTTGGAGATTAGCACAGTTGGCGTCATCAACGGTAATACCATCCAGGTTCTGGCATGTTACTGCCAACTGCTGGATACCACCATCACCGCATGTTACTGAACACTGGAATAAAACATACACAGAATTTCATGGGTGGGACTGGGCAACTTGTGGTATTTTGTTGTTGTTGTTGTTTTTGTGTATGTATTCATAAAGCAATCATGTTTAGGAGCATAAACAGTTATTGATGAAGATTCTTCTTCATTATCAAAGGCAATATGCAATCATTGGTCTCCATATTAACAACAGCAGACAATGATATGAATGATCGCTCAAATAGTTGTGGAAATGGTTATTTCCAGCATTCATATTTCATGCATTGGGAATTGTGGTGGATGTTAGAAATTTAAGTACCAAAGCTAGCATTATGTGTGCCCCTGAATAGCATATAACAAATTTTTTGAAGCAAAACCTTGTATCAGAGTAACCGAATAGGTAAATATACAAATATAATTTGCCATGTTTAAGGGTACACTTGGATAGCTACAACAGCATTTAAAACCTGGAAATTATTAGACTTACGTCTCCAACTGGAGTAGTTACATAGAAGAATGTATCAACCACAGTTCCTGGACAGGTGCCGAGATTACAATCCCTCTCTGTAACGACTGATGGGAAGACAGATCGGCAGATCTCAATAGATTCTGAGGCTCCTTGAGAAGTGCTACAGAAGGCATCACGACTCTCGACTCCATCACCGCACGTCACAGAACACTAAGGATACAAAGGAGTAGGATTGATTCAACAGGTCACACATTTTATGCGATATTCATCGTATAAATAATAATAATTATACTTGCTTATATAGCGCTTAATACTTACTCTGTAAGAAGTCTCTAAGCGCTCTACAGTATATGCAGCATAATTATCATGGCTTTAGCAGTGCAGCTGTTACGCGCGCTGCGTTTCAAGGAATAAATTCCTGCCAGGTACCCATTTACCTCACCTGGGTTGAGTGCAACATATTGTGGATCAATTTCTTGCTGAAGGAAATTACGCCATGGTTGGGATTCGAACCCACGACCCTCTGTTTCAAAGTCCGGGGACTAATCCACTGGGCCACAACGCTCCACGGTACGATCAATCCATGCAACAATCAATAACTCACCTTTGTGTTACATGGTAATCAGTTCAGTTCAGTTTGTATTTATTTCATCTCTAAAAACAATGAGCACATATTTCCATCAAATATACACATCAAGTATACAGATCAATAATAAAGCGAATAAATCATATAAAAATAACTTAGATACAATGATATAATTTGGCCTGTATGGTCATAGAAGAAATGAAATAGGAAGACTTAAAATAAAACCAGTAATGGCCTTGTGAGATAAAGTCTCGTTAACTATCAGATGCTTATGTGGAGGCTACTTTGCGTATTATAATAAAAACAAATATATATATATACATACAAATAAAATGATTAAGTAATGAAAATCAAAATGATAACAAGATGTCTCTTCAGGACCCCCCCCCCCCCCCTACACAAAGCGCTGCAATCAGTTGAGAACCAGGGACAAAATTACATGGGGGCTGGGGATGATTTATCCCCCAAAATTATCAAAACAGCCCCGAAAACTATTTTTTTTAAAGGAGCCCTGGAAATCCCCATTCATCTCAATGTCAAAGCTTATCCAATGTTACAGATCTAGGCAGTAAGTTGTGAAAAAAAAGCCCCCCCCCAAAAAAAAATGAATAAAAAAATAAATGATTGCCTTGAGGTGAGAGAGAAGGGAAGAAAGAAGAAAATAAACTTACGTCTCCATATGCCCCATAGAAGAGAACATAGGTGACCCCAGGGCAAGGTATAGCACACCCCCCCATCTCAGATGGGCGCTCATCGGTACAGAATGTATCATTGACCACTGTGCCTTCAGAATCTACACAAGCTACTTCCCTTGTCTCTACACCGGTCCCGCACGTCACCGAACATTGCGTACTCAAGATCTGGTATCCGGTTCTGTATAAATAAAATCATTGTCATGAGAAATTGGGTAAAGTATGGATGTCCAATCCCCTGCAAATGAGACTTCCTAAAATCATTTTTCTGTTTTTAGAGCATGTGAGAGACTGTAATGGTCTCAAATTATCATGACTTGAAACATGGAGAAAAAAGGGAGATGGACCTGCACAAAAGGTTGATTATTTATGAAATCGCCCCATCGTTAAGATGCATTACACATTTTCATGAAAAAAGAAGCCCTCAAGAAATAATAGCAGATTATGCCTTCTACAAAAATGAGTTGTAATCTTCATAAAGAGTTTTTTTCCTCTCAGTTGTTTCAAAAATCGTTTTTGGACTGGTGAGAAACACTGGAACATCACTAAACAGTGATGTCTGGCCCAAACTTCCAGCTAATTTAGACCATCATTAAATTATAAGGGCATCTGAGTAGCAATCCTTGGCAGTGGACATTTATAATACAATATTCTCCCAAAATTTGACGTGTCCAAAGGACACACAGATGCCACTGCTTAACAAAATCAAAAAGTCATTCAATATGGTTGAACTTAATTATATCATGCAGAAACCAATATGCATATATGATGAACAAATTTAGACCTTTGACCTAAAGACTCACCCTTTCCATAATAATCACTGACAGAAGATATGACAGTCAGATCGTTTGATGTGACCAGGCTGTGTTTTGGTGTCATCTACCTACATACCAATTTTTTTTTTAATCCTTTGAATATTTCATAAGTTATCATGCGGAAACCAACTTGCATATTTAATGAGCTGTGACCATAAAAAACAGGCTGCTAACAACTACATATTCTATCCAGCAGCAGGAGCTCACCTTCATAGAAGAAAGATTTTATAGTACTTACTCTCCAACAACAGGTTGTGTTTGACAGCAATATTCCCTTTCATCTGGTTTTTCCACAGGACACAAGGAAAAATCAGAAACTAGGACTGTGGTACCATCGTCACGACGCTCAACACAGAACACGTTACGGTAAGCAAAACAATCATCCTGACATTCACCAAATGATCCAGGTAGCCATCTGAAAAAAATAAAACATCCATAGGATTCAGGTCAGGTTTCTTGACGGTATAATGAATTAATTTCATACACCAATATCTATAAAATTGTAGAATTTTCTTCTACACATTAAAATATCAGGTATTGTGTATTACTTCTAAACATCATGACAAAATAATTTGTACAACCAGACCTACCAACCTTCTACAACAAAAAAAGTATTCTTGGAAGGGAAAAATGATTTTTTGACGAAAAGAGTATTTAAAAAAATTTATCTCAACGTAGCAATTGCCACCCTGTTGTAATGAGATTGGTGAAAAAACATGTGAAATGACTCAACTTGAAAACTTGATAATTCACATGCGATCGTAGGCAAGAATTTACTTGTTCTTTTCATGCCACAAGCTACTGACCCGACACTGATCATACAAATTATCATACAAATACTGTATGTTAAAATCTGTGACTATGCCATCATCTTTATTGAAATAAAAAAAGCAAATTGATTATCTAGCTGTAATGATGTTATAGCAATCGTAGGATTGGCTTTGATTTGAAACCAACTTGGCCTTTACTCTCAAGGAATTGCTTGCAATCATTCAAAATTGTTATATTAGTATTCTTACAGCTAATTTGAACCCCAAATAAAGAAATACATTTCAAGTTCAAAAATTGGATCACGGACCAGTCATACGGTGTGCAGTGAACGGAAGTCGTTGCTGTTGTTGTTTGGTTTTCTTTTAAAAAAGAATACAATTATGCGCCACTCAAAATGATATAATCACCTCATTTTGCTTTATGCTAAGTTGTATGACCAATTACTATACTTTGTTTTACAGGACTCAATATAAACAGATCTGCAAATTATTAAGTGGATAAGATTATTTTTGATGACTCACTCTGGCACACATTGTCCGCCTTCACAGTCATACATACTGACAACCTTCAAACACTGGCCATGAACACAAATCTGAAAATAGAAAATAACAGAAATAAAATGTGAGTTTTTATATCTAAATGAAATAATCACTTCAAGCTGAGATGAACTAGTACATATATTAGATATCATGTATTTTAATTAATGATACAATAAACGACTTAAAAATTCAAATGATTGAAGAAATTTATTAATTCATGTATTCACAAAATACTTCAACCATTAAATACTTGATAAATGAACCAAAAAAAGGATTGAATAATAAAATAATCTGTAAATAAAGTATATACATCTTTTTAATCAAAATTACTGTGCTTATCTCAAAGTTAACGTTCAATAAAAGCCAATAGCCAACTTTCTAGAAATGATCAACTTACTGCTCCTCTTGCAGTGCTACACTTAGTACCATCCAACGCTGGGATATGATTGGTGACTGGCTCAGATTGACTTGGGAGGACACATTGAAGCTCTGCACACATATCCTGTACAACAGAAAAAAATATATATATATATCTTGTAATCAACACTTATCATAGCATTCTTGAATATAATGCATACAAAACTTCACTGAAATTCATTGTATACTCTCTCCTTCGCTCATTTCATAACAAAAGGTTTTTATAAGTTTTCACTGCAGGATGGTCTATGAATTGGCAACAAGGTTGTCTCAAGATCACTCAATCTATGAGAACTGAGTTTTAAGGCCTATCTACCTTTGAATAGAGGTATCCATCGGAAACAGTAGCCTCAGGGCCAAAGGTCATCTGACATTGTTTGAGTGCATCGTAGAAATGACCAGGCATCAATACAGTCTCACTGTTGTAAGCAGGGAAGTCATCCACAACCTCATCAAGACATTGCGAGTCATCAGAACTTTATGAAGGAAATAAATAAACATTTATGGATTTCGCATAATGAATGCTACTTGGAATACATCAATTTATACATTAGTAGACTTTTTAATACTGGTACTGGTATATATATATATATATATATATATATATATATATATATATGAAAAAACAAATGGAACGCCATTGGCATTAACAAAAAGTTACTCAATGCATAACAATCATTAAGAAAATTGTTTTGTTTTTTTAAATATGAGACATATGATTGACTTTAATATAAAATTCATTAGTACCTCAAGAACTCAAGAAGATCATTATTGCTGCACCGAGACCACTTGAAAGCCTCGCTTCCTCCCGAGTTCTCTGATGCCATGATGTTCTTGTTGTCAGTACACTCACTCTCCGAATCATCGTGGTACATTCCAAGACTATGACCAATCTCATGAGCCAATGTAAAGATTGTACCGCTTGGACCATGATCCTGGGCAATGATGCATCGTCTGCTGGGATCACAGGCTCCCCCGATGTCCTTTGACTTTCCTGTGACCGCATCGTTGCCACCAATCTCCAAATCACGCCTGGAGAATAGAAAACATTAATATAAAAATCATTACATTTTATTTCAACATGCCAAAAGAGTACTGGCCTGGTCCTGGATTCTACAAACTTTTTATAACTGTATGACCCCCCAACAGTTAAAGGCTAAAATCATTTATATTTAGGACTAACAGTAACAAGTAACATGTCATTAGGCCTATCATCAAAGTTTCAAACAAGAAAGTATTCTTAAAACAAAGCTCTAGATAGGGTGTCTGAAGCCACACTGAAAAGTGTCAGCATAAGAGAGGCTGATTTAGGGGAAAATATGGCACATTTTTTGGGGGAAGTTCAGGCTACTAGAAAAATGTGATCTGAATTGATTATTAACTTGTGTTTGGCATGTATGGAAAGAGAAAATTCAGGGGCTTCTTTTGACAGTAAGGACAAGTTTATATGATCATTTTAACTAAGAATTTAGAGATAAATTGCAAACCCTTATTTTTGTGTGTGTTGAGATTGCCATTTCCCCATGCGTTTTCTATGGGAAAATGAAATTTCTATTTTGCACAATTTTTTTCACTTTGTCGCAATTTTTCATTGTGATCTGGTTTACAAATCTTTATAAAAATCATACCATCAAGAGCATAAAAAATCCTATTGGACTCTTTATGGACAAGTTTTTGGCATTACTAATAAATTTATAACGGCTCTCGGAAGCTAAAAATATGGATTTGTGTGTGTCCATTTCTTAACTACACAGTCTATGGCAGAGAAATGCTGAAAATTGACCTAATTTCATTCTTCTTTTTTGCAGCCAATAATCGGATTTTTTTCAAAAATGTTACATTTCTGTCAGTCTGAAGGTCATTTCTCTTCAAATTCACAAAGAAAATGTGATATTTTCTTGAAATAAGAAAAATAATATTTTTCTCCAGACACCCTACTCTAGACAAACTTACACAACAAACATATTTCAAATACCAACAGTATTAAAAAATCCTTATCATTCATGAATGTAACAGTTAGAGACAAACAACAAAAATAAAAATACATAAGAACTTTAACGTTACAAATAAAAGTTCAACTTAACTCATTGATCGAGATCCAACAAAATAATACATGTGTGGGACTGAACCCGACTTACCTTGTAAGAAGAATAGATATATCTGAGTTTTCGCCCTTTTGCCATTTACAAAAGCTCTTTAAAGAGTGCGACAGTTCATCAGTCAGGTCTAGATTGCTCTGTGGGATTAAACAAATATAGATGGGAGTGTAAAACTTTCTAAATTACACTGAATCTTTGCCACGCACGATTCGGATCTGAGACTGCAGATGAACGCGGGATCCGCGGTTTCGGTAGTAGTAGCAACCATGGTGTAGTAGCAGACGCTTTTTTTACGTCTGTCGATTATACAGGACAGGCAGGAGCTCGGCAGTGGGGCAGTTGATGGAAAAGACGTTTTGAGGTTGGGGCTTGTTCATAAAAATGGGTTATTTAAAATTAGGGCCTATATCTTTCGCTACCGATGATGATGATTTGCAAACACTTTAATTTCCCTAAATTGTATAACCCCTCAAATGTGAAGCATTTTTGTAGCTTTATTAATGGGCCCCTACTATGCTCAGAGAGTAGGTGTGGTATTATACGCACCTGTGGTTCCTCCATAATGGTGATACTGGTAATGAGTAGTCGGAGATCAGTTGACAAACTCCTATCACGGAACAGACCTGCAACCTATATAGGTATCATTGAGAGAAGAGGAAAAAAGAGAGCGTATTTTAAATAACCATATAAACCATTCAGTGGCGGATCCAGGGGGGGGGGCACATCTGGCTTGTGAGAGCCATGACCTATATTTTTAATGTGATTATGCCGTTCATACACAAGTTTGCCCCCCCCCCCCTTGATAGTGAAGACCATAGGTGAAGACCGTTCTCTCTTTTTTGGGAGGCGCCAGGGGGCCGCTGCCCCCCCCCCCCCTGATAATCATGGATCCACCCTTGTACTAATTCATTACTGACATGATCATATATCGGCCTATTTCGCTTATATCATTATTTCAATGTCAGTGTGCTTAGTTTTTCCAGTACCTCCTATTTGTGTGATCTCTTCGCCGGCCTTCCCAGTTTTCAATACGAGATATTGGTTTTAAAACATTATTCAAACTTTCAACCTGTATATAGTTTATATACTTCGCAACAATAAATTTCATCACAACAATCAAAGTTTCTCATGTAAAAAAGGGAAGACCATCATGCTCCATCGTATAGCAACTTCCATAAATTCCATGGTAGACAATATTATTTTCCACAATTGACAAATCGTAATACTTGAAAATAAAAATATAAGAACAGTAAATAACTTACAAGATTCAATTCTTACGATTATGGTGCCATTAATGATTAATGAATATTTCAAATTGTGAAAAAATGTGAGGAAATAGCAACAACCTCCCACCAATTCAATAATATCATTTACCTGATTGAGGATCGTGAATAGGTAGAACTCTGTATCATCACCATGGTAATCAAACATTTTACTGTCTGCAACCACCGAGGTTTCTAAGTATTTTGTTCCACTTGTTTCCCGCCTTTCTGACTTTGAGTCTTTCCGCCTTTCATCTAAAGAGGTAAATGAGTAATCGTATTGAGTTTCATATTATAATCATGTTTTATTATTCTAGTGTAGGTAAACTGAACACAAGGCTTCACAATTTTCCAGCAAATAAACAGAAAGCTGATTTAATAAACTGGTATTTACTTGATTGTACATGTAATATATGATAGTCAATATTCATTCGACATTTTGCTTTCCAAATTAAATATTTGCACAAATTATAGGCCTATACCTACCGATTTCCATATAACAAATATGAAGAAATGTCATGCGATACTGTAAATTACATCATTCATTTGGCTCACATTATATCATCAAAGTTTGTTTGCGACTCTGTGTTAAAAACTATTTTTTTTTTATAAATGCAATACAAAAAAAATAATTTTCATTCAGAAAATTGAAATATTCACAACGATAAATCGACGCATTTACAAAAACTGCAACGCAAATTAAGAAAAATCAAACTTAGAATAATAAAACATAATAGGAGGCAGATTTAGAAAGAATCATTTTCTTATTTTACATTGAATTATTTTTAAAATGTTTTGTTTGCGAGATAATGATAGGCAACCTACTTTCTGTGTTTACTTGCTGTGCAGCCATATCTGAAGGAGATAGTTTGTACATGATGTGGGATGGTACCTCATTGTCGTCTGATTTCATCTGCAAAATGTGTTCTTCTTTAAGTGGTTTTAAAGCGAAGTCAGCTTCTGGTGTTCTGATCATTCCAACCTGATTATAAATAATAATTAACAATATCCATAATATAATAATCATTCAAAATATATTATGTCTAATTACATTACATATATAATCACGGGACTATACTTATTGCATATAAATCATTCCTAAGCCCGTTCTAGAAAAGTGTGATGGCACGCGAATAAAAAATAGGAGGTAGCTTATACAATCAGAAGGATGAATTTGAGGCATAACAATTTAAAAGTTTAAAAACAAACAAACATGAGTCTCAGCCAAATGGCTGAATTGGTCATGTATACAAAGTCCTTACAGTTAAAAGACTCATTACATATTTCAAACATTAAAAAGCAGCAGTAAACTTTTTAAAAGTGACATTAGTAATTTATTTTCATGTTTTACTATTATTAATTAATTTGATCTGTTTAAACCCACTCTTTATACAATGAGCCCAGTGAAATTATAACTGTTGAAAACTATACCAATGCATCATGATATCATGACTGTAATATTAGGTTTCTAGATTTTCTTGTATTCACTATAAGTTAAATCAAAACAATTAAACACTCTCAATATTTCCAGAAGTTAACAAACATATCAGGAATAAAGACACCACCAGGTTAATTGTATGTGACCTGTATATACAACAAGTGACGTCAGTAACACAACCCAGGACTCTCTTTTGAGATTTCTTTATTCTATCTTCCCATTTAACTATACTTCAAAATTCAAAGCCTAAGCCCCCCCCCCCCCTCATAACACCATCCCTCATCTGGATGGAACATTTTTGAATACCATGCGTGCTTTTATTATTTACGTTTTGAAGAACATACAAAAATCAGAGACGAACTTGAGATACGAAATATAAACATGAACATCATTTCGAAATATACGTTACTTTACAAAATTAGATGGTATATAAACATAAATATCAACTGATCGAAACATCAACCAATTTCGATCTGATTTTCATTACACAAAAATATTTAATTACTACTTCGATAGGTACAAACATATGCAGCTATCCTACAATCAGGTTACCAACATCTTTAGAATAACGATGCTACCATTATTTTTAATGAATTCTTTTGATTTCCATCAAGAAATAAATAATTGCACATGCGGAAATTGGTATTAACATTTTTACAAGATGCATGATTAATAATGTCAAGTTACAATGTATGAACAAAAATATTGGCATTCTTAATAGGCATACGTATCGAAAGTAACTTCATTTTTAAGTATGAACAACATTTAAACTCATAAATTGTACCATATTGACATAAATCAATTTAATTTGTGTGTGTTTTTTTTTTTTTCAATATAGAGTCTTGTACATCATGGTTTTGGGATATGTATACACATGCAGTAGGAAACATCGACAGAGTAAAACCCGGATCAATTTCAACCTTGCTACCTCAATGGCGCCATCGATTTTCTATTCACTGTGGTTCTAGGAGCATAAAGTCAACCGTTCAAGACCACACCCAACACTCAATACATTGTTAACTTCCATGAATCAGTTCGGCAACTAATAGAATACGATGGTACAGGATGGGGCCGATCGATGATGCAAGGTACTATACTGACCTCAAATATTTCAGGACATTTTGAAAATACTTTCGCCCCATGAAAAATGGGAGTTATCAAACAGAGAAACTTGTTTCAATTTGTATCCAGCCGGAAAGGGTCCGACCGAGCATTGTAGCTCTTCATGGTGATTGTGGCGCGGTTGTTTGTTTTGACTCTGAAAGGCTAGAATCTTTTGTTCATGGTTTCTTTTTGAAATTATCCAGAGTAAAATGGAGACGATTTTTTTCAAACCATCTTTTATAGTCGTTCGAAGAGAGTCAATCTCGGTTCAGTGATTCTAAATGAATACCAATAGTAATCGGATTATTGCTATATAACGATTCTGCCCGGTTTCGCAAGACAGTCTCTTGAAATAAAGGCCTATCAATGAATAATTTCTTTCATGTATATAGATTGATAATTTCTTGGCTACACCCAGCCCTTTGTAAAAGACAATAACTTTCAAAACTGTTTGCCTGTTCAATGTACCACATTCTTACAAAAAAGTTGGTTGTTGGGGTCACTTGGATTGGTGTTCTTTAAAAGGAAAACTTTGAAATTATTTTATCAGTGATGATGATTGACGTATAGACTAACACATGGCATTCATGAAGAAAGATATAGGCCTATAGTAACAAGTTAATGGGCGTTACTATAATTATGTTTGCCTAGATATTGCGTACATTCATTTAATTGTTTATTTCATTAAAAGCAAAGATTCTTCCACTTCAAAACTACTCGTTTGGTACATGTATATGCGTGGTTATCATTATTCAATCATCATTTTTCAATCGCCAACATTCTAAAGCTAAAGCCAGGGTAATAATATCCAAGTCCTTTGGAAGCGCATAGAGACGTCATTTATAATGTGTTATGCGCTATACAAGAACTGACTATTAGCTCTCCTTTTGATTTACTATCATTGTCATTAGAAGGTCATTCGAAAACGGTCAGTAAGTATAAAACATAAAAGTACATTTCATTTTCACAAATAAAAATAAATGACTGAGAATAATTTCTGACGGCATTTCTTGCATATGTTATTTTCACAATTTCTTTAAAAAATATAAGCTTGTAAACAATGCACATTCCGGTAAACAAAATATGATTTATCTATTCAATTAGAAAATAAATTCTTATCAAATCGTCATGATTTCAAGTCTTTAATTTTTGTTCTATCTCATTCGATTGAACAAAAATCGAATGTCACATTGAATTCAATGTTATTGAATACAACATGTCACATTGAATAACTTCACGTGCATTGAGCCTTCTGCATGAACTGCACTGCAATATAATGCTTTACGACACAATTTTATAACTCGATAATGCTGTGAAATTAGAGTTTCATATTAATTTGGCGTAGTCAAACACTCAACAGAGAAAATCACTTCCATACGGTAGGTCTAGATGACGTATAAATTAAGTAACAGATATATGATTAAGTGGAAGCTATAAATATTCATGAATTATCACGAGGCCTGTGTTTTTATCTTTTCGTGGGGGGGGGGGTATTTGTCAATTTAAGCGTTGTTTAACCAAATCATTCATATGTTCTCTAATCAAATGAAGCGAGTCGTTAAAGGCATTGAACTCTCAAGACGAAATATTGCGATCCATAACATTATCAGTACGAACACTGCCATTTACACATTATTGCGAGAGATATAGTACACTCTAAAAAAATATTGGGTAAAAGTGCTCCATGAGGGTAATTATGTGTCAAACCAATATAGGGCATTTTTATTTATCCAGTGTGATGAAAATTTTGCCCATTCTGAATTAATTGCTGCTTATTTTTTTTAAACCTTACTGGACAATATGCTTCCCGCATTGGGTAAAATACTGCCCCAAATTGGTTGGACACAATAATTACCCTCGTGGTGGTAAAATTTTACCCAATATTGTTTACAGTGTAGCAGGCAACGAGCAACAGGTCATTCAGACGTTATCATCACCTGTTATCCACAGCACAAACATCATCGTGAGAGGCGACCAATCACCACTCAAGATAAAGGAACGTTTAGACGTGGTAACTATCACAAATTGTGATTGATAGCGCTATCCATCACAAGTGGTGACAACGTCTGAAAGGGGGGGGGGTGTTTTTAGTATCAAACAGTTAACACAGGGGTTATGTTTCTTCTTTTATCCGACAGTCACCATAGTAACTGTGCTTCTCAGGAAATCAAAATCAAGGAAGGTTTTCAGATCCGAAAACTTGTCTAACACACCCCCAGGGATTCCAACCTCAATATTATTTTGCCGGTCAGACGCTCTATAGTGATAACTGGTCTCAGAAAAATGAAATGTCAACAGAGATGAAGAATAAACTCACCATATCACTGCAGGTACTCAGTGATACTGACGTGGTGTCCTCATTGTCCTTGAGATGACCTTGATGATAGCACCCTGATTGTGGCTGTTCTATCCTCACATCACCCTCCCCATTGATCCGCCTGACTAGAAGACCAGCATTGAATAGATCCATATTCTCTGAGAGCTGGATGTGGAACACCTGATCGAATCCCTCGACGGTGTATTCTGATGTCGACCTCACCGATGTCTCTTCGATCGATCGCTGGTGTCTCGTCCCTAACCTAATAGGTTTGACGTAGGCATAGTCTGTGGTGGAAATAGAATTAGACATGTTTCTTAAAGACATGTAGATGTTAAAACGGTGTACCCAGAAAAAATAGAAATTAATAATTTAAGAAAAAATAAACTCAATTTTTTTTTTACCTCAACTCGGATTAAAAAAACAACACCTCAGTTATATATTCATCATGTTCATTAAGATCTTTAGACCTTGGGGGTTTTATTTGTACTGCTCATACAATACACAGGGCCTGGGAACGATATTTTTTTACTGTGGGTGCTTACGTACAGAAATGGAAGTCAAATTGGTCTCGAAAGCACACAAAAAAAAGTTTCACTATGAATGAAGGACATTTTGGTTACATTTTTTTTCATTTTTACGCACCTTCCAGAATACCCGGGGGTGCTTCGTATGGAGAATACACGCAGCACCCCCAAAGAAATGTTTTGGGGTGTTAAACAGCACCCCCGCTTTCCAGGGCCATGATAATACAATTGAAAGCAAGGGGACATGAGATGAGTGCGAAGATAGACGAGGGGTAAAAAGATATAGAGACGGAGAGTTAGGGACAGAAGTGAGAGAGAAAGAGAGACGAAGAGATTAATGATGATGAAACAAGAACAAAAGTATCATAAACATATTATATTATGAATTGATACAAACGAGTATTTACTGTTGCTGCATATTTTTCCATTTAAATTCGATAATAGTTTAATATCTTCAGTAGATCGTAAAACGTTAAATCTAATTATTGCGCATATTAGAAGGCCTGCTCATTGTTGGTTGTGGTATATGACCTCTACTAAAGAATCTTAAAGATATCAATTGGCCTTAAGTATTCCGCAAACAAGCCTCTCATGGAGCAGGTTTTGCGATGCTCATTACACGGTATCTATTACCAACTTGGTCGTTACAAAAAGGATTGAACTAAATATGGTTGTGTAATTGTAGGCCTATACCCTTTGTGAGACGAGGCTTAAGAATCGCAAATAGAATCAATGCACTGGTCACGTTTAAATTAAGATGGTGTCACTTTCTCGATACTTCATTAAGCCTCAATTCTTGCACAACCCTTAGGATCGTGGTTACATAAAAATGTGTCTATGATGAGATCTACGAACGAATATTATGTGATGATTCTGTGAAACTCGCCTCTGTAGAAAAAAAGGCATGTATATTTTTGTAAATTGACTACATGATAATTGGAAGACGGGAGAAAAATGGTATACATGTAACAAAAGAGGGTTGGACCAATAATCATCTTGATAATATCAAATATGATAAGTTTATTAAACCACATGTTGACGCGAGAGCATAACTTACCTGGCGAAGTTGTATAATACTGCACATCAGCTTTTGATAATTTGAATTCCTTCTGAAATGTAATTTAAGAAAAGAA
This sequence comes from Lytechinus pictus, assembly GCF_037042905.1. Classification (NCBI taxonomy): domain Eukaryota; kingdom Metazoa; phylum Echinodermata; class Echinoidea; order Temnopleuroida; family Toxopneustidae; genus Lytechinus; species Lytechinus pictus. The sequence continues at coordinate 29,647,754 of NC_087259.1, read as the reverse complement.
AATGTAAAAGTTAATATAACATAAATTCCGTTCATAGATCAATATCAATAATAATAAAATATAGGTTTATGCACAACGAAATCGCTCTATGTGAAATGCAACAAAGAATACAAATTACACACAAACTGTTTTAAGAATTAATTTTAAAAATATGTATAATAGTCGATATTTTTGTTCCTCTAGGAGGACTACCCCCCCCCCCCCTATAGGCTGCTGTTCGAATTCGAAATTCGAAAGAATTTCGCCCACATCCCCGAAATGGCTGCAAAGGTATCAAATATCCCCGAGAAAGGGATGGGGTTGTAAGGAGAGGAGAGAGGGCCGGGATAGATATTAGAGTTGAGAGGAGGCAGAGATAAAGAAAAGAGATACATCGGAAAAGGGGCACATAAAGAATAGTTCACTCTCTAATATGGTGGAAAGAGTTAAACCATCACCCCTTGATAGGACCGAGGAGTGAAAGTGGTTTTTTTTTCTTCAAAAGAGTGAAGTACGCAGTCACCCCTCAACCATTTTCCATCCTTCCCGCCCTTTGATGTTTTAGAATGCTCTTATGTCCATAATATTCACATTGTATTCTTTCGTAACACTTGCTCTGCAACAAAAAACGTTGATTCTTACATGTACATAAATGAGTGAATCGTTAGAAAGAGATCATAAGCATCCATCCAATGAAATCTTTTATGACGTGCTTAATGCTCAAAGGAATGTAAATCATTCATCACTCTCAATACAATGACCACACGCACAAACAGCAGGGAACATTCTCTGATAAGGTCATATTATTGTCATATCAGATTCACGATTTGACTAACAAACGCTTGAAAATGATATTCTTCATCTTCGCAATATGATTTTTTGTGATCATATTTCTTCCATGTTGTGTAGTACATATACAAAGGGACAATGGACCAACAATTCATTGTATAAAATGGCTCCAATAATTTGCCCATTGGTGAATTATTCACCGGATCGTTTTAAATCGGATTACTGATGGAAAGGTATTCTCCGTAAGATGAGGGAAAAAATGAACAAAAATAATTCCCTCAACGCATATAAGTCTGAATTCTTGTCTCCGAATTAAAGTGAAATTTTGAAAAGCATCCTTTACAATTCTATGTTTCGGAATGTAAAATATTCTTCTCTCTTAAAAAATGTTTTTAATCTTTTTAAATCCACATTCTACTTCCGGTCAGATATTACGATTTTTCTGGTCAAAGTCTCTGCACATTGTTAAGAATTCAACATTAAAATTGTGGTAAGATTTATGACGTAATTTTACAAATTATAAGAAACAATCAAGTGTTCGAGTGTCAATGAAGAAAAAAGAGATTTTGGTTATTTCCATTTGTGAACCCGGGAGGGAGAATCAATTTTCTAAAAATCAGAAGCCACCCAAAAATGAAATAAGAAAAAGATGAACCAATGTAATAATGATTTTGACTGCCTTCTCCCCCCCCCCCAAAAAAAAAAAGTACACAAACATCCCGGATAAACATTTTGACACAAATCTTTCGCAAAAGTAAATAGATTGAAAAGAAGAATGCTTCAAAGTTGTGTAGGCCTTGGTGTCATCAATAGGCGGTCTATAAAATAATTCTTAGCCAATTCTTTATGGAATACGCGTTTTGGCTAAGAATTTTGTCTTAGACAGAAAATAAGACAAAATGCTTAGATTTTTGACTTAAGCATGCTTATCTCGTTTATGGAATACGGGCCCTGATTGTTTGTCCGTTATGCAACATATAAAAGTACTATATAGTCGGGTTACAAAGCGCAGGAGTATAGGTCAACAGACACAATCGCAGTTGAAAATTCCGCATAATGAACATGATGAATGCAATGTTTACATCTTAACACGGTTATGAGAAGTTCTATAAGATCAGGAGGATTACTGGCCACTTGCAAGTTGGGTGTATTTGAACAGTCCCTAGTAGTAGTAGTAGTAGTAGTAGTAGTAGTAGTAGTAGTAGTAGTAGTAGTAGTAGTAGCAGTAGTTCGCAGTATTTCGTACCCCATCCCCCACCCCCGAAAGCGAGGAAGAAGTGTCAGCTATATATCACTTCGAAATATTTTCACATTCAAAGCTGATAGTGTTATAATAGATTTCACACCAACATACTTCTGCGGAGGTGAACTTGATTTTGTATGAAAGCAATTCTTATTTGGTTGCTTTATTGTTTATTATGAAAAAAAAATATCACATGAGTTTTAAATCCTTGACGTTTTTCGATGTTAAAATGTTTATCTATGTTAAAGCGAAGTGACAATTTAATGTTTTATTTTGTTGCATACGATTTACTAGAAGACGATTTGTGTGGCCTTGAAAAGATCGATCCCAAAAACAAAAACTGCAGCGCGACAATTAATGTGGGCCAACGAGGAAAATCATGACAAATTTTGATAAACAATTTCCAAATATTTCATCTGAATCATTGTTTTCATATACATCGTTTTATATGGGTTTTCGTGCTTGAAGGTTGATTTAATTGTTTTTCTGTGATACTACTAAATTGTTTCAGCCATTTCATCATGTCTAGAAATCCCATTGATCATTGTTTTCCAATTAATCATAGAATCGCCAAGTATCTACGAAATAACAGTTTAACGAAACACCATTTAAGCAAAGCCCATCTTAGATGGTTCCATATACATGATATATTTTAGAACTAATTTTCTTCGCATTCATCAACTGATTAATCGAAACAATCGGACCCTTCTCTAAACTAACAAGTAATCGGTTGTGGCTCCACTTTTGGCGGATTTCAAAAGAATGTCAAATGGTGTCAAAAACACCCAGAATGAGGGTTACACAAAAATAAATCCCTCCGGGACGGGATCAAGCTCGGACAGCTCTTCACTTGAGTGGTTATGAAAGCACTGTCCTCCATAAGTGATCAAAACGACTAAAGGCCTATTCATGAAGATATGAGGTTTGGGGAAGTCAGGCGATTTAAAATGGAAACGCCCATACGGGGCACGTTCATACGACGTGACCCATGTGAGATGACTGATATACAGTCTACCTAAAGTATATAGGCAAATGGTGATATCAAGATCAATTGTATGAATAAACATGTTTACACTTTAAGCCATTGTGCTTGATGATAATGAAACTTTGCCTGATCTAGCAACAACTAATTGATTAATATTGAACAAAATATATATTCATGATACTTGCTTATTTACACGTAGAGAAGTTGCCATCGGTGATTTACTGGTGTTGAGCTTATTAAACAGGACTTGGACCTTCTTAAATGTCTTTATAAGATTCCTTCAGATAAACCTCTCTTAAGTATGGTCGCTTAATTACCGTTCTATAACTGGGATATTACATGTATTCTTCCTAGAGGACGTTATCATTGACTTCGTCCATGTAATGGTTTTATTTGTGAAACCCAATCTGGTTTATGTAACTCAACTGTACGATTATTACATAAGTCCACTTCTCGTATTATTCAACTTCTGTTTAAGAAGTAATTCTACTTTTGTTCCGATTTTCGTAAGTTTGATGATCAAGTATATAAGCATATTTTTTTTAAACGAAAGGTGATGTTCTTCCACTCTTTAAACATCTTCATGATAAATCATCCTTTCGAGTTGTTTATCATTTATTTCTATTATATCTTTCATATTCATCATTGAGCATTACCACTATCATATTACATCAAAATCAAAATCAACATCAACATCACAAAAATAATAACAAACAAATTATTATACTGGTAGAACCAATATAATAATTTGATTGTTGCTTTTGTTATTGACATTATTTCAAACATCTTATCACCAGGTTGATGTTGTTTGTGTAAGATTCCAACAAAACTCTAAATGTGTACGACAATATATCATGGACAAAATGGATACTTACAATGGAATAATTCATAACTTTATTAATTCAAAGGCGACTTTCGTGTTAATAAATGAATGGCATGACCAGAACAAACTTTTACTGGATTCCAAGCAATTACACTTACTCCATTGGAGCACATCTATAGACCTACTGATGGCCAGAAACAAAATATATAAAACAAAAAGAAAAGGATATACGTTTCTTTTGACAATAGCTGGAAAATTTTCATATTCAAATTTACAGACATCATCAGGATGTTGACAATAAATACTCAGAATGCACAGAATTAAAGATCTGGAATTCTTGTCATGGTGATTATTAATAATTGGCATGGAATGTCAGATCACCAAGTCACATGACATCTGATGAACCGTCATCTTTCTGGTCCAAGAAAAGTTTATTCTGTTCCATCTTTATCTTACTACTTGTGACCTTCACACACACCCCTGCTCCATTCAAAAATCAATCGAATGTTTTAAGATGGTTATCTTTATTGATTCGACCAGCTTTTATTTAAAACTTTCCGGCAGAGTGAGAGAGAGTATTATTCTTGGTCGTGTTAAACCAATTGCTGATCAATATATCAAGAAGATGCTAACGGCTTGAAGATTATATGTAAAGCATGTAGACAACCTTTTTAAAATCAAAATCTGTACCTTCTGAAAATTCAATGCATTAAGAGTATTTCATATAAAGAAAGATATAATATTCAAGAGAAACCCCTTTCTCTAAGTTTCGCTTTTTTAATTGTCTTGTTTTGGAACTTATTGTAAGTTGACACTGAAAGTTGCATGTTTTTTTTTTATCTTTTTAAATTAACTTTTCTTCGATTTTCATGTACTGAACCTCCCATTAGAAATCAACACAGATGGATGAAAAACAAATTTTCTTAGAATCAACACTAACGCACCTCAAGAAAAATACTTTAAACTTTATTTAAAAGTGATCGTTAGTTTACTTCTGAAGGTTTCCAAATAAAGTTGCAATCTTCAGCAGATAGGTAAACAATAATAATCATTTTTAACTTTCGATTTCATTAGAAAGTCAGTCAAAATACAAACATCCAAGCACGCCGGCAACCTGAAAGGCGCGTGGGTGTGGTCGAATAAGGGGGTTGATCGAAATTCACGCGTGGCCGGAGCATCGCACTCCTGTCAAACAAGCCAATAACAGTGCTTAGATTACATTTATAAATTCAAAGTATTTTTACTTACCGAAAAGAAAGGTTTGGCAAAGATAGATGGAATAAACACTGTAGAGAGGATGATACAAGCAATCGGCGCTGTTCCCAGCGTTCTCCAGCACCGAGACGCCATCTTGACTTGATTTAGGACGATGGCTGGCGGTGAAGGTAGGGTCCTCTGGTGGTGCGACCCGAAGAGAAAGTGCTGATGGGCTTACTCAACAAATACCCCCCTCAGACCAAAAACTCCTCACTTACTGTCCCCGCTTCACTGGGTACCCCTAAAAGATCACTTCTATGATTATCCTTCGCTGTTAAAAAGCATCAAGAGAATCGTCCACTGACTACACTGTGGAACCAACGCTTTCACGTAAGACCATTGAAAAGACTTCAACCACAAAACTGTTTCTTAACTCGATCATAGTTTGGGCTGGGCCCATTCATCGTGGCACCTATTTGCACCCATATCAGAAAGCCATTCAAGAATGTATGGAATCGGCATATACACTGAGGTATCATAAAGGATACACAAACTTTCTTTAACTCCTTTCTTCCGAGGCATTGGGATGGAGAATCTTTTGATGATTACGTAATAGGGGAATGCATCCTCTTTGTAATGATGCGCTCAGGGAGACAATGGGTGATGTATCAATGAAAGGTTACGGCTGGTGACTTTGAAGATTCGTTCTATTCATAACGGACTCATTTCAAATCTCCGAGATAATCGCCTCTTTAAAAGTTCCGTAACGGCGAGCCAAACCAAATCTCAGACTCTTTCTCTCGCTCAACCCCCCCCCCCCCCTCTCTCTCTCTTCCATTCTGTCTCTTAACATGCCCTTTCCCCTCTATATTTCTCCTGAAAGTACACTTTACCCTCGGAGGAGAGCAAGTTGATAGACGATGAAGATGATGAAAAGGAAGAAATCGAAGGAGAAGGAGACACAAAAAGAGAAAGCCAGCCAACAAGGCAATAAAAAAAGGAAAGCAAAAGAAGAAAAGGCAGGAAAAATGTAGGCAAAAAGGTGAAGAAAAAAAGCAGAATACATTGTATAAGAAGAAATAGAAGTCGTATAAATTGTAGAATCTAAAAATAGAGTACTCAAAATGAATTGGCACCACTGTCCACTGGCGTACAGATTGTTCAGTTTTAAGTATAATTAATTAGTAGAAGCAAGAATAATAAATCAAATCAAGTTGTTTTTAACGAATAAATTGGTAATAATTAACCCTACTACTTTTCAAGCAATGGTAAAAATAAAAGAAAAAAAAAAGACGAAAAAGGGGGAAAAATGGGGAAGAAAAATGGATGAGCAAAAGAAGAGTATCAATATAGGTTTAGGTTTGTGTAACTCTATACTCCTGGGACCCGTTGCATAAAATACTGGCAAATAACAAAAACTCTGGCAAACAAAATTATGCCATTGAAGATTACACATTAAAAAACTCTGGCAAAACATTATCCAGAGTTTTTTATGGCAAATTTTTTATGCAACGGTCCCCAAATGTTATCCAATTGAGAAAAATGACATCATCTTTCAGCTATCTTACCACTATTGAAATACCAGGGCGTATACCTGTCACAACTCAAGGATTATTTCGCCAATTCTTTTTAACATATGCATTAATTTGGGAGGGGCTAATATACATCAGGAGTTGCCATTGCGCTGATGAGGTTTGCAGGTGTTGTTGTTGTGTTTATTTCCGTAAGATAATCCTATCAAATTAAAAAAATCGAACGTGTACAAATTATAATGTAAAATTATGGCTGGTAGCCCATATTCAGCTGGAGCTATATGCCTATATAATTGTTGCTGCTGTGGTCTTCCACATAGACGAATATGTAATTCCCTTTCCCCTATATTTGTATTTTCAACTTCTTTCAATTTTCTCAATGAGTCATCAGTATATGGTGACCAGGCTCAATTTCATGTAGCTTTTCAGCACTGACAAATCATGATTCTCTGATAGTTACCATAGTAACAGTCAGAAACTAGCACCTCTCAGCCAATCAAAACAAAGGATTTAACAAAAAATATAAGTGCTGATAATTTTATAGTCGGTGCTGACAAACTTTCATGAAACGCCACTCGGCATGCCCTTTATTTTCCCGAAACCCATGATACCCATCTAATACCGGTGACCTCGATCATTAGACCTAAGATCTAGAAATTAGATATAAGAAATACATATCATTGTCATCATTATTCATCACTGCCCTGATTTAAAGTAAGCCCATCTCGACAGCAAGTTGATATAGGGAAGAATTAAGCATTGGTACTAGTAGTATTGCTACCCAGCACCTAGATTTTTGTAAGAATAAGATTTCTTTTCTCAGTTTTATAACACACAATGATAGGGACAGTCCCGAGGGGGGGGGGGTACTCGACCAAAAAAGTGGTAGGTATGTGCCGCGGGCGAGACAAAAAACGGGTCCTCGGAACGGGCTTCGGAACTACAAATGTGTGTGAAAACGGGGGTCCTTGGAATGGGTCGCCTGCGTGTGAGTGCGTATGCATCGGGGGCACAGCACACCGGGCGGCAGGCAAAATAAGGGAAATTATAATGAAACTCACTTGATATTTCTCTTCCATTTTTCTAACATTCTAAAATTCAAATATCTATATTTTTTAATGGTATAAAACAGTACAATGGCTTGACTCCTTATGCGAATTGTGGATTTCAATATAAAGCTTCTTTCTTGTCAGATTTACAAATGTTTAAATACATTAGATTTCATAAAATAGACTACCAAAGAATAAATGTATTACATCATTCATCCGCGTATGGTGTCATTTTTCTTCAAAATATTGAGAGAAATAATACATCGCATTTACCACTTTCATAAATTCGTGGGTGAAGAATTTACAGTGCGTAAAAAAGACCCCTTAACTTTTTTTGAAACGCTGTCAAAATTATGTTTTGAAAAAAAAAGGAGATTTATAACGCTGATAGAAGCTCGAACGTCGTCTTATTATACTTAAGATTAAACCAAAAGGGACAAGTCCTAACAGGCACTTCTTAGCTTTATTCTCACAAAACATAAGTAAATAATGTCGTATAAGCCCTAATTGAATAGTCCGAGCGCGAGCTAATATTTTACGGAAATTTCATGTATTTTGTCCTGAAAATTGAACATTCTGAGCAATGATTGTGATCGTGAACAAGCTGTGTATGTAACTAAATAATTACTGCGAGCGCGAAACGCTAGCAGAGATTTGTAATATGTTTGCAGTACGTCACCCATGAAAACAATACATATTTCAACAATCAAATATATAATGCGAGCGCGAAGCGCGAGCTGAAAATTTATGACATTTTTTACCTATAAATTGGACATTCTAAGCAATTTTTGTAATCATATATAGAATAGGTATATAACTAAACATTTCATGCGAGCGCGAAGCACGAGCGAAAAAAAAAGAGATTTAGACCTAAAACGGGACATACTATTCATGCTTCGTAAATCACAAAAATGATGACTAATTGAGTATTTTCCTACATTAATAATGCGAGCGCGAAGCGCGAGAGGAAAGTTTTTGATATTCTGATATGAAACTGAATAATTCAAGCACGTTTTGAATAAAGAACAAAGCTGTGTGTTTTTGATATTTTTATTTAGACCAAGCACCCGGGGAAATTGTAAGGACATTTTGTCATCATGAAAATGACTTTTTTTCCTAATCCTCTCCCTAATCACGAGATGAAACTTGTCGACATCGATATTCCATTCTGAAAAAAAGGTACAATTTCATTATTAGGAATTCATGAAACTGTTACCTTATTTATCAATCTGATATTAATGAGAGCTCGTAATCTGTTGATATTAAGGCCTAAATACAGGACATTTTAAGCATTCGTTAACAACTGTTTTACAGCCTACTTGTGCACATTATGATAATCCTCCTATGCAGAGCTAATTGGCCGTTGATGGAGTGCAGGAGACCCACTGTCGAGACAGTGGAGGAGAATGTCTTGATGCGCGCAGTTGCGGTAGCGTGGTTTACCTACATTATGTGAACTAGCAGAATGCGGTGCCACTGCAAGTAGGTCTGGGATCGGGCCGGTCGTTACGAGGCTGTAAATAAAAAACATGGGTATAATACCTCCTTCTTACTTTTCTTTTTGTTTTTTCAGCGTTTCTATCAAGTTAAAAGGACTTTTTTTGCCAAAAAATAGGGGAGGGGCCGGGCCGGCTCGTCCCCCTTGGATCCACTCGCCTGAGGCGAACCATGAAAAGGTGTGGACCGGAATCAAAGACATTCAACATGCTTTTACTTTTTCTCATTTCCCTTTTTCGTTTTTGTCTCCCTTTTGCTCTCGTTTATTCTGTCACTTTCATTTATCTATATACTAATTATTTAATGAAATCTACTTTAGGGTGGGATGATTACTCCAATTTTCTCGGCTATACACCTGGTCCCATATTTGTATTACACCCATGTTATACATCGTTTTTGTGTGTGTGAAACCAAGTTTATTTACTGGTATTTAAATGTGAATTAACAATGTGAACAAGGTGCTCAAGCATCGGTAACTATTTTCCTTGCCATTAATTTTGTTAATTAACTATGATGGATTTTAACTGTAAAGTTTTTGTTTTTTAATTGGCAAATATTGTGGTATGAATGTTAATTAATGTGTTTAGGATTGAATGTTGCACTTCTGGAATGTTGTCAATGGGGGGGGGGGGGTAATTAAATCATATTAATCATGTTAGAGAGAGTGCATGAAAAAAGGAATTTCCAACTTTCTGACCATTGATTTTATACTCCATATAGTATAGGCCTATATGTTTATGATGCATTGATTCTGTTAATGAAAACCTGTTATGGAGAGGAAATGAAAGAGCTGTTAAATATATACTCAGAAAGGGTGTGCGCGTATACAGTTACTCTCCGTCTTTATTTTCTTTTTGAAAAAAAAAAACCCGATACGCTATAAGAGGGTCGAGTCAAAAGTTTCACAGTATAATATAATCAAAAGGGAACATGTATGTTTGTTGGGTAATAAAAAAAAATCTCAAACCAAAAACGCGTTTTATGGGTAATTTTCTCAAAAAAAGTGCGCAAAAGCATCGGGCGTCATTAGAACCAACAAACATTCATGTTCACCCTTTCACCCATATTGGTTTACCCTTTTTTCTTTTTTCTTTATAGTGTAATAACTATGCATACCTTACAAGAAATCATGAAGAAATTGGCTAACAGAATTATCAAAACAGACATTATTGAATAGATTTTGTAAGGTGTTTCCAAAACATTAATGACTGATAAGAAAATTGAAATTCTGTATTCTTTGATAATTGGTTCAAATTTCCAAAGTACGACGAACCTTCACATAAAGCTCCGAAATGATTAATAAGCCGTTCTTAATACTTATAACGAACCCTTATTTTGAGCGAATTGTGGATTCTTTAGAAAGTTATAATGAATAGTATCTAAGGTGGTAGGGGAATGGAATGTGAAGAATGGATGGTATTCATTCTATTAACTATTGTCATGCCAATTTATGATCCATGGGCGATGTTTACACGGAGGATCTTTTATAGAAAACTATTTGGTAACTGACCCTCCCCAGTAATGCATCCTCGAGTACTACATTATTCTTGCCATCGGATTACTTTAATGAACATGAACGAAAATGGATGAAAATATTTGTTTCGAGAGAAATCGAAATATAAATAAAGTGTGATAAAACACCATACTACTTGTCATCCATGAATAAGATAAGTTGTTCAGTGTTATGACAGTGATTATGTTCCGAGGAAGACGCTGCTTTCAATCATAGATAATAGAACGCGTCTGAACGAGGCTTCTCTGTACTATTATGTACCAGTCGAACAATGCATGGGGTTAGGAAACATCTCGGACCATGGTGAAAAGATTCAATGAATCGTGGTCATCCATCGGTGATTGTATAAAAATGTGATGTTTAGTGATTTCGTAAAATGGGGGTGTACAACAAGTGAGAATATAGGGGACAAGTTGAGTTGAGGGGGGTGGGGTGATACTGGGTGTGTCTAGGTGATTTTTGTTTTAAAAAAAACACAAGACAGGGCAAGAAGCAAAGGAAAAGGTAAATGGCAGGGAAAATGAGAGGGAGGGCGGGAGTGAAAGAAGAAATTATCAGCAGCATTAATAAAAGGATGAGCAAAATGATAAAATATTGAGGAAGAGAAGAGTATGGAAACAGTTCTGGGGCTTGACATGATATAATAGGATAATAAGTTGAAAGTGTGAGGGGTGGGGGGCATGACTGTGGGTGAGATCAACATGGAATATAATGTGGGTGATTTGGCACACGAGTTTGTGAGGTCAATGTGTGTGTACATGATATATTTCATAATGAACTGACGCAGTACTTTTCAAGCAATATACATCAATGTGATGTTATAAGATGACAGAACAAAGGGAAAACACAAGGTAACATGAACAGGTAACAATGTATAAGAGCTAGATTTTTAGGCCTTTTATGTGAGATACGTTCTTAATTGTGATCTAAACTAGAAGATATTATCATTATTATTACTTACATGTATGAACTGTGCTTTTCCCAAAATGGCCCAAAGCGCTTACAACAAAACAACACATCACGTAGAGAATGAAATTTGTAATCCTAAAACTCTGGACTGGAAAAAAAATGTCTTCAGTCCCTTTTTAAATGAAGAGAGAGATGTTGATTGCCTGAGTGAAAGAGGCTTATTCCAATATTTGGAAGCTGTTACAGTGAAAGTCCTATCCCCAGCCAGTTTCTGTGTAATTTTGTACGTTATTCAAGAAGCGACAGATGTAGGCTGGAAAAGAATTCTAAAAACATGGAGCAAGAAAAAAAAACATCTTATCACCAAAATATTGTTTTTTCTTTTATCTAGGGACATTACAGTTTGATTCAAAGACATGCAAAAGACCAATATTTCTTCTCAAAAGGGAGTGTATGGTTGTCTGAAGAAAATAAAATTAAGAGGATCATGTGGAAGTAGAAAAACAGGGCATGCTTCATAAAGACTTACAGTTATGGTAACTTTGCCATTATTGTTTACTACTGTGCCATGGAAACCTTGATTTTGATTGGCTACTGTGCCCAGTTACCATGGTACAATAAATCACAAGTCTTTTATGAAACAGACCCCGAATAAATCAGGAAGATACAATTATTGGGAGCTATTACCATTTTTTTTTCAATCTCAACAATCTTGTACAAAAGGAAAATTTGCAAACAGTCAAGTTACTCAAAGTAGCACACATTTTAATAAGATATCTAAAAAATCTAAAAAGTTTTCGCATATTATGAAAACTGTTACACTGTGTCTGTCACATTGTAGTAATAAATCATACATCAAACATTAGTCCACATTTCTATTCAAAACGGTGAATGATGAATCAAATATTTACTGACAAAGTACATTGCAGCAAATAAAGAAATACATAACAAATAAAGATTAATAAATTATGATTGAAGGACTGATTAAAAATCCTTTTTCAGAAATGTTAATTCACAATTAAAATCATCAAAAAAGTAGCACCATAACAGCTTTCCCAAGTTGAAGGGAAGTTGCACAACATTTTTAAAGTTTCCACATTGAAATTCTACAATGATACAAGCAAATATGATATAATTTTTTGGGGGGACAAAGGTAGACTTCTGTCTTCTCCATAACTGGCCCACGCAAAAAGAACACTTTTTTTAAAGAATGTGAATAAAACCAGATATCAATACACAAAACTAATTCCTACATACACCTACATGTCAGTCTAGTATGGTTATGAAAAAATATGACACAAAAAAACAAAAGTTAGTAAAATAAACGATTGCTCTCCAAAGTGTCAGATCACTTAAAAGGTTTATCTGAATTGGGCGATGACTAAAGAAAGCATTCCTATTTTACAATCACAAATTGTATACTACATCACGCTATATCAACATCTACGCCACCTGACAAAGTTCTGATGAAGATAGCATGCATCTTCTGATACCATGCATGCAAGTGAAAGCTTACCAAAACAGGCAAAAATTTTTGTGTTTGTGACAAATCTTTACTTAGAGCCAGAAGATGTTTTAAAAGAGAGTGTTTTTCAGAGTAATCAATTAGCGGGTGACATTTCCCAATTGTATTGGGATGACATGAAACAGTAAATACAATGAAAATAGTGTGAATATTAGAAAGAATGATTGATATTCAATGGCAAGTATGGCAAATATATAGTGAAATATGTAACTTCTAAAAGTATTCCAACCTCATACATCCACCTCCATTTTTATTCAAAAACATTTTTTTATATATAATTGCGGCATGCCAGGATTGTTATACCTAACAGATTGGACTACCAGTGGCGAATGAAGTGGAGGGGGGGGGGGGGGGTGCGAACATCAGGCCTGCGCCCCCCCCCCCTTTTTTGAGAGCCTTACAGAGTATATGAGTGGAAAATGTTGGGCAGGCGAATGAAAGTGAGGAATTTTTTTTCTTCTTTGCTTGTCAAATGCTTTGTGACATAAATCACCTTAATTTGTGAGTGAAAATCTAAATTATATAAGAAAAGAAGGAAAATAAGTTTATTTGCTTTAAAATAAAATCTCCTGATGTTAAAATGGTAACAATTCAATACAGCCCTAAAGGAATAACAAAAAGGTCCCAAACGACAGTTTAAATGTGCATGGTGCACCTATAAAGAAAAGAAAAATATCAAGTATCTTATCCTCTAATTTGAGCTTAAAATATCACTAAATCTGACAAATATCTAGGATTCGCAGGCCTGATAAAAAAAGAAGATATTTCAATAGAGAACTTCACATTTATCTACAAAACATTTTATATAAAACAATATTATCTGTTACTTCACTTAGTAATAATACAACCTATAAAACATGTTCACCATCAACTATATAATAAGGCACACAAATATTTTACATTAAGATTGGAATAACAAAAGGCACATAAGAGGACACTCTCTCTGCCTATAATGGTTTATATTAACCAATTGACAACTGAATTCTGTAATTCCCATAGACTTTGTACAGGGACAACCTGTTCCAATCAGAAACAGATTAAAGAGGGGTCAAATAAAGATCATACATAATAAATTATTAATTTCAAAAGCCATTATTTGTGTGTCGGTGAGTTTAAAACCATTACAGGAAAAGTTACTCAAACATGATACTTTTTTTTAAAATCTTATATACTTCTTAATGCCCTTTGTAACTAACGATATCATTTTTTGAAACACTTTGGAATGAAATTAATCATTTTCTCTGCTTTATATTTATCCTTTCTACAGTTCACTTAATGTACTTTGAAAAAATACAGCGTATGTATTCTAAAACATAGCACTAAAAGATTATACAAAAGTCATTTTCAATATCGTGATTGTAGATCCCACTGATGAGTAAATCTTACATAATTCATTCTGGTGATGAAAACATATTCAATTGGAAATGTTTGCCCAAGTGAATAGCACTTTTAATTTTTTTTAATTAAAAAAATTGTAAAATTTAACTTCAGGAAAACTTTATAAAGCAACACAATAGGCAATGGTTAAATAAGCAGGAATATTACTTTTGTGTTTTGAATCTACCAATCACTATATATATAATGCACTATGACAGATTTAAAAAGTTTCCTATACTACAATTCTATGTTATAACAAAGTATTTACAGCTATTAATAAGCAATGTGTAAATGTACAGTCAAGTTCTGAATTCATATTTAAAGTTTATCTGTCTCCCTCTGTTGACAAAAGACATACAGTTCTACCATCAGCAGTACATGCATGGCATCTATATTGTATACACAAGTTAAAAATAAGCTGCACGCCAACTGGTCAAAGTGAGGGATGTAAATAATGGCATTTTTATATTGGGTTATGGCAGTGAATGGAAGCTAATGGAACTTAAAACTAGTGATTTTGCCCCTTTCTAAAATATAAAGAGAGATATTTATTGTATGCCACCAATATCCGTGCCAGATATTGGAAGTATTTTGTGTGCGTCATGAATTATGTCAATACATCAGTGACCAAGGTTGGGCATATAGTGTTGCGTTTCCTACATGCATTAACAAAACTGATCGATATTAGGTAAAGGAAACAGTTGTACATGTAGCTTGATTTAAACTACTGTTGCAAAGATTTGTCCACTACATCCAGGCAACTTAAATGCCTCACACTGAAACTATTCTAACTCAACATTGTCTACATTTATTATAAATGAGCAATATATTGAGAGATACACGCAGCATGAGTAAGTAAGTTTGCATATTTGTACAAGATGAGATGCATAGATAGATTAGCACACACAATGTTTGCTTTAAGATACAGTACTGCACAGTATGTACTGCTAAAGATGCACATGTATTACATTCATGGATGGTCATTCAGACATTGTATAACAGACTGTCATTCACAATGGAAAAAAAAAATGATTGAAATCATATTCAAACTATAGCACCAGTTATCCTCAGCCTTTTTTTTGTTTTGTTTTACATCTGTCTCCAAATCGAGGTCAAATTCATAGTCATTAATAATAAACAGAAAATGCCATTTTGAACAATGTCACTTCTTCACTTTCACTTATAGGAGCATCTTGAGCATCCTATATTATTATCTATATCATTTCTATATATGGGCCTTGCAACTATGCCTGGGGAATGAATAATAATCAACCAGTTTGAAAGTTCATGGAAAAAGTATTTGAACGATACTTCTATTTGGAACACTCATGCTATTAGCTCTTCAATATGAGAATTGGAAAGCCCGTTGCAGAGTCTGTCCAAGTCCCCAATATCCTCCAATAGAGCCTTAAATTTGAAGACTTCAACTTCAATATGTACAATAATACTTATTTCCTGTGATACATAGCTTCTTCATGATTTAAATATTATGAATATTATTGGACCAAGGGGGCCGTTTTATAAAGCTGTTCGTAAGTTAAGAGCGACTTTAAGAACGACTAGTGAATCTTTCTTACGCACTAAACCATCGCCAATGGTGTATACCGTTTACCAAAAGAAAGGATCACCAGTCGATCTTAAAGTCGCTCTTATCTTACGAACAGCTTTATGAAACACCCACAGGTATTTAAAGAGTGGAAAATGACATTCTGTTTCTCATAAGCAGAAGGCCAATTTGGATAATTCTAATATTTGAATATAATTCCCTACTTGAACCTAATACATATAATATCACTGATATGACAGAATTAAATACTTTTAGGTGGCACATGACAATACTAGATCATTTAAAAGGTGAAATACAAATAGTTAGGTGGGGAACTCCTTGATAAAACAATCTGCAAAACATTCCTATATGTAGCAACTGCAGGTCGGTTATGTCTTCAATACAAGTTTTCTATCAAAGATATCAAAGGGCACCAGGATGTAGCTGGGAATTTCAGTGGTGATGATGCAGGATGGTACTTGTAGTGATTTAAGATTTCTATTTATATCTATATTTTGTAGTTGTTCATAAACAAAAAAATCAATTGAAAAAATTGCATCCAGTTCATATTTCCAATATTTCATTTCCATAAAAATATTGCATATGTTTGAATATCAGTGCACTTACATGTACATTGTATATAAAAGTTCATGAGGTTTGATTTTAAAACATTAGTTCAGAATCAAATGCACAAAATTATTCATGTTTAATTGGCTATGGACTTTAATGTTTAAAAAACTTATCAATAAACTTCCATTATGGAATTGAGGGAAAATTTTGATTAATACTTGGAAAATTATATATCTATTATTTATATGTCAACAGAAGTAGAAAAAGGATGATGACAGGCCGAGGTGAAATGTTACTGAGTTCATTCAAAAGTTAAATGAAAACAAGAATGACTGTCTAAAGATACATACTGTATCCAATGCAGACATAACATGGTACATTACAAAACAGCTGATAAAAGACCACCTGTTGCTGAATATAAATACACTGACATAGAGGGTGCTGATTATTGGTGTCATAACTCATCACGACCTGAATGCTTTTGTCCATTGTCCATACCATTTTGGCCTGACCCCGGAGTAATCTGATTAAATTCATTAGGGGTATCTTTACGGCTTTCTGAATGCTTCACCCCCTCGCTTGGTGTCTGATCCTTCTGCAGCTTGCTTTCGGTGGTTGTTTCATTCTTCTGAGCCACACTCGGTTTACCGTTCCTACCCTTCTCAACCTCCTCCCATATGCTTGATGTCTCAGTGTCGCTGAAGTAGTTCTTCTCACCGGTGTAATGTGTGGGTGAGACCATGAGAGGATCAACTGAGAAGGCTTTCAGGTCACGAGGTTCATACTTTTCTAGCCAATCATCCCTGGAAATATCAATAAAAACAACAATCATTATTGCTGGGATGAAAACCCATGACCCACTATTTGAAAGGTAAGAGCCTGAACCACTAGACCATGATAATGTTCAACAGATCACAGGATGAATCAACTTCTATTCCAATATAGCACTAAAGCCTCTCTTAAATATTGATAAGCCTCCTAAAAAAAATGTCTTCCACTTCTCCACTTCATTACTACTAGCACGTTTGTCCTAAAAGTGTTTGTAATAGTGAGGATGATTTTAATTAAATTTGTTTTCATTGGGCATCTCATCAAAATTATCAAACTACACATAACAACAAATTTTTTTGATTTGATATAAAACCACTTCTCAGGTATGGAGTGGGCTGAAAATTTCAGGATATGGTCTTTGTATGTAATTTTCAGGTAACAAATTACTAAATTTGAAAGATGAATTACATAGTTGACAAATAGAACCAAAAGAATTTGCTAGATATCCAAAATTCTAAATTCAAACTTTCAATGAGAAACAGAAGCTATTAAAACGTTAATAACCATTACATTTAACATGTATGATTGAATGTTATATGATACTCAAGTAGACTTCACATTATTGACCATTTACTAAAGCTTTAAAATGGCTTCATATTCATATTCAGAAATTCAAGATGGGTGAAACAAGGTTTAGGTCATGTCCAAATAGCACATGACATTTCTTGTTGCTATATGACTCATCAAGTTGATGGGTCAATTGAAGGTAAATGTCTTCAAACGTCAGCAAGTTTATTATGATTTTATTGCTTTTTTGAGTACATGTATATTACTAAGGTATTGAAGCACAGGAAGGAGGAAAGGACAGGAGATAATCCCCATGACTCTGTCCTCCTCTAACTTGACACCAACCCACAAATGAAATGTACTGAAAAGAAGGTGAAGTGCTCCAGTAAAAGGCTTTGTTACAAATGTAAATTTCCACAATGACATTATGTTGGTATTCTCATAAAACAAGACAAATTAACAGAAAGACTTTGTTGAAGTTTGCACTAAATTCCATACAGAAATATGAGATTTGTAGTTTTATAAATTATGTATTGCATGATATACACATTTGAAATATTCTCATGGCTTTTTAAACAACTTGTCTGTCATGTCTGCACCTTATATGAACAAAAAAAACTAAGCTATTGCAAATATATTTTATAGAGCCATATATTGGAAAATAGCCTGATCAATTAAGGATTCAAATTATTCATTTTCTGGAAAAAATGACTGGTTTGTTTGACAAAATGTTCCTATACCTAGGAACTAAATAATTTTAATAAAATAAAAAATCAGACTGATGAATTAAATCATATCCATCTATCTATCTATCTATTATCTATTATCTATCTAATATCTATCTATCTATCTAATATCTATCTATCTATCTAATATATATCTATATATCTATCTATCTATCCATCCCTCAATCTATCCATCCATCCATCTATCTATCTATATATCTATCTATCTATCTAATATCTATCTATCTATCTATCTATCTATCTATCTATCTATCTATCTATCTATCTATCTATCTATCTATCTATCTATCTATCTATCTATATATCTATCTATCTATCTATCTATCTAATATCTATCTATCTAATATCTATCTATCTAATATCTATCTATCTAATATCTATCTATCTAATATCTATCTATCTATCTATCTAATATATATCTATCTATCTAATATCTATCGATCTATCTATCTATCTAAAATCTATCTATCTATCTATCTATCTATCTATCTAAAATCTATTGATCTATCTATCTATCTATCTATCTATCTATCTATCTAATCCTAACTTACTCTGGATGTCTATCAAACATGATAGGTAAGAATTCATCAACCGGAACCATCTTCCCGAGTGGCTCCTGAGCTAATAACTTCTTAGCGCCCTCTTGTGTTAGCATGTAGCTCAACGTCCAATAGGAGTAGCTCGGCTTCACAATCTGGCTTGACCCCTCCAAGAACTTCTCTCCCTTCATATTTAGGATCTTACGTCCAACATATCTGAAAAAAAGATTGACAAACATAATAAGTTCTTGAATTCAAATTAAATGAAGTAGGGAACCTAGGCCTATTTTCATGGATGAGCCTTTGAAAGGGATTGAAAGCTATGTGCTTTTTATTCTCGTTTGAGATAATCAAGTAGAATATTCATCTTTTATTACCAGTATACCAGTGAACTTGTGTTAAAAGAAACATGCACTGCATAAAAAGTGTTAAAAGAAACATGCACTGCATAAAAAGTGTAAAAAGAAACATGCACTGGATAAAAAGTGTAAAAAGAAACATTCACTGCATAAAAAGTGTAAAAAGAAACATGCACTGCATAAAAAGTGTAAAAAGAAACATGCACTGCATAAAAAGTGTTAAAAGAAACATGCACTGCATAAAAAGTGTTAAAAGAAACATGCACTGCATAAAAAGTGTAAAAAGAAACATGCACTGCATAAAAAGTGTTAAAAGAAACATTCACTGCATAAAAAGTGTAAAAAGAAACATGCACTGCATAAAAAGTGTTAAAAGAAACATACACTGCATAAAAAGTGTAAAAAGAAACATGCACTGCATAAAAAGTGTTAAAAGAAACATACACTGCATAAAAAGTGTAAAAAGAAACATGCACTGCATAAAAAGTGTAAAAAGAAACATGCACTGCATAAAAAGTGTAAAAAGAAACATACACTGCATAAAAAGTGTTAAAAGAAACATGCACTGCATAAAAAGTGTAAAAAGAAACATACACTGCATAAAAAGTGTAAAAAGAAACATGCACTGGATAAAAAGTGTAAAAAGAAACATACACTGCATAAAAAGTGTTAAAAGAAACATGCACTGCATAAAAAGTGTAAAAAGAAACATGCACTGGATAAAAAGTGTAAAAAGAAACATTCACTGCATAAAAAGTGTAAAAAGAAACATGCACTGCATAAAAAGTGTAAAAAGAAACATGCACTGCATAAAAAGTGTTAAAAGAAACATGCACTGCATAAAAAGTGTAAAAAGAAACATGCACTGCATAAAAAGTGTAAAAAGAAACATACACTGCATAAAAAGTGTTAAAAGAAACATGCACTGCATAAAAAGTGTAAAAAGAAACATGAACTGCATAAAAAGTGTTAAAAGAAACATGAACTGCATATAAAGTGTTAAAAGAAACATGCACTGCATAAAAAGTGTTAAAAGAAACATGCACTGCATAAAAAGTGTTAAAAGAAACATGCACTGCATAAAAAGTGTAAAAATTGTAGGCAAAGTTACATGAGATCCCACTCTAGTTTCCTTGCTGCAACTTCAGCCATGATATTTGCCATACGGGGTTTAAAACGAGCACCAAATCTTATATCATCTTCGAAAATCAGGATTCGTGAGAGGTTTCTCTCCACAACCTGTAAAATACAACAAAAAGATAATAACATGATTAATAATTAGTCATTATATTTCTAGAGTAAGTTATCTGTGTAATAGTATGATTAATTGCAGAACAATAACATTTTGATTAAAAATGGTGCATCTTAAGTCAGTATGTAAGGAGATAGAAATCTCATCACAATCTTTTATGAATGGACTCCTTTCCTTATATTCCACTGGGCCAAAGAATGATACATCAACATAATGTACAATTTGCTTTAAGGCTTCTTTTTTGGCTAAATCCAATAAAAAAGGACAATATATTAACTGCAATTTTCTTACCCAATAGGGCATTATGTACAATATCTCATAGGAGTATGGTAATCATATCACATTGATGGATATGACATAAACAAGTCAAAGAAAGGGTATAAGGAAATGGTCTAGTATCTTTTCAAATGTTTAATGGCTCGTAAAGCATTTGAACAAAACAAAAAACATGTGGCATACATACATCAAAGAACTATTAATTTTATACTATAAAGTAAAAAAGGGGCCTAAGCTTTCGATCCTAGCAGAATCTTCGTCGGAGATTCTGCTAGGATCGAAAGCTTAGGCCCCTTTTTGACTTTCTAATTTACTCCATTGGCTCTCTTTTATTAGATAAGCAGTTTTCAGCAGCTTCTTTTTGCCATTTTATACTATGATATCTCTTATGTTGTAATGGCTTGTGAAACATCAAACACTGCAAAAACCATATGGTGCATAGGGAAGCAACATGCAATATAATAAAGTTCAATGTATAATGGTCTTACATCTTTCCATATATTGTAATGGCTTGTGAAACATGAGAGAATATGAAAACCATATGGTGCATAGGGAACAAACACGTAAAGGACAATGTATAAGGTAATGGTCTTACATCTTTCCATATGTTGTAATGGCTTAGAAAGCAACCAATCTCTCCCTTGGTGAGTACTCTTCCCCAGTAAGGATCAGCGTAGCCTGGTAACATATCAATACCCATCTCTCTCAGCATATCAGGTGATAATAGCCTGAATCAAAATAATATTTCAAAACATAGGCCTACATAAAAACTTGGAGAAAAAAATCATGAAGCGAATATTACATATTAGTGAATGGAACGCGCTTCAAGGTAATCACATACTATTCTTAGCCTAGATGTACAGATATCAAGTACCAATAATTTGTTAACAGAACACATTAAAGAGTCGGGTGCCAATCAAGAGGGACATGATTTGTTCCTCCCACATTTTCAGGACTTTTGTTGCTTGTCAAATAGAAATCACAAGAAAATGCCCCCTGTGAACTCATGGAGATAATATTTATTTTTGCTTGTCAATCTTTTCGTTCACCCCCCACCCCCACCTTCCTGATACAACCTGGATCAACCCCTGATTACAAGGCTTCATACATGAAGACAGCTTCAGTTTATTCCTCTTTAAACATTTCAAGTCATAATTACAGTCACATAATATAATCTACTCACTTGCCATCTACAGCATTCCAAAGTTTGAAATCAATTCTTAGTAGTTTAAGAGCTGCTTGCATGCGAAGTCTTCTACTAGGTCTCCTCTCAAGATTGACAAGATAAATCTCATCAAAACCCATCTTATTTGCTGGTTTCTCCTCTGGTAATGTGATGTAAGGTGACGTCGCCATCGGAGTGTAATCTTCCACTACCAATGAGAAAAAAATACAGAGATAGTGAGGAATAGCTCTCAAATGACTGATGAATTGTAGCATCTTGTCCTTGATATCTAATGGAAACTCTCTTATCCAGATTCTTCACAGATGAAAACATAATCTTGTGCTCTGCGTTTTCTCAACATACCGGGACATCAAATATGCTTATTAGTAAAAATGATTTTGTGCTCTGGGTTTTCTCAACATACCGGTACATCAAATATGCTTATTAGTAAAAATGATTGTGAGGTCTGTGCTTTATATAATATTGCCTGACATTACTTTCAAATACATGTAATTTATTAAATATTGCTTGCAAAGTTCTTGAAATTGACAGTTTGTCTGTCAGAACATACAACTGATGCAGAAATATGATGTAATCAAGATCTATTCATGATAATAAATTACAGTGATAATGATACTGATGATTGTGAAGGTGACAATATGTTAAAGATGTGAAGATATTAAAATAATGATAAATATAATTATGAAGATGGTTAAGATGATAATAAAGATGGTAAATATGATGATGAAGATAATGATGACAATATTGATAATGATAATGATGATGAAAATAGCGATGGTGATGATGATAAGAAAGTAGATAGGCTATAGCGACTGTGATAATAATGATGATGATGATAATGACGACGACAACGATAATGATGATTATCATTATAATCATGATGATGATGATTATGACCCTTATGAAGAAAATGATGAAATTTGCATGAAATTATCTTGCAGTAATAACAGCCAAGTTATTTTCAGAAAAGCAAATATTTAAAAGAAACAATCAAAGGTAAATCGTACTACATTTAAACAATCATCCCACTTCCCTCAAATTAAGTGTTACTCCTTTGTGACAATATTATGCAAACAAGTCGTAGTCATTCATTCATGTAATAAACTTACACATAGTTTCTAGTTTAGTATGTAACATCTGTTCTACTTCTTCTTTCAATGGATGATGAGACTCAGGGGGATACAACATGGCTCCATAATGATCTTTGTTCAGTATGTGGAAGGGAATACCTGAAAGGATAAAATGGGAAAACGTCATGGAATTCAGTAAGACTAGACTTACTTTTATCTATAACTTGTCAGATTGAGGATATTCAAACAACATTTTATACAATCTACTTCAAGTATAAAACATTTAATGTATAATACCTTGTGTAATCCATGGATGTTAAAAATCTTATACATGAGTTTATAATAATAATGACGGTATATTTACCCAGGGTAGCCACTTCAGTTCCGAAAACTGTTCTCCCAGCGGGCCCTGCTATTATTATTACCTGGCTAAGCTAGGCTACCTTTTACAGGTGCACACAGCTTTTTGAGGAATTTCTTCATGCCCATTTACCTCAACTGGGTCGAGTGCAGCACACAGTGGATGAATTCCTTGAAGGAAATTATGCCATGCCTGGGATTTGAACCCACGACCATCTGTTTCAAAGTCCGGAGACTAATCCACTGGGCCACGACGCTCCACTAAGATTATGTTTTGTCAGCTAGATGCAATATTCACTGAGATCTCTCTTGATAAATATACAATTCCAAATGACTTCACTCAAATTATTAAAGAAAAGTTGTTAGTTTTATTTAGTCAAATCATGTAACTCTGAGATTTGATCTCAGCGTGGAGCTGACATTCAGTCACAAATCTTATGACATCAAAGTCAGTCATGTGAATAGGAACAGGGTAAGAAAATCTGACAATATCTACGATAAAAGTGATAGACTATTTTTTTACATGATCATCAGTCTTATATCCATGATCACATTCTTAAAAAAGTAAATTACAGACTCAGTGATAATTTACATTGTTCAATATTAAACTGTGCAGCATACTCTTGGAGTTTCTTTTTATTCTCTTTATAATTGTAGGCAAGTGATTTAAATCTGGTTTTCATTTCATACTTAAAGCCAGCTCTGGGCTGGGTTTAAATGTCCATGCATGTATAAACAGGGGGTGGAGGTCAAAGTATTGAGACCGAAAGTCAAGTTTACTTAACAGTAGGGGCGGGCATCACCAACAATGCCAGCAAGATGAAAAACAGACGGCAGCCTTGTTACATTGTCTGCTTAGCACTAACACATCATGTACACCCTACCATTTTACTGAAAATATTCAACATGAAGGAGTTGGTTCAAAACTTATAAGGTTTAGAATAGAATTTACGGACTTGTCTTCCCTTTCTTGTACAAGTAACCGATTACATCAACAAAATATAAGACTTAAAAAAACACACTTGAAGGAAGCTGCATGTATTTCCAGACTCGTAAAATAAAGAAATACAAATTATATCTAAATGAAATGAAATAAAGTGCGAACTTTGATACTGCAGAAAGTTACTGAATGTTCACGACTAATATCAAACAAAGCTCGCACAGTTGAAAGAAATTCATTTATAATTTTTACAGTGTACGAGTTTCACATGTTAAGGGCATACCCAAAATCTAAATTTAGAAAACTACTGGTAAGTTTTAAATCAGGAATTCCATATGCTACTTCTAAAATCTCTTTAATCTTGTTTTTCACAAAGCTATCACAGACAGGTCGAGGAGGGGTGTATGACCTAGATATGACAATTCTAACAAATTTTCTGTTTCATATTCCGGGGCAGAGCTCTGCCTTGAATAACAATCCCACAAAATGATTTCTGAAAAACAACCCAAAATGAGATACTGGATCCAGGCTCACACAATTTTAAGATCTATTCTGCACCAGCCCAAGTTTTAAATTTATCCTGCTATTTCTGATCCGCCAATATTTCAAGATTACTTGTAATGGAGATGCAATCAGTGAAAATTTTTGTTGACTTTCTCTGGAGATTGCAATTCCATGTAAACTTTATACCAATATGTGTAAAATAGCAAACTATTATGTGAATTTGAGAATCTCAGGATTGAACAAACTTGAGCTGATGTAACCCATTAATCTAGGCAGAGATTGCAACAATATAGCAATTATATATAATTTGAATTATCCGTCTGATACGGCAAGACTACACACTGGAAACTGTGCAAAGCACCCACCCTCTATACCCTATATCCTGTTGGAGGGTTTTCACAAAGATTTAAGTATGACTTAGAGTCCCACTTAAATGTCTAGTTACGTGCGGTATAAAAGGCATGACCGCATAGGTCAGATTATGCCAAGAGGACGCGCACTACTGCGTATTGATCAATAAGATCGCGCGTTACTTTCATATCATGTACGCTTTGGCATTTAAGTGCGACTCTAAGTCACACTTAAATGTTTGTGAAACACCCCCCTGATTTTTTAATCGACTAAAGATTCAGTGCAGATTACATATGAAAAACTGCCACCGGACTTGTTGATATGTAGGCGGTAACTGCTCTTCAGCCATTGATAGTCTCACTGAATCAGACATACTGTATCGCTACAGTTTGCATGACAGCAAAGACGATATCGCTGCATCCTCTGCCAAGCTTTGTGCTCTGTAATAGCTCTGATGAAGCATGAGCTACTGTACATTGCAAGATGATGTGGAACCAGAATGGGTTTGACCTATGACCTTTGCTGTCTGGTGATGACTCATGCACAGTTCCCATTAATCCTAGGAGCCAGGTTACATGAACTCTCAATGTCATCCTAAAAACACACCCTCTGAAATAACTAGAGCTGTTAACATATCAAATCCATGTTTTAAGAGCTGGTTCATGCACTTTATCTATTACGACACTCATGAGAAAAAGATAACATTATGGTTGACAATGAACATTTGATATGCTGTATGTATATGTAAGCATCAATGAAGGTTAATATAGTATTTACCTCCAGGGATCTAGCTCGGAAAGTGCATCATAACTGGTTAAATATAAGCAGAGTAAAAAAAAAAATCTACTAGGCATAAAACCCAAGCTTTCTCAATTAAGACAAAAATTAAATTACAAATTTTAAAATCAAATAAATAAGAAATACTTGTAGCTATTCCTGTGAACAGTACCTTCTGGAAAATGTAGAGCTACATGTACATGTATTTAGACCCACAGGCATACATGACATGTACACTGTATTTCTAAAATAATTTGAAGATTGGTACATCAAATTGATTTTTTTCTATTCTGTTCTAAAATAGTCTTAATATAACAACTTGACTCCACCAATTTCAACTCTAGTAGCCCCTCACATATTGAAGAAAAAAAATAAGTTACATTTTTTTAAAAAGATTGTAATGTTTCAAATATTGGTTTCAAATTCAAACTTTTTACAAACTAAACATACCTCCCGGGGGGGGGGGGGGGGGGGGGCCACTTACATTGACGAGTGGATACCATGCGCGACCAAAAAAACATGTAAAAAGGATGTCTTTTTCAAGATAGGGCACGTTACGTACGTAACGTGATAAGGGTGTCAAAAACACTAAAATAATGAAAAAAGGGTATCTATTTCGCTAGGAAAGCTACGTGTTTAGGGTCAAATTTGCGGGGATGATAAAACAAAATTAAAATGTCGTATAAAGGATGTCCTTTTTGCCCCAACACTACGTGTTTAGAGTCCCGATTTGCGCGAGGTGAGGAAGATGGGGTCGTACTATAAACCAAATGGTGTGTAAATTAGGTAAACTACGACCGACGGACCCGTGACACAACAATAAAATATCGCTGTACTTGTTTAGGGGTTCATTTCAGGGAATACTTGCCAAGAGTATAGTTTTGTTTCCAATACTTTTTAAGGGTAGGGTTTGAGACGCCAATACTTATACTTGTTAAGGGGTGCATTTTCAGAACATGGA
Source organism: Lytechinus pictus (assembly GCF_037042905.1). Classification (NCBI taxonomy): domain Eukaryota; kingdom Metazoa; phylum Echinodermata; class Echinoidea; order Temnopleuroida; family Toxopneustidae; genus Lytechinus; species Lytechinus pictus. The sequence continues at coordinate 29,620,561 of NC_087259.1, read as the reverse complement.
AAATACGTGTTTAGGGTGCTTTTCGAGACCCCGTGGTCGCGCATGGTATCCACTCGTCAATGGAAGTGGCCCCCCCGGGACATACCTGCTTCTCATTGATAGTACAATATGAAACTTTGAGATAGACCTGTATTTGTAAACCATCTACATGTAAAGGGCCAAATGTAATATCATTTCCAAGTAAAAAAAAAAAAAAAAAACAGATTATTGATATAATATAATCTCAACAAATTCAATTTACTGAACTGGTTGACATGATCACAAAATTGTGTTAGGGATCTGAAAACTGGGCGTCAACAAAGTATCTGTTGGTTTCATTTTTTACCAGTACCAGTAATGCTGACTCAGACAATATATGTTATTCTTAAAAACAACAGTGAGCGACAATACTAAACACACATCATTGGATTTATTCATACTGAGTTAAACTCATCAATTAGCACTAGGTTCACATGAAAACAAATTGATGATAATACCAGGGATATCGTTTTGAACTCTACCAACCTCTAAATATGAGAAAATAAAACTTTTATAATAGATGCTGGAAAGGGTGGTAAAAAGAAAACACATTATCTACTTTGTTTTATGCCAGTCAGTCAAACTCTCAACACCTCAAATGTTTTTTTTATGCCATCATGTGGATGAAATATTAAAAATCTGAATTTTTCTTGAAAATGATCATGTACTTTGCCTATTATATTGTCATATTGGATTGGATGTTATTCAGAGTGCATCTGTTTGAGTTTGAAAAATAAAAATTGTTTAAACTAGTCTTTCATTACCCTGGTAACTTTGAAAAAGTTTTTAATGTTGAAATCAGAAAATATGGCCTAATTATTCAAATCATTATCAAACCTGTAATTTTTATTAAGAAAAATTAAGGCACCTAGATCATGCAACTTAATATCATTCAAGTAATTCCCAAATGTTCAATGAAGGGTTTGTTGTATATAAAAAAAAATCAAATTTTTTATTCTTTAACAATACAAGACAACGACTTTTGTTAAGTTGAGAATGGAGGTTTTATATTTTTTAGCAGCTACAAAACGGTTTTCTGTTCACAATTAAAATCAACTAGTTCCCATAGTTACACAAGAGGTCAAGGTATGTTCTGGGTCAAGAAGTAAAGGTCAGACACTGCAAATGTTCCAGAAAAGGCAGAACAAACTTGTCCCAGACAAAGTAAATCTCTGCTAAAATATGCAACGTTTGCATGAAAAACAAGCGCAGATTGGAACACATAAACCACACCTGTATTTCATAATTTTATGAATACTTGCAAGCCTCGGATCATTCATATACATGTATGCTACATGGAGCCTCAATAGGCGGTTTCAAACCGCCTCGATCACAAGAATCCCCGTTAAATTACGAGAACAGTTTTATGCTAAAAAATACCCATTAATGATTCCTGCATTCACACCGCCCCGAAACATACACTTCGGGATAAATTCCTGAAGTTAGGAGCATGCGCAGTATGGTCTAATTAGCAGGCAAGGCGCGAGATTCAAAACCACTAGCCCAGCAGCCAGCCACGGCGCCCGCGCCCAACGACACGCTGGGCTAAAAGTTCCCGTAAATTGCTTTCACATTGCCAAAATACCTGCGACCTTGGAGAAATCCCCATGAAAGTTCTCGTAATTTCGCCAAGTACCTACTATTTAGCGGGTATTTTCTTTCGGGGAAATTACGCGTAGTTTGCTTTCACATTACCAAAACACCTAGTATTTTCTGATCGGGGTAAATTTCCTGATCGGAGAATACCTGGAACTGACCAACTTCGAGGCGGTCTGAAACCACCTAATGTAAGTTTGCAAAGTCCACAAATAATTTGAAGAAAATGTACAATGGGGATAACATTGCAAAGTGTTGTACAGTGCGTATCAAAAAAAAGTTTACACTTTGAAAAAGCGTTGGGAATTAAAAAAATATACAACATATGGGTAATTTTTTCACATATAATCTTAGGTTTGGGTCTCATCTATCCAATGAAAGTAAAAGTTTTGACAGAATATCACACTTGAGTGAGCACTGTCCATTTTTGTATAGCTCGCAGAAATCTGTTTGCGCAGAAATGCTCGTTTGTACGCTGTGTCAAGGGGAAAGGGCGAAATCAAACTTACCCTGCGAAATATTTCTCTTACATTTCCCTTGTACTTTTAAATAGTCAATTGAAATTAAACGGATACATTCAAGCATTTTCTAACAATTTTGCCACCCAAATTGAAATTTCAACACTTAGTAAACACAACCTTTACCCTTTTTGTGCCAGCTGGATCTGAGGACATAACTAAATCTGAACAAAAGTTTATATCAGACATCTCTAGCATTTTTCCCACTAAGTTTTTATCATTTAAAGTGGGTTTACATTTCATTTTTCATTTAATACTTGTTTCGCCACACTTTTCCCAAGCTTGACAATGATTAACAAAATGAAAATCAAGCCTAAGCCATTTTATGTAAATCACAGCTCGGTGTAAAGCAAATATCGTCACGATGGCCTCGGTGTGTGGGGCGCAATGCACTCCTCGAAGTGGTTTGGGCAAGGAAACAAGTTAAAAGGGTAAAAGATATCTTCAAATCAATTTTACTAGCTAAATTCCACGTGTTATTCATGATTAAGGTCTACTTTTATTCGCATAACTATTTCAAAGTTCTGCGCAAATCATTTTTCACTAACTTTTCAAAAGCAAGTGGTGCTCACTCAAGCGGAAATATTTTTCGACAGTTATATCGTCATTTGCTTAAATGGATCTGTACCAATGTTAAAATGTGGAAAAATCTTCAAGATATTACAAATGTATAATTTTACAGGATTTTTTCTAAGTGTAAACTTTTTTTTGATACGCACTGTATTGAAATGTACTATTTATTAGACTAAGGTTGACTTCTAAATTTTGATAAAAAATATTCTCAAAGGAGGAGGTTGATTAGTAAAATAAAAACGCAGTAGATTTCTTGAGCACAAAAAAGTGACATGAAAATTTTTAGTTAGAAATGACCCACAGGCCAACATTACATGTGTATGTAAAAACATAGGATGTTGATTTTAGTAATAGTTGCCATGAAATATGATGTGAGATCAATTGGAGATAGATAAAGTGTATTTGGCCAGGTAAAATACCCCACCTCAAATCAGCTGGGATGATTCTCTCAAAGGTCAAGCCAGCTATGCTCAGGTCAAATTCGATGTAAAAAAATACCACTCATTTCCTTCATAAGAATTTCTTCTTCTTATTTTTTCCACTACATCCATAAATTTTCCAACCATATTACAACCCAGATTTAATTTATGTAATTAATCCTATCACAATAAAACAAAAAATAGCTAAATTTATGATCAATTTCTTTGAAAAGTAGAAACCACAGTGTCCAAGTACCATCAGATTTTAAATGACCATAAATAAAGTCAAGCCTTTGACCTAAAAAAATACAAGTGGTAACAGACCGCAGGTCCCTATAGATGCTAATGAGCAAAAAGGCCAGATTCATCCACATCATCTCGTGGCTGAATCCTCCTGCTTGCAAAAATCTTGTGATTCGTGAGATTTTCTATCTCTAAGAATTTACCTGTTTTAACCTCGAGTAAAATGAAATATCATTGCACCATCAGATAGAGTAAATGTCACTCTTTCTTTAGTCATTTATTTTGTATACAATATTTTGATAAAGAAGTGAATTTCTGGCCTGAAAATGTGCCTCAAAACTGAATTTTCTTCCTCTGTTTTCTTTTGCAAATTGTGCAAAACTTTTTATTTTGAGCCTCAATAATATATATATCACCATTAAGCTGAACTTCTGTACTTTCTCACAATGCCACTCTTGATATGCGGCACCTTTTAATCGGGTCAAGATCACACTTTTCCCACCAAGGTACAAGACGAGATTTCTGAAATGTTGTACTTGCATGAAATCCAGAGTTCTGATTGGCTGGATAAGATTCACAGAACAACAGGCGCGGGTAATTTGAGGAGATTACCACATGGGAAGTGTGACCTTCCCATGAACCCAGGCACTGGAACTGTTGGAATTTGCCAGTGTGTGGTCTCTTTGACCAATCAGAGTGCAGTATTCTTGTTTTCAAGCTGCTTTATGTACTTGGCCAATGAAAAGTGTGATCTTGACCCGATTAAACCAATTCTTATTTTGAAACCTATATCATTTGAAAGCATATTCAGCTTTATCATGATCTAAAAATCATTTGGGCTCAAACAAAAATAAAGTGTAAAAATAGCAGCTTTTGTCAGGTGAAAATAATCATTTTGTAGCATATTTTAGATCAAAATTTTAACCTATATTACAAAATCTGTGAATAAATTCAAACATATAACATAAAAGAATGATTCTTCTTCTTTACAATGATACCAAAATCATGAAATTTGATGCACAATTAGAGTAGCAATGACCGAATGAAAAGAGGTGTTTTGGTTTGCATCAAGCTCATTAACCATGCAAAACTTCTCAAGTCATGAATATCACTTGGATGAAAGAAGCCACTTTCTTGGGACTTGCCGACTGACTGGTCTGCTAGTAAATGTACTTGCATATTTTAGATGTAAGCCTATTGGCTATAGAATTTCCTTCTGAAACTATACACTATAATAGGTCTACATTTGATCTAAATACTGCAATCACTTTCTTTTTTTACATTGGATTTTCATAAAATCATTCATTTAAAGTATAGACCTACTTGTCTGATTCTGTTGATGATATGATCTTGGCATTATTATATTGTCTTTGGTACAAGACAAAAATTGCTGCACTGTTTTTAGTGTTTTCAAGTGCACATTACCAAAACAAACAATTACAAAGAAAAGCAAAAACATGATCACCCTACAAGCAAAATAGGATGCACACCCAGGACAAGGATTTGCCTTAATTTAGGGCTCAAATAATATAATTTCAATTAATGCATCACTTTTTTAAGAGGAATAGTCTTTCTCTTTGTTTTCTCACCAACAGTAATTATTTGCTGATCACATAAAGCCTAGGCCAATTGGTAAACAAAACATAAGAATGACATTTTACATGGTGCAGTTTACAGCATTTCAAGAATACAAATTACCCAGAATCAATAGGTGGTTTCAAACCGCCTCGATCACAAGAATCCCCGTTAAATTAAGAGAACATTTTTAGGCTAAAAAATACCCATTAATTATTCCTGCATTCACACCGCCCCGAAACATACCCTTCGGGATAAATTCCTGAAGTTAGGAGCATGCGCAGTATGGTCTAATAAGCAGGCAAGGCGCGAGATTCAAAACCACTAGCCCAGCAGCCACCCACGGCGCCCGCGCCCAACGACACGCTGGGCTAAAAGTTCCCGTAAATTGCTTTCACATTGCCAAAATACCTGCGACCTTGGAAAAATCCCAGCGAAAGTTCTCGTAATTTCGCCAAGTACCTACTATTTAGCGGGTATTTTCTTTCGGGGAAATTACGCGTAGTTTGCTTTCACATTACCAAAATACCTGGTATTTTCTGATCGTGGTAGATTTCCCGATCAGAGAATACCTGGAACTGACGAACTTCGAGGCGGTCTGAAACCACCTATAATCACACTATAAATCCCTTCAATATAACTTCAATCAAATTATAGTAAAAAGTGGTAGTAAAATACGAGCTGTGATTGGCTAGATTGGTACCACATGACCTCCCCTCAAAAAGTTAAAAATTGTACATAATGATGTACAATATAACTTTAGATTTTTGGAGGGTAAAACCCATGTTAAATGAATGGGGAAAATATCGATTAATGGCAATGCGCATTTAGCCAGTAAGCCATGCATATCTGCATTTACTAAGCGCATGCAATGCGTTGAATCTTCATTTTCATAGTGACGTCGCCTTTATCTGACTTGTGTAACTTTACATTATGGAGGGTACATTTGGGATGGTATGTGTACATGTGCAACGGTACGAATGTTTGACATTCAGCCTCCCATTTGCTCGCGTACAACAAGCTAAGTAGGCTTGTACAATTTACTATAATAAATACTGAACTTTCTATCATACAATATTACTGGACTATAATGAACTCCAAGTATAAAATTATCCCTCGTGCAGGTCTAACCTGTACTCGGGATAATATTATATTTGTCGTACATATAATCCAGTATATTGTACAATAGATTGTACACTATTTATATAATAGGCAAAGCCAACAGGAAAATGTTTACTTTTATGGAGCAATTCTGCAATAAAATACACATAGCTTCTTTTAGTAGCAGTTATTTGGTGAAAAACATCAATCAATAACCAGCCAACCAACTGCACAGGAAACTTCTAGAGAATGGTGACAAATACAACTACAGTGCTTTCAGATCGACTTAAAACTGAGAATGTCTGGTATTCCCTCATCAGAAAATGTACCCCTGGGGCCTGTTTCATAAAAAAGTTACAATTATTGTTACTTTGCAATTATGGAAAATGGTATCAAATCCAATAATAATTGAAAATAATATATGTATCAAGGGTAGACACTTCAAATTTTATATTCCAAAAACTGTTCTTCCAGCGGGCTTTGAACACTGGCTTTATTTTGGGCTGTCTAGGCGCTCAATCCATTAGAGGAATTTTGCCCTAACTGGTAGGCCTTCCCATTTATTCACCTGGTTGGAGAGTGGCAAATGTAGAAAAACACCTTGCCAAAGGATGCAAGTGCTGCAGTGGGATTTGAACCCTGGACCTCATGGTACATAGTCCATAGACATATCCACAGGTCCACAACACCGCTACTGCTAACCATTTTGGGCATAAGAGCTTAAAGGAGAAGTTCACCCTGAAGAAAAGTTTGTTGTAAAAATAGAAGAAAATATAATAAAAATACTGGCATAGGTTTGAGGAAAATCCATTAAAGTCTATTAAAGGAAGTTACTAGAATTTTACATTTTTGATTTGTGACGTCATGAACGAGCAGCTGTCCTATATGTTATGGAATATAAAATGCATAAATTTCATTTTTTTATGGTTTGTGATGACTTACTATTGTTTTCTTTATAGGAACAGGTGTGAAATGATTTGTCTTCTGACATACTGAAGATACAGTAAAAACCATTTTAAATTTTCTGAGAAAATGACAATTCAATTATTGTTTTTCCATACAATAGGTAGGAAAGCGGCTCACATGTGACGTCACAATTCAAATAATAAAAATTCTAATAACTTTTTAATTTTTTGGTGGATTTTTTCTCAACCTTCAACAATTTTTTTTAATTAATTTTTTTTCTGCTATCATGACCATAAACATTTTGTCAGGGTGAATTTCTCCTTTAATAGCCAGAAAGGGCCTGGTTTGGATAGGTATGAATGTGAAAATTAATTATCAGATGTTTGAAGGTCTGACCAACTTCTTGTAAATTTATTGGTTTTTGGGTGATCGAGTCAGTCTGAAAGCACATATCTCTAGAGTGAAACTGCCATTTTGCTTTCTCCAAATACCACTTTCTCAACTCCACAGGAACGGTCAAGGTCACAAAAGGTCAAAGCCAACTTCCATATGCTCTCCAGGATAGCAGCTAGAAGCTACATGTATCTATGGCTATGTTCACGTGAAAATGTGGTAATTTTTAAGTTCAAATGTCAATCCACAAACACTAAAGTAGTTCACACAAGACTATAGCAGTTTAGTAAAGTTTCTTCAAGCATGGAGATATCAATACTGGGCCACGTTGCATAAAAAATTCTATTATGGTAACTTTGCAATCCAATGGTAACTACGATGGAAACGCTGATCAACAGCCAATCAAAATAAAGGATTTAATGCAAGTCACCATTGGATTGCAAAGTTACAGTAATGGTAACTTTTATGCAACAGGGCCCAGAACTGTATGTTTCAAGTCACTAGCAGCAGTCATGACTGTTACAAACTCACAATTTCAAGTTTAGATTTTATTGGAATGGAAATTGTAACACAAATTCTGCAGTCTTTGGCCCTTACTATACCACCATGAGATCAAGTTTAAAATAACAGACTGTCCTGTGAATTTCAATTAATGTTAAACACAGATTCTTGTGTGAAAATGACTTCCCTTATCATCTGAAGCTTACCTGCATTGAATGAAAGTAAATTAACTGCCATGTGAACATCCCCTGGTTCTGTCAAGTCCAATTGTCCATGTGTTATTAACCTGAGTGTTTTACATGATGTATGTACTTCTACAGGGTATATTTCCAGGGTATTTGGAAACATTAACTGACTAAATCTACTGGTTAGTGAACTTGCTATCACACCTTCTGAATTATGTGACTTTGAAACAATGCCAATTACGGTATACATTCAAAGTGATGGAATTGCGGTTCAAGTCATCAGTAGGTCTTATTCTTTTTCAGACTGATTTACATCTACATTTATATGGTGTAGAAGTATCTTGATCATTTATGTGGTAAATGGCCTAGAAGTGGATCTCTTCTGGTATGGTCTTTTGTAATACTTCAAGCTAGAACTACTGCATAGACCGATATGTAAGCATTCAGAATTATCTTATTTTGTACCAACCTAGCATAATTACCATCTTGGTGTTCAATTTACTTGTATGCAGCAATTGGAATATACCAAGTGGAAATTCTGGTGATATGAATTGGCAACATTTCACCCCAAAATTAAATTTACTACCTATCAACTGATCTTACCTGCTTTGTCTGTCAAATGGGCAATGAGAGATACATGTATACCAGTAAAATAAAATCTGATTGGATGGGACTATAAGAAACATATGATATTCTAAATACCATGTAATCTGATTGGTTTAAATCATAATGGTACTTGCTTTTGTGTAGAATGAGCAAATTACAGGTCTCAACAAGGAATCCGATTGGCTAATACTCAAGAAATTAATCTGTGGTCCTCTGTAATATTTAACCTGCTTTCCTTGCTGAATGAGCGAATGTAAGCATGTCATCAAGATCTTGAGGAAAATCTCTGTGGGGTCTGTAACAAGGAATCTGATTGGCTTATTTACAGAGAAATACATCTCTGGTCCCATATAAAATATAACATGATTGGTTTCTTACCTGCTTTCCTTGCTGAATGAGCGAATGTAAGCATGTCATCAAGATCTTGAAGGAAATCTCTGAGGGGTCTATAGGTAAGTTGGTCTGTAGCATCATGATTGAGATTGATCAGGTAGGTAGAATGAACCATTGGAACCTTAAAACATCCTGTCACGTTACGCTTGACAATCTTCACATACTCCTTGGTACGCTTGTAAAATCCCTGTAATAAGAATGAGAGATTAATGTCACATGAAGAAAGAACTATGAGAACCTTATATCATTCCGCCATGTTACGCTTGGCCATCATCTCATATTCCTTCGTAAAGTTAAAAACCCTAGAATAAGAGAGAATGAACGAATAACGGGAACCTTAAAAGTACATCCCATTATGTAATGTTTGACGATCTGCACATACTCAGCGGTGCACTTCACTTGTAATACCCCACTCCTCCCAAATAAGAATGAGAGATGAATATTACAATAATGAAAAAAAAACAAGTACCTACAAGTAAGGTCTTTTTCAATTTCTTTTTCAGATAGGTTTGGAAAGAAATTGATAACAGAAATAAATTTCAGTTGGTCTGAACAGGGCATTAAGAGCATCTGAACGGGTCAAAGGTCATGAGATAGAAGTCAGACGGGACTGAAATTGATATTCATCCATCTATATCTTGCAAGGCAATCACTCAATCACCCAGTCCTAATGGAGAAACCTGTACTAAGATCAGTTTTCATCCAACAGATGGCAATAACTTCCATTACTATCATACATGTATGTAGGGCCTATTTCCACCAGTCATGCCAACTAATAACTACTGTATCAGCCAATATCATATCCTTCTTTGCTTCACAACTGGCATATAATGAGACTAATTATATTACATTAATTACAATAATATTACAAAGGGTCTCTTGGCACTCTAAAAAGGTGGAATGAGAAAGAACAAAAAAAGAGAAAACAATCATAGTGAACCTACAGGCATCATTACAATTAATAAAGCATACTGCTTGATAAAGTTATAAGATTAATGCTTCTGAAGGTTTTCTATAAGCAGGCCTCTACAAAAAAATGTTTTCGTCGAAAAAATTTGCTTACCCGATAAAAAAACTGCTTGCCCTATTTGTTTTATTTTTTTTTAAATTATGACGGCACTAATCTTATTTTTAAAGGTCATACAAAATAACAACAATTGAGAATCAGGTACAGTATAAAATAACACACATTAAAACTTTATTTTCAGCAACGTACATGTAGGCCTGAGTCATTACGTTTATTTTGAATTTTTTTCGCTATTTATAAATGGGGCTTAATTTAAGGTTTAAAAAAAAACCTTCACCAAAAGTTGCTAAAATTTCATATTTTGCATCCTTAAATCCATGAAATGGTTATCTGTATGCCATATTTCCTTAGAATTGTTTGAATTTAGTTGGAAACTATAAAGAAAGCCAGTGAAAATATTCAACTCTTTATTGACTCTGATAAAGATCGTTTTATGTTTAAAAAAAAAAAAATTCAAGAGTGGAGAAATTTCACATTTTGCATCTTTAAATCCATGAAATTGTCATTTATTTTCCATATTTCCTTGATTTAAAAAAAAAATCAGTTAGAAACTATCAAGAAAATTAAGAATATTCACCTCTCTCTTGTCTTTCCTTCATCATTTTATGATGTTACACTCGGTCAATATTTTTTAAATTGTAGTCCCGCATGTAGACTTTCAGGGTTTTTTTTCATGGTGTTGCAGCATTGATCGTATCGTTTAATCGTTTTGATCGTTTTACACTTAGTCAACATGAAAGTCTGCATGTGGGACCACAAAACATTTACGGAGTGTAACATCATCATAAACCAGAGTAAAGAAAGAGCTGAATATTCTTCATTTTTTCAGTAGTTTCCAACTAAATCAAAACAATTTCAAGGTAATATGGAAAATAGATGGCCATTTCATGGATTTTTGCAAAATGTGAAATTTTAGCCACTTTTGGTGGTTTTTTTTTTGGTGTGCATCGGCAAATTGCTCAAGTCGCACATGCGCAGTCATCGCACACATAGAACGTAAGAGGCGATGGCACGGTTTTTCGAGGTACGAGGTACCTGGCGATAAATTATTGGTAATTGGCGCTGATTTTACATCAGTTTCCACTGTTTTTTTACTGGTTTGACATAATCTGAGAGATAGTTGTGATTATCCAAAAGATATTGAAATTTAGAGGGTCTACTGATATTTTATTTCCAAAACAACCACTTGCCTGATCAGGCAATTGACTTTGAGAAATGCTTGCCCGCACATCAATTTCACTTGCTCCGGGCAAGCGGGTTTGTCGCGCCCTGTATAAGAGAAAAATATTTCATTGAAATATATCAAAAAAAGAAAACTCACATTCTTCAGGCATTTTTTACAATTCACCATTGTAAATTGATGTTCTAAAACTCTGTGAGGTAAACATATTAGTCTAAAATGTTAATATATGAAGAAAAAAAAGTAAATTGAAAAAATATGTATTATTAAAGATTTTTTATAGATCTTTTATTTTCTACCAGTTTGTGAAACATAGGCCTTATGCCTTTGTAATGAATAAATTGCATTGTGCATCAAGATATTTGACAAATGTTTTCAGTTTCAGATCAATACACTTGGCCTAACATCATAGAAGTAGATTAATAATGACATTATATCTGAGACAACAGGTGCATAGATTTCTACAGGGAGAATGTGAAAGTATCTTTAGCTTTGATTTATGTTTCATGGCACAGTAAATTCAATAAGACGTGTTCTGACTCACAATCTGAACATTGCCTTTTTTCCTTCTTTTGATTTAAAAAAAAAGATAGGATCATTCTAAATGCTTGTTTACATGTACATATAGGGTAGAAAAAAGACATGGTACAGGAGTATACTGATTCTCTATGCCAACATGAAAAGCCTTTTACAATACACTATCTATCAAGCTACATGCAAACTTGTGCATGTACTGTTCAGTATTACCACATTAAGCAAATACCAAAGTAACATGCACATTATGCTTCAAAAATTAAAACAAAACTGGTTTGAGTTAATTTCATTGTGTACTGCATACTATGAATTGTGGATATGAAACCAATTTTAAACCACAAAACTGAAGACTAATGTTCAATTTTCCTGGTGTATGCTTCATCTTTTTTCAGCTACAGCCTACACTTTTTTTAGCAGCAGAAAAGAAGACTGATGATTATTTCCAATTTCCGAACTCCTGATGAGAACTTGTTAAGGTTAACAAAGGCACACAAAGTTAAAATGACTAGACCTGTCTCAGCTGGGATCAATCAAAAAAATATATATATATATTTTTTTTAAACTGCCCTGAATATCCTTCCTATGAATTTATTTTATATACATTAGTATTGGATTGGTATACTTTTGATATTTTTTAATTTTGAGTAATTTTCAATTCAATTATGAGCAGAATCTAAATGTAAATAAAAGAATATTTCTCCAATTTGAAGTAAAATGAATTAAAATGTATCTTTTAAAGTTTAAACCTATTTTGTACTGTAGTAGTGAATAGAAAATTAGACCTTTAACTTTGTAAAAACAATATAGACTATTATTTTGAAGATGAATTTATGGTGCTAGAGAGGGTATTGGCTAATCCAGGGATGTAGTCATTGTGCTACAATGTATGCCTACATGGAGTACATTTTAATAGGCATACATGGCACCATTATAAGTAATAATCATTTTTATAATGCTTTTCATTTTGCTAGCTTGCAGGGGAGTTTTGAAATGTTGAAAACAGTGCATTATAGAACTACTCATGATAAATGGGAAATAAAACAAATGCATGGAGGTCCTTTGGGGGAACATTTCTGCACAATCAAATCAAGTATAATTGGAAATGTCAAACTTGAGCCAAACATTTACTGTAGCAGTGGTAGATAATCATATCAAACTATGCAGGCTTTTTTCATAATTCAATAAAACCAATCAATGAATGATAGGTTGCTAGTGGTCTCTAAATCTTAAATTAGCCATGGCATTTTGAAAGTAGCTGCATCAGCAAATTATATCTTTCCCACAAGTTGTCTCTTAAACTTACAAAATGTCATTTAATAGAACCTCATTATCAATTTGTCAGTCAAAGGAATACACTATGTCATCTGACATGTACAAGTTCTATTCCCATTTGTAGAAAAAAAACAAAAAAACAAAGTTATATAAAAGTTCCGTATTGTCTATCTTGCATTGAAATTGATAAATAACCTTGATCATAATATCATATCTATGACTATTTCCCATAAATTCAAGAACTAGATTATAATATTTTGTAAATAAATTTTCGGCATAACTCCTATGTGTTTAAGATTGCATGCTCGATCTTCGCCTTCGTAGATTATAATAATTTTTTCACAAAAATTGCAAGTATTGTATTTGTACATGTACTTGATGATACAAGCGATGAAAGATGAATTCCAATTTTGCCAGACAAAGATAAAAAAAATTAATATGACAAACTGGCCACTATTTCTGCAGGAAGGAGGGATATCATGTGACATATAATTCTGGTAGAAAATAAAGAAATTGCTGATTGATTATCAGAATGAACAAATCATTCAGATATTATAGGCCTACAGGTCTTTAAAAAAATAATTATGTTCAAAATCATGTGTCCATGCTATGCCATTTTCAGCGTACATTGATCTCAGACAGCATTTTACAATATTTGGCTTGGTCAAACTCTGTCAGACCAAACTGACTGAATAGATCTTTATCGATGATGATGTGATACCATTTTTCACCTACATTTACACTTTTGTTAAAATAAACAGATCACTACTGAGTTTGGCTTTAAGTTTCATAACATTTTGCTGTATGAAGACAGACATGCAAACATGAAGCCTTGAATGGCCTGCAGACAATCAGTTCTAGTACTGCTACCATCAATTTCAACAGAAGGATGAACAAACATTATGACCTACTTTTGATGTGACTCCACCCCAGAAGTTAGAATAGTATGTTGTAGACTGAAGCATGGGTGCGATGATGGTTTTATTCTCACTCATCAAAGTAGCCAAGATGTCCTGGTCCCAAACAAAGTTGTCAACATCCATGGTCTTTTGAACATAAGATAAAACAAATAAACAGATTTATTGTCACATTCCTTTGAATATTTCTCAATCCTTATTTACATATAATTTCCAAAGTTACTTTTACAGCATACAAAAAATATATAATGCACTTAAGAAACAGAATAAGTGCCTCACATACAATATAATTTGACTGATTTGTTCCTAAAAGAATAGAGAATTTGAACACATTGACATAATATGAAAGTCTGATTAAGTTTAATTTACTAGAAATCAAATGTTGTTTATTTATGTAATTTTATCATTTCGGATACATGTACACTGTATGTTAAAAAGAAATTGCTAAAGATCATGTTTATCAATATATCCTTAACTTTCTCTACACTAAGGATTTCCATTAATCTATTGCCAGATTCCTCAAAAGATAATAAGTTTATAAATCCTTCTCTGTCATGGAACATATTACAAGTATCAGTCAGATATTCCTTCTTGGTCTTGCAATCTTTTGCAAAGTGTTTAGAGGCTGGAGTGGATGGCATTATGCAATGTGTTGCAATCATCATCTATTACATATATGATAAGATAATTTCTCACTTACATAGAAGTAATCAGCCCACACATTACGAGCTTCTTGGAGAGCATCATCTCTGAGAGTGATCAGATGATTAAACCTTGCTGCAGGCCAATCATGAGGGCCTTTCTCTAAGGCATAAACCTTAGGGTTCTCCTCAAAGGCATAATCAACAGTGTGGTAGAGATGGGAAACTTTCTGAATCCATTCCTTCAACATAGGGATGGTGTTGTCTACACTGTGATCAGCACGGATCCTATGTGAAAGATGAAATGAACAAATAACAACATTAAGAACATTACAATAACGGGAATGTTACAAAAAAATTGTCATCTTGAACTGATTCTTACCACTGCCATCAGTGAAATTCTTGACAGACAAATCATTCAATCATTACAATAATGACTACAACAAACAAATGGTAATGGCCCTGTAACATATAGCTCAGCAATCTATTGTAGAACTTCTTTGTACATTGATTGATCACACAAAATAATCAATGAAATCAATCATAGAAATCAGCCTACTATCAAATACTAAGCTTTGTGTTACAGGCACTGGTTTTCATCCCACCGCTGCCACCATAAAGTGAAGTTCTTAAGAGATCATTGATAAGGACAAGAACAACATTACAATAAAATAACAACAAATGATAGGCCTACTTCTGTACTGATTTGAATCAAATTGCTGCTATGACATTATTGAAACATTTTACATTGAATTTATCAAATTGTCACTTTAAAAGTCATCAAATATTACATGTAACTTTGTTATAAGTAACGCTAGGTGATCGAGCATTTGCTTGTGTAGCCCCAAAGCTCTGGAATAGCTTACCCCTGGATGTTAGGAAAGCACCATCCGTAAACAACTTTAAATCAAAGCTCAAAACACATCTATTTACATGTAATTCATAACAAGCATTTTAGTAGTCCCATAAAGCGCAGTATACTTCATGGAATAGTTTCTGCGCTCTATAAATTTATATATTATTAATATTATATAATTTCTTGCGTATTTTCATCAAACTTTCATTGGCATGTTTCTCCTGCTCTCACAAGGAACAACAACTTGGAGCCAGCTTGGGCCACCCCTTATAATTCACAATACTTTTATTAATGTAAAACTATTTCAAGATTCAAATTCACTAACTTGACATAACCTTTACATTACAACACACACATCCTTGGCCCTTTTTTATTACTAACACTCATACGTGTGCAAACTATATAGTGTATAAATCAATCGTGAAACTTTGTGTTATGGGCACTGGTACATCCCACTGCTGCCACCATATTAAGTGAAATTCTCAAGAGACAAATCATTAACATTATCACTTAACATTATCATTTAACATGAACAACATTTACATCGATTATAATAACAACAAAATATTAAATACTTCTGTACTGATTTGAATCACATCACTTCCACAACATCAGTGAAATATTTTAGATGGAATTTACCAAGATGTAACTTTAAAAGTGTTCATACATTACATGTAACTTTGCTGTAAATTCTTATGGATTTTCATCAAACTTTCATTGGCATGTTTCTCCTGCTCTCATGAGGACCAACAATTTGAAGCCAGCTTGGGCCTCCCCTTATAATTCATAACACTTTTTTTTTAATATTAAACTATTTCAAGATTCAAATTCACTAACTTGACATAACCTAACACCCCTTGATGAGAGCACTGTTGTTCACATCCTTGACCCTTTTTATTACTAACCCTCTTGTGTGCATAATCACTGTGTACATAGTGTATGAATTACCTAATTGTCTTTAATTTCCTTTACTTCCTCTCCTCTCGACTGCATCCCTCACGTATGCACATTACATATCATCACAGCTTTCAGAATGAAGTTTAACTATATTTATACCAACCATACATGTATACAAAATCTGACAATATAAAGAAAGAAAAAGGGACTCGAACGCAGTGAAGTAGACATAACAAAAGCCAGACACCAATCGGAAACAAGAGATGAGAGATGACCATCCTAACTACAGAACGTTTCCTCTAACTGATCTCTTTTCCTGTCATCATGATCAAATGGTACCCAGATAAACCAGGTTCAACCTTTCTCTACACTTTGAACTTGACCATGAAAAGGCATGCTCTGTTCTTATGACTACAGAGGGGCACTGATATGAGGAATGTCTAGAGACAAGTGTGAAGATTCCAGTCTAGACTAGTATGGACTGTGAATTTAAAGGGGTTTGAATTGATATACCCATAGGCTTATGTTGCAACTGATTAGTCTCAAAACCTTCAAGGCGAGTATGTTTGTAAAATCTTGGAAAGATTTTCACCATTAAGCCCTGTACACATGTAAATTTTGAATATTATCATTCTGGTTAAACAATAATAACAAAGTGACAAAATAAAATACAATTAGTACTAGTAAGAATTATAAATGAGAGAAGTCAACAAACTCATAATAACATTAACAATAAGAAATGATGATGATGACATAATAACAAGAACAACAATAATACTTCTTATAATAACAATAAAAATAACAACAACACCAACAACAAGTTCAACAATAATAATAATAATAATAAATAATAATGATCAACAAAATAGTAATAATTGGTATACAAATAACAGTTATGATGATGATGATATAAAGGTGCACGAGGATATCATTAATTAATCATAATAATAGTAACAATATAGAGTGAAGAACGTAAGAAAGAATTAAAATAATGTCAATGGAAGAAAAGTGTGAAAATGAAAGGATATATGAAGGATTAATTTTTTGTTCAAAGTAATATGGAAAAGATGAAGAGGAAGAGAGAAGTTGAAGAAGAAAAGAAGATGGAGAAGGGGAAGGAAAAGGAGATGAAGGAGGAGAAGAGGAATGAGAAGAAGGAGGAGGAGAAGGAGGAGAAGAAGAACGAGATTAAGAAGAAGAAAAAGAAGAAGAAAGAGAGATGAAAGAAGAATGGGAATGGAATTGGAACGGTGATGGAAACAAATACAAGTACGACTACTCTGTAAAGAGGACTGTACTCAACGGAAGAAGAAGAAAAAACAGAGGGAAAGATGCAGATGGAGAGATGAGCAGGGGGTGCAGAGTAATTTGAATTGAAAAGATGCAGGGTGTAAAAGAGCAAGACTAGAGAGCAATCATAATGTACATAAACTACGGTGCAGGATTAAAACTGGGAAAAAGTGATGATGGGAATAATACTCACCACAAGTGAATGCGATCTTTTGGGTAGTTGAGTCGTTCCAGGTACCCGAAGAAATGGGGCAAGGTATGTGCCTTGTTCCGAGCTAATATCGGAATGAAAACAGTCGGTTTCTTCATCTTTATTTCGGCTTCAACTTCCGGCGATGATGTCGCCGCTAACACCCACGTAATCCTCGTGAATAATCCCAGCAAAATACAGCAGAAGAGCTGTAAATAGATACAAGAACTCCGCATTTTCGCCATCATAATGACAGATATTCCAGAGGATTCTGGCGTACCTACGCTACGTGGCGTAAAAATATTCTAGCAGACAACGATGAATTTGTTCGGAAACCAGCTGGAGTTCCACCCTGACCCGCCCGGCTGGGTATAGAGTGATACATCTAACATTATACTTCCTTTCTTTACGGCTGTAGATGTAGCAGAAAGACGTGCTATAATAAATGCAATCAAGTAATTGGACAAGTGCATTATTTTATGGGGATAAATATATCTACCGACTGACTAAATAGTAATGATTATAAAAATTGAATTGAATATATATCAAAACAATATAAGGTTTATGTATAAAGATGATTGAAATATCAGAAAATAATCTTATTAATTATCACTTTCTATAACTTTTTTTAATTCTAGGATAAATAAACACCCCTAAATAATAGACGCGTCTGAATTGTCTTCGAACAATGTGTGGCATATTAATCGTAACTGCATTGATAACACACAGCCCGTTTGCCGAGGTAAAAATGGGCACAACAATCAGTTCGTCCAAAAAAACTCGCAATATAGGGATACATGGAGCTGAAATTTTATAGCTAATGTGATGTAGGTATCTAAAGGCCTACATCATAAATTATTTAAATCAATTTTTTTAGCTATCACAGGAGGCAAATTCATCCCAAAAGAAATTCCAAGACCCATTGAAATAAATCTTTATCCTATTATTATCCATTTTCTGGACTTTCAGAATAATTTGAGAAAATCATCAAAATATGACAATATTTCGAATTGCTTGTCTCACAATAAGTGTCATGTGATTCATAATGAATCGAAACATAAAATGGGCTGTAAAATGATATTGTGTTTAACCCGACTGGGTCACTGTTTTCATACCACCATTCCGTTCTGCGATTCCGGCATACAATGATGGCGCTGGGCATGCGATCTGCCCGCTGGCTCCACTCCAGGCTGCCCCCCTGGCTCTTATACCCGGGGGGGGGGGGGGCCACTTACATTGACGAGTGGATACCATGCGCGACCAAAAAAACACGTAAAAGGGATGTCTTTTTCATGATAGGGCACGTTACGTACGTAACGTGATAAGGGTGTCAAAAACACAAAAATAATGAAAAAAAATTCCTATTTCGCTAGGAAAGCTACGTGTTTAGGGTCATATTTGCGGGGATGATAAAACAAAATTAAAATGTTTTATAAAGGATGTCCTTTTTGCCCCAGCTCTACGTGTTTAGAGTCCGATTTGCGCGAGGTGTAGAAGGTGCATGGGGCCGTACTAAACCAAATGGTGTGTATTAAAAGGTACCGACGACCGACGGACCCATCACTGTACTTGTTTAGGGGTTCATTTCAGGGAATACTTGCCAAGAGTATCGTTTTGTTTCCAATACTTGTTAAGGGTAGGGTTTCAGACGCCAATACTTATTAAGGGGTGCATTTTCAGAATTTGGAAAATACGTGTTTAGGGTGCTTTTCGAGACCCCGTGGTCGCGCATGGTATCCACTCGTCAATGGAAGTGGCCCCCCCGGGCTCTTATAGACGGTATAATAGACTATGTATTCAGATTCATGTTCCATATTTAAAACATAGAAATTGCACTAACAGTACATAATACACAATAATAATAAAGACGTGTAAATTGGGCAATCCATAAGCATTGAAGGAAAACAGTATTGCAATGCAATGAAAAGGCCCATTGGTAAATAATAATTTACCCATATGGTCAAGAATAAAAAAAAAAAAACTAGGTGAAATAAAATCCGGGAACGGAAATACGACTGAAGGTTAGCAGATGAGAGAGAGAGAGAGAGAGAGAGTAGAAAATACCATAAGGACTTAGTAAAGAAAGGGAAACTGGATCGAGGGCCAGGGGAACCGAGAGAGTGTGATAGAGCTAGAGGGCGGCCGGTGGGGCCGGGCTAAAATAACTTGATATTAAGGCATTGCAACATTGGGAGAAGATTGCATATTCAGAAAGCAAATCATAAAAACCGGCTTGATGCATAACTGGAAATGACAGAGGCAAGAATGGGAAGGAGATCTATACTGAAGTATAGAAAAATAGACAAAGTACCGAAAATAGACAAAATAGTCCTATATACTTCCCTCACTCTGCACGCGTATATAATAGAAGATAAAACATATAAAAATAAAAAAATGACAGTGAACGTTGATTACCACTAAATGAGTGAGCCAAACTGCATAGAACGGTCTGACACGAGTCCTGGACATGATTATAGAATAATAATAATAAAAATAATAATGATAATAATAATAATAAAAATAATAATAATAATTACAATAATGATAGTAATGATACAAATATGTTTAAGCGTATAGGCCTACAAATACCTAGAATACATATCATGCATTTTTGTGTCATTTGATCACTGCTCATTGTTTGTACTCGTAATATGTCTGTGGGTTTTTTTCAATAAATTAAAACTTGAACTTAAAGGCCTACAGGTGAAGTTACTTTGCGTCGTCAAAATAATTTTGGGTCGATTTTTTAACCATTTGTTTGCAGGACGAATTGTCTCTATCCGAAATATTCTCAATCACGTAAACTATATTGATCTACAATATATGCGCGCTATATACTTCAGCTCGAATATTATCGGGAGCCAGGAGCCAAGCCGACCAGCGGTATTCTATTAACCACTGCTTGATTATCGTATTTAATGAGAGATATTTATCAGATTTTATGCAATTATGGCAACCTTTGGAGTAGTAGAAGACTGCGATGGAAAGTTCTTAGAAGGAGGATCGACGAATTCGGCAGACGAAACAGATTTCCCCCGGGCTGTTATTGATTTGGTGAAAACCTGTGAAATCCCACCAATGTATTTCCGGAATAGGATATTCTCTCCCCATTCACAAGATATGTGCAGCTTGATGCCTGCGAGTAAACCAGCCTCAAGGCACAGACTGGTAAGATCATTTTCAAAATTGTAATAGAATAAACATTAAATATAATGTTCATTGTCTATGCATTGTCAACTGTAAATAATTAAATTAGGCCCTTGCTTTAGTTTAGCCTTTACTTTACTTTAGTCTTAATCAAATTTGATGGAGGGCATCAAAGCTAAACTTGAATTTTGAAACTAGGAATTTATTTTTGAAATGCATGATGCCTATGGAAAACTACCAAAAAGAAGAGTGGGCGTAAATGATTAATTTTTTCAACTTTTTTATTTTGAATTACTAGTATTTTCTTTTCTATTATTTCGTAAATTTTCTTTTCATTTTTATTGAAATATTGAAAAATTAAATTTGTATTGCTGACTTGCTGTATCAAGCCTTCACTTCATGTAGGCCTGTATACAGGGCTTTTTCAGTCTGATACTTCTTCGATTCCAAATCCAATAAGGTATATCGCTAATCAGAACCGCAATGCATTATGGGATCACAAAAGGGGCCGTTAGCTACATGTAGTTCTGCGCACGCGTACTGCGGACTGTCCGCGTGCGCAACGGCCCCTTTTGTGATCCCATAATGCATTGCGGTTCTGATTAGCCATAAACCTTATAGTGTGTTGCATCCTCTTGTATTATGATGTTTAATGTTACATAGGCACTACTTCGATTGTCTTTATTCTTACTAATAACTTTCTATTGGAATTTCAAATAATCCAATGGCACTTTAAAATTCATTTACGTTATCAATGATTAAATTGGTTGAGAGAGAGAGAGGGAGATGATAAATGTCCAGGGGAGGGGCACTTCCATTGACATGTGGATACCAGGCGCGTAAAAAAAACACGTAAAAATGATGTATTAACTAAATAAGGGTGTCAAAAACACTAAAATACTAAAAAAGGGTATATATTTTGCTAGGAAAGCTACGTGTTTGCCGTCAAATTTGCGAGGGTATAAAAAAGACAAATGCTTCTCAGACATGAGAAGGATGTACTTTTTGCCCCAGGGTCCGATGTGAGCGAGGTGTGGGAGGTGGGCGGTACAAAACCCTATGTAATTAAAGAGATTGTCAAGGCTGAAAATATTTATATATAAATAAATAGAGTAAAATTCAGAGAAAAATGCTGAAAATTTCATCAAAATCGGATAACAAATAATGAAGTTATTGAATTTCAAGTTTATCAATGTTTTGTGAAAACAGTTATATGCACATCGTCAAGAATATTCATTAGGTGGGCTGATGAAGTCACATCTCCACATATTCCTTTTTCTTATGTTATTACATGAAATCATAAATGTTTCTTTTTTTCATACATGTGGAAATGATGTGTCCACTATGATGAAATAATCTGCGGCAATAAATAACTAATGCACTTAATCAGTTGTCAATCCAATTGTTTTAGTTCTTGGTAAAAAAAAATGGAATAAACCTAATTTCATATAATAAAATACAAAAGAACAAGTGGGGATATAACATCATCAGCCCACCTAATGAATATTCATAAAGACATACCTAGAACTGTTTCACCGGAATAATGCAAATCTTTAAAATTCAACAACTTCTTTACTTGTTTTCCGATTTTGATCAAATTTTCAGCATTTTGTTTTGTGAATTTTACTCTTTTTATTGAGATATAAGTTTCTCCAGCCTGGACCATCCTTTTAAAGGTAAAGCTGACGTCCATGGCATATCAATTAAAATATTGCTGTACTTGTTTAGGGGGTTGGTTCAGGGAATACTTGTCAAGGTTACCGTTTTGTTTCCAATACTTGTTAAAGGTTGGGTTTCACACGCCAATTTTGTTAAGGGGTGCATTTTCAGAATATGGAAAATACTTGTTTAGGGGTGCTTTTTAAAACCCTATGAATGTGCCTGGTATCCACTCGTCAATGGAAGTACCCCCCCCCCCCCGGGATAAATGTAGGGTAAAGCCTTGGGTGTCTGAAAGAACAAATATTGGAAAATAAATTTATTCATCGTTTTGTTTTTTAATACCATTACCAGTAGTAACTTCTATTACATAAGCATATGGCCTTAATAAATTCATTTGTAAGTTATAAGGGCTTGTCTTGACATTTTTGGCAAAGCAGTAGGCCTATAAGCAAGGCTCCACATTAACTTTTTTTGGTGGTGGCCCGTTCGGGCCACCAAAACCTTCAAATAATTTTTTTTGGTGGCCCGGTATTAAAGTTTGGTGGCCCGAAAAATATAAAGAAAAACATTAAAAATTAATAAATGGGTATAAATGGTTTAACCACTGTCAAAAAATGAAAGAAAATAATAAAACGGCAAAAAAAAAGTGTGAGAAAATTCCTTCCCTATATTTTCCAAAATGTTGGAAAATTCACATTTCATATTAATGAAATGCCTTCCCAAAGTATTTACTTTCTCAAGAGTTGTTTAAGAAGTCATTTATAAACAAGAAAGAAAGTAACTGTCTGTTTATTTTTGGCTAGAAAAGACCGGAAAAGACACAGCTTCGAAAGAAACCAAGTAACAACATACATACAAATGCACACGTGGGACTGTGATGTACTCACCTATGTGTTTTTATGTGTATTATTTTCATTTGGAAATCGGTCTTTTTGAGTCAAAAGAGAGGTCATGATTCCTCTTTTTAATGCTTGCAAATAATCAGGATACACCAGATTTTAGCAAAAAGGTCTGTAGAAGGGCATTTCATTGGTGTAAAATGTGACTTTGACTTGGATTTTCACACTTCTGTGGAAGATTTCTTAGCAGCAACATTTCGTATTGCAGCTCCCCGAGTCTGAATAGGCTGCTGACTCACAGCTGCTTGAAGCATGCAAAGCTCACGCCAGCCGGCCGGCGCAGCCGGCTGGATAAAAGCTACTTAATGCTATAGCGGTAGGCCAATTTTGTGTGTGTGTTTGTGTGTAGATCAACAAAAAGGGCGCATGACGAACTGGCTTGCAATTTGAACTGTAGAAAGTTGATAAATGCGTGCAAAATGGGGAGAAAAATTGCGCTATTCTGAAAATTATTGGTTGCCCGATTCGGGCCACCAAAACTTAATATTTTTTCAATAATGGTTGCCCGAGGTGAATTTCTGGTGGCCCCGGGCCACCGGGCCACCGCTAATGTCGAGCCTTGCTATAAGAATATTTATTCAAACATTGGTCTTTTGCATCATTTACACCATTGGTCTGTCCAGGTTTTTCTTGATAATATGGCAGCAGTGGGATGAAGAGGTGTTATGTCTTATACAAATGCACACATTTCTGTTTACTTTTCATGAGCAGTCATGTTATGATTTGGCACTCAGGTGCCTGAAAATTGATTGCATCTGGAATTGGCGCATTGTTTGTGTGTAATTCAGTATTTTTTTATCAGACGTGTAATCACAAATATAATAGCAGACAAAAATAATGGCAGACAATAACCACCTCCTCAATGATTGGTTCCGGTTTAATCGTTCAGGAATACGACTCTGTCCCCCCCGCACACGCCTTTCACGCTACCGGTACTCCTTTATTCCTAATTCTATACATGTGTATAACTCAAAAGTAACACGATGATATATTTTCCTCTTTTTCTTTTTCTTATTTTTCATCTTCTTTTTCTTCTTCTTCTTCTTCTTCCTCTTACTTTTTCTTTTTCTCCTTCTTTTTCTTCCTCTTCTTCTTCTCCTACTCAGTTCTTCTTCTGCTTCTTCTTTTTCTCCTTCTCTCCTTCTTTCTTTTCCCTTTCCTTCTCTTCTTCTACACTTTACCTTTCCCACCAGCTTCCTTTCATATTTTCCTACATACATGTATCTATCACTCTATTTTGAACGGGTGTTTTGTAAGTGTCAATTTTATTTATGATGATTATATACCGCATACTAGGATGGGGGGTGGGGTTAGCAGCATGCAGACATCTCATCACCTATTTCTTATAATTTATGAATTTCGAATTATGAATTCTAAGGGTTATCAACCTATTGCAGAAAAGTTATCACTAAGTTGTATTGTTTATGTAGAGTTAGATTGCTATGATATATTTTATTTTGCATTTTTGTGTGTATGTTATGTGTTTAAACTTTAAAGCCATTGGAAACTAAATTTCTCTGTATGCCTAGCATTCATGGACCAATAAAACAATCTTGAATCTTGAATCAATCAGATTATTTACATATGCATCTGGGGCCAACCTTTAACGTCAACATGTGAAAGAAGTGACCAGGTCTTGAACCTCGAACCTCTGCAAGAGTAACTTTGCCACATAGTGTAGCTTTGATTACAGGTGCTTAACATACATGTGTAACACCCACTTGGGCATAAATAACATTTATTCTTCACTTTTGAACATATTAAGATGACTATCTTATTTATTTATATATTTATTTATTTTGTTTTATTTATTTTATACTGCAGGGTAGGCCTGTTCAGTTCTTAAAACTGCTTTACAAAGGCACCCTGCAGTTTAAAATACATGTCAAGATAACTATGAACAACAAAAACAACAACAAACAACATCAAAAATACAAAATATCTAACATCAGAAACAATTAACACCAAAATATAGAGTGGGAAGTGACAATTTAAACATACATAGCATTGTAAATCAATGGAATATCATTTCGCTCTTTATCAATTCGTATGAAAGGCTTTGCATAATTTTTTAAAAACTAACAAGGAGGTACAAACTTGTAAATTTGAAGGAAGTGCATTAAATAATTTGGGTCCGACATATGCGAAAGATTTTCTTTTATGTTCAATTCTAGCTTTGGGAAGCTGAAGGGGGCATCGTATTTCACGGGCCGTTTACATACTAAAGGTTTTAAATAATTTGGAACTAAATCATTCATTATTTTATATACAAGAACACAATACTGATATTTTATACGCTGATCTACTGATTGCCACTTCAGTGACTGCAACAAAGAAATTTGTGATGTATTATAATCTTTTTTCAAAAGCATTCTGGCATATTTATTTTGAAGTTTTTGTATCTCATCTAAATGTATTTTTGCACTGCTTCCCCAAGATGTAATACAGTAATCAATGTAATGTAAAATCATAGAAAAGTACAGCTTCTTCATGATATCAAAGGACAGTAAGTGCTTAATCTTAAACAAATTGTCACCTTTCCTTTAATTATTGTTATTGTGTAATAGAACTCTGATGCAGTGAGGACAATAATTTGTTTCTCACTGTTTTCACTTATGCTATGGCAGCGGTGGGATGAACACAAACTACAAGTTTCCATTGATACCATTTAAACCTTGGTTATTTTGCCATATCTGTATTGGTCTGGTAAAGATTTTTAATGATGACATGGCAATATAAGCATCAGGGTTTAAAGTTCATGTCTTTCTGTGGGCAGTTTGATAGTTTTAGATGTATTTGTTAGAAAATTTAGAATTAATTGCTCTATTATTAATTAATTAACTCTAATATTAGTTTTACTTGACACTATTTATACATGATGAGATAAAGCACTGCCAGCAGACTGCACTGCCATGAATGAATGAGATCCAGTTGACATTAAAGTTCAACTTCAATCATTTTGTGAAACCTCCCCCAAACCTTTTATATTTGCAGTATGTTTTATCACATTGTTTCATCTTTCACAGATTCACAGGGAATGGGGAAAGAGTGTGTCAAGCAGAGTAGAAGGTCTTGGTATAATGGCTCTCTTGACGATAGATGACCAAGCATTGGATGAGGATAAAGCCAAAAGAATAGCACATTACATTCAACATCTACTCAAGGATACTCAATGTGAATTTCTAAAGTAAGTATTGTTCTGTACCGACCGCACAGAAACGTTGTTAGTGCTAACAGAGCACTAACAGCACTGTTAGCGAGGTTTTGCCCGCACAGAAGCATAATGTTAGCCCAATCACTAGCTAGCGCTGTTAGACTAACATTACAAGGTCGCACAGAAGCTAACATTAGCGCTAATGTTTGAACTATTCACTAACAGTGCCAATGGCACCGATAGTGACAATGTTAGTGAATATCTATTGCGTGTCTTGCGTAAAACTTGTATATCAAGTGCTTTAAAATAGACCTAGATAGAATTAAAAGGGTACTCCAGTCCAGGGGCGGATCCAGTTTCTTCCAAAAGGGGCCCGGAAAGGGGGAGGGGGGCACATTTTCCCGAGAAAGAGTATGACAAGCAAAAAAAGGTTTACGTCTAAAATTGAAGGTATTGTTGTCCCAACAAAAACTGACATGCAAAAAAGGGTCTTTTATTGCTTCAAAGGGGGGGGGGCACACTTGGGTAAAAATGGCTGGCATGTTTATATTAAAAATTATGATTACTGCTTTGGATCCGCCAATGCTCCAATCCCCAATACGTGTGGGAGAAAACAGAATGAAATTAGATGAGAAGGCTGTAATTACAATCAATAACATAATTCTTAAATGGAAAATAATGAAGAATAATAAATAAAATATGAATTGAATGAAGTGAATACTGTACAGTATTTTTGAAAACATTGATGCCTATCATGCCACCATGAATATCCTAGAATAGAATTACGAAGCCAAGTCCGATTTTCTTATTTTATGATTATTATTACTGTTGTTATTACCCTGTTTCCCCCCATTATGTACATGTTGTGATTATGATTGTGATTGCAAAACCAATATAAGTCATGAATAGAAAAGGTCCCATACCCCATTCCCCTTTTCCTGATTTGACCGTGAACTGGTAAATTTATGTTTCAACACTACACGTAGGCCTATTTAAAACTTGTAAATGGTCATGATGATTACTGAAGCAGTGGTCATCTTTACTTTCAACTGTAAGGACAAATTCAGTTTAAATGAACACGATTTCATATACAAACATGGACCTATGAAGAGATGGACATCCATCGCTTAGATAATGAATTCACTAACAGGTGACTGTAATTGTCATCTGAATAACATCTTCATACTAGTCTTCTTTGGTCCTATGATGGTCACCGTGAGAAGGGACTGAAGCAGTTAGTGATTGGACATTTATATTTCACAAATTATATGCGCAGTTGATAACAAATCAATGAAATAATGGAAAATTGATGTGCAGTTTTTGTTAACCTTTGGTAATCTTAGTTCCATGTGTTTTATTTGGGGGAAATGTCCGCATATTTTAATATAGAGGCAATATTGTGATTGATTGTTTACCATTTAAAATTCAATTTTCCCAAGTTTCTCCATAATATTCCAGATATACGTGGCACACAACATTTATAGATCGTGTATCTCTCAGTGTTATTGAGGTCCTTATGTCTGAGCGGTAGTTAGCGGATCGAATAATATCATATTTTATATCATAAAAATCGTCTGCTCCTCAAGTTTGCTGCTCCATTATTATGAAGCATGTTGACTGAAAGGCAAATGCTGAAACAGGGTATCTGCCAACAAAAATCAGGACCGGGAAACTGTTCCGTATTTGAGTGATCAGATACCCTTGGTAGTCATGGTACTAATGTAACAACACCTGTATGTTCTCATTAAGATGCACATAACCAGATGACGGTGACTATCATTGGATCAAAGAAATACTCGCGTTAATCGTCAATCTTTTTCATTGGTCCATGATACAAATTATGAAGTGGGGAAATGACAAATGACATCATCAGCTCGCCTATATAGTAAATATAATATGTAATATAATTTTTACGTAAGTTATGCAAAACTATATCACATATTTTTAAATGCCTTTTTTATTTGATTAATGTTCGATTGTTTGTATGACTATACTCCACATCATGCTTCCCGATTTACACCTCCAAAGACGGAAGTCATTCTTCCACTCTACGAGCAAACATATACAGCCCCCTTCCCCTATCAAACAATTATTGACTTTTGCCGTTAATATATAATTTTTTCATCGATGTTAAGGTCTATGTATTATGTTAAAACATGGACCTACTATGGTTAAAATAATCAGAATTCAGTAATTAACACCGCGGTACAATGTCATCACAAAGTTAGAATTAATGGTGCAAATCCGAACCCTGGGTTAATGGGAATAATACATTGAGCCTATGGGATAAAGGTCCTTATATTGTATCAATCCACACATAGATCACTATAGTACGTCATAGATTTTGCCTAACTATAAGGCTCAAACCCACTATCAACACCTGTGCTTAACAGCGCTTTCTGTGCGTTCATTCTGCTCATGGTGTTAGTGGCTGATTTGTTAGTGACTTGTTAGCACTAACAACACCTTCACTAACAGTGTTTCTGTGCGGTCGCTACTGGTGTTTTGATTTTGATTAGAGTTGATCTAATGTTTTACATTTAGCCTTTTAGGCCGTGTTTATGCTTCCACATTTCAGGCCAGAATCAGCGTTTCCAAACGTGATAAGTCCAAAACACGGTTGCGTCCATGCTTACTTTCATTTAAACGCTGTTTCAAAACGCCGATCGTAAACTCACAAAAAGGTGCGTTTGTAAACGTCGTTTGACCAGAATCAGGCTTTCTGGGGAAGTATAAACAGAACCACGATCGTAAACGTGTTTAAATGACGTCATTTGGTGCATGCTTCCGGTGAGATGAAAATCCGCGGGCAAATACAGTCGCATTGCTCCATGGTCGCATGTTAACTCTCGATCATTACCTCTCATCTCCCTTGTTACATTTGCATGTGTGATAATTGATTTAAGTACTATCACTAGTATTACTCTTCCAATTTGTCATCACGATGAATGCTGAGGGATTTACAAAAAAAAAACCTGGAACATGAGTTATAATGAGGAGACATCGCCCGATGCCTATAAACAAATAGATGTTTTATTATTTTATTATGTATACTTTAATATTCTTATTTTTTCTCACTATTATCCTCACCATGGTGGAAAATATATGGCTATGTCAAGTAGCTCCATGCAATGACTAAATATCGGAAATTGTTCGATGTTTAAATAACAGTCAACGTACCTTCCCAATAACAACTCTCGGAAAAAAAAACTTTCGAGAAAGGGCGCGCCCAATTTGACCTCGCTTTCCTGCTCAACGAAAATTACGATGCGAAGCCAGCTGGAGTTCGTGATTTCGCCTCTGAAAAGTGAAGCATAAACAGCACTCCCAGAACCACGTTTACGATCGGCGTTTTGAATCGATGTTTGAAAATGCTGATTCTGTCCTCGCAATGGAAGCATTTAAACACACCCTTAGAAGGATCTCTTCTTGTAAGAGCATTTTTATTTTTAAAGTTGTATATATATATTTTGAAATAAATATGTAAAAACAGACATTTTATAAGGAATATGATATAAATGGCAGGGGTAATGTGTGGCATATTTCCATTTAGTGCATTATGCCCTGTTAAATACATGTAGGCCTACGTGATGTTCATTTTTATTTTCATTGATAGAAAAAAAAAAAAACATAAATATCACCTCTATCGGTACTACCAAATTTATTTTCCTTGGTCATATCCTTTTTGTATTCTTACCATGTTACATCTGACAATGATAAGAGCTAACTTCTTTTCAACATTACTTTATTATTATTTCATGTTATTTGAATGCTAGAATGAACATTCTGTAAAGAACAAAAAGAACAGACATTGGTACTATAATGAGGGTCTTCAAGTGGAACCAAATCAAGAGAACTCAACCCATACATGGGTAGAAGTTTCAATAGACAGTTACATGAGATGTCTGATATCATGCAAAGAGAAAGAGTTATAAAAAAACATCACAGAACACAATACATGTACTTTGTTTTCACTGGTATTTGCAGTTTGTCTTGGGAAGAATGTACTTGTAAATAGTCAGTTAAAGGGAAAGTTCCCCATGAGAAAATTGATTTTAAAAATATTGGTTCAGGTTTTCAGTAATCCATGAAAGAATTTATTAGGATTTCATTTTTTTATTTAGGATATAACAAAGTTATTTTAAAGGGATTTGTTTTGCTTTCTTTCATATAGATGGGATCAGCAATGTCTTCTACTATACTTTAGCTCATGTAATGATTACCAACGTTTAGGAGAACATTTTATGCGTAAAGAACTGGATGACTGTGCAGGATCAAAGGTTATGCAGGTAGAAGGTGAGAAAATTGTTAATTTGATTGCTCTCTTAAAACTAAAAGGAAGTTGGAGCAGACAATGATTTCCTGAGAATGTCTTTAAAATCAAGGTTAATTGTGACTAAATCATTTTAGATCTAGATCTGGTTCAGTTTATATTTAAAACCTAAGTTTGTGGAATCCTGAATTCTAAGCTGAAATCAATCCCACTAAAGATTGTCAAAACAGGGATATGGTCATATTGGACCAATAAGACAATTCAGAAGTTTACAGGCTACATGTAAACATTGATTGCTGCATTTATAAGTCATTATGTTCAGGGAATTTGGAAAGAACTCAAATGGCTCAAGGAACTCAAAGGGCTCAATTTGCACAACTCGTTGATATTTGGAAGAACAGTAATACCATCAAAAAATATTTTGCTTTGAATTTGCAAACATATTTTTAATCTTCATGTACGTTAAATGATTTCTTATATATTTTTTTCAGCGGCCAAACTGACTAACCCGCCACGTAGTCTGATAGAGATCTCTGTGCATCGTGCCCAAGGTGATTCTACGAGGGATAGCATATCATCCTTTCTGTCACACTTCTCTGGAGCTTTCACTCATGCAACCATCATGGAGGAAGAGAACTCTCCTGCCATTGCTGTGTCCCCCGATGGCATTCCGTCAATGGGCGTGGTCATGATGTTTACGTCAGGTGCAGGTAGAGTAGAGGAAGTCCTCTCCAACCCACCTTGGAAACGCCAGGCCTTATCTGATGAAGTCTCCCAGATAGAGTTTGCAACCAAGTTCTGTGTCCACACGGAGAGGGCACTGCCATTCTGGGGGGTGCGTACAGGAGCACCCTCACCTGGTGTGCGACTTCTTCTATTCGTCCGTCATTCAAGCAAGTTTGATGACATGGACAAGTTCTATCAAGAATTCACTGGCGTCACTCCTCTAGAGCATAAATCTACGTCCAGCTCACTCCGATACAGTACATATACCCTGTCAACACGCTGTGAGTTCACACTAGCTCATTATCCTGGTTTGAAACCATATCCACTAGACTCATTATCATTGGGATTTCATATAAGGAATTTGAACAAGGCTGGAACGGCAGAACGCCTGAATGATGATCATTGGTCAACAAGAGATCCCGAAGGCAACAAAGTTACACTCTTCTCTGTAAGAAGATAGATTATCTATTCAAGAAGTACTACGACAGTGTTCTTTTTTAAAAACAAGTTTATTATAGATTCACCTTTATAGTGTTGATAATTATTTCCTTTCACTTGTTTTGGCTTTTGCAGCTCTATTTTTTGAGCTATTAGAGAGGTACCTGAACTTAATTTTAAGATACAGTATGTTTCATTTGTAATTCCTAAATCTCCATTCGTTCAGCATGGAGGCAACAGTTGATCCACTGACTCCTAGATATTACAGGAAATTCAATTGTGTTTTTAATGAGCAACGAAGGTTGAGTTTATGAATGGCTTGAGTATGATAAGCCACACGGGGGCCTATGTTGATATACATGTAAGGCAAACCAAATGGAGGCTTACATGTAAGTTATTATTAGGAAAGCCAAGTGGGGGCTTAAGTTGGTATATACAAACCTGTCAGAAGTTGAGGTTGATATACATGTATGGCAAGCCAATTAGAAGTTTAAGTTTATAATTGGAAGCCAAGTGGTGGATTAAGCAAAAAATAATATTTGCAATGATATTACTTTATTTGAAATACAGTCATACTCTATTGGCTTGCATAATTGCGCTTCATATTTCAGCCATTCATAAAGATATTTGTAACTTTACAAATAGAATTGTGGAACACCTCCCTGCTTTACCAAAAAAGAAAAGGAATTACCCATGTTTGATTTTCAATATTTATTTTGAATAATATTTACAATGACTTTATTTTCAACTCTTACTGTCCGGTGTATTTCTGAAGAAAGTTTTCTATGATGTATGTATGAACAATACAGCCACATATCTTTATTTATTCATGGTGTTGATGAAAACACAAATAATAAAAATCAATAGGGGAAACTAATAAGTGTACAAAATTTTCAGGAATTTTATGCAGCTTGATGATTGTTCTCAATTCACAAAGTATTCTTTCTTATCTTAGCACCATATTCTAATTCTGTAGCTGCTATTATTATGTCATGGTAATTTTAATTATACATATTTGGTAAGATGTTCCTAGTATATTTATAGCTTTTGAAAGATACATTTAGATCAGTTTTGAGCAGTCCAGTTACTATAAGAGAGCTATGTACGTTTCGTTTGAACAATTAAATCCCTATGACTTTGCTAATCTCAAATTGGCAACTTGATGAATACATATTACATGATGACATAGGTTAGGAAAGTAAGGCGACTCTGATTTGTCATGGAATTGATTATCACAAATTTACCTATGATTTTCTCCTTTAATAAGCAATTTTCCTGTTAGGCAGTAATGAAAATATATAACAGCATGTATTTACGGGTTCTTATTCTTATAGTACATGTATAACTTTTGAATAGAAGGGCAGTTTAATAATTTTGTGCACAAAAGGAGTAGAAGACTCAGGAGTGCCTAACATTGTAGATACCTGGATAAATAATTGACCATTTTTGGTTTTGATATATAAAGCTCTGGCCCTTTATATCCAACTTAAAGGTTATACGACTTAAAGGTTGCGAGCCTAGTTGCGATTATGATCAAATTTGTTACTGAATCATTTTCATTTTGAATCCTCTATCAAAATTCCAAGGGAGTTTGCAAGAAAATATTTGCAATTAATTCAATTTCAAATTTAGATCTACCTGAAAGCAAATCACTTTACTTGTTGATGCAAGAAGCAGGCTATCAATCTATTATAAATTTGCAATGAAATGTAGGCCTATGACTTTCAATTCTTGCTACCCCAAATAGCGATTTCGCCGAGATCCGGGAAAATCCCTGTAACGCGCATTGCATTATGGGATAGCTTTTTTGGTATTACAACTTCCTGTTCGGAAGTCCAATGCACTGTTTTGCCATTCAGATCAACAGATAAAAACATGAATAAAAATTATTTTCACGTGAAATATATTTTATATTTTTATTCATAATTCAAATGGAATCAAAACTGACCAAATTAAATAAAAAGTATTATAATCTGTACATATTACGCTGATTGGCATCGATTTCAGCGTGGTGGAAAACTCAGTATCGCGAACCTCGCGCGAGCCTGACTCTGAACCGGAAGTTGTGATGACGACCCGACGGAGTGAAAATTATCTCGTCTCGCGCATTATGAGATTTTTGTTCCTATTTGGGGTAGCGAGAATTGATTTGGGGGTTCTAACATTGACCTGTAATCAATTGCAATTTTCTTGCAACACTCCAATAGTGATTTTTCAGACGCATCTTTCAGCATGTATTTTACTTTCTAGCGTGCTTTCTTTCCAAATCCCATTTCAACAAAACAAGAAGGGAATGGGCAAGTAACTGGGGATACCTCAGTCACATTTCCCCTACGGCGGCCGTACGGCGAACCAAAAACGACAATCTTAACATTTTTTGTACCAGCTTCATGTAGGTGGTTTGTATAAAAATGAATAAAATTTTTGTTTTCAACTCGCCGTACGGCCGCTGTAGGGGAAATGTGACTGAGGTATAAATATTGCAAAAGACAACAAGGGACACAAGTTCTATTGCACTACCTACTTGTTACAGCACAGAGATGTACACTTCAAGATGGAAAGGATATTTGATGTTGAATATATTTGTGAATTAATACAAAATAGCCATATTATAATGTAAAGGGCAATGGAGACCCTTACAATTTTCTTGTTTTGTTGGTTTTATGTGCATAAATGGTTATTAGTAGTTTTTAACAATCAGACCTATATGTATTTTAGCAGAGATAAGCCAATAATATTGTTTTCAAACAGAATCGTCTTCCTAAATCATGCCAATTCGAAATCATGGTGCAAATTTAATACTTTAATTTTTCAGATCATGTCACATCCCTTGTTTAGAAGAAATACCGAAATCAATGAATGATTTATTTGTTGCTACATGCACTTTTAATGTTTTCCATTTTGTCTGTTCTTTTGATCAATTGCAGGAATAATGTTTCCTTGTGACTTTCTCTAGATAGGATACACTAACAGACAAGTTTTGTACATGTATATTAGTTAGGCTGAACACTATTGTTTACACTTTCAAAACTAGGCGTTGCTCAGATTTATCATTGGAAAAAATGTGATCTGGAATGGATAAGTTAAGAATGATCTGGTAAGGCAGACAACAAACTTTTGATAAGATGAAAGCCATGTTCAGATATGAGCTCAGCAATATTTTCATAGTATTGAGACATTCTGAGACACATCGTCCCACCAACATGTGCGATCTGTATGCTGACAAACCACCATTTTACGTTTCAAGTCTGAATTTGGAAAAAAATGCAAAGTAAAACTTGTGACATCATGAAGATTTCCTTATGATGTTAAGACTTGTATTATGATTCCATCTGTCTTTAAGAAAATGTCATGCAATTTCAGCACATCTTTAAAAAATAAATTGTACTCAGAAAAAGAATCTTAATGGCATGCAGTGTTCTGTTGCTATGTTGTTTTGCAATATATTTTTTTTATTCATCATATCTCATTGACTTTATTCACAAAAAAATGTGGCTTAGCTTTGTTGCACCAACTCCGAGCCTTAATCATAATTGATCATGTTATAAAAAATTTTCACTCTAATGCAAAATGTTTTGGCCAAGACTACAGAAAATTGTTTTTTTCTGTGGATGATTTTGAACTGAAAACTGTATTCATGTGCAAAACAAGACAATTTGTTTTTGTTTTACTGCAAGTCATTCTATATTTCGTACAGGAATGTAAAGTAATTATAACCTCTTTATTTCTGTAGTCAAGACAGGTGATCCAAAACAATGTTGAGTTAAATAATATGGACCAGTATTGGCCTACATTTGATTTGATTTGTCAAGAAAGACAGCCTTTCCATGAGTTTGCCTAATATTGCACCAAGCAATGTATGAATACTCAATGACATGAATTGTAGATATTGAATATCCCATTTATCTGATTGGTCTACTACATGGAGATCTAATCATTCATTAATTTGAGATTGCTAATAGGGATTGAGCCATTATTGGTTTACAGGAAAAGTGGCTTTTTTATTGTACTACTTTGAAAAGTGCCAAGACAGTTTGGTAATGGCATTGTGACATTATGATATTCTTTAAAAAAAAACTAAAGTTCTGCCACATTACTGTAGTCATTGTCATCACCATCATCATACTCATCATCATTGTCATCACCATCACCATCAATCATAATTACTATTATTTTTTAAATATTTTTATTGATATATATTATTAAGTGTTATTCTTATCACTATTTAATAAAGCTTTGTCATTCAACTGCACAGAATAACTTTTCAATCTTGTCCATATATTTCTCAGCATTATGATGAAATCTATCCATTTTAAATATCTGTAAATAGAAATGACAAAATCCCACATTCCGAGATTTAATACAGGTCATCAATATTTTTAAGTACATGTTGATTTTGTAATGAATGCTCTGCGTTAAGAATCCATGACTTGGTGATAGTTATAACTAAATAAAGTTTCATGATAATTTATTTCTGATATCTGCCTCAATTCTTTTAATTAATGTGATCAATATTATACCATTTTAAAGTAATTTTCAATGTGTATTTATAGAGAGGAAGATGTGAGAAGGAGGAGGGGGAAGAGAAGAGAGAGAGAGGGGGGATGAAAGATTGATAAAGATAGCATACAATGAAAGTCTTCCACTTCACGACTCGACTGTATGAACTCCCATTCAAGGGAGGATTTCACAAAGAATATTGTTGATGATTATCAGCAACCGATTCGCTCTCATCCAATCAGATACAAGGACTTTCAGTAGCTTATATTAACATCTGTCAATGAAAATTACTGACAAGACCTTTCATGAAAAGCTACCCAGGTGCTTTTATCGCCAAGGAATCAACTTATACAAAAAAAATGCCTAACTATTCACTGAAATCATGTTTAGTAAATTAGTCCCTCATAATTAACATTCTTTACATACATGTGTATCTTGATGGCAGAATGAATTATACACAACGCATTTAGAGTTCTTTCAGGTCTGAAAGGCACTTTAAAAATATATTTTGTTCAGTTTATTCAGTTTTAGATATTGTTTAACTCTGTCATAAAGAGCAAAGGGATTTTCAAACCCGGTATAAAACTTTGGTAAATGGTCACTTATACACATGCACCATCTAACACTAAAATCTTACAATGAATCTGAATGATAAAATGCACTTTGTATGGATTTTGATTTGAACTGAATTTTGAGCAATGCTCAATCATCAAATAATTCTTTTAAGAATTACCCAATACAGAGATATAAACAAAAGAAATGAATATTAAGTGTATTGTGAAAGTATATGTTTTATGTACCTTTTGAATTTTCCCAAAGAATAGAATATGGGCGACAGAGATGAACCAAACAAGAAAAAAAAAACACCTTACTCATTCATTTAAATGTACAGGACATATTTATTACAAACATATTTTAATAGGTAGGTACACTTGTCCTCAATGAAAAACATTTCTTTTCATATGACATGTGTACAGCATATACATCAATGCTGCATAATGTTGAAATAAGGCACATATTTTTTAGACAATGTGACTACTTTTCTATCATACCCGGCAGGAGTAATTCCTTGCATGCACTGAGCGCCGGTGATGGTAGCTCGAGCTAAAGCCGGGGTAATAATAGCAGCGCTTTGTATCCTCTGGCAAAAAGCGCTTTATAAATCCAACTATTATTATTATTATTATTACTTGTACACAACATTACAAGGCATCTTTAAACTCCATAGCAGTGAATATGAAGAAACAGTCAATCATACTTTGTTGTGATGGTGCAAGAACGCCCTTAACACCACACTTTCACGCTTTACATGCACACAAAAACGCCCTTTGCCTTGCGCGAAAATGTTTTGCTAAGGACGTTCTTGCACCGTCACAACAGCATATATAATTTATATGTATTCCATTTTGGCTTTATATCTTTGTGTACATCAATAGAAAGATAATAGTAAAAGGAATTTTTGTCTTTTAGAAACAAAATAACAGATTTTACTAGGAATGACGACCTCTGATTGGGCAAGACATAATACAAGGAAATACACTGATTTTTACATTTATTTTTGTAAAGAGTGTGTTTAAAGTATTGAGAAAGAAGATATGTCATATATATATTTTTCTTATTTTGCATAGATTTAGAATGAAATTGTCAAAGGCATACTTTAAACATTAAAAGTGCATGTAGCAACAAATAAACTATTCATTGATTCCAGTATTTCTTCTACAATATGAAACTAACTTATCCTAAATCACAAAAATATATGTAAGAAGTTTGTCACAATTCAAACAATGAAGAAAACATCATCTTTTATACTTTTATACAAATTGAAAATGGAGTCACAAAATATGATCACATATTTATATTCAAATCATTTTTTCATGTCATTAACTTGATAAAAGTTATACAAATAAAAAAATGAAAGTCAATTCTATTAATCTTGAGTTGTTCTACCATGCAAGAATTAACATACAGTTGATTCGTCCACAAACATTAACAAAACCAAGACTTATAGTCATTATCATCAAGAGCCGTGGTGTATTGTGAAAATGACATAATTTCTGATTGAATTGCCAATATACTTTGTTATAGTGCAAGAACGCCCTTAATGTAAATTTTCAAAGATTTGGCAGTTTTGAAATATATGCATCACATTAAATAACTAGACCAAGTGCTATTAATTCCCAGTACATACAAAAGAATGGAAAGCTATCAAAATCAGGACAAGATTATATGAGGATGGTAAGAAAATGGCATCATTATTACTCACTCTCACTTTTTTTTCTCATTTGACCCTCAAAACCTTCCAAATTCATCAATTTATATCATACATATATTTATACATAGCTATGCATGCTCAGAGTTAAAACCTAAAACATAACATGCACATCTAATTAACAAAAAAAATGCTTGAAACTGCTATCAATATTTTACAATTATCATGTGAAGAAAATATAAGTATAATATTTAGGAACATAATATTCAAAGAGTTAATTCACGCTTTGAAATAATGATGCATAAGATGTAGTATTACTCTCAGTGCTACATACATATCGCATATAAAGAATCACCTGGTACCACGTACCAGCACAATCTTTTCTTATATTTTCAATGGAAGGAAATATTAAAACAATACACAAAACAACTGACCACACTATCAAGAAAGATTATTACCATCTACACAGGGGCAGATCCTGGATCCAGGATTTCATGGGGAGGGGTTAGAAATTTTCAAAAGAATTTATGAGATAAAATAAATTAGTTCTCACTCCCTGGAAGAACACAACTGCCTCCACCAAAAATAGCATGACAACCAAAAGAACAAAGGGATACTAGCTTCAAAGAAAGAGGGGTGGAACATACACGAAAATGTACATTTTGGGGGCAAAGGGGGCGGGGCACACCATGGCTAAGTCCCCTCCCCCAAACCTGCAGTTGCAGATCCAGGAATTTGAAACAGAGGGGGAACAACAAGAAAATATGAAGATAAAGGGGCACAGATTACAATTTTCTTATATTTAGCTATATTAATATACATGTATTTTGGGTTTGTGATTCTAAAAATATAGAGGGGGTATGTTTCCCTTGAACCACAGGCTAGACACGCCACTGCCCTGGATCCGAACCTGTATCTACAGAATGCATATCTTTATTCTGATTATCAAAGATTTCATGGTAGTTTCTCTAACATCTGAAAGACTTTCCTGTGGTTACCCAATATAACCCCACCTTACTGCAGCAACCTTGTAAACTGAACACAAAGTAAGATATTCTGGAGTTCAAATAGAAGTGTGGTTTGAAAAAAAGATAAAATGTTTTCAATTACCACATGGTGTAATCACACTTTACAAGACATCACACAAGACAGGTGACCAATTCTTAGGCAATATATCAAATTCTCAACCATTTTGATGAATATCAGCTCAGCTTAAATTGAAATGTGATAATTTGTACATAATTCTTTTTGGTAAAAATAATCTGATTGCAACATTCAGAATTTGATGTATGCCTATAACTTGATTAGGGTTAAATAAAAAAGATTTTCTTTTTGGCAGAATAGGACACTGGTACTGTGCAAAGTCATGTATAACTTAAAGGGATACTCCGGGCTGAAGATATTTATATCTAAATAAGTAGAGTAAAATTCACAGAGCAAAATGCTTAAATTTCATCAAAGTCGGATAACAAATAACAAAGATATTGAATTTTAAAGATTTGTATTATTCTGGTGAAACAGTTATAGGCATGTC
Source organism: Lytechinus pictus (assembly GCF_037042905.1). NCBI lineage: Eukaryota > Metazoa > Echinodermata > Echinoidea > Temnopleuroida > Toxopneustidae > Lytechinus > Lytechinus pictus. The sequence goes on along the minus strand of NC_087259.1, from coordinate 29,580,188 downwards.
TTCGTGAATATTCATTAGGTGGGCTGATGTCACAACCCCACTTTCCTTTTTATAAGTTCTGTATGTACATGAAATAAATTTGTAAATGATGTGTCTCCATTATGATGAAACAAGTTGTGGCAATAAATAACTAATGCACTTAATCATTTTCAATCCACTTGTTTTAGTTTTTGGTAGAAAAAAATTGA